>NC_082596.1:50518387-51235887 GCF_030936135.1 Gavia stellata
TAATTTCAGTTAGTTTTAAATCACTCTCACAGGCACCTGATTGAGGGATGCTTTTTTGAGGAGCCACTGGCCATAAATTGAGCAGTTCTGGAGGGCTGTACAAGTTACTGTAATATTCATGGGCTACAGAAGACTCCATGTGACATTGCCTACAGCAGCGCTGCACTGGTGTGGTCCCCATGTTCGGGGCTGTGGGATGAGGGGAAGTTATCTTCTGGCTGGGGAGGAAATTGTCCACTGCTTTCTCTCTATTGTATTTGAGGATGCTGAGGCTGCAGCAAATGTGTCCTTTACTGAATTTGTCCTGCATGCTTTACTTAGGGCTCCTTAGAACAGGATACTACCATTCAAAATACTGCCACAGTTCCAAATATTGTCATACAAATAATAGAAGGGACAGATGACAATTGCTTTTTATTTTTTTCAAGCACTTAAAGCAGAGCAGCTTTTAAACAGAACAGGATCCAGGTCTCTTGTCTACTCTGTTCCCTTGCCCCTTTGACAGTGCTGCCTCTTGACAAACTGATGCTTCTTGGAAAACAACTTAGGTATCACTGCACCTACTTTTTGAAGTGCTCATGTCATCTCTGTCTCTGACATCCTAATGTCTTATTGCTGAGACAGCTACCAACAGTTATAGGAGAGTATGGTAGCATGAAACCTAAATTTAGTGAATGAGATAAAAAATCTGCATGCAAAATCTTAGGCTTCCTTTCTCCAAACCAGTAAATCCTTTCCAATAAAAGCCATGTTTAGCTTTTCCCACCCATTAACCACGGTGCTACTGAAGTGTGGGAGAGCAGCCACTAACTTAGCATTGTAAAACTTTAGAAAGTTCTAGCCTGGACCCAGGCTAGTTGCGTACTGTACTGGCAAGAAGACCGAATTGTTCTTTGGCTTTTTAAAGCTCAGCTGACCTATCCAGTACAGATCAATGGACGAGGCAATTCAGGAAAGGAAGGACAGGCCAAAAAAGAGCAGTAAGCTATCAGGTGTTTTCTCTAAAGACAACGTGGGAGTGGAAACCCAGGAAGGGAGTGTGAAATTAAACAGTGTATTTGTTATCTATACTGCAAGGGTTTCCCTGTGCTGTACAGAAGCATGCAATACTTGTTCCTGTTACATACTACCAGACCAGATGTGGGATAGTATCTTAGTTCTCATATTTCTTAGTGGTAGTCTCATGAAAGCTTTTTTCTTTTTCCTACGTAATGTCAGACAATGTTAGTACATTACTCCATCATTACTTTCTTGCCCTGGAACCTTAATGCTACTTTTGCTATGCTGTAGCATAATCTTTATTTATGCTCTTGGTTGAGGCATCAGGACATGTGGAGAGGTATGTTTCACATGATGAGTGTGGCAGCTGTGGTTATCAGACCACCAGGCACAGCAAGATTTCAAAATTTTTTTAATTTCTTTTTTTTCTCCTTCTGGTGAGATGTAATTACCAGAATGTATTTGTTGCCAGCTTCAAAACTAAAACTAGATTACACATAACACAGCTATCCTTTTTAACTCTCCTAAGTGGGATGTTTTGGTATACTTTTCCTGTATTAAAACTGACTGTAATAAGTTAAAAATGAAGGCTTTTATCTAGTTGTATCTCATATCAGGAAGGGTTTTGTTTGCTTGTTTGTTTTTCTTCTCCCCCACCCACCTGAAATCTGAAGTACAAAGGAAAAAAAACTTGGGTAGCAATGTGGAGTTAGTACTGCTAGAAAGCATTATTAAAGCAGAACTACCAAACCAGAAAGCATAGTCCTGTAAACTTAAAGCAGTGCCACATTTGTTCTAGGTGTTTTTCTCTCTGAAGAAATGCTTGATCTTCTAAATGAAACCTGAACCTCTTCTTCCTTGAATGAATTTTTAAAAAATGCTGTAGTGTCAGAACAACTTATTTGCAAGATTTTAAACCTAATAGCTATTTCATGAATGAAGACCTATCTGGTACCCTTACCATGAAAACCAGTGCCAGGCGTACAGGTCTTGATCAATGTGACTTTTAGTACAACGTCAGCAATGATGTATATAAAAGTGTTTGATCAATAAAGCATTCTGAGGTTGGCATGTTCCACTTTTAAAACGAAATCTAACTTTTTTTTTAAAATCTAACTAGTGATACTTTTATATATTTGTATGGAAAATAGTTTTTATATGGAGCAAGTGACTTAAATGATTTGTATACATTTGTGTTACTTCGGGCTGCAAAACTTATTTAAATACATATGAAGGGTGCAAAGTAACAACCAGGATGTTTGGAACTAAATACTTGGCAACTACTTCATGCTCTAAATTGCATCCACAAATAGCAGCTTCGCTGTGTTGGAGACACCTTGAGCTAGCTTCAAGCTAGGTAATTTGTGTATAAGTAGCAGTCTTGCTGCAGCATGAAATAATTCGGGGCTCATGACTTACCCTACTATGTGGTAGGCATGACTCAACTTCAGTGTAATCTTTCAGTCTTTTGGAATTGCTGCTCCATCTCTGTGTATACCAAGCAGAAGGATTTTTGAGCTGCCAGAATTTTTCCCCCGTTCAAGACAACCAACATGTTACAAGTTACCGAGCCTGTATTGCATCCTTTTCATCTTTTTCCTAAAAAAAACTTAATAAGACATCATTTGGTCTCCTTCCCTAAACTGACATGGCTTCTGTCCTTCTGGCCAGTTCTGAAGAGTGGAAGAGAAGCAGTTCCTCCCTATTTGTGTTAGGCAGCCAGTCTTAGCTTTGTGCAGACGTTGCACGTTTTCACTTGACGTTTTTGAATGTCAGTATCCTAAGTAGAAAGTATTACCTCTTTCTGTGTTTTTCACGCTATTTGCATCTGAGAATTTGACCATGGAATGATGTGAATACCTCTCTAACATTAGGCACTAAACATAGCCTAAGACAACAGATGAGGTACTGTGAACAAGACACCAGCCTCATGCTTTTGATACTCAATTTGGGTGTCTATAAACTGGCCAAGGTTTCTAATTTACTTAGGCATATATGATATTTTTCTTGAAATTATATGCAGTAAATATGTTTCTGCTCATTTCACTGAATATTAGGTAATGCTCTCATTGCTGAACTATTTCTAAATAAAGACACTGTAGTGTCTTTAAAGCTCTTCCATCAGCTATGAGGCTGAACTTGGAACCTTGATTTTAATTCTTATTGTGCAACTCAGTTATCCAAAAGGTCCACGTTCCAAATGAAGCTGTACTATGCAAACTGTACACTATGCTGGGTTTTTTTAAATTCTTGTTCATGCATATTCTGTTACGAGAGTCTTGAATTTTTTTTTTTTTTTTTTTTTTTGTCTTTAAAGCAGCTTCTGCAGGGTAGTTGTCTTGTCTCAAATCTGTGTGTTCCTCATGGCACTTTTTAACAAAGAGAAACATTAAGCTTAAATGAACATCTTCAGGTAGCCTAGCAACAGGATATGATTAATAATACCTTTCACCTAACTGTATGCAGATAAACGTCTGAAAGTGAAAGCAAATTCAGAATTGGTTGGCCAGAGCCTGGCAGTGCGGTGAGAGAGAAAAGGTAATATGATAATATCTTGTGATCTTTATTAAAAAAAGGAGAGAAAATAAAAGAGATATTTAACGGGTTGGATCTGCCTTACGGAGTAAAACACAAGGCATAATGGATTTTTTTAGTAACAATTAAATGGTGTACTAAGAGAAAGTATAAATGCCCTTGCTTCTCATTATTGGTTATCATCACTAATTTACCAGCCATGCTTTTTCATATGTGAGAGATCAGAAACAATCAGTAGTAATTACTGGGCCATCACAGCTAAAATGAAATTTCGTATAAATGAAATGTAGTATAATTCAATATACAGTTAATGGCTTTATAGTACCATACCAGTGGTTTTAGGCCTGAAATGGACTTTTGTACTGAGTGCTGTACTTAAAATATACAAAACATTGGATATGGCAGTTAGTTTATAATTAAAGTTTTCTAGCAGAGAAAAGAAGGGGGAGTTGCTATGGACGTTCTGTGTTAAATGACACTGCATTATTTAGCTTTTCCTTAAAACTTTGTGTGTGGATATATAAAAATAAAAGAAATTTGAATTTTATTTGTATATATTTGAATTTCATATATGTATAAAAGATTGGAGATACTTACTTTTCAGGCACTCAAAAGGTCTTAAAATATGAGTTGGCCGCAAAGCTTAATTCTTTCCCGGTTTGTATTCATTCTTTATAAAGAAGCAGCACTGTAGGAGTCAGGTGAATATGGGATTCATTGTATACTCATTTTGTAATAGTGGGAAATTGCTGTTTGTATAGGAATAAAAAGGAGTAATATATTTATGTGCTGAATGTAGAACATCTAGTTATCTTGAGACAATCCCATGGACTGGCATAAAATCATAAAACTTTGCCTTTAGAGGAGAAATAACTTATTACAATGCAGAAGCACAGATTTCTGTCCTGTGCTTCAAAACCTGCAGAACCTGCTTTTTTCTATTTTCAAATTGCTTAATTATACTGATTGTGCACTATCTTCTGTGTGAAATCAGTAGGGATGTTTTTTCGAGTTCATAGGATGGTATATATTTGTATTTGCAGTTCAATGATGAAGTGAATGTTTTGGTGTATTACAGAAGTTGTAGGGGAAATACTGTGAAAGGTTAACTGTTTACAGTGCTCCTTGTAACTGTCTTGATGCATTTCCATGGGCTAATATCCACCAGAAATCATTTCAGTCTTCACTTATGTTTCCTTTACACAGTTTAATTCTTTAGTGCCTGGTGGTATTCCAGGTTTTGTTGCTGAAACAGAGAGGGAAGACTTCCTGCATTTAATAGAAATTTCCTTTTTTGTTCATATTTGGTAGTCTACTGTCAAAGTATGATTGTTCTTCTGAATTAGCAAGTAGGTCTATTTAAGTTCTGACTGTTTTCAAAGGGATGTTGCTGCTTATTTCTGTAACAGCTGCCACCCCCCGTTATTGTGCAAAGATGTTGGTGTGTTACGGTGTTCGGGGGTGTAGTGGGGTATCTCTGCCTCATACCTCAGAGGGTTGCCCCTCATTAGCTGAAACGCTCTCCTGCAGTATTTGGCTCCTGTTAGAGCTGATAATATTCTCTGCTGGAAAACTTTCC
This sequence comes from Gavia stellata, assembly GCF_030936135.1. NCBI lineage: Eukaryota > Metazoa > Chordata > Aves > Gaviiformes > Gaviidae > Gavia > Gavia stellata. The sequence goes on from NC_082596.1 coordinate 50,523,501, forward strand.
TTCTCTAAGATTTCTCCCCAAAATTTGGCTGTGGCCTTCTCTTGGACTCCTTCCTTGGCTAACTAATGTTCCCTCCTTCACCTTTTAGTCTTCACCTGAATCCATTTGGGACTTGGCTGAGACCAACAGCAGTACCCTCCCCTGTACCACCTGCTATGTCTCCTCTTACCCCCTTGTGAACATGTCACTTAGTGGCTCTGCAGCTCCTCAGCCATCACAGCTGGAGTGGGCAACAGGAGGCATGACGGGACCCTTGTGGAAGAGGAGATCTGTTTGCCTTTGGTTTGTCACCATCACGCTTGCAGCTGGTAACTGTCAGTTTGCATCACAGGACTAAATTACGGGGCAAAACACTATTAAATGCTGCCTAGTATTACTCCTTGCGCCTTCTTGAATGTGGAACTGGAAACCATTGATCCTCTTATCAGTCACCTACAGCTACCTGTTGCATGGCAAGCATTAATTTTGTTGCCTGGTATTCACCATATTATACGTAAGGATGTGAATTGACAGCATGGTGATGACACAGGCATAAAGGCATGTCTTTAGTTTGTCTTTCTTCATTTAAAACAAACACCAAACCCATAATTTTTGAGGGATTTCTCTGACGTGTCTCTCTAGTATTAGTAGTATTTCCTGGTTAGGAAACAGATACCATCCTTATTCTTGAGGTCTGAGACTCCTCTTTTTGAAATTATTGTAAGTTGTGCCACTAATTTACCTGAGATAAGATGGTGCCCTTATTTTTCTAGTTCTGTTGAATGAAATCTCTTTATATCTCTGGTTGTAACCTATCCTAACTAATTGGTTATGCAACCAACTTTTGATGCTTTTACTTCTTTAAAACCAGCATTCAGCAAAGACTGTTCACAGAACTAGTTTGACTTGTATCTCATGTAATTATTTATTTTCTGAGAATAATTACAGCTTCTGGTCAGTGCAAGCTACTCATGCAGCTGTTTCCCAACTTTACTGACCTTCTAGTTTGAGTCAGCTGTGTTTGCCTCGGTCTTCTTCCCTTAAATACATTTGTAGGTTTTTGGTTTAAAACCACCAAACAAGAAAAGAATGAAACTAAAATCACCCTTTCTTTCTGGACTGTAGTTTCAGGGCAGCATTTATTTTGCTGGTGAATCACATTTTCAGCTCAAAGAAGGGAGACTTTCATAGGGGGTTCTGTAAACTTGAATGAGATCAGAAGTTATTGTTTTCAGACAAACTTCATTTTCCAACCAGTCAATTTTAAGATGGAGTAAAAGTAACAAAACAGCTGTGCACTACAATTTTGCAAATGCATAAGATTTTGTTGTATAATGCAGCTCTGAAATATAGTACGCCTATGCAAGCAAAACAGTTCTGAAATTAAAAATGACTAAGGCTTAAAAAAAATACATATGGCTTTACAGTGACTAAAGCCAGACATGAAAATGTTTGCGTGGTTCTTCTCCACAACCCATTGTATTTGAATAGATGGATGCAATAATCGTTAATGAAATAGACTGTAATTAAGTTTATGCCCCCTGAGTAATTACTAAAGAAAGAGTAATTACATGTTTATTACACATTACCTAGTCTAAATTTTCAGAATTCATGTGCGACCTGGAGTGTGTCTGTCTCTTTTGTAACTCAACTGAGACACTTCATAGGAACCTCTTTTTGAAAGTGCTGTAAATCTTACCTGAATTTAGAGGCAGAGTGATGAGTGTGTGAAGCTGCATCCTTTCTGCCTTTTTGTGTGAATTAGTTGTGGGTCTTTTTTCTTACAGAACTGAAAAGGGTGAGGAGACTTGTTTGGCTGAGAAATGTAGAAGGAATTTATGAGTAGGATTTCTTGCATTCTCAGAGTGCGTGCATGCGTGTGCTTTGCCCCTCTCTGCCCTCTACCTCAGCTGCCAAAACACTTTAGCATAAAATCACAGAATGGTTTGGGTTGGAAGGGACCTTAAAGATCATCTAGTTCTAACCTCCCTGCCATGGGCAGGGACACCTTCCACTAGACCAGCATGTATCTCTCTGACTAGCACTGAAGTGCTCTGTACTTCCATCAGTGAAACAGGTGTCCCTGTGTTTCAGTTGGCAACTGCTGTGTTGCAAAATAACCTCAGGATCCCTACACTGTGAGAAGGTGTTGCACCAGCCAGGAGATAGTCTTCCTAAATTGCTTGTTACTGGGTAGCATCACCCCACGCTCCATGTGTCTTAAGTAGCAGGAGACAGAATCGGAGCAGCTTGTTTCCTCACCCTGTTCAAGGGTCCACTGATTCTAGTTGATGGTGTAACACTTATGATGCAATCATTAATCTTAATATTTTCATTCTTGTGGAGGTCAATGACATCCACATAAGTCTGAGCAAATCCATTTTATTCACTGAATCCTGCTCAAGATATCCACAGTGTTCCTGGATGGCCTTGCAGAGTTTTCAGTTTCACAGATGTCTGAAATACTAAATGCTTGTTTCTTTTTCCTTGGAGTAAGCAGAAATGGTTTATTTAATAAAAGAAAAAGGAAAAAAAAAGAGAGAGAAAGTAAATACAGTGGTTCAAATTGCTTTGGCATTCAATTCAGGCTTGAACACTGCTGTTCCTCTTTTGTCAGTGCTTGTTCGTTAGCATTTGCTTTAGTATTCCTTAATTTCAACTGCACTGTATTCCATTTTATTTGGGTGTATTTTCTTCTAGATCAGTCTCTATCATGATTATTTTTAATATGATTATTTTTTAATGCCTTAAGAGTCTGATGTCTTTTGACTTCATCTCTTCAGTCTTCTTTCTCCTCTTCCCTCCCCAACTTTGTTCACACATTTCTTTTACTTAACACTTCCAATCATTTGCTCTTGTTGCTGAAAATCCAGCTCTTGGTCAGAGATTCTCTGACGGATGACAACATCATCCTTCTGCTGCCAAGAGGAGAAGCTATTTTTTCATGTGAAACTGAATTGACAGATGTTGTTACCCTTTGAGCTTATAACAATTGATTTATTTTCTTTATTTTTTCTTGGCTATTTGAGAAGCGGCATCACATTACTATAGTGTGGTAGTGGTGGGTAGGTGGTGTTGTGGACTGCGGGGCTGGGTTTGGGGCTTTTAGCAGGGTTTTTTTTGTTTTTTTTTTTTTTTCTGGAGATGGCTTGGTTTTTTGCTGGGAAGATTTATTTTGGCTCAAGGAAAATATACTTAAGGAAAAATGCTCTAGCTGTACTCAGTAAGTCTTAAAGTCTAGTGGGACTGGCAAAATGACAAAAAAATACAGTTTTTAACTATCAGCCCTATTTGATTGAGTAAATGTTCTGTGGACAAAGTTGACATGCATATTTAAAACAGAGGCCCTCAATTCCTTTAGTTTTGGTCTTTTTCTGGGTGACTGAAGAACCTCTACTTGGTCTGCAGTACAGACGATAACATCTCAAGCCATTTCTGCCATTTGCAGGTGCAGAGGGGGATTGTGTGCTTGTGAACTTAGTAGCAAGGGGAGAGTGTAACAGGGAGGTCATACAACAGGTCTTACCAGGGAATTGCAAAATCTAAGCTCAGGAACCCAAAAACAAATAAAGAGAATGAGGAATATGAATGAATGCTGGTCAAGAGGCGTAATGGAAAAAGGCATGAGAAGAACTCGATTGTGCAGAGCCAGGTGTGGACATCATTGCTCCTCAGCGGCACCAACATCCATGCTTTGTATTCTTGCTTCCCCCATCTACAGGAGGTAGGCCTTCAGAGCTATAAATGAGGTTTGTGATTTACTGTAGTTGATTTTTTTTTTTTTTCCTTCTGTGAAGCTTGTGCTTAGCTTGTGACACTTGAGTAGACCGTGAAGTCAAGAGAGACTTTTCATGTGGTTAAAGTTAGGGGAGTGCTGAAGTGCTCTGGCTGGTTGATTTGTGCTCCTTGCTGCAGAACTAAGTTGTAGCACACGCAGTTTATTAAGGTCAGAAGAGGCAGATTTCGGAACAAAATTTGCTACATCTTGGCTTCTGTTTCTGGGCTTCTTTCCACAAACCTTATCCCCATTGTGGAGACATTTCTTTTCCCATGGCAGGGTCCATTTTTGAGAGTGTTCTGTGACAAACTGGAAGAGCTAGTGAAATTAAAACCGTAAAAAGCAGGCAAATGATAAATGCATTGGGAGGTGGAGTAAAGAAGATTATTTTCCTCAGCTTTAATAATGGAACCATAAGCAATAAGACAAATAGGCTTAGAAAGGATAAATTCTAGCCAGATTGCTTTTTTACCTTTCTGATAAGATTATAAAATAAGCAGATGAAAGGCAAGTGATATAATACATAGATTTTAGTAAACCTTCTGATACCATCTCACCAAAGTGTACACGAATAACTAATACATGTTGGCTTGGATAGAAACATGGTCATACAGACTTTAGATGAGTTGAAGGACTGTAAATAATGAGCAGTGATGAATTGAGACGGGGTGAATTATACTAATGAGGCTCTGCAGGAGTCAGGATTTAAGCCCAAGTTTTTACCTTTTAACATCTTCATTACAGCATCTTTTCAGCATGCTGTTGATTTCCCCCCTTGTGAAAAATGCCAGTGAGGCAGATGAGTAAAATACTGGCACCTACTGGGATTAGACCTGGGCAGAAGAGAAAATCAAGTATTTATTAGAAATGCTCAGACTTTAGAAGTAAGGAAGCTAAAGAACACTTTCTTTATTTGTTTTGTTTCAAGAGGAGGGACTGAACTTGCTACTAACGCTGATAGCCATAGAGAGGTGTAGTGAATAGTGGATTAAATGACTGGGTGACTTGAGGAATAGCAGCAGTGTTCAGCTGGGTTCCAGAAATCCTTAAATTAAAGGGAGTTTACTTCTCTGTCAGGGATGTGTCACAAGTTCCTGAACAACTTCCTAAAGAAAGTTACTTAAAGCTTTGCTGCTTGAGACATTCCATGCTGCACTGGAAAAAAAGCAATAAAATGTGCTGAGTGAAGAAAGATGGTGAGAATAACTCTGTCTCTTCATAGTCTTTGTCTACAGGTCTAACCCCGAGATAACTGGCCAACCATGTCCTATATAGCAAGTGCTACCTGCACCCCAGCTCCTACCCCTGAACAGTCCTGTCCTCCGTATCGACTCTGATGCCAGTAGGTGTGACACCCTATAGCAGAGCCAGATGTTTGGTGGTCTTCCCCTGGTGTTTACACCTTCTTTCTCAAAGACATGGAATGAAACGGAAAATGTCAGCACATAGTTAGCATTTCATACACGCTTTCTGCAGCACAGCAAAAGCGTTCAGCTGTGTTATGAAGAATGACTGGGAAATAGCTTAGGCTGAAAAACCAGTTTTGGAGTGCTGTTGCTCAAAGATGTTAACATCAATAATATAGCCGAATGTCTACAAAATGATCCCATGCTAAATAACATCAAAGCAGGCAGGAATGGATTAGGCCCGCTCTGAATTCTTTGGCAGGTTATTTTCAGTGAAAAGTGCTTTTCTTGTTAAAATCAGCACTGCTGGAAAAACTTTTTTTCTTTGACAGATTGCCACAGAGTGTTGAAATAATGATTTCAGTTTTTCTGGAACTTGTTTGTATCTTCAAAATATTATTAGACAGTAGCTAATAATTCACTTATAAATCACACATAATGGTCTGTTACATATGGTCTAGAAAAAAGCCTGTGTGAATCTGTCAATGATATAATAATCAACACAGTACTGGCTTTTTTCACCTAAATCTGTCCTTCCTGGGTTATGAAAAGTTATCATTTGCACGTAAATAAATGTGTACAACTGCAACTGATGTGTCATGAAATAATGGAAAATTGAAGTTGGCAATAAAATTTTTCTTAAAATTGTCGTACGGAATACTGTGGAGATTATTTTATTTTTTTATTTCTACTCAGTTTTCATGCCCAGAAACCAGCTTGTTTAAAGTTTCGTCTGTGAATGAAATTGTGTATTTCAACTAGTTCTGAAATGACTGTTTCACTTAAGTTGGCTTATAGAATATCTTGTCTATGCATTGGGAATTAAACAAGGATATCAAAGGACATAACAATAGCCATATTTTATCCTGAATTTAAGAAAAAAGGGCAAACCAGTTGCTGCAGAACTCTGAACTTGTAAATGCAGGCTTTCAATTCCCTAAGCATCTTGAGGAAATTCTAGGTTTATTATTACAAAATTCATCAAACTAATTTTGTTATCCATTTCTTGTGGCAGTTGTGATAGGTATATCAGCCTGAACAGCAAATATGAATCCTGTATGCAGGCAGTAAGCAATTAATAGCACTTCTGTACTAAAAGTTTGGGAAACAGGGTTGATAACTTTTCTCTAGCGATGAAATGTTGCAGGTTCTTTCTGCCACTTCTTTTAATTAAGCCTGTATGAGATGTAATTAAGCCCTATTATATGTGTCTCACGCTGCTGCTGCTGCTTGTCGTCTTAAATCTAAATCTAAGCTAAAAGAAAAACAAAACTGTTTTCCTCCACATCTTCTAGGTTGAGTTGGAGCAGACTTAGCAAAATTATTATGAAACTAATCAGATGTGAAAATAATAGCTTTAGTTTTGTGTATAGCTTGAATTTAGAAAAAGGAAGAAAATACAATTAGAATAGTAAAAGATGTGAATTGCATATAGATTATGCATCACTATAATGCTACAAGGAAACTAAATAATTAGTTTGAAAGACTGGCAGACAGTGACAACTGTTTTGTATTCAAAGTATATCTGGTAGTACTGTACACTTCTACAATTTCAGTTGTGAAACAAATGATTTGTTTTGTGATAATTTACATTGGCACCATTAGAAGCAGTTGTTCGATGACTTTGTAATGCAAACAACTTGGTGTCTAATCTAATAAATTAGCATGAACATTTTGCTTTCTTTTTCATGGATATTAAGCCAATTATCATCCACTGTCTACGAACAGCAGAGTGTAACTGATGTGGTCCTGTTGTACATCTCACCCTTGCATCCTTTTGAATTCAGGAGAAAATTACTACCGTCTCTTACAAATTTGGTACTGCAGTGTGTTGTCTACGAAGCTGTTCAGCAAATGAAGCCCCATATTTATAGTTTCTGAAGAAACTCAGGTATACGTTAATGCATAAGCTAGTTCTTTATCTCTTTAAGGCTAGAGAGGCTTGTGAATGAGACTATTTGAGATTAGCTGGAGTTGTGGCATATAACCACTAGCGGTCAATGAGGGCTGCCTGTTTTCTTGAAAGTGCTTTGGAGAAAGTCCTCCCAGTTCAATGTTAAGTAAAGGGAACTGGCTGTGTTCATTTTGATCTTGGCTATTAAATGAGAGGTCAGAATGTCCAACAGAAGAACAATCCTATTTCTTGAACAAAAGCTATGAGAGCAAATGGAATAATCTTTTATGTTAGTGCAGAGCCAAACCCAGTGCAGGGCCTTGGCCATGATGAGTGTTATGACTTTGGTGTAAACCTTTCAACCTGGTCTGCTTTTGGTCATCTGGAAGGTGCCTTATTCCCTGGACATCCTTGAAGTATTTCCTTCCTTGCAGAACATGCTGTAGAGTCCTGGCCAGAAACAGCCTCTCCCATTCAGCCCCACAAACTGTGCTCTCCCAGCTAAATCTAGATGTCTCATGACCTGGATTGTGTGGTGGTAATCGACCTATTTGCCTGTCCTGCCCCATCTTCCCTTAACATTAAACCAGGTTTGGAAATGACAGATTTATGTGGTGACCAGTAAGCTTTCCTAAAGCAAAAAAGAGTTTATTCAGAAAAGAGAAAACATGTTATAAATAAATAAGCTACGCATATGCTCAGTCAAGAGCAGGTCACCTATCTTCTACAGTGGGAGAATTAATGAAAACATTATTTAATAATGCATGTCCTTGTTGTAGACTACTCTGGGTACGGTGTAGAACCTGCTTTTTCTGGTATCAGTATCCCCAGCCTCCGCTGATCATTTGTTTCTGCAGTAACTCATCTCCTCTAACCACTTAGGCAGTAATACAATCACTAACAAGCCCATGCAGATACGTGTAACACTTATAAAATTAATGCAGTAATCTTCAAATGTTCGGTGATTCCATAGCATCTGTCACATAGTGCCCCTAGCCACACTGTATTGTAAGTGCTTAAAAATAATATTGGAAAATGTGTTTTATCAGGAAGCCACTAGATGTACAGATTTACCATAATACATTCCAAGCTATGAAATGAGGATATAGGATAAATAATGCAGTAAGATGAGAATAATCAGGTAAGATTAGACCCTTGATACATAGAAGCATGAAGCTAAAAAATTAAGTATGATACCAAAAGATTATTTGAGGGTAATACTAAATACTGGTTTATACATTTATATATAGTGAATATCTGCTTTAGCAATGGGAAATGAGTTAAAATTATACAGATGAACTAATACTTTAGATTATAATTGAGCTTTCACTGCAGTCAGTTTAGTTTTTTATTTTGTGCATTTTCTTTTTAAATACTCATTAGTTCAGGAAGTTAGAGAACAGAGAGAAGCAGGTAAGATGCTGTACTTCTCTTGCACCCCCTAAGTACTTGATACATTTTGATGTCAGTGTGTTTTCTCTGGAACCCCGTAGCGGCGTCCATCCCCAGCTCAATACTGTGCCTCTGTCTGCAGTGCCGCCATTCTTATCTTGCGGGGCTCTAGCCTGCACGGTTTCACACATCCCTGCCTCACAACTTTGCGATTTTCCCAGAAATCTGAGCCAAGGTAGCACAGCTGTGCTGTACCGGCCTTGGGCCTGGGATCACAGGCAGTTGGACCCCAAGGAGGAGGGTTACAGTACTTACTGTAGAAAAACATCTTTTCAGGTCTTGATTCTCCTGTTGCTAAAATACAAGCAAGCACAGAGCCCTAGAGCAAGTCAGGGATCTTTCTGACAGAATATTCTTCAGAAAGAAATGCTGATTCAGTGCAACTGTAAAACAGTGTGTGGGAAAGAAAGTTTCAAATGCACTTGCTATTTAAATTCATTTCTTTGGAGAACTGTCTTGACATTATTGTTTTGACATCTTCTGAATAAAAGGATCCTTTTTTAGTTATTCTGAATTTGTCAGAGTCCACAGCCTAAGAAAAAGGACAAAATGTTTTAAAATTATTTGGAAGTTTCAGCTAGTCAAAAGTGCTTTTTTTTGTTCTAAAATCGTTGTAATCTTAGATGCTTCTTCCAGATTTGGAGCAGAAGAGTTATTGAAAAACCGCAAATATTTTCCCAGGATACAAAAAGTGTTTCTTAGCTCTCAAGGTACCTGATAATTAGGAACATTCTTGATAATACATTTTTTTTTTTTAATAAATGAAGACATTGAATCTGGATTTTTGTCTAGCAGATATCAAGCAGATGAGAGACAAAATTTTCTGCTACCTTAAAGTGGAAGGCGGAAGATAAGGGATGTATATGCAAACTCCAGAGCTAGGAGGCTCTGAAAGACTGAGGTCTTACGATGATGCAAAGATGAAAAGCCAACCATGACTCTGCTCATTTTCGTATTATAGCTTCATGCCAGAGCATTTCTGTCCAGCATCCTGTCTTTTTAATGGGTTTGAGTATTTGTTCTCTTTTTGCAAATTAAATTATGCTTTCAGGCTTACTTACGGAAGAAGAGTAACAGGGGGAAAACTGGGTCACCATGAGCCTGTTTGTGATAGAGACTGAAAATTGGGAACATAGAAATGGGCAAAAAGAAGGATTAGCAGATTTGGATCTGGAGTCATGCCCTGCATTTCCCATCTAGGGGTGTGGGATTGCCTGGGCTTAGCTCTGCTGGGCTGACCCAGCAAGGCGCATGGCCAGAGCGGTCCAAATTGGTACTTGCAAAAGGAAGTGGATTGTCTATGACGGGGCTGTTGATGTGCAGGTAAAATCACTTAGCACAATGTCTAAAGCCACCATCCTTTCAGATAAAAAGCAAACCTTTTGTGGTTACATGACTATTATGGGATGTATTTTAGTTTATGAATGAAGTCTATAGAGACTGCAGGTGAGATCTTAGGCAGGGCTGTGGTATGTATCATGCCTGCATAGAGGACTTTGCATTTACACATACTTGCTTCAATTTTCTCATATTCTTTCTACTTGTGGCCCAAAAATTACACCCCAAGGAGTGATATGCTCATGATAGTGTTAGAGAACATCGGTTAGGCTGCTTGGACCCATGCAGTGGGACAGGCTTTTCTCGGTGGAGGGCACTTCGTGCTGAGGTTTCCCTCCCTTCTCTGTCACGGAAATCCTGAGGCTGGACGCCAGCTCATTTTCCTCTGTTGGCTTTCTGCCAGGTAAAGGGATTTGATGTAATTGTGTTTTGGGTTGGTGCTAGTGAAGGGAAGGGTACAAAAGGAGGGCAAAGTCTACATTTGAGTGTTGCTTGAGGCGGCCCATGACTGTTCGTGGCTGGTGTCCTGTTAACAATGCTCAGGAGGACACAGGCTGACCTGGCAAGGGTGGGCAGACCTTCAGACTCCTCTGTCCACACATTGCTTCATCTGGTCTTGGCAATTCATAGGCAGTTTTGCTTAGCTGAACAGCCTCTTGGCTAGAAGAGTCTCTCGCATCTGGGTAGCTCAAAACCTGTGTTGGGAGGCTCTGGTAGGTCACGTCGCCTCTCCCGACTCAGTTGCAGTGTGTCAAGGTCGGATGCCACCTTGCGTCGCACATCTCCGTTGGAGAAGAACAAGAAACTGTCCAAGCCAGGCCTGGAGTTGACCCCATCAACATTCACTTACAAACTCAAAATTAGGAAATTTGCTGAGACCATTGTTCAGAAACGTTAGGAAATCAGTAGGAAAACTCTGAGACCATCTGGGGGTTTTTTTCTTTAATATTTCCATTCCTTCTTATCAGAAGGAAGGAAAACGTTATATTGCTTTATTGTAACAGCTGTACTCTGAGATTGTAAGATACAGGTCTCTGTCTGCCTGTAATGGCTGAAAGAGCGGTTTGTACCTGTACTTAAGGTAACAGGGGTGGATTTCTTTTGTTAAAAATGGGGCTCTGGACTACCAGTTCTTCTGTTAGATACCCCCTTGTTGATGGCTTGTCCCCCTGGCATCACACTGGAGAAGCAACATCCTAAAATTCTTACACTGGGTGAAGAATTTCTCTCTCAGACTAGTAAAAATGACAGCATTTTTTCCCCGGTATCAAATTGACCTCTTTCTTCTGTATCCAAATATAACTCCTCTTGCTTTTTTGAGTTAAATTATGCACAATTACAGCAAAACACTATGCTGAGTTTTGTCATGCATAGTAATTTTATGATTAGTACTTAGGATGTCTTCACACTTGGGTATTTACAAGTTGATTAAACGTCTTGGTTACTTGCTTGGGTAGTAGTTGTTACAAAGCTTCAGCATTTTGGAGGGAGGGGGGTTCTTGTGTCTTTCTAAAAATCTCACAGGGGTGTAGAAAAGGTGTGAACATGGGAGCCTTGGCTGCAGTGATGAACTGGGTGCAGGCAGCAGCTTTTCTTCTCAGCTTTGCTTCTCTAGTGCAGCATTTCTCTGCTGGGGACCTGAGATCCTCTGCTCCGCAATGACTGGGCTGTAGTTGTGTTGGGCAATGCCACTGTTCAGGCGTCTGTACCTTATAGTAGTACAGAATTGAAAGGGAAGAGCAGGCATGATGCAGCGAAGAGGCAGTGTCAATGCTCCCTCTTCTTCTCCCGTTGTGGTGGGAGCTCAGGCATGTCCAGCTCTTCCTTTCGTACCACAGCACGGGCAGGTCTGTGTCTGTGCTGTGGGCATGAGCATTTAAAAGATCAGCCTACCAGCAGTTATAAAATGTACTCTTCTATGAAAGTGCCGGTTATCTGCCCCTAACTAAGAAATCCAGAAGTGAAAGCCTGCTTTAAGAAATTTCACCTTCTACTTTCCTTAGCAGGGGTTGCAGTTCAGGCTCGAGAATGCTTCCGCCCTCCTGCCTACTGGCCCCAGCAGTTTATTTTCTCAGGAAGCTAGAAAGCATCTCCTCTTCCCATAGGAATATGTAGTCATTGCTATTTAAAAGGAGAAAATATATTAAGAACAACATTCTCGGATTTGAGAGGGGTTTATCTTGCTGCCCTGGGTTTTATGTTGGGTGGCATATCGGGGCTGATCCGAGACAGTTTATGTGTGCTTCCACCATTTCAAAAACAAATAGCGTTGTAAGACTCTGCTGTGTTCTTTTAATTTCTCAGTCTTTCAGTTGAATAAATGTCCCTTCCACTGTCTATACAGCCCGGCATCAATATTCTATACGTTATTACATTTATGTGTAGTTTACTATCGCTGAAGACAGACGTTCTCAAAGTGTTACTACTCCCCTTGCTGGCGTGTTGTAGTCATGGCACTTAGATACTTACCCGGCTTTCCAGTGGTTAACTGCTTGCTATTTGCATTCATGAGGGTGATTTTATGGAGAGACAGAGCAAAATTTAAGAGTATAGTTTTTTGTCGCCTTTCTTAAATCGTGTGACTATTAAATGAATGGGATGACTTTCAGCTGTCTTCTTGATTTACGCAGGCGTGGACCTTGGACATGTGTAGACGTGTCAGCGTATTTTTATTTGTGGTGGGAGCTATTTAAACAATGGCATGATAACTGTTTTAGCTGTTTTGTTTTTCAGAACTATTTATTCTCCCGAATGAAAAATCAAAAAGGCTTGTAGATATTTTGGTAAAGATTTACTGATATTGCTGTATTAAGGGATAATAACAATAATTAATTTTCCAACACTTAAAAGTTGGAATTGTTTAACATGGTGACTACGGGGTTTTTTCTGTCCCCATGTGACTGATGAGATCAAGTGTTACTACAACCTCACTTTCAGGTAAAATCAGACCAGGTTTTTAGGGAAATTGGGATCTTCACAAGGAACTTGCTGGGATTTTTCTTCGGTTTTTTTATACCTTGACAAAAGGTAACAAACAATGCAGAGCTACATTTCAGGAATTCATCTGCTGCAGCCCAGAATAATGGTCTCCTCCTGGTGTTGCGCTGGAATAACTTTCACATGATTTTATATAAGGAGGACATAACTTGGTTGCTTGTTTGCCCAATGATAACGGGCCGCATGGGGCCAGACAGAAAATCTGCCGAGTACATTTACGTGGTCTCCAGCAGGTAACCAAAAGAGGATTACAAGGGAAGAACACAGGAATAAAGCAAAAATTTGTGGTCCCTTCCCCCAGGGCTCTCCCAGTTCCACTTAGGTAATACTCTAATGAGATTTCAGAATAACTGTTTAAAAAACGATTTTTGTCCTTGTTCCTTGGAGGGCCCAGCGTGGAGGGAAGTTGGTGTTCTTTCTGGTAATGGCACTGAAGTGTAGCAGGGCTTTAGGGAAGGTGCAGGCAGCTCTGCCTATGAACTGCTGGTGCCCTGGGCAGTGGCATAACATATACAGTGAGACAAGATGAGGGGCGTTATAGAGTCTAGTCTCACATGGTGTGCCTGTGTTTCACATGGGTCTTCTATATCTCGGTGTGATTGTTCTCATTTCAGAGGGTGGGTCTCTGTCTGAGGACAGCAGGGTGGAGCCCCAGTGAGCCACTAAAACAGACCAAGAATAGGCAAATGCACTTTCTCCATGCTCATCTCTGTGAACAAAACCAAATCAAATGAAACGTCGAGTAATGGTGGACCCACGTCACAGCTTGTGATGTGCGCACCTCTGGCTTGTGAATATTGAGTCTGAGATGTAAAATCTAAATCTCAGCCATTAATTTTCATTGTAATAAGCCAATCCATTTCATTCAGGGTGCTTTGTCTCCTTCGTATAGGCTGTCCAGACGAGGTGTCCTGACCGCGTAGGGGCTGTGGAGACGCTTGGCAAGAAGCTTTTGTGGTTAAAGCAGGTGAACTAGTAGGGGGAGATTGTCACCTCAGTACTGTACCCTGCAGGATACACTGCCCTTACTCTGCTTTTTGCTACAAGCAGTGGATTTTCCTCTGTGAGGACCTGACGCGATGCCCATCTGCAGGAGAGTCTGTTCCTTGCACCTATTTAAAAACATTCCTATTTAAGGAACGACATTTTCAACGTATATAGTTAAAATATAAGTTGAGACCTTTTTTTATTCTTTTTCTGGCTGCCTTTGTATGGCATACTGGAAAAAATATTTAAGAGATCTGTGTCTGCAAAGGTTTCTGTTTGAGTGGGCTACATTGCCTCTTTTTTGGAAAAAAACACTTTTTTTTAATTAAACCCCCTGAGGCTAAATGTGGCTAGTTGAAGGCACTATGGGATTGTAATCCAGAAACACAGAACTAATTTCCTTGTTTTACTTTTAAATTAGTTTTTTTCCTGTTAACTAAAATTGAAATGTTTCAATTATGAATAATGCGGGGAAGAACTAGCACACTTGAGTGGGCTTAATGAATTGCATGTGTTCTTGCTGCTTTGTGAACGTGTGTGTGGCGGTGGAGTTTCTGAGACCTGTCACTTAATATATACTGAAATGTATGTTTTATTTATGATATATTAATTTTAACTATCCTAGCTTTCTTGTTTTATGAGCAGCGTTTCTGTAGAGCCCTAAGATCATTTTAATATGTTCAGAAGAAATTTCCACAGACACTGAACTGCAGAACTTTATGTCTCATGAAAGTGTAAGAGTAGCATGTTTCTTGTCTACATTTATTAGCCTTAAGAAGGCACTGGATTTTTCTGTCATGATTGAGAAAATACTAAAGGGTGGTTTATTCCTTCCCCTTGGTAGATAGTTAGTCTACGATTACAGTCCTTGGTATTATATGTTGATTCTAACCAATACTAGCCAACGTTGAATATGAACAAAGAGACAGCGTGTAAGTACTGTGCTAAAACTTGGGAACAGGTGCTAACAATAAAACTGTACCTTTTTTGACAGTAATTTGAAAGGTCAAATTGCAATTTAGAGCATCTTAGTATTGGTGTTTGTTTTTGAGAAAGCAAAATTTCCGTAGGAGACTTGAACTAACTTCGGTACGTTTTTATGTTGTCTGCATTTGAACAATTTGTCTCTTTCGCCCTGTCTTTTTTGTTTTATGAGCTGTTCTTTATCTCCTGTAAGAAACTGCTTACTGAAAAGCTGTATTTTAAGCCTTCAATTTAATGTTCCAGAGGAATATAGGAGTACTTTTGACTAAAACCCTAATTTTGCAGTAACTTGGGAGCATACAGGCGAACTGCTTTTCTAGCTAACATTGTTGATTATAATAGTGCAAAGACAGTGAGTGCAGCAGAGAAAATTAATGTGGTAAGGTTATTACTTCATTAGAAAAACTGGAAAATATAATTCATGCTCATTAAGTATGGAGACAAAAAAATATGTTTTCACTAAAGTGACATCCTCTTTAAAAACAAATCCATAGCAGACAACAGTATTACTTAAATTAGTCGTTGTTGGTCTTTTGAAAAATGACGCAGAGCTGTTTTACAAACTGAAGTGTAATTATCAGTGTGAGATCCTCCACATTAAAAAGCCAGAGACAACATTTGAAAAAAATGGTAGAACTCTTATTTACAGAAGAGCAATAAATAATTTTGAAGTGGCGTCCACCGATTTGATCACGAATCTGCAAGGGGGGATATATATACACACACACACAAACACACACACACACACAGAGTTTTCTGCTGTATTAAGAAGTTTGTGAATCTTCAGCTTTCGCCTTAATGAGTAGCAGTACAAAGTAAAGACATTGGTATCTTTTCTGGGATTTCTCTAATTTCGTAAATGTAAAATGTTTGAGGGACAAAAATACCGGGACTTTTGCTTTTGGAGGTGTTTTTGTTTTCTAAGAGCTCATTTGTAAGCCAAGCTTCCCTAAGGACATGTTTTCCACTTACATCTTTGGAGAAGATAACTGAGCAGGTGAACCTACACACGCGTCCTTTAGCCATGTTTGCTCCAGCACGTGGGTTGGCTGTTCTGGGGAAGGAATGACCAATTTGAAGTGGCCTTCAGTGTGGGGTGAGGGATTTGTAGCAAGAGGCAAGGGTTGCAGGACTAGCCCAGGGTTAATTCTCTCTTCTACTTTTGCAGCATCACCACTCAGTGGCAGACAGCTCTTAGAAGCCACAGAAGTGCATCAGTTCATTGGATGTTGTGTAATTTAAACAACTCTCCACGGAGCTGACTATGCATCTCTCTTGAGTTATAGGAATATTCACATTGACTTTGATGCTACCTGTGCAGGAAAAGACTGAAGCATTTGGAATCCTGTTTCAATAAATAAGGTTGATTTTAGGCTAACACAGTGATTTTTTAGTTTTTTTTTATTCTTACTATTTTATTTTTTTGAGATAGTTTGTTTGGCTGTTTTGCTTCATTTTCTTTCAACAAGAAAAAAAAAAACCACAAGCAAAAAACCAAAAAAGCTGTTTTTTATACTGGGAACCAAAACTCTGTAAGAGTTGGAAGTGGCTGTGAAAGTTATTTGAAGTTGGACTTTGTCACTAGGGGGCACTTAGTCACACAAAATTAGCTGTGTTTAGGTTGGGGTTTTATTGTATAGGCTTCTTTCTTTAAAATATCTTCTAAAAATATCTGTTGATGTATGTTTTTATTATTGATTCGAGAGTATGTATGTATAGCCATAAATATCTGCAAACAGAAGAGTTTCAAGGCTGTGATCTGCAGTGAAACGTTTCCTCTGGGACAGGGGATGAAGGGGGAAGGCTAAGGAGAGGCTACAGTGTACAGGATTTAGCACAAAAACCACTCAGGCTAAAAATATACCAAAAGGCTGCTCAATTAGTATTAATTAATAAAACCTGAAGTGGAACAAATTATCATACTTAGCAGCGGGGGTGGATAATCACAAACACAGAGACATTTCTTGAGTATCAAAATCTCTCTGCTGTAATTTTACAAATGCAAAAACTCCTGTTGTTAAACAAAAACAGAGCCCTCATTTACACATACCAGTCATGAAGCACCTAAGATACGAAGTGGAGTGCACTTTTATAAAAGGGTTTAAAATGCTTGGCACCTTATGTTCGTTATGCTCCGGTGGTTTGCTTTGCCAGACCCCACTGTACCCCAGTGATCTTCTAATGGGATGCTTAAGGTTTGCTGGCAGTCTGGCCACACACGGGCATATTGGCAGCTCCCAGTACACCTGTAAAGTTATCTTTTGTTGAGAAATAAGGCATTTTACCTCCTGGCTGCATGGCTGTGAGAATTTGCCATGGGACCTCTTTTCTCTGTACCCCTCTGAGGGTTAAACAATCAGTGGGCTGGAGAGTGAACCAAGGGGTGTCCCAAGCGGGTGGGGTTTGCTTTATTTTTTTTCTGGCTGTTACTGCCAATCACAGAGAGTAAAGAAGGCACTCGAGGACCCGTGTGTGCCAGGCCAGCTTAATGCTGAGGCACGCAGAATGCAAGTATTAGTTTACACATACTTTCAGCAAGCATGGCATGCGGTCGTAGTGTGTCTGTTTGTCAGCATTGTCCTCAGCTTCTGACCAAAGCTTTTCATAGAAGGCCTCAGTCCAGCATTACTTGGGGGTTTTTTAGATGTCTGGGCAGTCTGACAGGTTAGTTATCAAATTAATCAGCTGTAGTGAGAGGGTGGAGCCAGGGGTGAATATTCCAGGTGTGAACCTGAGTCTGGGAATGGGAAGGGATAGTAACTGTCAGACCACTGGTGACAGAGCCAGGGAAGAAGAAGAAGCAGTGACAAGGACCTAACATGCTGGAAGCCTATGGGTTTGGGGTTTTTTTTAACTGAATTGCCTCAGATTAAGTCTTTATTGGAAGCATATTGAAGCTTGGAAATTGAAACAGTTTCAAAAACACAGGTTCAAGTAGCTACCTATCTAAGTGGGCATTTATATTTCCCTCTACCTCCTGTCTCACACGGAGGGAATGCTACTGTCATGCGTTTTGGAAGACCTGCAGGTGGGATAATAAAATTGTAACAGCTTGCCATAATTTCCTGTATCTTTTTTATTTTAGAACCATTGCTCATGATTAATGGACATGTATACCTACAGCTACAGCATTGCCTTTGCATTCATGAACTTGAGGCCAGGTCTGGCTCTCTGAGTGCCCTCTGCATGGCTTTTGTCCTTCCGCAAATGTACATGGCAATATTTTCTGTTCTGTAGGTCAGAGGAAAGCAGCATTAAAGTCCATAGGTTAGTGCGTATGTGTACCCTCTAACAAAAAACAAGAGAATAGATTTCTGTCGATTCTCTATAGCTAAGGAATTTCAAACAATTCTCTGGGGCAGAACTGAGAATTTAAAATGCAAGTCAGACATGATAACTGTGGATTGTAGTAGCATCACTTAGGCTGGATGGCAGGTCAAAACTATTGAGACAAACATTTTCTGGGTCCCCTTTCATGGTGCTGGCTATCTGCTATGGCTTATAGGAACTTTGCCCTTTATGGTGCAGTCTTATCTGTGCAGGCATCAAGGTCTGCCCTTCTGCAGTACGTGCCAGGTGCTCAGATGGCCTGTATAAGTGTTTCACTGCACGGATCGTATTGCAGGAGAAAGATTTACAAGCTGAAATTCTTTTTTCTCTGTCGTGATGAACTTCACTGCAGTGTGGCTCCCACCACATTTCCTGGAAAGATAAGGTGGACACCTGAATTCACAGTCCCACTGAATGTTGTTAAGGGAAATTTAAAATGAGGTTTTATGAAAGCAGGATTTAATTACGCAATAAATAAATATCTGCACATTTTGTAATGGCATTCCCTCATGTAGCTTGCAACCTAGAGGGGAATAACACTTCTTGCTCTTGTAATTGAAAAAAAAAATAGATTAGAAATCAGTTAGAGTGGTTTTGACCAGCTTACTTATAAGACTGAGAATTTAAAAAACTGGAAAGTGAAGTTTTCTCTGTGTTTTTGCTGCTTAGGCATTTTAAGTGAAGCAGGTAGAGGGCAGTAGGTGCTAACATTCAGGGTATCTTCTCCATTGTACCCGTGCTGGGCAAATCACTTGGCTGGTCTTCAACTGTGATTGTAGGTAACCTGATTTTACATCGAAACAGAATGGGAGCACTCACACAATCTGTTAACACAACTCAGCAGTTGGAGTTGTAACATCTTAGACTGCTAAAAGTGGGCGTCCTGGTAGGACTTAAGAATCAGCAATGAAAATAGTGCACGCATTGACTTGGGGATTCTCCATGCAAGTCAACTTTAAAGCTGACATGATTTTGCCTAACACAACTGACATACTTAGTGCCTTTTTGTTTTTCACTTTTAAAATAAATGAAATTAGAAGCATTATTTGCCATGAAAATGAATCTCTAAAAGAAGAGATTCATTTCCTCCTCTAGAAGGAGAAAAACCATAGGAGGACTACTACATGAAAAAAGCTTAATTAAAATATAATTGTATTTAATCAATGCAGTATAATTAGAAATAGTGCTTAAGACTTCATTTTAATGGCTGTTGGGCTATTTGTATTCTTTAAATGAATATCTGCTTTATGAACAAAAATCCAACACAGCTCAGTTCTCAGAAAGGCTCGTTTGTTTTTCTCTAGCGATTTTTGTGCAATTCCGAGGGAGCAAAACCAGAAAACCAACAAATTGACAGGTGATAAAAAATTCCTGTAATACCTCCTAAAAACGTGGCGTTTCCAGCCTGTGGCGTGGAAGAATGGTCTGGTGTTAGCACGTGGCTTAGGATACTGCAGGTCAATCCCTTGCTCTCAGTACACTTTCTAGGTGACTTTGGAAGTCCCCGAGGCCATTGTGTTTCTTTGTTTTTCATTGCACACAGAGCCTAATACTTTTAATATTCGGTAAGTCTGTTCTTCCTTTTCCTTGGAAATTTATCTAAGCACTGGTCAGTCTCCTGTGGTTGGAGGCGTGTGTATCAGCTCAACAGGAGAGGTAAAAAGCATCCTATGTGAGGACACTGTGGTAGGTAGGGCATCCTCCCAGAGCAGGAGGACATCACTATGCCCCTTCGGCAAAGGAGGGAAACATGCCCTCCCATTCATAAGGTCTCCCACATGTGCTCTGAAAACAGAACTGTGGGATCAAAAACGAGCATTGCTTGGAGATCTCCCTCTCACGTGGTCCCTGAAAGCACAACAAGCAAAGGGGAAACATTTCATTTTTGACACCTGGAGGAGCTTAGGTATAAACAGGCTGCTTCACTGCTCAGCATTGCTAGGGTTTAGGGGTCCTTGGCAAGACCAGAAGACAGCTTTTACATGTGCAAAGAATCTGAGTGGTGGAAACCAGCATAGTAAACACTTTGTGTGCCCAGGGATCAAGAATTGCGAATGATTTCACCGGTTGTCTGATGTACCCCCGCTGTTCAGAGCAGTGCGAGATAAAGAACACAGCTTTACTCTTCCCTTGCCTGCCTGCCGCCAGCAGGCCATGTCGGTAAGCTGTGGTGGATGTAGTTATTGAGGGTGTCCAGTCTGTGAAGTATTTTAAACTCGGGCCTTTTTTTTTTTTTAGCGTCTTGTGCTGTTGCACATAGCTGCAGCAATACTGGGTGAGGCCAGAGCTCTGTCTTGCTCCATATCCTAGCAGCAAAGTGAAACCTCCTCACGTGACTTTCCCAAACTCCAGCAGTTTGTGTTTCAGGGACTTCCTGTGCCAGAGGTGGTTTCTGTTTGCTTATCAATCCCCAAAGGATTTCCCATCTTTCAGCTTGTGCGGTTGTCGCCTGAATCCATGTAAAATTTTAGCAGCCGTTACATCCCCTGGCGAAGAGTCCCCGAGTTTCCTTTCCCAGTTGTGTGGAGAGCTGCTTCCTCATGTTTGTTTTGAACCTGCCATCTGCCTGCTTCATCTGATGCCCCCGGCCTTGTGTTCGAAGAGGCAGCGAACAGTCAGTTCTGATTCACCCCTTCCATGTCACTTACGATTTTATAGATCTCTATCCTATCTCCTCTGGATCATTGCTTTGCCAGGTTTTGTAGCTGTTGCTCCTTGTAAGCCAGTCTATACTTTCAGTCTACCACCTTACCCTCCTTTGTTCTTCTCCAGTTCCGCCCATGAGCGGAAGGATCAGGATTGCATGTAATATTTAAGAGGCAGGTGTGTGTACATACAGAAACATACGATTTCTTTTTGTTTTTTCCTCTAGTCTTAAATTTGCTTTCTCTAACTTGTGAGCACAGAGATGATGTTACACAGAAGTTTTACCACCCCAAGATCTCATTCCTGAGTAGCAGTGAGCTCAGAACTCAGTTCAGTCCACCACTTTTGAGTTCAAATTGAAAGTTTTCCCCTAAAGTTTCCTAGCATCATTTTGCATAAAGTGCACTTCACATGTCATTTTATTACCAACTTACTCTAGTAAAAAGTTCTTTAGCCTCCATCATTTCTATGCCAAATAAATTAATATCACCAGCAAACGCTGTCATTTCCCTGTTTGGTCCTCTTCTCGGGTAATTTTTAGAACATGTTGAAGAGCATGGGTCCTCAACGTGAGGGAGGAGGACTCCACTGGTGACTTTCTTCCATGGTGAGAATTGACTGTTCTCTCTCATATTCCTATGCTCTGTTTCTTATCTTTTAAATATTTTCTTTTAGAAATCCATGCAGAGATGTTCCCTCTAATTCTGTGCCTGTTAAGTTTCCTTAAGAAATCTTGTGAGAGAGGAGTTATCAAATACCTTTTGGAAAAGTATTAAAAAAAAAAAATGGAGTCCCATACAATGCAAGCCCTGAAAGAAAATAGCAGGCAGTCAAGAGACGTGTTATTGTTGCTAGTCTGAACTATTCAGTCATTTGTGACCAATCTTGGTATTCTGGTGCTGATGGTTCAGTAGCAGCTGGGCAGGCAGATGAGGGGTCTGAGGATGTGGATTTACAGCAGGTTTACGCTGATCCACGTGTGAGCTTCCCCAGAAGGGGACTTCTCCTTGCCCCCACTGTTGTTCCCAGCCACACGTCTCCATCTGCACAGCTGAAGTGGCTGATCTGAGCTGATGCGGTTGAAAATCAGCCTATTAAGCAAGCTGAGAATTTTCAGCTGGATCAGGACTGTGATGTGTCTTGACCACGCGATGCAGCTGCGCTAGTGCTGGCACAAGGGAGGAGGAGGAAGAGCATGTCACTATGCTACGGCAAGAGCCGGGCCAGACATTGAGTAGCTTAAGCCAATCATTAAATCAAGCCCTAAGAAAAGTTGTGTGCGTGTAACTTGTCTAAAGTGGTATTTTTAGCTAAGAATATCTGGGTGTTGAGTATGAGTAGGTGGTTGCACGATGGCATTTGTTTTCCAACAAAGAAATAGGAGTCCACATTGTATTAATAGAATTGGTCTATTCCCTTCTCAGAAATGAGAATTAAAAATTGAGGGATTTCTTTATGACTTATTTTCTTTGTGTCTGTATGGCATTCTCCTGTGATCTATAAGCCTGGCTTCCATTATTCCAGTGGGTTTGTTACTATGTTTAACTTACGGTTGATGCTATACAGTAGCAACCAGCAGTGTTTCCTTTTTTTTTTTTTTACTGTGATCCTGGGAGCTGTCTGTCTGAAATCCAAAGGGACAAAAAATATTGTTGAAAGTAAGGACATTACTGTTAGGTTTGTATGAACAGAAGAAATCCCAAACTCTGAGCTGTTTGCAGGAGTGCTATTTGGAGTCTCTGGCTGTACATCTAATTAACCATCCATTTAAAAACGCTGGCCACTCCTTTCATTCCCTGTCAGCAACATCAAGATGTAAAATGAATTATTCTGAAGATTTGCTTCTGGTATACTTGCAATAATTGGGCCTAGTCTTTATACTGTAAACAATCCAAAGTACACAAATTACTTTAATTATAGCAATAGGTCAATATGTTAGTGATGCCCAAAAGTTGGGGGGGGTGGATGCTCAATTATCACATTTTCTTTTTTAGATCCAACAGACAGCAGGAAATTCAGTCCTGTCAAATTACGTTTTTTACTCTTCACTAATTATTTAAGTAATAGCAATTGGTGTGGCTTTAGTCCAAAACACTTTCTAATCTGAAGATAATTTTTCCACATGTCTTTGTGTTTCTTTTCGCATTCTTAAATTAGATTTCACATACATAATTGTGTTATTTATAAATAAATATTAATAAGATAAATGGAAATATGCCTTTTCACCTTAATCTGTGGAAATATGTGAAGACCTTTCCCCTGCAGTTAGCAAGAAACCAATAACATGTTTTGTTGATAATCAGATACAATATTGACTGTGTTCCCCTGTCAGAAGAAAAGAGAAATGTCTCATCCTGAGTGCTCAATACAGTAGAAATTAGTAATTTACATGTGAATAAAAGCACCATATTATGACTATGTCACTTAGTACCTGCTGAAGCTATCTTGGTCAGTAATTCACATGCTGATTCATGTTGGGCATGCAGGATTATTTTTTAATGCCTGAAAAAACCCACAGTTCACTGGGGAAGAATAAACAAGGAGGATTTTTTTCAGTCATAATAAAATATTTTGAATCACCTGGTGCTAAGGACTCTTCAGAATTCCTTTTTCACCTTTGCAGAAGACACATTAATCTTACCCTCAATTTGGGGTATCATCATCCTACCAATATTAGTACACACCCGTGCTTTGCAAACCAGGACTGGGTAGACTTGTCTCTTCAATTGGTCTGCCAGTCATGAACGTGGCTGCAACTTCAGCTGTAAAATTCTGCCTCCCCTTTTTGTGCCTGGCATAGTACATCCTATGAGAAGATTACGTAGCTGCTTGTCTGAAGGCTGCTATGTAAATAGTAGTTGTGTGCTATATGGTCACGTTCTTCTTGTAGGTCTCCATAAAACTGCACCTGCACATTTTATGGATGCAAATTGTACGAGCTTTTGGTATGTACATACGGTCTTTTGCAAGCAGCAACAGTGTATTTTGTGGGCAGAAAATGCTTGTGTGTACAAAACCTGCAGGTGTGGCTTTAAAGCTCATTTGACAATTTACCCTCTGTGGATGAAAAAGGTGCGCTGTACCTGAGAACATCTACTTAGGCTCTGACCAAGTGATCAAATTGATACAGCATCTTTTATGCTTTTGGCACTGGGGTACTTTGCAGTTTCTGGGTACTGGATATCACCTTACCGCTGTTATTTTCAGTCTCTGTTTAATTAAAAGGAAACATTTAACCATGTTTTCAGTGACATATGTGAGTTCAGTTCTCATAATGATTTCGTCAGCTGAACTTGCTTCATCACCCCTGCAGCTTTCCACTTTTGAGCACTGCCAATATCCAAGTTGGCGTAGCAAGGATGGCACGTGGAGGGAGACACAACAGGCATTTCTAAAGCAAGCAAAAGGCTCCTGCCAAAGCAGAGTATGGTGCTGTTTGTGAGGCTTGGAGCATCAGGGTGGCAGGCCGTTGCAATTAGCCACAGTAAGTGCAATATACCTCAGTTGCTACTCAGCTAGCCAAAGTTAGTGGTAGGGCAGATTACAAGCTTGAGCTGCAGGTTTGGCTTTAAAGACATTCAGCCTACAAGAATTTTTTTTGCAAAAGCTTAAATGTGGTGGTGAATCCTTTGCAGACTGGCCTACAGAGTTGATTTTGGTTTTTTGGGGAGGTGGTCTCATAAGATCTTGATTAAATAACTACTGTCAGTTCTCTCTTACATGAATTTTCTTTTACTTCTACCCATAAATTATTGTGTCTTTTTTTCTTTTCCCATAGTTGACTACCTTTTCAGTATGGAGGATACAGTTTGAATTTTGTGATGTTCAGAGAACATGACTAAAATGTTTTAATATGTCTGTTGAACTTTTCTTGTTGAGGATTGCTTGTACGTCATTATAGGCTCTTCTTTTAAGGAGGTATTTAAAATATCAGCTATGTAGTACTGTTGGGGGAAAAAAAAAAAACCCAGTACTAAAGTTGTGTATGCAGAAAGACAGGTATAGGTGTTTAATATGGCTGTAAACTCCCATCTTTATCTGAGAACCTTATTTCTTTGTAACAATAAAAACTGAGCATCCATACTCTTTTCTTAGAATGGAGAAACAGTGGGAAGAAGAGGTTTTGTAGTGCTCTGGACAACAAAAATTGACTCAAATTGCAGTAAGCAAATAAAGAGCCTTATTTGGTAATATAACCTCCTTTGGTAGTGTTTCAGTCACATAGGCATCAATGACAAACATAAAAATTGTGTATTCTCTAATAATTCACATTGACAGATTGGAAATTGACTGCTTAGGTGAAATACTCTTGTCAAACTATCCAAATCCATTTGAGAACCAAATCTGTAGCAGTGGTTGAGCTTCCCATCCCCCTTCTCTCTCCCCAGTTTCTTTTGAGTAGCACAAACCTGAACCCGTGTGCATCTTGGATTCATATTATATTCTCAGTCATGGATGACCTTTTACAAATGACTTCCAATAACTACAGCTGAATTCAAGCACAAGAGTTGGTCACAAAAGGTCATACTCTAGTTATACAAAACGTAGATAAATTTGTACTCCCTGCAGCAACTGATTGCTGTAGGTTTTTGTTTTGTATCTGACCAATCTTAATTCAGAGCCATGCATTAGGAAAGGTTATGTGGTAGCTTTGTTTCTCTTTGCCTTTCTCCTCCTAGTTTTCTTTCCTTGTAAAATTACCCTGTTTAGAGAATTTTTTGAGTTTTCCAGGTGTTAAGGTTCTATTTCAAAGGGCTCCTATTTCACCTTTTCCTTTTCCACTCTGTCTTTGCTAGTCAATTAATTGCAGATTCTCATGCATGTAATCTTCCTTGTAAACGTGAGTGGTGTCTTTCTGTGAGTGTCACATTCTCATTGGGGAATATTTTACTTCCAAATGGAATAATCTCAGAGAAGTTATTTGAGGCCAGTGTGCTAAGAGCATGCCTTAGGGTGGCATATTTAGACCTTAAACAAAGAAACATGGCAAATTCAAACAAGTACAGTTTATTTATGTAGGCATAACTCAGAATGAGTAGTAAATTGAAAGAATATTTGCTCTCATCACCACTGGTCACTTCCTGGCCTTATGTTGTATAGACAATTCATCTCCTTTTTATTTCTGAAATACAGAAACTGTAGACTAAGGCCTCCCATGGAGACTTTGCTGTGGGACTCTACTTTGTAATTAGCGCCAAGAAGCTGGATTTTTCCACCCCTGTTTGGGCTTGCTGCCTGCTCATCTTGCACACCACTGCTTCTGATGCACACCACTGCTTCTGATTCACACCAGAGAAGCTTTGTAGCTCAGCTGTTTGTGGTGCAGTTGTCCTAGCAGGTGAGTCAAAAATAAGGTTCTGTGGGCGTAACCCTGTAGGAGCTTGTGAGCTGTTTCCCATTGGTACCGGCGCCTTCATCTTCATGTGCCGTTTCCAGGGTGTTCTAATTAAGATTATATGGGGGAAATGTGCTTTAGAGCTGCATATCAACTCATCTTCACTACAAGTGAAAACCCAACAGCTGACCTTCTTTAGGATATGCCAGATTGGATGGTCATGACTCCATGTGGCTTTGCCTTAACATGGTTAATCTGGCTGCAAATTTCAACTGCAGTCACATTCCTCGTCTGGGTGGGGGCGGCCATATGTTCTTAATATGGACAGAAACCAAGCAGGAACCAAAACCAAAGCCAAACTACTGCAATGTTTCAGCCCTACTGTGAGTGCAATGCAAAGCTTCAGCTGCCTAAGACCGTAACAGGGTATATTAAAGAGGTAGCTGTATGTCCACGGCTTTATTTCTGTGTGGAGCTCTAGTTGCTCTCCACGGTCTTTTCCATCATGACAGCTCTTACCGTGCTGTTCTTAGAGTAAATGCCAAGTAGTTTTCCTTCAGTGGAAAAAAAAACAGGGTCCACCATCCCTCATTTAACACATACTACGAACCCTGATACAGGAAACTGCAATGCACCAGCTGACAAGTGGAAACAGCTTCTTTTGTGTGAAAGCCCAGAAACCTATTTTGTCAAAAAGACATTTTGGCAGATTATGTGACCTATCCTCTAGACGATCATAATATAAAGCACCATACATAACTAGCAACATGAAAGGAGGCTGGTGGTCCACGTGATTTCAATGAAAAAGCAATGGCCCTTGCAGTGTAAGAACTGAGGCAGTTTCTACCTTAGGATTTGGATCACATTGTGACAGTTTGAGGAAATGCATCTGCTAAGCCATAATTATCTGATCTTTGCCTGCCTAATTGCAGATGAGTAGGAATCCATTATTTGCTCCATTCAGTTCCTTAAGAGAGCAGGAACCTGAAAAACTCATGAAGTAGTTAGATAGAAGGAAAAAGCATTTCAAAGCAGTTGCGTAGTGAGCTGTAAAACCAAACTGAAACAAACTAGTCTTGTTGTTGGATACAGAATGAATGCCAAATAGGCATTGAAAATATACATGACATTCAGCTGGAAACCATCCAAACCATGATATCAATATTGTGTTGATGTTAAAAACAAATATGGTGTCTGGCATGTTTCCGTTATCTCAAATCTTCCATCCTTAAAGGAAAAAGGTGACAAATTTTTACTTTCCCTTTTCCCAGATATATAAAGCACAATCTTCTAGAAAAAAACCTGGCAAACAAGCCTGCCTACTAATTCTGTGAGTGGGCATCCTGGCAATTCTGTGTCATTTGAAAATATTTATCAATGCTGATGAGGCAGAGGGCAGGTAAAACTTCAAATTTTGAATTACCTTATATTCTAACATCTCCTTGCCATAAGTACAGTAACACAATGTTAGTCAATGCAGAATTTGGTCCAGGAATGGATTCGAATTACACACACCCCCCCTCCTTTTTACGCACAACAGAATTAATGAATGAGGGCCCTCAGTCCTATTAACGACTGATGTTTCTTTGTCAGTCCAATTATTTCTTTTTTTTTCCCTTTGGGGTTTCTTCTTGTTATGACTTTGTTAGGTGGAAACTGAATGGTGTGTGTTAATCAACACAAGACATTTCGCTAGTTGGGCTTTCGTAAATGTTTTGTTTCCCAGGGTCCTTTGAACCTCCCAGGGAACAGTTCTGCATCCTTATTAGAGACTGACAATTAAAGGTCTGTTTTCATATCAAAAGTAATCACGAAAAATTAGCTAGGGAGACCTTGGAATGCTGTGAGAGTTTCAGTGTTTTGAGATGGCCAACTTTCCTTCATTTTCTTCAATCAGTATCAACTTGGGTTTCTTTTTATGTTTCCTAATGCCAGGGCAACTTATGAGTTGGCGTTGTGACAACTGAGAAGGATTATGCAATACCGTGAAGATGTGATTAATACATTTTAGGCCACTGTAATCATATTCAGTTGCATAATTATCACAGAGGTGCAAAAGTAAGCTAAACTAGGTTTTGAAGGCAATGCTATAAATGAGCAGTTTCAGTTTTCTGAATTCCTTGTTAGAAGGAGGAGGAAAATGCAATGCATATCTGCAGGAGCTGTGTTGCCTACGGATCTCAGAGATTCTGCGGATAATTTATAGGAAATGTATGGTTCTGTCCTAAATATTTTAATCTTTGTGTGCCAACTTACAGGCTTTCACAGAAGATAATCTGTTAGTGTCAGACCTTCTCAGTTATAAGTCTGAAAAACAAATCTGAGTGTTTCTTCCTCAGGCTCTGGTGCCATGGGAAA
Organism: Gavia stellata; assembly: GCF_030936135.1. Lineage (NCBI taxonomy): Eukaryota > Metazoa > Chordata > Aves > Gaviiformes > Gaviidae > Gavia > Gavia stellata. Next base: position 50,551,985 of record NC_082596.1, read on the forward strand.
TTGCTGCAGAAGTTTGTCACGAATGAGTACTTTGGTTTCCTTTCATTTCTCAGAATCTGCTCTGGTAGGTTAGGAAACCAGTAATGAAAGTGGGGTGGATCATAACTGAATAGGTTGCATATGTTTTTATTTAGGTCTATAAAAATAAAGTAAAATCCAAAGCTGTTAGTGTTTCTGTCACGAACTGGAAAAACAAAATTAAACCATATCAGAATATCAAATTCCCTCTTCAAAACTGATTTCTTATTTAGTGCTGTTCCCACTTGCAGTTAAGTGAATATGGCTATTTCAGAGCAAGGCTGAGGGTCCCCTTTGTGCCCTGGGATTCTCTCCACTTTTCTCAGTCTGCTTGGAAACCCTCAAACACTTCGGAACAGGGAGACAGACCCAGAATTTCTATTCGTCCCCTGCCGTGCTGCCATGCCACAAATATTAGTAGGATTATCTGAAGACTTAAGGAAACAAACTTTTTATTCCAAAGCCTTCATTTTATTGATGATGGTTGCTTAAAGTATAAATTGGGATATGATTTTTGGGAGGAAAAAAAAATAAAAAAGAAATCCTTTGTTGCTAGGACTTGTAGCAGTCACGTCACATAAATTGGCAGATCTGTGTATTTAAGGGATTTTACACTCTAATTAAATGCAGTAGTAGTCTTTTGCCTTTTGAAATTAAACCTTTTTTTTCTTCTGCAACTTACTTAGGGAACAAACATGCTGTCAAAATCCTTAATGTATCCAACTATTTGAACATAAGAAACAGCATCAAGCTGTTATGTGTTCTATTGGAGTGTACACATATTTCCAATCTGAATCTTTTTGTACCTGATGATCTTAATAATACTTGAGCTGGAAGTAGTTTAACATTAAAAGGAATTACAGCAGATTAATCTGTAAACCTGCACAAATATCACATTCCTTTGTATGGAGGTAAGCAGGGCATAGTGTGCATAATTACGTGTTGTTCTCTGTGTAGGTTGTGTGCGTAAGGCTGAGGAGTCGGTATTGCAGTTCCTCATGACAGCATCAATTATGGCACGCTCTTGTGTCTTGCAGTGGTCAGTTACATTAGAAAACATACATTATTCCTTTCAGTAAGGTAATCTTCCTTATAATAAGAACAAGCAAGCAAAAAAAAATTGAAAAACCCAACTTGCCCTGTAAACAGGAATTAGTGTACTCATTAGTGTATGAAAATCAAGAGGAATCTTTTAAAGAATGTGTGCTGTAATTTTTTTTTTTCTAGTGATATAGCTTGAGGTCAACCCAAGAAGGCCATTTATCTCAACCATCCAAAACCACATAAAGGTATTGTTTTATACTTTTTGCATCTGGAGAGACAAAAGAAAATCACTAAAAATGAATTGGGGAAGGTCTGTTTCTCCAGTCCTCGTGCAAAACCATCATTGGAATCCAGTTGCACCAGTTTAGCCTCAGTTAGAGTGGCAGGAGAGCAGAGCCTCAGCAAATAAAAATTGTGGTTTCTACTGGTAAATACATCTTTTGACTCAAAGTATCAGTGAAATGTAGTTGTCTGTGATTAAGGCCTTTTGATTTGCTTGTGTTTTCAAGGCCAGTCAGATGGCACTATTGAGCCCATTTAGGAACAGTTTGCCAGATGATAGGTAGAAAAAGGAAGTTTCAGGAGAAATATAGGAGAAGAACAAGCCATTCACATGCAGTCTGAGTTGCAGAAGGTGTGTCTCTTGGACTACACCAGCCACCTGCAAGGGCAGCTTCCATATAAATTTCCAGATGTCAGTAAATGTCCCAGTTAGTTTGATGTCCGTGCATCCATTCATCTTGCATAAGCTGCTACCTCATTGCAGTGGCTCTGGAAAAACTCGTAAATTTTGAATTTAGCATGTGTAGGTCTACTGATAATGAAACTTCTGGCAAGTCTCAAGAATTACCTGCATTTCATGAGACTAATGCAGGTGTTGCCTGTGGGACTGGCTGACATCTTCTGACAGTTCTGGTTTTATCATTGTCCCATTGCCTCATGTCCTTTAAATATGAAGCACTCTCTTTAGTGGTGGGTGCTTCTTGAATCCCTGTAGTGAATGCTGGTAGTCACCACAAGTGATCACAAGGCACCTAAACAGAAACATCCTTCTTGAAAGTGAGGGTGCCATAAATAAAACACCGATTACTGACTAATCACTGTAAGAGAATTCTGGGGATTTAAAAAAAAAAAAGGGCAGGACAAACAAAATTCTGGTTACTTTCAGTGACGAAGCCTTCCACTGCCCTACTGTTAGCCATCAGCTGGAAACTGAACCCCCTTTCAGCGCTGTAGGTGTTGTCCCGCTGTAACATTCTTGTGCCTTTTAAAATAATTTCTTTTTTAAAGCTGAATTCTGGAGGGACATTTTTATTTGATAGTTGCTGTTTTAGAAAGAATCTCTCTTTTTAACTTAATGATGTTCTATTAGCAGTGAGAAAGAGGGAAATAAGAGACTATTCTATTCAGGCTAAGAAAGAAGGTGTTGTTTCATGTGTTCATGCTCCTAAAACAGAAGTACAGTACACACCAGCACCTTGCAGGCTTCTCCATATAATGGTGCCAATGTATTTCCACCCTAATTTGCAGCATTGCTTTTATTACAGACCTTGGCCTCTTCTGAGCACAACTGCTGACTATGCCGAATTCACGTAGTTGTTCTGTGATGAGGACAAGGATCATCTAGCGAATAAATGGAGAACACAGTATTCAATTTGCTAGTGACCTTGAATTTGATCTCTCTTCTATCCTTAACAGCCTAGTCAATCTCTGTCCTGTTTAACCCATGTCATCATTACTGGTATATCATACAGACACTTTGGCAACTGCCTTTTCCTTGATACTATAGTATTTAAATCACCAAAAAAAAGACCTAAGAGTGAACGAGGAAAGAACTACCATAAATTCTTCTTCACCTTTTCCTTAGCAGTGTCAGGAATGGCCACAACGGTCTTTCCCAGTTTTTCTGTTCATTTTTTATATTTGTCTGAGGTAGAAACCACAAGTTTGATTGATAATGCAATTTGCATCTTGAGGCATCACTGCAAATACAATGGCATGAAAGGCTACTCTGGCGGAGCGCACTTTTCCCCCTGGGCTGACTTTAAAAACTCATTGATGTCACTTCCTTCCTCAGTCAGCAAGTGAATTTTCACTAATTCTCAAGACCAGCTGTCCATGCTGTCAACAGAAAGTTATTAAAATTCCTTTAAAGTGAATCAAAATAGCCTAAAAACAAATGCACTGGGAAACAGGAAAGCATCAGTATTCAAAGTCCACAAACCTTTGAGCAAAATAGTGTTGATCTAACCAGAGATTTCAAACACTGCTTTCCTAGCAACTAGTATATCATTAGAGAATGCTAAAAACGCATACTCCTTTAATCTTCTATTACTAACAATCTATTTGGTTAAAATAGTAGTTGCAAGAATAAATTCTGTTTCCCCCAAATATGAACTCAGTGAACAAGGGAATACATTTTGAGAAGTTTCCCCTAAATGACAATTGGGTTTTTGTGGGGTTTTTTTAGCCCAAAAAGCATGATTTTTATATTTAGCAAATAAAAACACAACACAAGCATGCAGGAAATAATTATCGTAAGAGACAATCTTGTAATATAGCCTAAAGTGATTATCTGAATTATCTAAAATGCTTTCCTTGAGAAGAGGAGTATTCTCGGGGACAAGTAGGGAAGATGATTTTCCTTTAGTTAATAAAGTCTTTATACTGTATTTTAACACTTAAAATGATTTCACCTCATTTTAAAAATTCTATCTTGTGCCACACATACCAGTATGAAAAAATTCTGTTTAAATGGAGTATCATTTCCAGTGCTGGACGAAGCAGCCACCTGTGCTACGCAGAAAGAGGCTCCCCTGACAGTTAGTAGTGATACTGACAGGTTGTAAACAGTGTCCTATCATTCTTACTTAAAAAAAACTCCAAACACTCTGGGTACATGTAGCCTAGCTGGATAGGCAAATGTGAAATTCCTGACTTTGCCCAATACACGTGGATGGTCTCCAGTAGCAAAGGGCAAGTGATTGATACCAGCTGCCCTTTTGACAACTAGTGCATGGGAACAGTAAATGAGGCAAAATTACTGTCACTTTTGATGTAAAAGGAAAGAACAGGTTTGAGGTGTCATTGCTGCTAGAGTCCCAGATGGCTGTAGAAAAGCAATGTTCTGTCTATGCTTCGACCATGTCTTCAGGAGCACACTGAAGGACACTGCAGAAGGCGGACAGAATAAGGAAGCAAGACCGTAATTCAACTTGCCACTTTGTGGATATTATCAGGGTAGAATTTCTCCCTTGAGCCAGCTGATGTCTAACGTCAGTCTTAACACAGGCACACCTAATTTTATTTTAGGGTAATGGCAGAAGCTGCTTTTCTCCTCCGATGGTCAAATCCTGAGCTGGATGCTACTAGTCTCTTAGGCGCATATACATGCAGCAGTACATCTCACAACAGTAAGATGCTTCATAGCACATATTTGAAATTTGTTGTCTTTGCTTTGAATGTTGTAATTCCTTGTGGCATTCCAGGTTAGCAAGATAGGCTACCTTTCTCAATCTTCTTTTTGTCACATCTTGATTAAGAGGGGCTTGTGTTCTTTTAATTTAGGTGGATTTCCATTTTGAAGTTTCAAGTCATTTGTACGTGTTAAATTATATTTCTTAATTACAAGGTTTGTTGGTTTTTTTTTTGCTGAATTCACTGTTTTTTGTTCTGTATGTACCTGATCATGTTCATTAAAATATGTACAAACTAATTATTTTCTTTCTCTTTCAGGGTCTGGAGAAAAATTACAACAACAGATAATCAATCAGGTATTGTGACACTTTCATATTTTTTGTTACTTGATTTTTCTTGTAGAAGAATTGTAGCAATTACAAAGAGGAGAACTTCACAGGGCAGGCTAATATTAGCTATCTAGGTGTGCTAAGGACCACATATCAGACAACTGCCTGGCTCTGCAGCTGTGTTGAACTCACAAGAGTAGCCATCATTTTTATTTAAACATAAGATTTGCCATTTAAGCAATTTAGTTCATCTACTTCTCAGTGTGTTGATGGTGAGGACAAAGCCTAGATGTAATTTGTTCATTGGTATCAAATTTTGTAGCACAGAATTACGCTTTTTAAAAAAGAAAAAGTAATATTTCTCCTGTTCGCTAGTATTCCTTTTAAAAACCAGAAAACTATCGACATGAAATACGTTCGCAGCACATGTAAGCATTATCTTTGAATGTTGTTTAGGTCTTCATTTCTGCCATGTATTTTCACTGAGGCTTCACTACACTGTGACATAGCTTGTGGAGGCGTTTTCTGTCTTTATTACTGTATCAGTTAGGAGTAATTATTTAGGAAAAAAAAAACTTTCTATATTGCAATTTAGCATTTCACCATCAGGAAAAGGATATAGGAACTATACTGAAAAAAATTTTCCCCTAACCAGAAAGAGAGGAGGAAACCCAGAGTTTGCTTTCCTAAATTACATGTTCTTCCAGATTGATAGGACCTGACTTGTACGGAAGTGTTCTGTTGCTTCTCATTCTGGGCTTCTTTTCCTCTTGCTGAATGCTGTTATACAGATAGCTTATAAATGGGTATCTATATTGTCTGTGAGATTTATTTGAAATGTCACTTAAAAAGCAGTCATTAAAATGTTTGTATTCCAGCAATTACCCTCCCTTAAGCAGTCTTCCTTCCAAGCTATAAATTGAGACATCGGCATTATTACATCACTGTTATCTGTGAATTGATCATCTAGATGGAGGACTAACCCGCCAGGTGACTGACCATCCAAGGCAGCCTGGTTTGGGTCTAACAGCATTTCACCTGCCGTGGCAGAGCATGGCACACATTGTCACTGTGTCACTTCCAGTGGCCTGAGCTAGCATCGCTCCTGATGGAGTAAGCTCTTGCGTGGGGGTCTGGAAGCTTATGGGAAGCCTGGTCCTGAGACACCAAATAAGAGCCAGAGGTTTTTTTCTATCAGAGTTGTTACAACCTTCCCGTTATTATGAGTGATTGATGGGTGAACTTATTTAGCCCAGAATATGGCATTACCGAAGCAAAGGAAAATCTTCACTTTTTCTAAATAAGTGTAGAAATGTTTTGAAACTTAATGGAAGTTCTTCGCTTTGACTGAGAGTTTATATCCTAAAACAAGCCTAATTAACTTTTAAAAACTAAACTGCATTTGAAAATCAGCCTGAAATGTCTTGCAAAAGCACTTTTGGGAGTCCTTATTGGCCAGAAGGGGGGGCAGTTGTATTTTTAAAACACAACTTGAGGCTACATTGTCAGGGCTGTGAATGGCTGGTTGGAGACCTAATTCTGCACACTTTCTGTGTGACAAAATCAGCTCTGTGGATGACATTGCCCTTTTCTGAGGAGGAGCATATTGTGATAAAAAGGACATTTGTCACAGTTGCAAAAGGTGGATTAGGTAACCCTGCTTTGTGTATCCAGTCTTGGTCTTTTCCTGCATGCCACTGCCTTGCCCTCCTTAAATTGCTCACCTGCTCTGTCTCTCTGCAGTTAACTATCTATTATTAACTATCTATATTAACTATCTAATTTTGCAGGAAAATTGCATTGTCTTGATATGTGGAAGGTGTCTCTAAATAAAGCTGTAAAAAGTTCATTTTGGGACAAATGGTAGACACTTTTAAATGGATACTAGTGAAGCTGGTGATGGCCCTTTCCATACTAACTTCCTTTGGACTTCCGAGAAGTGGAATAATGTTTCAAAGTAGAAATCAATTTCATTTTCAAGTCTATAATTTAGCGCACAGTTGCAGAAGCACTGCATATTTGATTTGTAGTAATATGACCTCAACAAAAAGATTGGAACTGGGATGGATCCTAATAGAATATCTCCCACAGAAGGATTCTGTTTATTTTCAATACTGAACTTGAAATTTTATATCCAGGATAAGATACTTACCTGGCTTAAGATCCTGTAGTCCCCTTTAAGTCAGTGCAGCAACACTGAGTTAAAACTGGCTGCCAGAAATTTAAGTGAGGGAGAAGTGGCTCCACAGAAAATGAATGATGTTACAACTTGACAGGAGCAGGAGTGCAAAGGGGCAAAGATCAGGAAATGTCTTGTTGAGAGGTGGCTGAAACAGAGAGGGGATGGGGAAATTATAAGGATGCTGTCCTGGTGATCTCCTGCTAGGTAAACCCCTCACTATCTGTGGGGATCTGGGACCTCTCACATCTTGAAGACCACTGTTGTTCCTGTGTGGTTCTTAGCTCTTTCTAAAGCCTAAGCAAAGTTTGGTGAAATATGACACAGATAAAACGCCAAGGTAGTATCTGCTTCCAAAAACCTTTGGCTACAGTTATCATCTTCACTGGGTCTTGTTCCCTTTGATCATAAGACATTTGCTCGTTTTCCTTGAGCACCTTTTTTGTCATTTATGTATATATGTATACATGTTCATTTAACAGCAGCAATAATCTACCACTCTGCCTGAGCAGAGACATCCAGAAATGGTATGCACTCTGCTTTCCAGTACCTGTTTTTAACTACCTTTGCAACTTCAGGGTAAATCCTGGCACCAACGTACAGCCTGATTAGCTGTAGCATGTTAACTACTGCTAAGGGAAATGGAAGGAAACAAGAACAAACCTTGTGCTTCTAACTGTGTAACAGCCTTGGCTAAAAAACACATTACAGACCGCCAATCAAAATGTGTCTGAAGGCAATCCTTTATGTTTCATCCTTACCACTCAGATTTGTCTGTGTTGTGGTCTTAACATATACTCCTACATGTGGTTTTGCCCAGTGCCTCTCAGGAGCTCTGAAGAACTAACAAGAATATGCGTACTTGCGTTTAGAAGCTGAAGTTGTTTGCACAGTCAGACTTTTGGGTTAAAATCCCACCTGTGTTTGAGCTCAGACTTGAGTCTGTCCCTTCTGCAGTGAAGCTGCAGGTTGGGTCAGGAGGTTGGTCAAAGTGCTCCACAATATCTGTCCCACTGTTCTGTCCCTGAGGAGCTCTTTCCTCAAGGCAGACTCCCTTGCAGTGGCATATCCAACTCTTAGTCTTTTAACACCTCTGACAGGGAGCATTTCCCTTTCCGCCCATGGAGTTGGGAAACAGTAAAACAGAAAGGACTGTGATGAAGCAGTGTACTTGCTAGAGCTAGGCTTGGACCAGGGATAACTGCAGCTCTGATGTACTGTCAGTATGTATACACCTTCTGCCAAAAACTCAAACCTCTATTAAATGACTAAGTTTGTTGCACAGACCATGTTGGGGAATGACAGGATCTGAAGGATACTTGAAGTACGCACATAGTGTAATAAACCTATATTAATATGAGCCAAAACGTCACAGTTCAGTCCAGACTCCTTGGTTTTCCTTGTGCACTGCTGTAGTTTACTTCACTACTCTCCTCTGTCCCCTTCATTCTCTCACATGACCTAGGTAGGAAAAGTTATGTCCATGTATGCCAGCTGCCAAGTGCTGCTACTTTGAGGTTATCCAATAGGTACGTCCCTTGCTCCTATTTTCCCAGTTTGGGGTCATATTCCTCAGCGTTACTTACTTTGCTCCCCCAAAATTAAGAGTTTGAAAATCTTCAAGAGAGCTAATCCATTTAGCCCACTAAACAAACTGAACTATTATTTCCCTTTCATGTGCTTCAGAGAATCACATAATGGTTGAGGTTGGAAAGCACCTCTGGAGATCATCTAGTCTAACTCCCTTACTCAAAGCAGGGTCAGCTAGAGCAGGTTGCCCAGGATCATGTCCAGCTGTATTTTGAGTACCTCCAAGAATGGAGACTCCACAACCTCTGGGCAACCTGTGCCAGTGCATGATACTCAGACAGTAGGAAAGTATTTTATTATATTTAGATGGAATTCCTTGTGTCTCAGTTAGTGCCCGCTGCCTCTTGTCCTGTCACTGGACACCACTGAAAGGAGTCTGGCTCCATCTTCTTTACTCCCTCCACCTCCCCCCATCAGGTTTTTATATACATTGATAAGATCCCCCTGAGCCTTCTCTTCTCCAGGCTGAACAATACCAGCTCTCTCGGCCACTGCTTGTATGTCAGATGCTCCTATAATCCCTTAAATACCTTTGTGGCCCTTCACTGAACTCACTCCAGTATGTCTATGTCCACGTCCATTTATACGCTGGACTCATTCCAGTATATCCATGTCTCATGTACTGGGAAGCCCAGAAATGGACACAGCATTCCGGTGTGTCTCACCAGGGCTGAGCAACGGTGAGGGATCACCTCTCCTGATCTGCTGGAAATGCTCTGCCTAATGCAGCCCAGGAGGCTGTTGGCCTTTTTTGCCATGAGGACACATTGCTGGCTCACAGTCAACTTGTTCTCCAGGACCCACAGGTCCTTTCCTACAAAGCTGCTTTCCAGCTGTCCAGACCCCAGCATGGGGTTGTTCTTCCCCAGGTGCAGGACTTTGCGTTCCTCTTTGTCAGATTCCATGAAGTTCCAGTTTACCCATGTCTCAAGTCTGTTGAGGTCCCTCTGAATGGCAGCATAACCCTCCGGTGCATCAGCCACTCCTCCCAGTTTTGCATTGTCTGCAAACTTGGTGAGGGTACACTCTGTCCAATCATCCAGGTCAGTAATGAAGACGTGAAACAGTTTTGGACCCACCATCAACCCTGGGGCACTAGTGATTGGCCTCCAGCTGGATTTCGTGCACAACTGTTTGAGCCTAAGCAGTTTAGCCAGTTTTCAGTGCAACCCACTGAACACTTATCTAGCCTGTACTTCATGAGGACATTATGGGAGTCAGTGCCAAAAGCCTTACTAAATTTGCAATAAACAACATCCAGTACTCTCCCCTCACCCACTGAGCCAGTCATCTCATCGTACAGGGCTATCAGACTGGTCAGGCATGATTTCCCTTTCATAAATCTATGCAGCACGAAGTCCAGCTGGTGGCCAGTCACCAGTGGAGTACCCCAGGGGTCACAGCTGAATAAAATACTGTTTAACTTCTTCATTACATACCAGGACGATGGGACGGAGTGTACTCTCAGCAAGTTGTCAGAGGATACAAAACTGGGAAGAGTAGTAGAGACATCAGATGGGTGTACCACGATTCAGAGGGACCTCAACAGGGTGGAGAAATGGATAAACAGGAACCTCATGAAGTTCAGCAAAGTGAAATGCACCTGGGGAGGAATAATCCCCTGCTCCATCATGCTCCCAGGAACTGAGGTGAAGCTGACCAGCCTGTAGTTTCCTCAATGCTCCTACTAGCCCTCCTTGAAGACAGGAGTGACATTTGCTTTCTTCCAGTCCTCAGGAACCTTCCTCCATCACCATGACCTTTCAAAAATAATCAAGAATAAGCTCACAGTGACGTCCTTCAGCTCCCTCAGCGCTCATGGGTGCATCCCATCAGGTCCTGTGAACTTATTTATGTCCTGTTTGTTTAAATATTCCCTAACTTGATCCTCCTCCACTAGAGGAAGTCTTCCTTGCTCCAGACTTTCCCATAGGTCTCAGGGGTATGGGATTGCTGAAGGCCAGTCTTACTAGTGAAGACCAAGGCAATGAAATCGTCAGGTATCTCAGCCTTTTCCATGTCATCTATCACCAGGTCCCTACCCCATTCAGCAGTGGGCCCACATTTTCCCTAGTCTTCCTTTTGCTGTGGATAGACCTGTGGAAGCCTTTTTTGTTGCCTTTCACACCCCTCCCAGGTGGGTTTGGCTTTCCTAACCCCCATTCCTGCATGATCAGACAGTGTCTCTATATTCCCCCAAGTCACCTGTCCCAGCTTCCACCTGTGGTATGCTTCCTTTTTATGTCTAATTTTTTTCAAAGCTCCTTTTTCACATATGCAGACCCCTACTACCTTTGCTTGATTTCCTCCTCATGGGGATGAACCATTCCTGAGTTTGGAGGAGGTTATCCTTGAACTTCACCTAGATGTCCTGGACCCCTCTCCTCTCCAGGGCTGTATGCCGTGAGTTTCCTCTAAGCAGGTCCGTGAACACCCTGAAGTCTGCTCTCCTGAAGCGCAAGGTTGTGATCCTGCTTTTTGCCTTGTTCCATCTTTTCAGGATCTTGAACTCTGTCTTCTCATGGCAACTGCCGTCACCTGACCTTCACATCTCTGACCAGTCCTCCCATGTTTGTAAGTGTGAGGTCCAGCAGCCAGCCTCTCATTGTTGGCTCTTTGATCACTTCCGTTAGGAATTTGTCATCAGTACACTCCCCAAACCTGGATTGCTTGTGCCCTGCTCTGCTACTCCTCCAGCAGATACTGGGTTGGTTAAATTCCCCTGTGAAAACCAGAGTCTGCGAACGTGAGGCTTCTTCCAGTTGTCTGCAGAAGACCTCATCTACTACTTCTTTGTGATCCGGGCCTCTGTCACAGACACCCACCACAGAGTGAGTCATGTTGGTCTGCCTTCTAGTTGTGACCCACAAGCTCTCCACTGACTCTCATCTGTCCAAAGGCAGAGCTCCATGTGTCCCCACTGCTCTCTGAAAGGGTGACTCCCTGCCTTGCTGTCCCAGCCTGCCCTTCCTGAAGAGCCTGTATCCATCCATGGCAGCTCTTCAGTCCTGTGGGCCATCCCACTGTGTCCCTCTGATCCCAATGAGACTGCACACAGACCTCTAATTCCTCCTGTTTGCCCCCTGTCCAGCGTGCAATAGTGTACAGGTACTGTGGAGAGGCACCCAGCCATGCTGGTTTCCCAGAGGAGGTGTGAGAGCTTCCCCTGTCATGCTGTTCTGTAGGTACTCACTTGTTTACATGCATATGCTTGAGGTGGGCACCTCTGAGCCCTGTCTGGTTGACTATGAGATCCCTCCTGCTCCCCCTGCACATTTTGTTTACCAGTAAGCAGAAGCTGCATTTTTTAAAAATTCATTTTCCATTCATTATGTGATATCTGATCAGCTAGGAAAATCCGACGGGAAAAATTGTTCAGGTTTGCCCTACACGTAACATTTTCTTCCTCCTAGGCTGATCAGGGCTGCTCCTGATACCATGCTCTGCCCACTTCAAGTTCAGATAACATAACAGTCCTTCGCTAATTAAATAATAAATAGTACCAAGATGGTGAATCTCAGAAAAATTCAGGAGTAAGTATTATTCAAATAAGAACAGCAGACGCTTTTATTTGAGAACTTTTTCAGTATCCATTTGGAGGAAACCATTTCTCAGGCTGTATAGACAGGAACATACACGCAGTGTGTAAAGATAAAAATATCTTCAAATTTATGAAGAATGATTCTTCTTGTGTAAAAAACAAGCCTTACAGTATGCAACAGACTAAGACGACTGGATTTTCAACAGAATTATTGAAAGAAATGGTGTGAGGTTTGAGCAATTAAAGTCAGTACAGGATGGGAAGTTGGCCTGCAATCCTGATTCTCAGATCTCTGAGTGTCCCTTCTCGCTCTGTAAAATGGCAAGGGTTTCTTACCGATGTTAATCAAAAATTAGGAATCACAATATTCACATGGGGTAGGCAATTATTATCTTTCCTTGTTTTGCAGACATGGAAAAATGAAGTGTGAAGGTCAAGGGACTTGCTCAAAGTTACAAAACCAAACACTGAGGTCCTGGCTTTTGCGCCTACTCTTAACCACAGCGCCGTTCTTTCTCATTATCCCTCTGCTTCAAGAATGGATGGTCCTTGAACTAGTTAGTGTTTGGATGGCACAGTGATCACCTGTGGCACTGCTTGCAAATTAATGCATACCGAGTAGATAGCTATACAAAAAAACTGCTACAGAATAAACTAGGGTATTTTCTTTTAACTATGATAAACATGAGTTAGCCCCTGTCAGTGAAAATAGGGTATGCTACCTTTCAGTCAGTGTGAGGAGGGAGTGTGCAGTGGGTAATTCCCTTTGTCAATTTACAGCCAATTTTGTCCCACAGTAATTTATGAATGCAATCAATTCTCAAGTATTAATTTTTTTTGTAAAATTGAACACATTAATTTGTTTAAAAGTGTATTAATGTAGGCAAACACAGATTTGAGATATTTGCCAACCTAGACTGCATTATACATTTCTATTTATTTTTATTTACCAATAAAGTCATCGAATTTGAATTAAATGCTAATTGTGATTGAGGGGAAAATGCTTTGAGACCTCTAGAGATCTTACTGTGTCTTCCAAAGCAATTTTGGGGAAATTGAATTCTTCATGCCTGAATATACATTAATATTCTTCAGCTGAACCTAGTTTAATTTGAAACTTTTCTTACTATTTCTAAAAGATCGAAATGTCTCATTTATGGTGGAAGATAAGTGTGTTTACCTGCAGACAAGATAGAAATGGATTCTGTTTACCAGCAAAAAATCCCTGTGGATCTTACCACAGCCACTAATGTGAGAAATATTGCCATGTATGCAGAAGCACAGCATTACGTTACAGGCCTCTCTTCTCAAAGGGGATGGTGGGTTTTGTGGGGAAGGAGTACAGTTGTTTATCATCTTCATTTTTCACATTTCGCTGGTTGTAAATGCCCTGGGTGCCCTAGGGAGACCTGTCTAGTCACGCTGCCAGGCCATCTCCCTCTCAGTCCTCCTGCGGTAACGTTTGAAGCCTGGGACAATTTTAGCCAACTTTGACACAGTTACAGGAGAAGAGCTCAGCAAAGTGAAGGGTGATGGCTGGTCAGAGGGGAAATTTTGTCCTCACTGGGGAAAAGGCAGTCGTTGGTATCCCAACTCTGTACCCATTTCAGGAGAGGGCAGAGGGCTGGCCGGCGAGCATAAATGCAGGTGGTGAGCCACTGCATTGCCCACTGTTGCCTCTTGGGTATGGGCAGGAACTGGAAGTGCTGGCCAAGGAAAGATGGGATGGGGAAACGTGATTGAAACTTCTCCAAAACTAGGCTACCACTTGTGTCGCCGCTTGTAAGAACATCTTGTTGAACAGCTTGTTTGTAGCTTGACGTTTGCAGCTGAATTCCTTTAAAGTAATTGAGGAAAGGATTTGGTACCCAACTCACAGAATCACTAAGGTTGGAAAAGACCTGTAAGATCATCAAGTCCAACCATCAACCCAACACCACCAACTCGAAACCTTTTGGGCTTAGAATCACATTGTTTCCCCGTATAACATGTGCTCTTTGCCTCATTTTTATTCCAAATATCCCAATGGGCATCCAAGCTCCACATTTGGCTACTCAGAACAAACATCTAAGCAACTATTTTAGTAGCTGTTTCTTCACTGTCATTCGGAGGGGCAGGTTTGGAAGGAAACCAAATTGCCTAAATTCAACTCAAGTCCAGATCTGCGACCTCATTCATCACCTCCCAGAGGAGGCAGCTGAGCCTCGTAGGCTTGTTCCTCTGTGGGTACAGGTGTGCCTCAGTGTTGGCAGGACTGATCCAACCCAGGCACTTCTTATCTCAGTGTGGTGGAAACCCAGAAATGGCTGTCTTGCCAGGAAAGCTCACACCTGCCAGACTGGACAGCATGAGGTATGCCGGGTAGTCTTCTTAACATGGTGTTGGGATATCTGTGAAAAGTAAAAGTCAGTGATTCCCTGAAATAGGGAAGTCCAGGTTCATTTTCTTCCACTGCCCAAGCAGATTCAAGCCTACAACTTCTGCTGCCTGCAAGACCCATGTTATGTGCCTCCTGTATAAAAAAGTGAACAAGAGAGACAGAGAGAGAGGCTTATCTGGTGTCAGGTGGTTACAGCACTCCCTGGAAGAGGGGAGCCAGGGTTTCAGTCCCAGCATGCAGGGCTAGTTAACCTCCAGGGTTAATGCCCAGCAGTTAGATGACCCTCCTGGCAAATATGTCTACCCATGCAGATGGGGCACTGGGGACTGGGTCTCCCCTGTGCAGGGTGGGTGTTGATCAGCACGTGCCAAGACATGGTCCCTAATACCTCTGGATAGAAAGATGTTGGCGTCCAGCCTCAGGCATCAGCCCTTGTCTTTAGAGAGGAAAACAGATGCTGTTTAAAATATGAAACGTGCTCAAAAATGCCTGCCTGGCTTGAATTGTGAACATGCAAGAGGCATTATTTATTTTCTTCTTCATAAAATGACTGTGTATATGAATTACCATGCACTTGGAAGTAATGATTTTGAGAATTCCATTTGTCAACAGAGGGAACTGTTTAGGTTATTTGACTTGCTTCTGTGCTTTAAGTTATGAAAAAGTAGGCATGTTAACATTATTTAATGAACTCAAATAAGAGACCAATATGTAATATACAGAGATTACCTAAAAGTGTCATCTTCAGATTTAAACTCCTTGTATACATATAGTAAACCTACCAGTCAGTGGAACCCAAAAGTCTTTTTCTAATATTATTCTTCATAAAATGAGTATTGTGTGCTTAGTTTGAGTCCATTTTGAATTTCAGGTTGTTTAAGCTGCTTTGCTATGACTTTGTCCTGTACAGAAATAAGAGTGAGTGCTGATGAAGATTTCTGGCAGGGGAGATTTCAGGAAGATTTCTGACCGCAGTGGATGACTTAGGTTTTATTAACAGCGTATTCACAGAGGAGGAGGACTGTGCTCAGAATTAAATGCTGTTTGAACAAAGTGGTTTACCTGTACCGAAAACGAGTGCGACTTCCATAGGAAGGAGGTTGAGCTAAATATGGCCAAGTATTAAGTGGTCCATGATCTCAAAGTTGCCTTTTATTAACGGTACATCTTAGCTACACATCTAGAGACAAGCACTCGTGCAAACTGGATGCAGACTCTGTCCACACACAAGCTCTCTGGGCTGCAATGGCTCCGTGCTTATTTACAAGTCCGTAAGTTATACTGCAAAGAACCAGCCCCATGAAACTGTTGTCAGACAGCTGGAGAAGCGTCATCAGCATTGCACTATCCAGAAGCCAATTTATCATTTATCATCGATCGACTTTGACAATGATTTCATTAGTAATGAGGGGGTGGAGTGCTTGTTTTTATTTTCAATACTTGGTTGCACTTGTCTTGATGAATCTTTAATCTGTCACGCAAACTTACATGTTACTTAGTTTCTGATAATAATAGCATCTTCCTTGGTACTTCTTCTATTAACAGTGCTTTGATCTTTCTTATCCTTCCCATTCTGAGCGTGTTTTGGAGAAACCAAATGTTTTGACTGCGAGGGCGGGAACAGGAGGGAGTTAATTCCAGATTTGAACAAGAATTGGCAAGTAAAATTAGAGATTAATTTCCTTCATCCAAGTTGCTGACCATATGAATCAGCTTGTGGAAGTGGCTCGTGCAGACTGTCTTGCCTCATTAGCACGGGTGACTTTGTGCTTTCTGTAGATGAAGGCAGGGGGCAGGGAGAGGGGGGGAGCCCTGTGCAAAGCCAGGAGTCCTGTATCTGTGAGGGTCTCAGGCGAAGACAAATGGGTTCCTCCTGTCCCCTTATTAAATGGGGACGGGACTACTACTATAATCCTGGTAATGTTACTGTTTATCTTACCCCATTGGGCCTGTCCACTTTCCCCACTGCCTGTGGGCCTGGGTTGTTCTCCAAAACCAGCTCTGGATTGGTGCTCTCCTTTCAAATTTTCCACACCAGCTCATTCCCTGACACTTGGCTGCACCATATAAAAAACCATAAATCTCTTTCTCTCTGCCCTTTCCTTCTTCACTCGCTTTGTCTGTGCGCTTGCCATAACTCCAAGTCACCCCGCAGTCAGATGCCAGACTTTCCGCTAACAGATTCAAGGGGCAATAGTCACTGATTCACAAAGCCATGTTTTGAAAAGCAGTACTTAAAATTATTGGTATCTGTTAATTAAAATTTACCTGCAGTATTTTTTTTTTTACTATGATCAGTTATTCTCATTTGTGTCTGGCTCCGTGTTCACGAGTACCTCCCTTGAACCTAATTGTATTTCAGCTACAAACTATAAAGTTTGCCTCTTAGTCTCTGCAGGAAGCTCTGAGCACCTCATATACTCGTTTCTTTTTTCTTTTTTTTTCCCCCAACTCATTTAGTAATCTTAGAGATGCTTGGTACAAGTACATGTGTTTTAGGGATACATATCTCATAGGAAAGTGTGGTGTCTGTTACAGTAAGGTTTTGCCTGTCAGGACTGATGGCCGCACATACAAAATATTCCTAGATCTTAATCCAGAGGAAAGATAAGCTTGATGCTATTTTGTGTTTTTTTGGAGAACTTCAGGGGCAGAAAGAACTATGAAAGTTCAAAGCACAGTTGTTTCATTCTTCCTCTTCCATAATGGAATTGTGTGTGAGGTATCTCTGACAGAAGTACCTCCGCTAAACTTGCAGTGTTCACAAGGAATACATATGTCAACTCTGGCTTGTGAGGAATGTAGCAGTGGTGATTTGCCCTGAATAAATTAAGATAAGCCAAAAATTCATGACTCCCCTGGGAGGTGAGGGGTTTGTGGTGCCTATATCTGGAGTAGCTGTTTTAAGCACAAGTGATGAATCAAGAGATTTATCTCCACTGCACAGAAGGTGAAGCACCTCATCAGCAAATGTTTCCTGTCACTTGTGGCCAGCCTGGATAGTCTCTCCATTGGGAGCTCCTGTAGGGATTTGTTTAGCTCACCAATGTTACACTACACAGCTGCTATGATACGAGAAAGTTGTGAGCATATTTACGTGTTAGCTCAGGTAGCATAGTAGTAGAGGAGTCTGGCCATTCTGAATTATGCTTTGCAAATAGTCTTCTAACACAAAAAAGTTAAGGATAATCCCTCCTTTTGGCAGGCTTAAGAAAACTTGCACATACATGCGTAAGTATAGTTCTACATGTTTTTACAGCTAAAGTGTGAGGTAGTAATAGCTCCAGGCTTCACTGGCTTGCTGAAGATAGGAGTCATGCAAACTTTTCCTCATACTTCAACTACCTATCAGTTCTGAGCCATCTGCCACAATTGTGGACGTCTGCTGAAGAAATCCTTCTAACTGTGCCCAATTAATGTGAAAAACTTGACATTTTAAGCAAATAAGGTTTAGGCTGAAACTATATACTACCTTTTCAAAGATTCACACATGCCTACAATCCAAGTAAGAGGATGTTTGGTTTATAGCCCTCCAGTATTCAAGCTATCTTCATCTAAATACCTACATTAAGAGACTGATCTCCATGTGCTCCCTGATCAATATAGAATCAGAGAGTGAATCAGAAAATGAACTTTGTCTCAGAAGAGCCTTTCTCTGTCTGTTTTCTACAGAAAGATCCTAGGTAAACAAGTAAGGTCTTGAAATTATATGGTCATTATAATACAATCCTCACATAAGAAGCAACGTAAAGAAAGACATTTATACAGTGAAATGAAGTGTCTAGTGCTCTCAGTTCATGCTGAACTTTGGCAATGCCAAACATGTCTAGTGCCAAAGAAATGGGATGTAAGCGAAGATACAATGTACTCCAAGCATGTATTTCAAACTCCTGTCATGTCATCACTCGGGGGCCTTTGCTTCTTCTCATGGGCAAGCTTCTGTAAGTATGGACTGCAGAACCCCTGCCTAGGCTGATCAGAAAACACAAATGTTCTGTCCTTCTAAATAATTGTTTTTCATAAGTTTCATTTGCAAAAAGGTATTTCAACCCATTCTTGTCTTAGGGAATGAAGCTTTTAATCATCTTTGCATATCCATGTGTTTGCAGAGTGCCCATATTAGCTATTTAGTGTAATAGTGCTGAGAGTGTCCTCAGGGCACTCGAACCTGCAACAGTCAAGTGCAAGCCACAGTAAAAAGCAGAGTGCAGTAGGCTCCCAGGTGATTCATGCAGTTGCTCCTAAGAAGCATCTTAGAGGACTATTTCAGGAAGCGTGTTTTAGGACAGAAGACATATTAGCTAGATGTTGAGAACCAAACCATACATTACTAATAAATACTTACAAAGTAGTTATTTGGCAGCAAATAAAAACATGATGAAATAGAATATTTCTTTCCTGCACTATTCTTTGTCCTACGTTTTCTGTTGGACTCACTTAATTTTATTATTCTTGTTAGTAAAAATTAAGATCCAGCACTAAAGCATTTAGGAAACACAATACTGTCTGCACTGCAGGCCATTAAATCTTTGTAAATCAGCCCTGGAATATCATCCTTTCCAATACATCATTATCTTTTTGCATGGCGGGTTCCTCTAATTGCAAACTGTCTAGATGAGATCCCACCCGTGCATTTTAAAACCACCACAAAGAGTAATTGGATGAGTCTTAACTATTCTTGGCAGTAGTCAATCTCTTCTACCCCAGTGGCTTGTGAAGGTATTAAAGGAAAGGACAGCTTCAGTGTGTGTAGAAGAAGGTATTGGCTACATATTTTTACAGTGAGCAGAAATCCATTTGTGGATGGGGAGGAGCAGGATATCTCCAGCAATAAAAATGTCAAAACAAATCCATGAACCCATTAATGACTCAAAAATGCCTTTTGTTTCAGCAGCTTCACTGAGTTGCCTGCCAGTAGCCAAACACCACACTAACACTGTTAAATTCCTTTTGCCTTGTAGTTAAACTAATTTTTAAATCTGTCTTCAGTTCCTGCCTAGCTAAAGGGAGACAGAGGTGATGTGCATACTCTTCTAAATTGGACTCATAACCATTTCTTAACTTCCTTTCAAATGTGTTAATACAAACGGAGAACAAGGCACTCTGCATAATTACTGGCAAGGGTGCAAAACTTCACTGGATTTTAATTCTCGGATGAAATGTACACAACCTGCTGCATAGGTTGTCAGCATGTCTCAAGGACAGCCATGCATCTATCCAAAGTGACCATGGAGTTCATTTCCCATGCCAGGCAGCTGGTTCCCAAACTTAGCAGCTCTTTGGAAAGCTATGAATGGCCATCCCTGCACTTGGACGCTTGGCTCAAAGAGTTTGGTAAGGACTGTTTGCATGGGAAGATCTGGATCCAGAGAGACCGATATGGGATTACCTGCGTGCTGCCTGTTGTTGGTCTATGTTCAGGCGTTTTCCAAAATAATGGTGCTCAGCAGCTTGTGGGGTGGACTGTTAGGAACATAGATATAATGGACAAGTTTTTTTAAAAAAATGTTTATTGCTTTTGCAAGTTTCTTCTCCTGTTCCCGCTGTGAGAAGAATCAACATAACATGGTTCTGATCTTTGAAGTGTCATAAAATGGGCATTGAAAAGTCACTGGCACCAAGAGGAAGCCAAAGAAGGTACCTCACTTTTTGTAAGCCTAGTATCATAAAACATTAAAATCCTTTCAGAGTGTGTGGCTTTCAGCTCTCTCATGCACATAACAGTGGTAGCTCAACAGGCCAGACTGTCAGGTAGTTTTCCATAAGAAATATGGCACTATCTATTCAACAATTTCTGTTAGTTTCCCAAGAGAACTTTCTAGTTAAACATTTCTCATAAAAAGTAAAGCTTGATTCATCCCTTCATTCATCTCACCTTTACTAGCTACTAACCTAGTTACTCAGGCAAGTGTACAGGAAGCTTTGATCGCTTCTTTTTTTTTTTTGAGTTGGAAAACTTTCATGGCAATGTAACAGCCATTTATGCCTTTGAAAATTATCACTATCCATTCCCATTCTTAGATAGAGGAAGTTACAGCCAGCATTTACTGCAAGCACACTATCCCTCGTGGAGCTTATAATACCATTTACTAGCCAATACTGTTGCATTCACTACGGGATATGTGTCTCAATGAGAAGGGGAAGTGGAGAGGGGAAGCAACTAATAGCATTTTACATATTTAGATAATTTTTTTTTCCTCAGAACTTCCCATGTCATTGTTTTTCCCCTAGGTCTTTTTTTTTATTTTCCTTCTGTTTGGGGCTTTTTTTCCTGATAGATTCTTTCTTCTTTTGCCTCATCTCGCTTGGAGGGAGCCCCTTTCAAGTGACTCCTGCTGTGCATATGTTGTTCCTTTAGGGTGTTACCTGAGATTTCCCTGAATAGTTCTGCCCATCCTTCTCTGAAGTCTTTAATCCCATGAAAAATCCTTCAGTAGTGGTTCCTACAGCTGCATTTACAGTTTCTGAGTCTGAAATGCAATTCTCTTCCGGTATCTCCTCAGGTTATCCCCTGAGGTTGGTCCTGGATCCCAGGCGGACTGTTTGAAATGGAACAAAATCAAAACCACACACCTTCCGGTCTGTCCTTTTCCCTCCTAGCCTGGTGGAACCAAGGCATCTTCCACTAGTTCAGGATGGCAGGCTGAATTCAGAAGGTTGAACCTTCCTCTGAAGTGTAGGGCTCATTTTAGTGACTTTAGTTTGAAATTCAGATGGTTTAAGTGTGTTTGCACTGAAATATCTCCTGAAATAGACTGCTAAATTCAGATTACATGCCATAGGAAATCATGAAGTACTGCTGCCCTCTCTTGAATTTTCTCTGCATTGGGGAACACCAGTACAGTCACATATCACTGGAAGATGTCTTCTAAATTATAAAATTCCCCAGAGCCACACCGATGAGTTTACAATCTTTGGTTACTTTAGCATTGTAGTGTAACTTTATTCCTACTTCTGTCGAGCCTGGTATTGTGTGGTTGATTTCTGTGTAGCCCTTATTTTTCATTTTCACCTTTTTAAGTTCCAGGTTTTCCTTTTAAGGTCAAAGCATTTAATTTATTTGTAAGTCTGTGGTTTTGCAGTAGCACTTGTGAGTCACCATTCACTGTGATGCTGAAATTCCCTGTCTAATCGTCATTCCCTGTTTTACTACTACCACTGCCTTCTGTTATTGCACACTAACTATGCTCCTGAATTCTTTCCGTCCTAGGGCAGAAGGGATAAATCTCTAGGCACATGTGTTTCTTTTGTTTTAAAGAATGAAATATTAGACAAGAGAATTAAAAAAATAGATGATATTAGAAAAACAGACCAGGACAAGCTGAAAGAATTCAACTATCCTTTTACATCTCTAAAAACACTGTGACAGGCACTCTCTCACAGATGTACAAATCCTGCGTGTCTCTGTTCTTTTATTTGCTTTCACCATTGCAAAAATCATTTTGCTCAGTTCAGTGAAAACAAAGACCTGATCATCAGGGGTTTGCAGCAATACAGAATAGCCTGATCCCCCGGTTTTGTTTTTTGTCATTGGAAATTATTACACTGCAAGGTAGGCTAGCTTTTCTTGGAACTGCTTGTTTTTCTGTAGGCTTTATTTCAAACTGGAATTCAAATTGTGTTCCATGCATTACCATTTCTTACATTATTCCTCTGAATTTTTAACAGCCTTATTTGAGTCGGCCTATGAACTTTCCCATCCCCCCAAATCCACACTTATGGTCTGCCAGTCCACAAATCAACTTTCCAGTAAATGTTTAATCAGTTTATGGCAGAAGAGCCTTTTTATGTAGGTTTCCAAAAAAAGTTAGACATGAAATCAGGCAGTCTGTGCATGTGTGTCCATCTGCCCGTTTGGCTATCTGATATTTGCAACAGGATTTTAAAAACGTGTTGACCAGCATTCCCCCCTCTCCAGAAGTGTAACGAAAACAGGCAGCTGTATAGATGTCCCAATGCAGCAGCCTTGCCAATTGAAAGGAGAAAAAATCTACAAGCCTTAGTAGACACACGAGAATCCACTTGGGAATGAGAGAACAGAAATACCCAAACTGCAATAAACTCTTCAGTCAACTTGCATGATACAAGACCCTGGAAAATTTGGCAGCAAAACACAGATCTGAGCTTTGCCATTTCTGCAGCTTGTGGATTGCACGGTGGCTGGGGACATTAGAAGAGATGTTTGGGAGGAAAGTCTCATCTTTTCACATTCTTGGCAGGGTCACTAGTTGATGTTTAGTTAGTTGATGTCATTAATGTTGATGTTTAAATAAGTCAGATGGAGTAGGCTCTAAAGGCACCTATTTTGCCTTATCAGCTGTGAAAGCAGCTAGCTCAGGTGCAGACATCTGTGTTGCAAACACCTGTACGTGCATGCAGCGTGCTGCTTCCCGCTGCCATGATCTACCTCTAAAGGGACAAGAATAAGACCTTTTTGGAGGGGGGATTTCATCTGTTCAACCAGTGCTGTCGCGAGGGGAAGATGTGTTTGATAGAGAAAAGCCCCTGGCCACCCCTGCCAGGACTATCAGCCTCCCTGTATGAACCTCTTCTCATTTCTTAAAAGGTGTGGCTTAAGCTATTTATTCTTGTAGGAAGACCTACTGTGCGCTACCAGGTAAGCTTCAGAAGCATGTATTTCAGTAATCAGCCCAGCTCATTGCTAAATTAGATGTCTCAATCAAGTGGTTCAAAAGAGACCTTGTAGTACTAAATGTGGCTTGGTCGCGAGCACGCACCGCTATCCTTGATGCTATTGCAATATGAATGGGCTGGGCTGGGCTGCGCTGTGTTATAAGCTTTGCTGCTTTCCTTGTTTGCAGGATTTCACACTCCCACCTCCAGGGACACCGAGGAGAGCAGCATGGAGCAGGAGCACTCCTCCTGACCTCAGTAAGCACGAGATGGCTGTCTCGGGTGGCAGGCACCGGCAGAGCAAGGCTGACGCTTTCAGTGTGGTGGCTGCCTCCTTGGTGAGCCAACTGTCTGACCGGCAGAAGATGACCGAGTCAACTTTCAGCCGGTTCAGAGGGGTGTATTTAGCTGCTGCACTGCACCCTTTAAACAAGACGTTAGTCAAGGGTGGCAAGTGGAAGGATATGGATAGCGCCCAGGAAAAGCGCAGGTCCTTCCTGCATGACTTCTGTAAGAAATACAACAGCAGAAAGAAGCTGCGAACCCACCTCGTGCACCTGGTGTCAAGAATTTACGTGGAGGACAGGCACAAGGTCCTGTACTGCGAAGTGCCGAAAGCAGGCTGCTCCAATTGGAAAAGGGTCCTCATGGTGCTCAATGGACTCGCCTCTTCAGCGTACAACATTTCCCATGATGATGTGCACTATGGAAAGCATCTAAGGAAACTGGACAGTTATGACCTAAAAGGGATATACACACGCTTGAACACGTACACTAAGACTATATTTGTACGTGATCCTATGGAAAGACTGGTATCTGCCTTCAGGGATAAGTTTGAACATCCAAACAGCTATTACCATCCAGTATTTGGGAAGGCAATAATTAAGAAGTATAGACACAACGCAAATGAAGAGGCATTGAAAACAGGATCAGGAGTTAAGTTCAAGGAGTTTATCCAATATTTGTTAGATTCCCAACGCCCAGTAGGAATGGACATTCATTGGGAGCAAGTCAGTAAGCTGTGCTATCCCTGCCTCATCAGCTATGATTTTATAGGAAAGTTTGAAACCCTGGAAGAAGATGCCAATTACTTTTTGCAGCTGGTAGGTGCTCCAGCTGAGCTGAAGTTTCCTAAATTCAAAGACAGACATTCCTCTGATGAGAGAACAAGTGCAGAAGTAGTGAGGCAATACTTAAAAGAATTGTCTAAGGAGGAGAGACAGCTGACCTACGACTTCTATTACTTGGATTACTTAATGTTCAATTATACGTCACCAATTGTATAGCACCAGAATAGCTTCAGGCTTCTATCAGATATTTATCATTTTGGGATTCAAAACAACTACTTTGAAATTAGTCTTGAAAGGAAACAAAGTTACTGCTAAGTGGAGTTGTCTTGACTTAGCGGGGATTTTACAAGCTAGAGTGACTTCAATTGACATTAAATTATAGGAGAATGCACCAAAAAAGACCTGTAAACAGCATAAATTGCACTAAAATGCCTGAAAAAGCTGCTTTTACCATTATGGATTATACTGTGGAAGCAGTAGTGCAGCCAGCTGTTGCACTAGCTTACCTAATGTTCGCTTAATGGTTTAAGAAAAAAGCATTCAGAGTAGCATGATTCTTTTTCAGTGTGTCTGGTTTTTGAAACTATTTTTGAATGTATTTTTTACTTTCTGTCACTTATTAATAAAGAAGCCTTGGCTAATTTTCGAAAATGTTTGCAGTGTTCTCAGTTGCAAGACTTGGTTGTTTGATTAGCATTAGACTGTAGCTGGTTTTAGACCTGATTGGTTTTTATTGAAGGATGCTCTCGAATACAAATGCATAAAACTACAAATAACACAGCAGCTCAACTTCCTGAAGTCATTGGTGTCTTCCTGTCCTTCCTGCCTTGTCAGCAGCCAGCAAACCCCAGAGGTTTGATGCTGTAGTGTTATGTAGTGGGATGGGTATTGGTGATTAGTCCTAGAGGCAGCTGTGTCCAGAGTCCCACAGTCCTGGTTATAAAAGGAAAAGGTACCTTCTCTCCTCCTCTTCCCTCTCCTTCCTCAAGTGCTGTCTGACCAATGCATGCAGACATTCCTGCAACCAGCAGTTGTTCATGTCGTTGTAGGATGGGTGGCCAGGGGGGTGTCCCAGGAGGAGGAGAAATCTCTGCAAAATGGATAGGGAGAAATCCCTATGCCCTTCCAAAATAAAGATGACACCTATTCTTTGCTTCCTGGAGTGGTTTGGGGCATTTTGCTCCAGTGTCGTGATATAGCAAGTTGTAGAATAAGGAACCAGCCTAGCAGGGAACTGATGCAAGTAGAATGTCCTTTTCCTCTGTTCCCAATGACTGTTCACGACAAGCACTATTGCTGTCCTTTCCCTCATCTCAGGCAGAGGTACGGCTTCAGTGCTCCCACAGGAGTAATTGTGGGTCCCTGCTGAAAGAAGAGGCCATTTCCTACGTACTCTCGTTGCTCGTTTCTCCCTCAGTTTTCTCCTGAGAAGAGGAAAAAAGTCACCTCCAGCCTCTGTGATGCCAGTGTGTAACCGAGCAGGCTCTGCACGTCTCTCCTTGCAGCAGGACGAGCCGCTCCGAGGGGGAAAGGTGAAAGCACACTGGGCTGCCCAAGCCGGAGGTGGTGCTGTATGTGACTAGCAGCACTCGTAGCCAAAGCCAGCCTGTTCCCTGGGGCCGTGGAGCAAAGAGGAGGAGAAGGAAAAAGCCCACAAGCCATCATCACCATGAGGTGTGGAGAGGTGCAGGTGTTCAGCGCCAGCGAGGAGTTGCAGCAATGCCTTAGACAGGTAAATGCGCATACTGTTGGATTCTTTTTATTTGGCCATGCACTTTCATGACTGTTGCTCTCAAGTGGGGCTATGCGTTAGGACGTTAAAGAGCAGCTCCTGCCAGAGTTTTGCTTTTGTGTCATCCAACCTCCTAACTCATGTGAAAACTGCCTTAGATTTCACTTGGATTTGGCCTTGGTGTAAAAAGCATGTTTTCCACGGATGCAGTGGAGCTCTCCAGATCCTCTGCTCTTGTAAATATTGATTCCCACCTCAAATCCTGAATGAATCTCTCTTGCCTTGTAGAAAGGCCATTGAAGATGTTAAATAAATGTACACCAACCTTTGCAGGTCTATGTATTTGCTTTGTCTTGTCTGTTGCAGATGTGTGTTAATTAATTGTTAATCTACAGACAAAAAAAAGGCTCATGTACCAATATCATCCAAAAAAACATATGAGGGAAAAAAGTTTAACATGTTAATAAAGAATGGAGGCCAATTTATATATGAGTTTTGTATGAATTCTTTAACGCAGAGAAATAAATAGTAGTAAATGACAAAGTCTCTGAAGAACTTAAGCTTCACCTTGAGCTTGCTTTAGTGACAAACTTTCAGCCTATCCGATCAGGGAATGACAGAGATTCAGGGGTGGGGGGGATGTAATTGTATTGAAAAAGCTGTACAGTCTCATAAGAGTTCATCTACTAACTGGTCTTAGAGAAAGTTGTTGATTGAGTTGGGCGGGGGGGGGGGGGGGGCGGGGGGGCAAAGAAGTTATTAGCAACCGTTTGGGTTCCACAAAGGGGAGGGAAAATGACATTGATTTGCATGCATCCGTGGACATAGACATCAGGTCCCTGGATCGTCATCTTGAAAATCTGGTACGGTTTGCATTTGTGATTTAAAAGGGGAGGACACTACTTAAGGCCTTTAAAGCATGTATGTGCACAGAAGCGTAATTGTTTTAGCCGCACTGTTGTTCTATGGCTCTAGTGAAAGTAATTTTAACTTCTTTGTATGCTCAACTTCAAATTTCATAGCCCCCAACTGCACTTAAAAATTCATTTTCTGAAAATCTAACACAGACTTTTGTAAAGAAGAGCCTCTCCATAGTCATCTTCAGCAACCTAAGGGATTCAGATGATCTCAGTAGCAGAATCTAGATTGTACTTTGCCTCATTAACCACGTTTTGAAAATCACCAGCCTGCTTTGCCAGGAATTAAGTTACATGATTTAAAATTAACATAAGAGTTTAGCATAATTGAAGTGGGACTGTGATATCTGACTTATGGGATTATAAGAGATAAAGGCATAATTTGCAGCATAAAAGATAACCTCTACTTTTAAAAGTAAATTTTAAAAGGTCAAAGTGTGAGGCTGGGTTGTAACTTGGCTTATATTTTGTAAGACTGCTAGGCCGAAACAAAAACTGAAGGTCATCTGCTCTAACTAGTGTAAAATCCCACCTCCACAACTGTGCACAGATGTTTGTTTTACTCAGAAAATGATATTGAATGTATGCAGAAGAGGAATGAAAATACACACCACAACATTCAGTGCAATTACAGTTATACTAGAGATCAGCTGCGGCTTGCAGAGCCCCTTTTAAGGGGCTTCATTACAGTAAATGCTTTTCAGTTATGAACATTTCTTCATTTGAAGATCTCTAAGCACTTCTCTAATGCAGATCGGTTGTTAGGGCAAGTCAAATGTTCTGTAAAGGCAATACAGCAAGTCTGTGGGAGGGCTGGAGCGGGAGGAGAGTGCTCCCTTGGCTCACTTGTCTCTTCCAAACACGAGACAGTCATGCCTCCCTCCTGAAACAAAAACTTGATTTTTAGAAACTAATGTTCCATATTTGCCTTTCTTCTAAAATGAAGAATAAAGTAAAAATAATTTTAATTAATAAATAAATAAAAATAAATTAAAATAAAAAATAATTTAAACTGCATAGGTGTACATTCTCAAATTCTGATATATTTGTCAACATAAGGCAGCTTTGTTTCTCCAGGTAGGATTTGGCTTGCAAAGCTCAGACACAGCCATTATGCCCATCTCTTCTAAAACTGTTGGTAAACTGTTGCCTGCTGAAAGTCAGAGGTGTGCAGCCACAGTGCAATCAAACGTGGCACATCCTCTTGAAATGTCCTCTGGTGTAACTCCCCCAAAAGGCCAAATTTATTGGAGCTACTCATGCCTCGGGCTGTTCTATCTTGGTGATGTGTCATTGGAGATCACCACTTTAATTTTAAATGTAGTTTAAATTTAAACGAAAATTATAATATGACACTTCTCAAAAGTCTGAGAGGAAAATATTTTACTAGAGCTTTGTATTGTATATGTAGGTTATATATAAAAGTCTTTGTTGTAAGTGCCTTCAGGCTAACAATGCATCAGATAAGTCTGTTTAACTGTAATGTTAATACCAGTTTATCAGCTGTATAACCTGTTGTGACGCTTTCAAAACTAAATTAATTTGGCCTTGGAAGCGAATGTCCAAAATCAGACCATAAATTATCATACTTCATAAAAAACACAGATGCGCCTGTCCTCTATCAACCAATTCATTTACAGTTCAGAGGGCAGGGCAGGAACACAGAGTACCAGGCGTGTAACTGACTGGCTCAGCAAAGGCAATCTGCCCATAACCCCAGATACCTGGGACTGATTTGCCTTCTGAAATGGGTATATGTGGGTGGGTGGGTGGATGGAGAAAACAGCCATATTATTTAGTTTAATGAGAATGTCTTCGATTGAATTTGGTATGCATAAAAATATCTATTTGGGGGGGAGAACTGTTGAGCTCTTGGCTCTGTAGCTAATTGCAGTGAGTCCCACAAGTTTCTTGTATGTTAGATGTAGCTCTGCTTGTGGCTGGAGTAACGGACTTCAGAGACCTGGATCTTCCTCTAAGTTCTGTAGCTTCATGGACGACTTGGACAAACATGAACTTCTCTCTGCCTCAGTTTCCCCACTGGTAAAGTGGTCCTGTAAATGGAAGGTAATTACACCATGTGCTTTCCTCTAAAATCATTGAACTATTTGGATACATAGCTGCAGTTAGAAATGAGGTATTAGTATGGAATTTAACTCATAGGATGTTCATGGCCTTTATGTTTTACTTCCAGTGGCTTGGAGGAAGCCAGGGACTTCCCAGCTTTGTTCCAGCCGAGAAGTGCATCATTCAGCTCTGTTCTGGGCAGTTGGCAGCCTTAAGAATGCAAGCTCTGTTTCAAAACACTGTGCATCTGTCAAGCCTGCCCAGGCACTGCCTTAGCATAAAACCAGTGCCAGGTTGTCTGACCAGGGGAAAATGCCCCTCCGGTTCCTTTTGTACAGAGGACAGCAGACAGAGACAGGGTGAGAATCTTGCTGTCTCATTTTATTCTGAGTCCAAATACAGAGAAGCTGTTTTATTTTGGTGCGGTAGCCCTAACTAAAGTGATGCTCAACTAGACAGTTCTGCAGAAGCAGTGGATCCCATCCACATACGCAAACTCCTGCCTTCTCCCAAACACCCAGGCTGCATAACCCAGTACCCAGGGCTGTGTTCCCCCAGCCCTTCCTGAGGTCCTGCCAACCCTTGTGACAGTTTCCAGTTTACCAGGCTGCTAGAGACTCTCAAGATTTATCTCCTGCCAACACAGCCACTTTTTCTATGTCTCTGTGGAGGCTACTAATAACATGGAGACTGTATTGATACAGACTATGTTGCTTTCTTCTATTTGTCTTCAGAAAGTGATGGGATTAACAGCCCCGAGAGAGGGGAAAGAGTCCTCACAAAAGGAAAGGGAAAAATCTCAAGGCCACAACCATAACTTGGTTTT
The DNA here is from genome assembly GCF_030936135.1 of Gavia stellata. Taxonomy (NCBI): domain Eukaryota; kingdom Metazoa; phylum Chordata; class Aves; order Gaviiformes; family Gaviidae; genus Gavia; species Gavia stellata. The sequence continues at coordinate 50,581,729 of NC_082596.1, forward strand.
TTAGTATATGTAATTGTTGCTTCCTATCCTCTGTCTTCTCACATAGAATTTCCTGCCCTCTTTAAGTATGTCAGCACAAATGGGTGAGACCAATTGTCGGTTCGCTTTCAGCTGTCAAGTGTAAGCCAGCTCCAGTCCAGCACATCTATGTTATCATGGCACTGAGGCTGCACTAATAAGCCTGCTTGAGAGTATGGTACTGTCAGTCACCATCTGTGCACACGTATCTGTCTTGTCCTTGTCATGTAGAAATTCCTCCTATCTCGGGGGTTTTTTCTCAAATACCTTCCAGAAACCACAGTTTCCACAGAACCTCCTAATACTGCTCATTTCCCAAGATCTGCAAATTTGAAGTGTCCCATATAATTTGCATTCAAGAAACGGCATTCTGCGACATAAGGTGTAAGAGCAGAGCAGGTTTATCTGGGCATTTCAGCACAGAAAGATGTAAATCCGCATTCAGTGCATTGTAAATACAAGTCAGTAGGATATTAAATGCTGGAGGTTTAATTTTCCCAAGCTAGTTACTTGGGTGTAGGAACTGGATGTAGGCAGACTAGCACCTGCCTATTGAATTACCTCATTCTTGATAAAAGCAGACACACACAGACAGATTTTTAAGTTTTAGGAATGATAATGAGTTTCAATCCATCTGAGAAACAATGTGTGTTCAGAGAGCCAAGTTCAACTACATAGCAGTTCCCTCCCCACAAACTTGCACAAATGCATATATAAATGCAGGCACGTTTTATAAATGCATGTGCACACACACAGCATATATATGTGAGTCTCATAACATTCAGCCAAATGTTTCTCAACAACAGTAGTGCGAGCTACTTCGCTTAAGTCCTGCATTTGACTTTAAAAGTGAAGTAACATATATACTCTCTAAAGAAAGCTAGTTCCCATCACTCGGGATGTACAGACAAGTTGGCCTCAGATTGCGCCAGGGGAGGTTTAGGCTGGATATTAGGAAAAATTTTTTGACTGAGAGAGTGGTGAAGCATTGGAAGAGGCTGCCCAGGGTAGTGGTAGAGTCACCATCACTGGAGGTGTTCAAGGAATGTGTGGACGTGGCATTGTGGGACATGGTTTAGTGGGCATGGTGGTGTTAGGTTGATGGTTGGACTTGGTGATCTTACAGGTCTTTTCCAACCTTAATGATTCTGATTCTGTGATTCTGATTCTGATTCTGTGATTCTGATTCTGATTCTGTGACAGAACTTAGCTCTGTTTTCATCTCTGGCTATAGCAGAGAATGACTATCATGTATGCAAAGGTATCATATGCTGTACAGGCACATAAACATTGTATTAGCATGTTGCAGAGCCATGACGTTACTCCAAGTGAACCTAAGCTACTTGCAAGGACGGCAGATTTACCTCTTGCACAGGTTTTCTTGGAGCGAAATCCAGTTGGCGGCCAGTCACAAGCGGAGTCCCCCAGGGCTCAGTATTGGGGCCGGTCTTGTTTAATTTATTTATTGATGACCTGGATGAGGGGATTGAGCTCTCCCTCAGCAAGTTTGCAGACGACACCAAGTTGGGTGGGTGTGTTGATCTGCTTGAGGGTAGGAAGGCTCTGCAGAGGGATCTGGACAGGCTGGATCGATGGGCTGAGGCCAACTGTATGAGGTTCAACAAGGCCAAGTGCTGGGTCCTGCACTTGGGTCACAACAACCCCATGCAACGCTACAGGCTTGGGGATGAGTGGCTGGAAAGCTCCCCCGCAGAAAAGGACCTGGGGGTGCTGGTTGACAGGTGGCTGAATATGAGCCAGCAGTGTGCCCAGGTGGCGAAGAAGGCCAACGGCATCCTGGCCTGTATCAGAAACAGTGTAGGGAGTAGGGAAGGGATCGTGCCCCTGTACTCGGTGCTGGTGAGGCCGCACCTCAAACACTGTGTTCAGTTTTGGGCCCCTCACCACAAGAAGGACATTGAGGTGCTGGAGCGTGTCCAGAGAAGGGCGAGGAAGCTGGTGAGGGGTCTGGAGCACAAGTCTTCTCAGGAGCAGCTGAGGGAACTGGGGTTGTTCAGTCTGGAGAAGAGGAGGCTGAGGGGAGACCTCATTGCTCTCTACAATTCCCTGAAAGGGGGTTGCAGAGAGGTGGGTGTTGGCCTCTTCTCCCAAGTGATGAGTGACAGAACAAAAGGAAATGGCCTCAAGTTGCGCCAGGGGAGGTCCAGATTGGATATTAGGAAAAATGTCTTTACTGAGGGAGTGGTGAAACACTGGAATAAGCTGCCCAGGGAAGTGGTGGAGTCACCCTCCCTGGAGGTGTTCAAGGAACGTGTGGACGAGGCACTGTGGGACATGGTTTAGTGGGCATGGTGGTGTTTGCTGGTTGATGGTTGGACTTGATGATCTTACATGTCTTTTCCAACCTTAGTGATTCTGTGATTCTTTGTGCTTCTTTAGCTTGCCTGGGACAGGATGCTGCTAGGTCTACGGGTCTGCATTTGGGCAGCTGCACCTGCTTCTGATCATGGGTACAGATGCAGGTTTTGGGGGGAGGTTCCCTGTTGGGGAACTTTGTAGGGGGAGAAGTGGGCAAGGGTTTGCAGCATCTCTCTGCTTTCAAGGAAGTTATGGTGTTACCACCTACAGTGCCCTCCAAGCCATAGACACCAGCTGTCACCTTCGCTGTGACTTCTCGTAGTCACGTAAAAAGAAAAAAAGAAAAGAAAAAACAAAACAGAAAAGGGACAGAGGGAAAACCTCTAATGAGAAGGGGAGATGTTAATTGTGGCTGGAGGTGACAGGGCACAATAAGAAATTGCTGCTTTGCTGTTGTATCTCTGATGGAAGTACCCTAAGACTGCAGCACAGCAAAAGCTCAGCTCCAAGGGAGGATGATGTTTCTCAAAATCCTCGTGATCCCTGCAGGTCCTCCTGAATAGCAGGGAAAACACAAACAGAGAACCAAAGTTAGACAAAATTGTTCTGTGTCTCAGCCATGCTGCCAACAAATTCCCTTCTCCCATTTCTCCCTGAATCTTTTCGGCTGTCTCCAGCTGAGTGGCTGCAGTGGGTCCAGGACACTGAGCTGCCTCTGCACACTCCCCTAATAGAGGTGCTGCTACCAGGCAGAATCTGGCTCACAATTTGTTTTCTGCCTTGCATTACTTAAAAGTGATGCTAAGACTGACACTTCCAGCTTAAGCTGATATACCTACGGCTACTCAACCCGCAAGTCGGCAGTCGGAGGAAGCACGCAAAACTTTTCAGTTACTGCTGCCAGGCACATCAATAGGAGCTACAAGGGCCACCTCTGAAAAGCAGGTTGGCCCTAAGGGAGACTCCTAATTGTGGCTGAAGAACCCAATTCTTAGGAAACCATGCCTAACAGCTTTTTAGTTTAAAAAGATATCCCTAAACATACTTTAACTGGAAGCAGCAGAGGCTACTTTGCCAAACTCGTACCTTCCTGAGCAAGCCATGGAGAAGGAGAGGGAATATTTTGGGATATTTTGAGAGAGTCTTTTTAGCATTTGCAGTTTTTCCTCCCTGCCCGCCCCACTGCCTCAAGCACTGAGGCATTTCTTTAATTTATTGCAATTTACCAAAGGAAAACAAGCTCTCCCACTGACAACTTTATAGCTGAAATCTGCTCTCTGTGCTGTCTTGGTTGCAGAACCAGGCACAGGCTGAATGAGAGAGGCTGGGAACTCGTTATGTAAAATTTACAGCAAGTGAGCTTTTCTAGTGCTATTATGCCCTGACCCCTTATTTTGGCACAGTAACAAAACCACTGAGACTGGACAGTTATAGGGTTTCCCAGGCTCTTTTTCTTTTTCTTTTTCTTTTTGGCCTCATCACAAAACCCAAGTGAATCAATGGTGTGCCCAAACTTCTGAAATGGTCTAGGACTTTCAGTATCTTCTACACACAAAGAAACAGTGGGGAAAGATGTGTATTTTTTTAATTCATTATTTAATCAGGACAGACTCCTGTCTAAAAATTCATTGCTCTGGATCACAATAGAAATCTCTGACACATTTTTCTAATTGTTTGATATTTGGGTTACACTATGATCCCTATTGCTTTACATTCATTTTGTTTTCTGTATGTATGTGGCTTAAATTCTCCATTTTTCCAATAAATTACACTTGCCTGTAACTCAGGTGATTATTTTCCCCTCGAAGACTTGATCTTTGTTCCACTTCAGCATCTTCACTTGAGTAAAAAACAAAAGTAAAAATAAATAAATAAAAAAATAAATAAAATTAAAATAGAGTAAAATAAATTAGAGGGAAGGGAAGGCCAGGCCAGGCAAGGCAAGGCAAGGCAAAAGAGCTTTTTTTGGCTATGGGCTACTAGGACTTTATATGCATTTTTATACCTCTTCATTGTTTTGGAAACTTTGAGATATCTACAATTTCTCAGGTACACTGACAGCTCTTTGAGGCAATGCAGTTGGGATCAAGGTGAACTTTTAAGGATGAATTAGAAGTTTCTGACATTGGACAGCAAAAACTGCATTGCAAGACTGCGTGGAAGTCCCCTTCTGTGCTTTTCATACCAAACAGGTTCAGTTTAGAAGTCAAAAGTCATTTTCAAAGAGCCCATTCTGCAGACTCCACCCTGCAACACTGAGGACCAGGCTGGGTGGTTTTCTGCCCCCTCTCACACCCCAAGGACCGGCCACGCTGCAGTGGGAGGCTCACCGATAACAGTGCCAGTGAGGCGTGTAGCTGAAAAGAATCCCTTTCACTGGCGTGTTGGTTCTGCCGTGCTGCTGGTAAGAAAAATGTGCTCATGTCAGTCAAGTATGCAGGGTGAAACTGAAAATCAGAGGGGTATTGTAGATGTTTTGCTTATACAAAAGGGGACATGTGAAACCATAAACCCCTCAAAAATTTCTCTGCGTGCATTCTTATAAAGGTAGACCTATTTTTAACAGGGAGCAGACTTTTTTAGCTTGTATACTTGAAGAGGTGTGATTAGCCATACCTGCCTCCTTTTTAAACACTGATTTAATACAATAGCTGTCTTCACAAAAATAGTTCTCTCCATGAAACTCACAAAACCCACTGTAAACTGTAACTTATAGCAAGGCTATCTACAGTCTATCCAAAGCGTGGATGCAGGAAAAGAGAAGACTCATGAGTCTAAAGAGGTAAGCCATGAAGAATGGTCTCAGACTAGTTGCTCTGTATTAGTAACTCTGCAAACAAGTCAAAAAAATATTTATTATCCCCAAAGTCTTCTGGAATAAATGTCATTTGGTATTGTTTTTAATTATTCACACAGCTCGCAGCTTTTTTTCCCTCACTTGGCTTTGCAAAAGAGCAGTCTGCCAATCTATAAGTGCCCATAGAAGGCAGTCATGGAGGTTAGATTAGAAAATGTTGCTTAGAAAGAAACACGAGATGTGAAAGTCGCATAAAGAAGGGCAGCCCTCAGGCCCTGTGCGTGGTTTCATCCAGCCTTTGTGGATTGCATCCGCCACTCACCCTCCATCCCTGGGGGGTGCCAATACATGCAAATACTGGACTAGAGCTATGGGCCTCAAAAGACTGCTTTTTATGGCTGCATGTGCTCCCACAGCACGTTCACTGGAGTTCAGTAGCTGAAGACAAAACATGGTTAACCGATCAGTTCTCCTATGCTCACCAACCAATCATCCATCCATCCATGCAGTGGCTATAAGCTGGTATCAGTAAAGCTGAAGATGGCAGCAAGAAGTGTTTGGTTCTTTGTATTAATCTCTATTATCTTTGTTGACAATTGAGGCAACACAAGACTCTCCAAAGCAGCATGGCTTCTGCCGTAAAAGTGACTGAAGAATTCCAACTGCCGTGTCTGAATTTAAAACCTTTCTCCTAGTCCAGTAAAAATGTGGCATCTGTATCACACGTTATTAGGCTTCATCTAATTTTTTTTCACGCTGTAAACATGGAAAACTGTCAGAAATGAAACCAATGTTCTACAAAGGATTTCAAGAAAAACATGCTGTCAGATTTTCTTTAGAAGCTTATGGACAAAAGATCTTGAAGTTGTAAATATTCATAGTCAGACCCTGCTTTTCAGTTAGTTCAATGAAAGATGAACCTTTGCATAGAAAAAAAGATCAACATTTTCACTTCTATGGCCCGAGGTTTTAGCTTTTAGAAGGTATTGATGTTGAGAGGGAAGAAAACCCCTGCAAAATGCATAGTATTAAGAAGACAGTTACTATTGTAATCTACAAAGATAGCCTGAATGATCTGAAGCAAAACTGTCTTTCTCAGAACATGCTGCATAAGCCCATTCACGGCATACATCTTCACTAGGTGTATCAATTCTATGGCTATGAAGCTATATATGTATTATGTATGTTATCATTCTATTACATACAGCAAATGGCTTGGACAAAGAACAAATTCCTAGCATTGGGCCACATGTCAAATATACTATGCCACTGAGCCTCAGCGTCACCAAAAAAAAAGAAAACCACCAACAACACAGGACAGATTTAGTTTTTAAAATCACACATTGGCTGATAGAGGTAGCGGCACAGAGCAATGTGTTTAAGTGTTACTAGAGGCTCTACTACAATACCGAGTGACATTTGCTTAAAGTATTAATTACCACCGTACGTTAGCCACGGAGGGGTAAAGGGATTCAGACCTGGCTGATAGATCTCTGAAAGTAGTTAATGGAGTCGTAGTGGCAGCAGTTGGCAGGGATCTGTAGGGACCGCTGTGAGGGTTTTCCTCAGTAAGTAAATCTGGAAGTAAATATAGAATCACTGCCAGTATAGTTTGAACATGACTTAAATTCGTAGCTTGAGAAAAGGATGGCCAAACACAGAAGACTGGATTGTTCTCTAGCATGATCCCTCTCAGACAGCATATCTGCAAAATTTCATGTCTCAGAGTGAAACAAGACTTACCTACAGAATGAGATCTGTATCCCGCGAAGGACTGAGGGGTTATTGTGGAGAAGTGAAGAGGAATACCTCCTTAATGCGATGCTGCGGTAAGAAGGCCTAACTCAATTCCTAGGTGTCCTACAAGAAAGGCTTTTACTTCAGAACGTGTCTGCTGAGAGTCCAATATTAAAAATGCATTTTAAAAAAGCATGTTGAAAAAGTGGTGAAGGCACAAACAAGAGCTGAAAAAAAAAATTACAAAAATTTCTAGAGTGAGAAGCTTCGAGAGCTCAGTCTGCTTAGCTTATCAAAAGGATGACGAAGAGATGACTTGCTCACATTATATAAGTATCCTCATGGGGAGACAGTAGAATTACAAGAGGCTTTTTAATCTGGGAGAGAACAGCATAATAAGAACCGCTATATGGCAGATGAATTCATACAAACTCAGTTTAGAGACAAAGACCATTTTTGGTGACGAAAATTATTAGTCTTGGGAATAAGCTACCAAGGGAATGGGTGAATTTTCTATCCCATGAGTTTTCAAATCAAGCAAGGATGCTTTTTGTAAAATACATTTAATGAAATACACGTTATTGAACTCATGAAATATGTCATGAGGTAAAGTGTAATGGTCTATGATATATAAAGTTAACTAGAAAATGTTTTGTTGCCATCTAGTCTTAAACTCCACGATTCTTTGACTGAGCTTCATTTCTGTAGGAAACTGAAGGCCTGAAGCAGTGCTGAGGGAAGAGGCTAAGCATTTGGAGGTGAGGAGCTTAGGAACAGCAACAGCACTGTTAGAGGGAGCAACTCAGATCAGTCAGGAAAGCATGGCTGGATGTTAGAGAGCATACCACAGTGGTAGATACAAAGTGGAGTACTACATTTTCTGTGGCTGATAAAATCTGTGAGCGCTTAACCAAACTGTAGTGTCTCACCTAGCAAGGTCAGACAAATTTCTTTGGTCCCACTGGCTAAGACTACACAACCCTCAGCACACAGGCCACCAGCATGTTGGACTGTTTTTCCCTCCTGGCACACGGAGACTCTCCTGCACCCTGCCCTGTGCTGCTGCATGTCATTGCCCCCCTCCACGAGAGTGCTACTTCTCTCCCCCATTTCCAGCTGACCTGGGATTCTTCCCTCGACTCTCCTGTACACCCCATGAGTGCCCAGGGCTGCCTTCCTGCTCCTCCCCTCCAGCTCATCAAAGCCTCGCTGTCTCTGCCAGTGGGGCAGCTTTTTGCAATTGGAGTTGCAGCAGTTTGTGGTACAGAGAGAAAGTCACTTTTTTTCCCATATTCCCAGTAAAGGGCCTGTCCATGCCGTGTTGAAATTAAACTATTTCTAAAGACGAAAAGCCTCCAGGTGGTTCCTATACTACCTAGATCTTAATTTTGCTTTTCCAACTGTAATTGCTGCCTATTGAGGTGCAGGGAGAGAGAGCAAAGAAAAAGCAGTCAATCCAAATTGTCTTGTGAGAGAGGTAATAGAGCAGGGCTAATGAAGCTCAGCCATCATCTAAGTGCACAGCTTCTTGTAAAACCTTTCTGAAAAGCTTGAATGAATCCCCCAAATGAATGGCCATTTTGTCCCTTTCAGTTGTCCTTCTCTAGCACGGAACTCAATGTGCAGCTTGCGGACAGACAGATCCCACAATAAATAGAGAAGGAGAGTAAAACTAAACCCGCTGGAGCTCAGCCAGCAGCAATGTCAAATCTCTTGACTGATTTCCCAGGGAATTCTTGCTCTAAATGTCAGGAGACCATAGCCCTGCAGCCAAATCTGGACCAGACTGATACCAAGGCGTGACAAAACGAATGACCTAAGTAACAAGATTACACCGCAGGAAAATTAAAACTTCAGAAATGTGCAAAGATCACATTTCAGTAAGCGGTGTTTTATGTAAGATCCTTTTAGTAGACAAAGCTTAACCCAAACTTATAAAACATAAATTGGTGAGGGGAGGGGGATTTATTAGAGACAACAGAATGAAACTTTCAGTCAGTCAGAAAAGAAAGTCTGAGAGTTTCTGCGAGCGTCAATGGTTTCTGAAAGGCTTCCAGCCTGCTCTCAAACACTCTTGTCGGCAGGAGCCAAGGAAGGTCAAAGGAATTTAGTCTCCTAGGAGTCTGCACCACTTTGAAAACAGCAGTTAAGTCCCTCCATCGCTCAGGCACTTCTGAAAATCCTCCTGGAGCCTTTCCTGCTGTGGTTACCTGCAGCCCTCCCTGGCCACTCATGCTCACAGGGCTTGCAGGAACCTAAACAGCTTTGGACTTCTGATCCTCCATCAGTTATCACTGAAATTGGCCGGTGGGTTCAAGATCTGTTGGAAAAGGCAGGAACACCCAGAGCAAGAGAGGGGAAGAGAGCACATGCATATAAACCTCATTGCTTTTGGAAACGGGAAGCCTGAAGCGGTGCTGAGAGAGGAGCCAAGCAAGCTGAGGAGCTTAACAGCAGCAACGTGAGGGAAAACAGTCCAGATCCGCTGGGTACAAGTGGAAAAGGACTAAGGCACTGAAAAAATACACAGTGCTTCTAAACTGTGTCCTTTTTTTGGATTTTGGTCCTTCTTTCCTCTGCTTCAGTCTTGCCTGACAAACCCCATGGTCTGACAGAGTTGCCCAGGATGGATATCCATGAGACTTGCCATAGGAGCGAAGGGACTCTTCCCACACTGCTATTCAGTGAGGTGACAGAATCTAGTGCTGGGAGTTTTTCTGCTTCTCTCCCTCATATTGTTTTAGCTGGAATTAGCTGTTTGCACATTCCTCTCCAACTTTGGCAGTGTGCCCTCTCCTCAATAACAGACCAAACCAAAATCCCAGATCCAGCACACTTCAGCTGCCTGGGAAATCCTTGTTTAGAATGGGGATGTGTCTTACATGTTGCAGCATCTTCTCACCATGGCTTATGTTCCTACAGAGATCTTTAATTCATGACGCCCTAAAAATGACCACAGAAACTCAGATTTAATGTTCGGTGAAGGAGAAGCAGAGGCACAGCGAGATTCCACTGCACATTCCCCCCCTCCCCTGACATGGATTGAGCATTAACACCATATTTAAATTTTTCATATACATTCTTTCGTAAGTTATTTCCTTAACTGTGTTGAGCACAGCAGCAGGAGGAATATTTCATCCTTGGGCAGAGGTCCAAAATGAGGTAACCCAGTTTTTCTAAAGATGAAAGTACATAAGCAAAAAAAAAAAAAGAACCTATGTAGTCCCAACTCCCAACATTGACAAATTTATCTGTGGACAAACTGGGGCAGCCTTCCTCTGTTTTTCAGTGCCATCTCAAGGGATGTCTTCCTTGCCTTCTGTGCTTTCAACAGAACATAGTCTGTGTGTTTGAGCAGAGCTGGCGCAGTGCCGTTTGCTCCAGGTTTGTGCCCAAAGCATTGCCTCACTCTGTTTATGTGGCCACAACCTTTGTCTAATTCTCCAGAAGATCTATCGCAATAAGAGTGGTAGCAGTGACAGAAACTATTAACGTTCTGGCTTCTCTATGTGGCAGTGATCTGCTCTGCAGATCAAAAAGAGCAGATACATGCTATCTGAAAGAAAAAGAAAAGTATTTACTGGTTTTGCTAAGCGAATTTTGTTTGTGAACAAACAAATGGGCTGCAGGAGCTGAGTCCGTAAGGTGCCAAAGAACAAGCGTGTTGTCAGGGCAAAGCTATGAAAGCAACCTCAGCCCTGATTTGAAACAGCCAGCTCCAAAACTGCAAAGAAATTTGAGTTTTGTATGTGTGCCTTTTGTAGCTTTTGGAACGACAGAGAAAAGGATTTGTATGACAGAAGTAGCTGTGCTGTAAAAGGCTGAAATAATCAGATAATGACTTCACCAAATGCAGGTGAGAAAAGATGTGGCACATTCAAGCCACATCAAGGGAAGCCACAGGTGTTTGAAACAGAGCACTAAAAAGGAGCTTTCTGTTCCTGCCAGAGGGGAAAAAGGCAATAAGGATAGGAAAAAATCTTATTCAGAGGAACATCCTAACTGAAATCCTTTCACTGTGAGGAACTCCTCCTGCAGCTTTGACATAAAAAGTTGGTCTGTGAGTATATGAAGTATATGATGGGCTTATGTGTCAGTAAGACAGTATTAGAACTTGAAGTTTCTGGAATCACTGCAGCAGGTTGTGGAGGGCATAGATTGGAAAACCAAATGCACCAAATGAAAGAGCAGAGCTGTGTAATGCTGATTGCACCCCTTCTTGACTAAGCTCAAGACATAAGCAAATGAAGCAAAGCTTGAAAACAAGAAAGGCAAATATCCAGCCAGCTGTTTTTCTTTTCCTGTCAAATTGTGAATATCTCTTGGTATCCTTTATGGCACAGCTTTAGGGGAAGTGCAGGTAAATGTGAAAGAAACACCTGCATTTGTATTTTATGATCATTTTGCATTTACCATAAACTCTGATCAGGAAGTATTTAACACACAAGCATGACTTCTTTTATTGCTGTGTGTACAAATTTGTCCAGGGCATCCTGAATGGGCAATGTTATACATGATACTTGCTTTTCACTTGTGTAAATTAGTACCTACAATCTCCTAGCAGAAGCTAAGAGAGGGCTTTCTGTCCATGGTTTCCATGCCCAAAGTAGTTCTTCAGATTTTGGGCTGATTTCTAATGATCAGAAGGATTACCTGGTATAGTGTGTCCTGTACAGGCTGGCTGATCATCATGTCAAACTTTGATTCTTTCTCTGTTGCTGCATGGACGCATGGCAGTAGACGTAGTTTCTCTGTGCATGCTATTTTAACCTCACTTAACACCTGAACCTGTCCCTTAAAATGTTTTGTATATAACTTATGCACAGATTCTTTTACTGCATGCGAAGGTCTAAGCCACTGGGGAAAAAAGGATTTTCTAGATGCTCCATTTTCACTCCTGTCTTCTTCAAGCATTGCTATGCATTCTCTAACAAAATAACCGTGCCTGGAAACACAGGTAACTTTGTTTTTTTTTTTTATTACGTGAAGGGCTGTTTTTTCATTGGATCGTTTTCATGCTGTAGAGTCACTGCGTTCTTCTCAAGGTGGGGACCATCTGAATTTCCTCAACAGCATCATGGTCTCATTTCAACAGTTCTTTTCAGCGGCCTCCATTGGCTTTCCACACCAGGCAAAACTTTGTTGAACTTAGCAACTTCCAACAAATTAAACGCTTTGCCTCTTGTAACCAGTAGAGTTCTAACAGGCATTTTAGATGGATAAAACTCCCTGGCTGCAGAGTTGCTTAGACTTTTTTCCCTTTGATGCAGCGTGTGGCAGAGGAGAAACGGAGAAACCCGAGTCCTTCCCAATGCCGCGCAGCCCCCGCCGCAGCCGAGCGGGCTCCCTTCGGCCCTGGCTCCTTCCTTTAGCAAGCAGCCGCGAACCCCCTGATTTAATCTGCATATTCACATGACCGCAAATGAGCCGCAGCCGGTGCTCCGGCGGCAGTTGCTCGAGTACCCTTCGCCCGCACGGAGCAGCAGGTAGGGGAGCGCGGCGCTGGCCAGCCGCATGCCCGGGAGCCGTGCCACCCCCCCCGCCCCGCGCCCCGAGCCCACCCCGGCGAGCGCCGCTCGCCCGCGCTGCCGCGGCTCCGCGCCCGCCCGGGAGGCATGAGCGACGGAGCGGCCGCTCCGCGCCGCGGGTGAGTGCGCGGCCCTCGGCGGGGCGCGGAGGGAGGGGGCGCGCGAGAGAGGGGGCGGCCCACCCCACCCCACCCCACCCCGGGGTGACTTGATGGGAAAGCTGCGGGAAGAGGGGAGCGGGGTGCGCGGCTGCGGGAGGGGCACCCCTTCTCCGCGCCCGCGGGGCCCCCCCCGGTTGTCCGGCCCCGGGAGGAATGCGCGGCCGGGTGGCCCTCGCTGCGCCGGCGGGGAGTCGGGGGTGCTGCGGGCTGCCTCTCCCTGGCGTTTTGCACGGAGGGGGAGCTCCCGGGGCACCGGGCAGCCCCACCGTTCCCCCTCCCCGAAGGCACTAAGGGAGCCTTGCAGTCGTCCTTGGGTTTTAGCACTGGAGGTGCGAAGGGGAGCAGAGGGTTGCAAACCCCCTTCCTTTTCCACACCCTAAAACTTTGGTTTATTTGCCACTTGCGATCCTGCGATGGAGAGATGTGCATGCAGAAAGCCCAGCTCCCGCACAGCCAAAAAGCCGCAGTACTGGGCTCCCAAGCCTCCCCTTCCCACCTCCTCTAGACATCCATGTCAGTCGCTCATTCAACATCATACTGGAAAATGAGAGGGAACGGTTATAAGCAAGCCCTGCGATAGCGCATTTGTTTTGCAACAGTAGCCTGTCCCCCTCCTCCCCCCTGGCTGGCAAGCGGGTGCCTAATGTCCATTTGAGCTACAACCGGCTGTGCCAGTGCAGGTCGGGGAGGATCGGAGTTTGCTGCAGAGATGCCACTGTAAATAGCTGCCGCGCACAAAACTTCGGCGCGACAGTGGTGTCGTGTGGAGTGGCTGGCTGCGAGCCCGCGTCCAGGCTGTTTGCCCTGCTTCTTGGGATGGTGTTAGTTAGAAAAGGAAGAATTTTAAAAATACCGTTTGTCTTTTGTACTGAAGCCTTTGTTATTATTTATATTGTTATGGCTTTGAAGCCATAATCGTGCCTGCAGCCCCGATGGCAACATGACCTGTAAAAACCCACCTTGCATCCTATCAGACACAGTCCGCTGTGTAATCTTGTAGTCCAGACCAGAGAATTTCAGGTGTGGCCACACGTGAAATTTAATGTGTGACCGTAACATCAAAGTGTCTTTCTGTTTTTTTGTTCTGTATTTATCTAAGGCAACCATGAAAAACAACTACTCAAAAAAATAGTTTTGCATCTTTGATGGCAAATCTTAGCTGCTGGAAAGTCCCGTTTTGCTTTCAGACCTGGCACAGCCATCATTCATTCTCTGTCTCATCTCAAGCCTTTAAATTAACTTCATGTTGAAAAAATAGTGGATGTTGGAGATGGTGTTGATTTCCAAGTTGCTGATGGTCTTTGGATTTAAGTGAAAACCTGGACTCAGGGCTCAAACACAGTATTAAGCTTTTATTAACATTTGTAGGGGGTTTTGCTGTGGGGAAGAAAGGTGTGCGATTTGAAAGAAAAATTTGGCCGTGACAGCTGGGCATTTTGCTGGGTGTTGAAATCATAGAGAAACAGACTGCTTCAGAAAAACATGTGTGCATTAAAAATAGATGTTTAAATCATAGCTATCAAAGTATGGCTGACAGCGTAGTTGTACCATTTTGGGTTTTTTTCCACGTAACGTGCTGTTCTAGAAGAACAAAAACTTTATGTTGATGAGCAAGCTTCTGTGTTTGAGTTATGCTTTTGGCTTGCATGCACCATTTTTGCATTTTCAGGGCTGTAAATAATATTGACTGAATTGATTGAATGTGGTCTCAGCCGGAGCAGCAGTATGAGATCTGCCCTTTGTACGTGGTAGCCTCCTTCTAGATAGGCCCATCAGCAGTTCAGTAGAAGGTGTGATCTTCCGGATCCTCCCCGTCTCTCTCTTGTACATGTGCGTGCAAGTGCACACACACTCACTCTTCATGTGTTCTTCCAAGGTGTTCCATAACTAGAGGGAAGCTAACTGCACAATTTTAATACCCAATACAAACACCCTTTTCTGTCCACTTCTATAGGATGAAGGAATGCAATTAATTTGCAGATCTCGCTATTCACTCCATACAGAAAGAGATGGGCAGGCACACTCAAACAAAATCAGGAGTTAACATACCCCTCTCTCCCATGCTCCAAAAACTTAAATTCCCCCCATAGCGCCCGCGGTGGTTGGAAATTTTGCAGAAGTCTGGAATGTATCACCAGGGCTTGCATTTTGCTTAGCAAGTAAAAGCTCAGGGAAATCCAGGTTGCATCCCAACTGAGCTGGGAGTGAAAGGGTGGATAAGTGCCCCTTCGCTTGTCTGTGCATCCAGGTTTCTTTTTCATAGGCTTCAGGATATGCTTCATCCCTATATGAAAAATTCCTAGGACATGCCCTGGGAGAATGAGCTTTTCTCAGTATGGATATAGCACCTGTGTCTTACTCGGGCCACTAAAATAAATTATTAGTGAGGCAGTAGTAAGGGTGTCAGAGGTAAGCCTTTAGGTTTCAGTGAGAATCTGGGCATAGGGTTCAAAGGTAAGGACAACCAAATACCTGTAAGCTTCAGCTCTGGGGGAGGCAATGATTTTGGAGCCATTTTGAACAAAAAATCTAGTCTAGATATAGTTGGTCATTAACTGGCTGTTAATATGAGATCTTACAAAAACATCTTTCCGTTTGTCTCGAGTTTGACCCAAAATCAGAAGATTTTGGGGATGACTTTATTCTCTTTTGAGGTTCTGGCTTCAATTCTTCTCTAACAGAGCAAGTCCCACTCAAGTGTCTCAGATCACTTCACAAGCACTTTACAACAGCCATTTGCAGGAGATAATGTAATTCTTGCTCTCATCTGAGAGTCTAGAGAACTGAGATAGAGTTCAAATGACCTATCCAAAATACAGAGTAAATTAGCATAAGGAATGAGACAGGGAAAAAAATTATTTGCTCCAGTCACAGGATTAAATTGCCTTTCCCTAACTCACTGCAACTGTTAAGAAATTCATGGGCCATTCCTCTTGCAATAACTTGAAAAGGGCAGACATGCCTTTTATGCTTCTTTCTGATGTAAGTGGTATTAAATATGCATTGTAGCTCAGTTACCTTAGATAACTGAGCATAAATTCATCCATCTTCCACTTGAAATTCTGTTCCCAAATGTAGCAGCTGAATATTCTTTCTTTTGTTTTCTACTTTTTGGAGGAGTTGGAGGTTTTTTTGCTTTTGTTTTTAGAGAAGAATCGTGTTATCATTCCTGGGAAACTCATTAAAATGCTTCCCTTTTGGCTTACTCTCCTAATTTATTAATACCACAAATAACTTTTCTTTGGTGACCCACTTTCATAGGTATCTGAACATCTAGTAAAATTGTAACTCATCAGGAAGGCAGTGTAGACTAATAAATAGCATCTCCAGATAGAGAAGAAAATCAAGACACTCCTTTCTTTGCCACACAGAGTTCTACACACCACACGTACAGAAAATACTGGTCTATTCCACAGCTTGCTCAGCACTCTTAGCCCAAAAGAAAGCACTTTACTGGTTGCATGATTGATTTAAAGGTCAGAATTCAGGATTGCATCTATTCATTCAATTCAATTTTTACCCTACATCCACAGTGAAGAAACTGCTCTTTGCATAAATATAAATTGAAATATTGGTCTGTGTGAGTGTTCAAACAAATAGACTTTCTTTTACAGCTCCCAGGGCAACCTCCCAACACTACGCTGTTATCAAAACCATTAGGGTTTGTCTAAGATACTGCTTTTTATTGAATTATCGTACCTGCTTTGTGAGAAGTACAGATTTGCTTAGGAAAAGAGGATACCCACTGATTTAATGAGCATGATGGTCAACAGACCACTGGAAGTGGTAGGGCTGTACGGATTCTAAGTCAGGCACAGGTCAGCTCGTGTAGAAGAATACATTTATTTTCATAAGCACTTATTTCAAAAGATACAGAGGTGGTTTTTTGTGAACTGAAGCTATACAGACAGACTTATCGCAAGGGGTGATTAATTACCCTGCGTCCTGCAGACAGTCAAACACTGGTCATCTTTTAAGGGTGGTCTGCTCTGAGAGTGCAGTCTGTGGTTGTCCCAGCCCAAGGATACTCAGCATGGCCACCTTCTCTCCAAAGGCTGCTGGATAGCAACCCCCTAACAGGAGAGCATAAGGCTTATTCGGTGACTTCTGATGAAGCTTTGTTTTCCTTTTCAGTAAGTGTGGACGTCTGTGTAAGTGTGAGAGCATCATGGTGGCATTTAAAGGAGTCTGGACTCAGCCCTTCTGGAAAGCTGTTTCAGCAGAATTTTTGGCCATGCTCATTTTTGTCCTCCTTAGCCTCGGCTCCACGATCAACTGGGGTGGAGCAGAGAAGCCCCTGCCTGTTGACATGGTCCTTATCTCCCTCTGCTTTGGACTCAGCATTGCAACTATGGTGCAGTGCTTTGGACACATCAGCGGAGGCCACATTAACCCTGCTGTGACTGTGGCAATGGTCTGCACGAGAAAGATCAGCCTCGCCAAGTCTGTCTTCTACATTCTTGCCCAGTGCCTCGGAGCCATCGTGGGCGCAGGCATCCTTTACCTCGTCACACCACCAAGCGTGGTAGGAGGCCTGGGAGTCACTGCGGTAATCACTTCTCCTCTGGCTCTTCAACTAGATGAGCTTAGAGCCAAAGAAAATATAATCAGTGTCACGCAGAATAAAGGGAGCTCAAGTAGAGATTTTAAGAGCTTGCTGGTTTATTTACAACATCTAGACAGGGCTTAAAGCTCTCCTTAGGATGGGTTTATGCAGGGTAATATCTATAGCCATTCTTTTTATAGAAGTTCTCTTTCCTAGAACTTCCCCAAATCTGATGACAGCAGGTGATGTTAATTCACATACAAAATTTAAATAATATATGCGTGAAATGCCATTTTTATATGGGCTGGGGAGGGGGAAATTCATTCTGTGCCATTGTGATGGGGATTGAAAAAACATCAATTTAAAATGACATACTTTTGAAATAGATTGTGGCTTAGATTTCAGCTTTGTTCTAAACTAATAAGGAATGCCATCAGTTAGCCCTGTTGCAGGACTTATTAAAAATGCACTTGAGCCGCACACTGCTTAATTTTTAATTGAAATTTAAATTAATTAAGTCAGGGCTAATTAATGAATTTATAATTGAATAGTAAATTACAGTGCTCCCAAGAAAAAAAACGGTGAAGGGGAAGTGCAGCATTTGCAAATCCCTGTGTAAAAAAATAAACTATACTTCTGCAGTCTAACTTTGAAGTTCTTGTTGGATGTTACTGTTAAGCCTTCTGTTCTCAGTCCAGCAGTAATTTTCCATGGCTCTCAAAATAAAAACCAATTTAGAAATTAAAAAAAAAGGGGGGGGGAGAAGGGGGCGGTGGGGGGAATCTGTACCTTTAAAGTTCATCGTTGTCTTTCACTGTGTACCATTTAGAAATACCTTTCCTTGAAATACAATTAATGTATGTCGTGGCTTTCTGATTTACAAAATCACCTTTTCTTCATTTCCCGTGTTTCTTTCCCTTCTTCCAGGTACATGGAGAACTTTCTGCTGGCCATGGACTCCTGGTGGAGTTGATAATTACATTCCAGCTGGTTTTTACTATTTTTGCCAGCTGTGATTCAAAACGAAGCGATGTCACTGGTTCAGTAGCATTAGCAATTGGATTTTCTGTTGCAATCGGACATTTATTTGCAGTAAGTTAATGGCTTCTCTTTAAAAAATAGACCCCTTTTCCCTTTATGACTGCTTCAGAAGTAAATGGAGACTTCTGTGGCCTTTGTAGCTGCTGTAACTATATAGCTGATGTATTCTTTATGGATCCACGCCAAAACCCTTTGGAGCAGCAGGAGGGTCCCCTTGGGTAGGATGTTGCATCAGAGCTTTTCTGCCTGTTTACATGGCGACTTTGTTAACTTTGTGATAAGACTTGGGAGAGGGACAATACCTGCTGTCAGGGTGAGAAGCCATGCAAAACCAGGGTGTCCCATAGTAGAAGGACTAGCAGAAATTGAGTAACTACCTTCAAGACTTTAATAACAGGTAACATTTTGTCTCTGCTTTAGATCAATTACACTGGTGCCAGTATGAACCCTGCTCGATCATTTGGTCCTGCTGTCATCATGGGGAGATGGGAAAACCAATGGGTAACTCTGCTTTCCTGCTTCCTTCACCATAGTGACAAACAGCTATCAGGATTTTTCATACGTCATTTGCTTTTAGCTATCTATCCCAGTGTGTCCCATAGAGACCATCACTGAGGAAGACAGGTGCTGACCTGCCACAAGCTTTGGTATAATTATGCTCCTTGCCTAGGACTGTGGTGCAGCATGCAGTGCATTGGAATAGCATCCTGCTATTTGGGGGCCGTTTTGTGGGAGTAGTAGCTGGGATAGAAAGGAAATCATACAAAGAGTTCAAAACAAAAAAAGCAATCCAGCGAGACTGAAAGAATTGAACTGCTAGAAAGAAAAAGCCTCCGAGGCAGATTGCAAACCCCCCAGTCATGCTGGTGAGAAGTTACAGAAGTAATTCTGTCGGCTTCACGTTTCACCTGGTTCTGCAGCAAACTGGGGCAGACGTATAAAATGAGAGCAGGGCACCCTCTGTCATCTGGTTCCTGGGGGAGAACCTGCCTCGGCAAACGCTGCAGTGAGACATGAAGGAGTTGCAGTCTGGTCTTTGCAGACCAGACATTACCAGCTTCAATTTGAAAGTGTCAGCTTAACTAGCAGTATTTGCGCAGGAAACAATTTGATAAACAGATTGTGAATGATCCAGTCATTTTCTATAGCATCCCACTATTAAACTTATTAAAAAACAATTCACATTTTATAAGGGAGAGATGGATTGCAGCTCAGCCTCACCTAATTAAAGACAGGGAAAGCACTTAAAAAAAAAAAAAAAAAAAAGGCTGACTGTAAGAGCTGCATATTACACTGCATATAAGGATTTTCTTGATTTTTAAAGTATGAAGCCCACATTGCTCCCACTGCAGCTAATAACAGAAATAGCATTGTCTTCAGGCCCTAAGGCTCCAATTCTGCAAACACGATACCATGTGTAACTTTGTTCCCAAGAGTTATCCTATTGAGGCAGATTTACCCAGTTATCAGTGAATGGCTTGTTCATATGAAAAACTGCTGTAGTTTTTCACAAGATTAATTATCCATACTCTGAGGGAGCCTGTAATTTATAACTAAAGCTATAAATAAAAAACAACTGTACCATGGAGAAACTTGTTGGAGAAGCTTAGCTACTGTCCTGGTCATTTGGAAAGACAGCCTTTTCTGCTCCTCCAGAGCAGTGACGTTGGCATTGCCATTGACAGAAGCCTGTGGGCTTCTGCACCTACTAATGGTACAGAACTGCTGCATGTCATGCTGAACTAGATAGATACCCTACAAAGCTGTATATGTCGGTTATATTTGCTTATTCAAATTAGGTAATCAGGTAGCTGACTGCTTGTTGGATTCTGCGGGATCAGCAGCCAAATTTGGATTATCTTGAGAATGTGAGTCTGAAATACTGAAGTAGAACTGTTTGTGTGTACACTAGGAAAGGTTTCGTTTCCTTAAAAGTTCATTGTCACCTTGGGTGAAAATGCAGAAAGAAAATCAGTTTTCTTCATTGGTGTTTATTTTGTGTGTCATCTTGCAAACAGTCTGTATATGTTGTCTACAGCTGGCAATGAGCAATGAAACTTTAGATGAGGCCTCTTGGAAAGAGGTGGATCAAAAAAACTTGACAAAGCTATTTCTCTTTGAAGATGTGGGCCTGCTTCTCGACCATCTTACCCCTGGTAGTTTAAAAGCAAAGCTATGCCAGAGCAACTGTATGTTGTATGTGACTACAGAGCTCTATTTGACAAGTCATACGTGACTCCACCAGGATCTGTGGCCTTTTTTGTCTCAAGAAAAGTTGTAGCTATGGTTGATCAAAATAAGGATGCTGAAGAACCTGTACTTTCGTCTTATAGGACAAAGTTTTAAAAAAAATAAGTTAAATCTCCCATAAAGAAGGGGGGAAAAGCGGCTTTCTGTTAACAGGAGAAGTCAGGGCAGCCAGAGAGGATGCCTGCATGTCTGTCCGTGGGAGGTGTCCATAGCTTAACTGCCGCTCAGCTGGTCTGCCCCAGAACATTGGTAACCAGACATGTAGACTGACATCTTTTTCAGGTATCAGGGAAGTAGTAACTATACCTCCTGACACGTCAGCATGGGTCTCTCTTCTCTGCTCTGTTGGGTCCACTGCCTGGTGATTCCCTAAACCCTGGCATGAAAGGAGTTTTTAGGGAAGAGCCGCACCCATGGATGAGAGGTGGTTTAGATGCCTGGATTCAAGGTGACTAGGGAGTATTTTTGAAGAGGGTGAAATATATGTGAGAGAGAGAGACTGGGAGGAGGCAGAAAGAAAAAAAAAAAAATTACCTAGGACTAATGCCATTAGCTGCCTAAGAGACTGCCTTTTGACCAACTTCATATGTGAGTTTTAGAGTAGTCGCTTAATTGCTGAGCTCCAGGTCACCATCTGTGAAACCTATGGTAGTTACACTTCTCTGCCTCATAAACTGGTATGATGGCAGATTTCATCACAGTTCACGAAAGCCGGGGAACTATGTGACCATGCATTTCTGAAGAGTTGGTTGTAACAGTTGGGCCAGGGCATTTTCAGAAACTTTTCTGGGTGAAATGTGTAGTGACATGCTTTCCTCTGAGACCCTGGTGTCTTTATTTGCTCTAGAGCTTAATGCCTGTCTTTTTTCCACCTCTTTTTGCAGGTTTATTGGGTGGGACCAATAATAGGAGCAGTCCTTGCTGGTGCTCTTTATGAGTATGTCTATTGCCCAGACGTTGAACTCAAGCGCCGTTTTAAAGATGTCTTCAGTAAAGCTACCCAGCCGTCCAAAGGGAAGTACATCGAGGTGGATGATAACAGGAGCCATGTAGAGACCGATGACCTGATCCTGAAGCCTGGCATAGTTCATGTGATTGATATCGACAGGGGTGAGGACAAGAAGGGAAGAGATCCATCCAGCGAGGTCTTGTCTTCTGTATGACTAGCAAGAAGCACTGAAAGCAGAGAGCAGCCTGCTAGCACATCCACAGATATCCTTCCACCTATTAAAGAAACAGATCTCCTCTAGAGTGAGCGTCTACCTTCTCTTAAAAGGTATGGTGTGGGCAGCTGCATGGTAGTGGTGTCACCAAACCATATGGCTGCTCCGCTGGAAGATTAGGACTTTGCTATAATTGGGATTCCCCATTTATTATTCCAAATTAAGAGTTGTTCCTAGTATTTTCCTTTCCTTCTTTCTGGAGCAACCCCAAAGTCAAAAAAAGAGATGAAAGCATTCTCCTTTAATAAATCAGTCAATAATGAGATAAAGATAGAGATGTTTAACATACAGATTGACAGTTAAGACATACCAGGAAATGCCTATAGACATGAAGACCTATTTATCAGATTGTTCTTCTGACACTTAATTGTCTGTTGTCAGCTCCGATTAGAACATCTTATCCATTAAGCATTCTCTGTGAGGTTCAGGGACAGCACCAACAGTATTTAAGAGTTTTATCCACAGTCAAGCAAAGGAATATTGTTTCCACTCATGTACATCACTATTGCCTTGCAAACTACCTCTGAAAAAAATGATACTTTAATAGGTTTAAATAAAAAAAAAAAAAATCTATCAACCCATCAAATTTCACTCATGTGATTTGCAGTATAAATATATTACCTTCATCCCTTCCCAAGAGTACATAGGCTGAAATTGAATGTTTGAAGTCTACTGTAATAAGGCTGCAAAGCATTTGACTGTACTTCATGCTCCCTCTTGTCATTGTCTATCTGGTGAAACATTCTCCTGGGGTTTGACTATTGACCATTTAGTGTTAGCAGACTCTCAAGGTCATGCAAAGAATATAAAGGCTTTCCTGTTACTTAATAACTCAAATAAGAGATATCAGAAGAAAAGAAGGCATATCTGTTTTCAGTGCACGTGTTCAAATACGCATTTCTGTGCTAATTTATGTAAACTAAAGGTTTAAATTACTCACCTACTTTCTTACAAGATGGTTGGAGATAATGGGTTTTTTAATTTATTAGTAATGTAGAGGGTTTTTAACTTTTAACTGTATTGAAACACTGATTTGGAAATATTTTTTTATAACGAATGATAAAAATATGACTGCTTCTGGATTTTTTGTTGTAACTGATGCCTAACTATTTGAATGGGATTCATGCTTGTTCCAGTGTTCATATAGTCTTAATTACACCACTGGCAAAGGTTTCTTTATCTGTTGTTAGGAAAAGATGCAAGCACTTGCAGGGTTTTTTAGGGGGAACGGGACATGAAATATATTCAGTAATCAGTCGTTCCCTTATAGAAGTATTTTGACAGACATAATCACCTCAGCAGAACAATTCTGTAAAGCTGTTACTGACTTACTGCTTTTGTTTCTGATCAGTGGCTTTGAGTTTTACAATATGCAGCTGCAGAGCAGTCAAGAGCATGGTATTATTACCGTAATTATATAGGTTGTATTTTGAAATTGAAAAGCTACTCCTGCCTGTTTAGCAATAAGAGGGGAAAAAAGTGTTAGTCCTGACTGTGGGCTGTAACAGCCTTGTCTGTTCTTTGACATACTCTGCATGCAATCTTTATTACAGGGAATTAGATGTTTCTAATGAGATAATAAACCACTTCTACCCTCAAATCTGTGCACTATGATCCAAGGGCAATTCTACTATCCCAACTTCCAGCACTGTATAGTCCCAACATACCCTGCCATACTCGTTTTCATAGTTTCACACTTTTCTTGCCTTAAACCCTGTTAGTGTGGCGCAAGCTCCCTGCATTGAGGATGAGATTCATGATTCCTCCATGCATTTGCAGTTGGGCCATGATCTCTCCCTTATTCCACCCAGACACAGCATGGAGCACGCGCAGGCGTAGGACAGGGCTCTTTGGATGACCCAGTGACAGCCCCACTCCTGACACCTGAGCGCTCCCGTCAGACACACTCCCCGTCACATACCTGTCGCAGCATCGCAGCAATGGCTGCCTGTGGAGTCTGGTAAAATAGCTGATATTTGTCCTTAGCTGTGCCCCTACACAGTGACAGCATCACAGTTCAAGGGCATGAGCATGATGAGGGATCTACAAGGGACAAGGTCAAATAGCAGATAAGAGCTCCTTCCCACAGCAAGGACTAAGTCTCCTGGGGAAGGGCAACACAGGTGTGGTGTTTAGAACACTGCATACCTCTGCTCTGATGGGTAAATACAGTGCTAAATAGATTCAGTGAGGAAGATCAAAACTTGTGGGGGTTTTTTTGTCTAGGCATTTGTTCTGGCTTTTTTTTTTCTTCTTTCTTCAAATGCTATATTTGTTAAAGGGACACTTTGATTAAACCTTTTACATGGCTTAAACAGGTGAAGTGAAGAGTAATACACACAGCACTGGTGGATTTTTAAGCAAATGTTTGTATTTTTGTATTTGAAGACACTTCTTAGAAGCTCTTAATTTGTGTATTTTGCATGGCACTGTGTTATTTGAATAAGAAGCTGTGATTTGTTTTGTGTTAAGGACCCTTAAGCATAAATGGCTTGATTTTTCTCAGCCAGCCTGGTTCTGCTGCTGAGGTGAGTGTAACATGGGCATAGCACCAGCCACCTCAGTTAGGAGCATTTTTTTCCTTGAAACACTGTCTATTAATGAAGTGTGGCAAACACTCAGAACCAGTCCTAGGACAACTCCTAGCTCAAAGAGAGTATCAGAGATAAGATACTGAGGCTCCTTAAAAGATTAAGGGAAAGAAGGGAAGCTAAAATAAAGAGACAGCTAGACAGTAAGGGATGTTGCCGTGCCATTGGACGTTAGTAGGAAAGCAAGGTATGGTAGGTCTGCTCCTGCAGAACGAGACTCATGGAAGAGTTTATCATTGACTACAGTGGAAATGATCCTGAGCTTTTTTGGGGCTTGATGGCTTCTCTTGCACTTCACTGTGTTTTTTCCAAAATCAGAGTCTTTCAGCAAGATACTTAATTCTGGAAGGAGATCTGTTCTATTTGAGGTTTATGACCCACCCTGAAGTAAATCCTTAGGAGTGGCTGTCATCACAGCCAGTTCTGCCCCACTATAAGAGATCACCATCCATGTAAGGGAAAGTCACTCTTCAGCATCCCTTAGGTCTTGGATTTAGCTTTGACCTGCAGGTCAAAGTTGTTCTCTAAGTTGTTTTGCAGTGGTATCATCACTCTACAAGAGTCACATTTAGTTAAATAATAGACTAGTGTGACCTTTTTATGGATTGGAAATACTTCTGCCTCTGATTTTAAAATATGTCCTTTAATATTGTTCGAGATTTATGCTCTAAAGGCCTTCGGCTCTTAAATTGCACCTCACAATATAACGTGGTGTCCTCATAAAGTATTTATTGGTTGGGGTGGGAAACGTTAAATGTCTTTTTGTTTATGATGGTGGATGGATATCACAGGAAGTGTGCCAGGCATGTCATCATCCTGGAGTCCTAAAAAACGCCATGGATGAGTCTCTCACTCCTCCATGGTGGCACGATTGTT
Source organism: Gavia stellata (assembly GCF_030936135.1). NCBI lineage: Eukaryota > Metazoa > Chordata > Aves > Gaviiformes > Gaviidae > Gavia > Gavia stellata. The sequence continues at coordinate 50,606,816 of NC_082596.1, forward strand.
TTCAATGTTATATTCACACTTGAACAAACACATTCAAAATATTTAATCACTGGATTTCAGAAAAGAAAGGATGGAAGCTAAGGGTGGTTACCCTGAGGCACACAAATACGTTTTGGGTTGCATGAACTCTGGGGAGTTTATCAGCCAAATTCTAGCTATTTTCAGGAAAAAGAAAAAAGAAACCCTGCAGCATTTGAGTTGTCATTATAACCCTTCTCTTGTTGAAGGGTTGGGAGCTGTATCTTTCATGCATTCAGTGGAAGCAGGAGCGAGACTCATATCATGCAGTGTTTAGGCTTGTCATGTATATTTGCATATGAGCTTTTCAAAATGTGTGTTATTTCTGATTATTAATAAATGCCACAGTATTTGCATAGAAAGCTAGATGGCCTTCAAATTTCCACCTTTCTAGTGCTTGGTGGCAGCGCAGTTGCTGCTGTGCTCTGCAACACTTCATCTGCAGTCTGTGCAACACATTCAGGATATTATACACCATCCAGTGTTTTTAGTCTAAATAAAATACGTGAGAATTTTCATTGCGAACCTTTCTTGCCAAGGTGAGAGATGAAAACACCATGCACAATTTTTATATTTCAAATCAACCTCTGTGTGTCTGAGTTTCTGAAGGACTTCAGAATAAATAAACAAGATGGAAATATAGACTGAACTCCTTGTTATCCACTTACATGATCTAAATCATACTGATGAAGCCTGTAATTTAGGACAAATGAGGTAAAGCAAACTATGTACATTAATTTTTCCACAAGACTGCTTATTGTTGAAATGCTTAGTCACCATAATACCAGAACTAATGTTACAGGACTTAAAATTTCCATATGTAACATTTGGAATAATCAACTGAAATATACACAATAAAATAATACATGATGATTGATTCCCACTTGTATTCTACTGTATCTCACACTACTGTTGCAAATAAATTATCTGTTTAAAAAAAAAAGATGGCATCATGTGGTCACTGGAAATGTTTAATGATCCTACAGCTCAGGACTGACATACAAGGAGAAAAAACCCAGTCCAACCAATAGAACATGTTTGAGAGGAGTCTGGAAGTGTGTGCAGCTGAGAATGAATGATGTACTGTGGAAAAATATTCATCAGTGAAGAGAGGTGACTGTGAAAGACATTTAATATCTGTATGGAAACAAGCTAAACTAGTTAGAACAAAAGTTATGCTGGTACACATACATCACCAATTTTGCTAGATGGTTTTAAAACTCATAGGACTAGTGGAGAGCTAAGATTTTGCAAAAGTGATAGATGGCTCTGGCACTTCAGAGTCCTTTCACTAAAGCATGACTTGTGAGACCAAGCTCCCATGAAGAACTTCAGCAATGGAAATCAGGTCCTGTAGCAATTTCTGGTTGTCTGGCTCCTTGCTTGGAAAGTGAATTTTAGCTCCTATGACATGTATGGCATTCATGGAGGAAATTAGGATCCTGAAAATTATTAATATGAAAACCTATCACATGGGATAGCATCTAATCAGCAGCAAGAGTTGAAAGCAGACTTGTACTTGAACCTCTGCGAGAGGGGGGTTTCAGCTCTTGCCTTCAGCTTCTTCATATCCAAGTTCCAGAGGCACCTCTCAAGAGGCTTATGGGGGGGTGTGTGTCTGTGTGTGTGACATATACTTACTACGTGATCTGTACCTTACTGAGAGAGGTTCCCAAGGAAAATTAGGCAGAACTACTAAAATTATTTTGGGGTCACAAACACAGAATCACAGAATCACTATGGTTGGAAAAGACCTGTAAGATCATCAAGTCCAACCATCAACCAACACCACCATGCCCATTAAACCATGTCCCACAATGCCACGTCCACACGTTTCTTGAACACCTCCAGTGATGGTGACTCCACCACTTCCCTGGGCAGTTTATTCCAGTGTTTCACCACTCTCAGTAAAAACATTTTTCCTAATACCCAATCTGAACCTCCCCTGGCACAACTTGAGGCTATTTCCTCTTGTCCTATCACTAGTCACTTGGGAGAAGAGGCCAACACCCACCTCTCTGCAACCCCCTTTCAGGGAATTGTAGAGAGCGATAAGGTCTCCCCTCAGCCTCCTCTTCTGCAGACCGAACAACCCCAGTTCCCTCAGCCACTCCTCATAAGACTTGTGCTCCAGACCCCTCAACAGCTTCGTCGCCCTTCTCTGGACACGCTCCAGCACCTCAATGTCCTTCTTGTAGTGAGGGGCCCAAAACTGAACACAGTATTCGAGGTGCGGCCTCACCAGAGCCGAGTACAGGGGCACGATCACCTCCCTGCTCCTGCTGGCCACACTATTTCTGATACAGGCCAGGATGCCATTGGCCTTCTTGGCCACCTGGGCACACTGCTGGCTCATCTTCAGCCGGCTGTCGACCAACACCCCCAGGTCCTTTTCTGCAGGGCAGCTTTCCAGCCACACGTCCCCAAGCCTGTAGGCATTGCATGGAGTTGTTGTGACCCGAGTGCAGGACCCGGCACTTGGCCTTGTTGAACCTCATACAATTGGCCTCGGCCCATCGATCCAGCCTGTCCAGATCCCTCTGCAGACCCTTCCTACCCTCAAGCAGATCAACACTCCCTCCCAACTTGGTGTCATCTGCAAACTTGCTGAGGGAGCACTCGATCCCCTCATCCAGATCATCGATAAATATATTAAACAAGACTGGCCCCAAAACTGAGCCCTGGGGGACTCCGCTTGTGACCGGCCACCAACTGGATTTCACTCCATTCACCACAACTCTCTGGGCTCGGCCATCCAGCCAGTTTTTTACCCAGCAAAGAGTGCAGCTGTCTAAGCCACAAGTCACCAGCTTCTCCAGGAGAATACTGTGGGAGACAGTGTCGAAGGCTTTACTAAAGTCCAGGTAGACAACATTCACAGCCTTTCCCTCACCCACTAGGTGGGTCACCTGGTCATAGAAGGAGATCAGGTTGGTCAAGCAGGACCTGCCTTTCATGAACCCGTGCTGGCTGGGCCTGATCCCTTGGTTGTCCTGCACGTGCCCTGTGAGCGCCCTCGAGATGAACCTCTCCATAATCTTCCCCGGCACCGAGGTGAGGCTGACAGGCCTGTAGTTCCCCGGATCCTCCTTCCGGCCCTTCTTGTAGATGGGTGTCACATTGGCAAGCCTCCAGTCATCCGGGACCTCCCCTGTTAACCAGGACTGTTGATAAATGATGGAGGAGTGGCTTGGCAAGCTCCTCTGCCAGCTCCCTCAGCACCCTTGGGTGGATGCCATCAGGCCCCATAGACTGTGAGTGTCCAGGTGGCATAGCAGGTCGTTAACTGCTTCCTCCTGAATTATGGGGATTTTATTTTGCTCTCCATCCCTGTCTTCCAGCTCAGGGAGCTGAATACCCTGAGGATACCTGGTCTGGCTATTAAAGACTGAGGCAAAGAAGGCATTAAGTACCTCAGTCTTTTCCTCATCCTTGGTAACAGTGTTCCCTCCTGCATCCAGTAAAGGATGGAGATTCTCCTTGGCTCTCTTTTTGTTGTTAATGTATTTATAGAAACATTTTTTGTTATCCCTTATGACCGTGGCCAGATTGAGCTCTAGCTGGGCTTTTGCCTTTCTAATTCCCTCTCTGCATGACCTAATGAGATCCCTGTACTCTTCTTCAGTTGTCTGCCCCTTCTTCCAAAGGTCATAAACTCTCCTTTTTTTCCTGAGTCCCAGCAAAAGCTCCCCATTCAGCCAGGCCGGTCGTCTTCCCCTCCAGCTCTTCTTACGGCACATGGGCACTGCCTGCTCCTGCACCTTTAAGATTTCCTTCTTGAAGAAGGTCCAGCCTTCCTGGACCCCTTTGCCCTTCAGGACTGTCTCCCAAGGGACCCTCTCAACCAGTGTCCTGAACAGGCTGAAGTCTGCCCTCCGGAAGTCCATGGTAGTGGTTTTGCTGACCCCCCTCCTTACTTCACCAAGAATTGAGAATTCTGTCATTTCATGGTCACTAAGCCCAAGAAGGCCTTTGACCATCACTTCTCCCACCAGACCCTCTCTGTTTGTAAACAGCAGGTCAAGCAGGGCACTTCCCCTCGTAGGCTCCCTTACCAGCTGTGTCAGGAAGTTATCTTCCACACACTGCAGGAACCTCCAGGACTGTTTCCTCTCTGCTGTGTTATATTTCCAGCAGACGTCCAGTAAGTTGAAGTCCCCTACAAGAACAAGGGCTTGCGATTGTGAGACTTCTGCCAGTCGCTTGTAGAACACTTCATTGGCTTCTTCATCCTGGTTGGGTGGTCTATAACAGACATCCAGCAGGATATCCATCTTGTTTGCCTTCCACCTCATCCTTACCCATAAGCACTCAACTTTTTCATCACAGTCGTTGAGGTCTATACAATCAAAACACTCCCTAATATACAGAGCCACATAAGGTAGGAGCCACTTTGACATTTTGGGAAACTAGGTGTCTGGAGAGTTAGAAAAGCAAACAGGTAGTGATGTAGCTGTCTCCAGGGTTAAGATGGAGTAGGGTCCTGGGAGGAACAGGAAGACTGTGGTATCACTTACAGGATAAAAACACGGTCCCTGTTTTATGAGGGGGCACACATAGGCTTATGGGATCACATCTGAGCCATCGAATGGGAGAGACTGAGCCATGCTGGGTGAGTGATGTCTTTACACTAAGCTTCAGTGGCAACTGGCTTCAGCAGTGACAACTGCAAACAGCAACTGTGGCCTAGTCATCTGCTTAAAAAGAGAACTTGGACTGTAGATATTCCCAATATCAGCTTCCTTTTGAACTCTCCTTTGGCATTAGACTTCTTTATCTGTTGCAGATTGTGGCTCATTGCAAGCGTTATAAGCTGCTTTATTTATATCAGACTGATAAGTGTTATCTTGGCTATTAATTTCTTTTGACCTTTCTTGCCTCATTAGAAAAGCAATCCTTACAAGTACAAAGACTGTGGAATAATATAGCTAAAAAAGCAATCACAAGGTTCTTTTGAAAGGCAAAAGGAGCTTACATTATTTGTCTCTCAGCTTGCCATGCATGATAGACAGAGGCTTTCTGCGGCTGTGCCTGGCAAACAAAGTTCCCAACTGCTCTTCTCCACTCATGCACAGCAATGACCTTCCTATGATGCTTCATCTCTACTTCCCTTTTGATACGAATCTTCATAAAAAGCTCTGGAATTCACAGTATGTCTAAAAGTTTGTATTAATAGACTCTATGTGTGCACACACACGTGTGTGAAAGATGCAGAGATGCACAACTTTACACAGCCATTGGATTTACTCATTCCTAGCCGTGGACAACATCAGTGGGTAAAACCATGGGAGATCAGCTGCCATTTGAGATTGCTGCATGCCCCACTGGGATCCTAATGACTTGGTCATTTATTTCCACTTATTTCTGAGCCATATGGCTTTCAGCTTGAAGAGGGGTCACAGCTGTCTCCTACTGCCATGGAGCCAATTGGGTTCTGCTGCTCTTCATCTCAAGGTTCATTTCCATAAGGCTTTTTTCTTCCCACACTTGAACTATTTAAAAATTGATTACCTTACACCTTTTGGAACCTTCTAGCATGAGAAATAATTTACTGTTGTCCTGTTCTACCTTAGGGTTAGCCCCATTTATTCTGTGGGTATTATTGCTTTACTTTGGAACAGCAAATCTCAAGGCATTGGGGATTCATTCATTTTTCCTCAAAAAATTCCTATGATAATTCCAGTGATATCTCCACTATTCGGTTCCAGTGCTTAATTATTTCCATTTGCATGGTATCTCAGTGCCTAGGTGCCTAGTGGTCCCATCTTTAGATGGGAATGCATGCTTATTTTGTTTTGTTTTGCTTTATTCCCTGCCTTTCCCACTGAATGAGTTCATCAGAGCTGGAATGAGATGGTTTAGTCTCTAGAGCCTCCTTTTCTGAGCTTCTTCAAGCTGCTCCTGCCAGGTTGGACTTGGGGTCACTTTGTCTACGCAGCAGCAGAGTTGCCCCAGAGTGGGGGCATCTCATCTGCCTTGACATGCCAGAGCTGTACAGTACACAGGCTAAATCCTGCCTTAGCTTCACAGAAGGGATGAAGTTGGTTTGCACCAGCTGAACCCAGCCTTAGACAATTGCAGTAGAGTAAACAGTGTCCCAGCAAAGAAATAATCAATTTTGAAAAGAGGGGATTTAGGCTTGTGGCAAATTCCTGGGCTCTGATTTGTAAGAAAAACATCAATAGGAAAACTGGAACAATGGTCGATTGGCCCCATAAGTTCTGAACATATGCACATGAACATCCAGTAAGAAAAAGCCTAATGCTTCATGATTAAAGATGACAGAGTAAGGACAAAATGAACTCTGGAGATCAGGAAGATGTACATAGATGTTGGACTCTGCTGCTGTTTGCCCACAGGTATTGCTCCAGAGAAACAGCTGCACAGCATCTTCTCAGAGCTGAGTCAGACCAGCTGTACAGAGTAGGATGCACACAAACACAAATGTTTCAGACACAAGGCTTTTTTGTTTTTCTCCCTCCTTCCACAGCTGCCCAGCATACTTCAGATTTACTGGAGGCAAACATTGCTAGGGCATAAATGCAGAAGCCTCTCTAGCCTCAAGACTAAAATGTGAGAATAAAGCTTTGTGTCCTCCAACCTTTCAGCTTTGAAAAAGCCCAGCAAATACCATGGAGGGAGCTTTAACAAAGGAGGTCAAAAAGTCCATCTGGATCCCTCTGCTTCCTAGTCATTCCTAGAGCTACCCTTAGAGAAGTGATCCATAGGTTAATTTATCACTGTGTGAATAAAATGTCCCCCAACGTCTTTTACCACTAGCCTTTCTGAGTTAAAATAAATATCCTTTGGTTGAGCACAGCTGAAGAATATATAAGGTTTATATATAGCAGCTATTGCTATTGTGTCTGAGTGGTGAGAAAAAGGTCAAAGCGGAACGATTTTATTCTCTCTCCAGTTAGAAAAATTGTTTTGTGTGTTTGTTTTGGGGGTGGGGGGGTGGAATTTTGGTCTTTTTTCCTCTTACAGAGCTCTGTTTCTTTCAGGTTTTCCACACTTTCTTTTATTGTTCCTACAGGTTGAATTCTCAAATGTTTCATGGAATTAAGTAGAACAATTCATTTTCTCATCTAGCAAAGTCTTTCACTATCTTTTTTTTTTTTTTTTTTTCTTTGTTGAAGAATGTCACTTGAGGATGCTTTAACTTTTCTGGCTGTTTGATGTCTGTGCTCTGCAGGATCTGATGGCACCCTCCATTGCATGGTCTCCATTTGTCTATATTTCCTGCATAGACAGCTGTCCCTTCAATGAATTTGGGACCCTATGGGGACTGCTGAGGTTTTTACAATGAAGCTCCAAACATCCGAATTTCTGATTCAGATTCTTCATTTGCACTTCAGATGTTATTTTTTGTAATAAAACACACACAGAACTTTATTTCATGATGGACGTAAATTTTTCTTCTGAGTCCAGCCCTTTTTTATCCATTTTCTCAACATTTTGCTAATTAGTTAGAATTTATCATTAAAACTTCCATATATGAGACAATTGCCTATATAATGTTTGTGTTTCTTATATTCCCTTCCATTTGTTTCTCATTTTCAGTGTCTGAAGGGCCAGCAGTTTTTGTGCCAGCAACATGTAAACATTGTATAAAGGGAGAAAACTCACATTCTGGCAGTTATATATGGCATAGCTGGAGTCTTAGGTGCTGGAAGGAGCCTGAAAAGTTGTCATTTTATATCCCTGCAAACACAAACTTTAATCTACAATGAAACATCTCATAGGATTCAGGGTTAACTGGGAAATGTATAATCCTAACAACACAAGGTGAAAACCTAGATACTAATTTCCAGTTTTGCAGTCAGAGGATGAGAAATCCACATCATATCCCTCAGCCCTGGAAAAGGCTCCCAAGTGACTTGTCTTGTACAAAATTTGCCATGTAAAATGTGGGGCTGAATCAGCACAGAGGATACATCTACTAAATACTTGAAGGTTCCTTTGCCATCACCAAGACCAGAGGTACTTCCTCTTCAGAATGTTTCCACAGGCAGAAGATTCAGAGCGAGCAGGACTTCATGTGTCTGAACTAATTTGTGGGTTTAACGCAACAGTGGGAAAATAGATATAGGGTCATGCGAGTCGACAAGGAGGCAAGCTGAGGGCAGGCAGAGAAGGGGATGAGCACTTGGAAAATCATGAAATGAGCTGTGTTGCGTTGGGCTGCTCCCCAGACATCTCCTGTAGAGCCATGCAAAGAGAGTTCTTACCTCCACCTCTAGGAAAGGATGTGGTAGAAGGATCTAAATAACAATAAGCTTTCCAGTTCCCAGAAGGAAATCCTATAGCTAAAGCAGCTTTCAAATACTGAGCCCTGCAGTTCTAGAAAATGGTTAAAACTATTTTTACAATTACATTCACATATGCCTATATATATAACATTTTAATATTTACATATATGCATGTATTTTATATATAATATAGATATTATATATTTATACATGTCTATCTATATATACACACACCTATGTGTGTGTGTGCACATATATTACAAATGGTTACGGAGTCTTGAAGTGCTTTGGTTATCCCACAGATTTAATAGTAAACTTTAACCAGGAAGATAACACAGGCAACCTGACTCCCACTCTTCTTTTCTGAACATTGGTATTTTCTCTCTTATGATGAGTGTTAACATTTCCCCAGCAACATAAAGTGTTTATTCTGCAGGTAAGTCTGAAAAGGGGAAGCCTTGTCTACTCTCATGGTTGTTACATGAACAGCATTTTCCTTGTGGTTTGATTTAACATGAAGCTACAAATGCCTTCTGTTAAGTATCAAATTGTTACACCTACGCTGAGTAAACATAATAGAACTTGCTTTTGCTGAAACATGATGGTTTTCTCTTGTCTGCTTTGTACCCTGATGAAGGCAAATCAGGTCAGGAAGTCCTGAAGATCAGCCAGTTCATTTCCAGCCATGGCTGTAGGTCTTATCAGATCCTTTCCTTCAGAACATCAACTGAACTGCCTAATACAGACGCTTTTTTTTTTTTTCTTTTTGTGTGTAGAGACTTCTGTCTGCTTGGAGTGCCTCTGGTAGTGATAATCCATTGACAAAAATAACAACAGGGTTATTTTAGATCCCTTTTTTTACAGACCAAACTTTACAAGTGAAGTTGATGCTTAAAAGACATCTGTATATCCCAGGCGTGTGATTTCTGTAGGTCAGCTATTTTTCTTCTGCAGACCTACATATGAACCTAAAGGAAGGGTAGTGCCAAAAGTACTATATCTTCATCATATAAATTTACACTGTGGCTGTGCCTCCCCTGTCGCTCCTTAATGGCAGTATCAAGGCTGTAAAAAACCTGCTCAGCCAGAGGTGTCATGGCTTTTTTGTTGATGAGACAGAGCTCCCTTCCCCTTGTTCTCTACTGCCAGCTCTCCTGACTGAGAAGGCTGCAACAGGTGGTCTGATATTCTTCAGCTGCCCCAGACCCACAGATTTGAGTTTGGGTTTGAAGGAGATGATTGTTAATGAATACTTGGGGACATATAGCCACTCTTAAATAGGGGGAAGGTTAGGTTTGGTTGGTTTTGCTTTGGTTTGGTTTGTGCTGCCTGTTTGGTGAAAACAAGACAAGAAGACCAGCTTTTCCGTAACATTGGGAAACCTTTACAATAAGTGGTGTGCCAGTTCCGAAATACTACTGTTTGTGCAGCAGGACTCAGAATCACAACATTCTCTTTTTAAAGTCAGACGAGTTTTAAATTAAAAACATTTTGTTTGTCTGGTTTTTTAAACCTCATCTATTACAACTGTGAGAGCTGGAAACGTCATGATCTGAGACTCCAAAGTTTAAAGAATACTCCCAAGCTGACAATGGAACAACTTACCAGTAGCAAGTTGTTATACACTTGCATTAGCCCTTTCTTTTTAATGATGCTGTGGTTCTGTAACAGATGAAGCATGCAAAGTATCTCCACTGGGAATGACACTGGGATTAAATGCTGTCAGGGGATTAGGGTGGTTACACCTCTCACAGCAGGGGAGCTTGAAAAACCTCTGGACGGGGCTAGATCTGTTGATACCAGAAGTCTTCGTCTGCATAATAGAAGGTGGCCTCAGGTGGCTTGGAAGTTGTCTCAGACAACGGTTAACATAAATTGCTGGAGATGCTTCAGTAGTGGTGGTGGTGTGTTCTGTGCAGTGTGACCCTGCTAACATAAATTCAAAGAGACTATAGGAAAAATGTTTGTGTTAAGAATAAAATTTGTTTTAAAAATAGATGGTGAAATAAAGAGCATGAAAGTAGGCACTTCAAAAGATATTTCACAGCAAGCAATACCTCACATTAAGTGTTTCATATTAGGAATTGCACTGTATTTTAGTACTTTCTCTTCAATTTATCATCCCAAGCAGTCACTCAGAACTTCCCTTATGTGACCCTCAGAGCTTCTGTCAAAATCCAGTTGCAAACCAATCTCTTAAGGGAAGCAGGAGTTTATGTTGCTAATTAGTAAGGCCAACTTGAAGATGAGCTCACAGTTCCAGAGGCAGCAAAAAGTTTTGCTAATCTCTGTTAAGAAATGAGATCTCCTTTTTTCTGCTGCTCCTACTCAGTCAAACTAATGTATGGAAACAAAGCTGCAATGTTGTGCTGCAAAGATAAGTCAGTATCCTGTCCAGCGACAGCAAAAATACGTTATTCAAATGACAAGGTGATGTACTCTAAGTCCTCATTACCAGAACCAAGGTTAGCCAATTGAAGTGTGCTCCATAAAGCACCCGAGCTTCTTGGAAGAAGCAAACCTTTTGAAACTAGATGTCAGGGCTCCGGACCCAAAGGTCTGCACATCCTCTTCTCGATCATCGACACAGGCAAAGGCTGTGGGATCTTGAGAAGAAATTGTCAACATGCGTGTTTTCAATGACGGACCTTCTCACAAGCATCGGCACAGTCTGTGTTCACCTGCAGGGGTTTCAGGCAACTGGTTTTAAGCCATTTCTCTTTGTATATGCTGCTGTTGAATGCCCTTGCTGTGCCGAAGATTGAAATAGTTCCAGTGTTCATAGGAGTGGCAATTGCTACCAAGGGACTTCAGCAGATAGCTGGACATGTTTGCAGAGATCTGGTGGAAGTAGATTTGGGTACACTATCCTGTACCTTCACTTTGGTTCCAATTACCCATCTCCTGCAGAACCTGGAAAAGAGCAAGTGAGCGCTCCTCAGTGGAAAGCAGCCTTGGTTAAGCGGTCTATGACAATTATTTATATCAAGCTGACAGAGTTTGCACTGATACGTTTGATCAGTCCCAGGAGCTTTGCTCAGGAGGTGGCAAAGGGACAACACGCCAGTGATGGCCAGTAACTCTCAGACTCTTTTCAAGAGGATGTCTGAACCATTCCCACAGTCAGCTGAATAGAAAAGCAACGTTCAGTGTGTGCTAATAGCATGTGATGTCTGCGAGCAGCAAGTGTTATCCAAGTATTTTTAGGGGACCTCTGGTATAGAACACTAGTGCCATAATACTTGAAAGTAGATAGTTTCATCTTCTTGACCACAAGCAGGCTGACAACAACATACAGGAGCTGTGGCGTTTCTAGCAATCAGGAATGTAGTAATAGCCTTGTCAACTTATTTAGGAAGGCTGTGAGTTTTGCTCCTTGACATAGATGTTTATCACTTTTTATTACATGCAATTCTGTACCAGCAGGTCAGATTATCATTATTAGGAGTTAACCATAGTATGATAACCTGGAGGTCAGGGCTTCACTGTGCTAGAAAGTGTGGCGGTATAACAAAGAATGATCTCTGCCCCAGAAGCCTGGCACTCAAACTAGAGGGCTGTTGGCTAGAAAGGTGATAAAACAAACAGCCCTGGGGAGTGGAGGGAACATGAAACAGTGCAGAGGCAGCCAGGAAGAGAAGGATCCCATCAAACCAGGTATGAGCTGCAGGAGATTCTCTTCAAGTTTCTGAAATGCCTCACTGATACAAGAAATCTTCCAATGGATTGAACTTTTACTCTAAGTTCAATGTGTATGTTGTGGACACACATGATAATTTCATATGTTTCCAGACTTTTCAAAAACCGAAAGGGTATGATACAGAGTATGCTTGGGCTTTTGGTTGCAAAGAAAAGTTATCCTTTATCATTATGCTGAGTACCATTTGAATACAAAGGTAATTCATCCTTAATCTCTTCCTTGTATACTTATCAAAGTCACTAAGTAGGGAAAAAAATGCTGAGTACATCCAACGTACCCTTCTGTCAGGGACAGATTGTTTCCCACAGTTCATGTATTAATACTTTTCCACCCTACCTGCAAAAGGACTTTGCTGTTCTCGCTCTGAAAGTCAGGAGTAGATTTGCAGTAGCCTCTGCTTATTTCTATTTTCCTATACCCTGTTTCTGTTGAGCTACATAGTTCTCTCTATCCAGTAAGTTCATGGCCTTCAAATATCGTGGGTTTTGATAATATGATTTTAACCAAAGAACACCTGCTGTTCTTGATTTACATGTTGATCCCTTCAGCTCATTGATCATTTTATTTCTGTCCACACTCCTGATACTGATAGTGTCAGAATCTTTTTAGCAATATAATATATAATATATATAATATATATAACATATATAATATATATAATATATAATATATCTTGTGATATACTCTGAGAGAGTATGTACCTGCTCTCTCCTGCTCACTTACTACTGTACACTCTCCAAAGCAGTGTTGCGTGCTCCCTGTATGTAATACACTAAGCAAGAGAAATTACAGATTCATTAAAACTGTGGCCAGAAATTCTACCTGTAAGCGCAACAGTTCTGCAAGCTTTGAAACTTTCACTTAAAAGCAATCCAAAGAAAGACTGCAAGGGTGAGAGGCAGGGTGAGGAAGGGAGAAGCCGGCAGGGAAACAAACATGTGGGAAACTTAATAGAAAGCCTCCTGTACTTTCTTCGGTACACAAACACTGTGCAGTCTCAAGAGGGGAAGCAACTAGCACTTCTCGTTCCTGGGAGACTTGCGGGGCTGTGTCGAAGCTACAGCGGCAGCGTGCCCTCTTACGGCAACACCAGTTGCTTTCTCTCTCCGTTTTGCACAGTGGTGTTGCGGGTGGAGGCGGGGGTTGCCTTGATTTTTTGTTCTTCTCTTTTTCTTTGGCCTGAAAAAGAGACATGGGAAGAAAGTATTAACTCTTACTGCTGTGGCATGTTTAGAAAACAGGCTTGAAGCTTCCAGTCCAGAGCATCAAGCAGTGCCCCACCTGTCAAAGAAGATGAAATAGTGAACAAAGCTAAAAGAGAGGCTAAATGTCATCAGGTTTAGCTTTTGCTGATATGCATGGCTTTCACGCCAAGGCATATGTAAAGTGAAAGAGGATTGTTGGTTAAAAGCACTGCATTTAAGAGATGAGACCAAGTTAGTTTACGGAATGTTTCTGTGTTGGCTCCATTGCAAACCAGGCTCTGCGCGTGTTCCTCTGTACTGCTACAGCATTTCGAGTAAGAGGATGACTAAAGTATTGCCATTATTTTGTCAATATTTTATCATTGGACCTGTTTTGAAGGGTGCGTTCCCATGGCTTCCTCTCCCTCCACTTCTGGTACCTTGTTCTCCTCTGATGTTTTGCCCTTGTTACTTCTCAAACCTCTCCCCCTCCACCGCCTCCTTGGAGCCCCCCATTCCAGTGCAGCACTCCCACAGCTCCCCTGCATTCCCAGCAGGACTCTCCTCTTCTGCTCACTGAGGATGCTCCCAGTCTCATGGCATTTTCGAACCCACAAAATCATAGTTGGAGTACTCTGGGACTCATACAGCTCACCCTTTCACATCTTTCGTATCAGAACAGCCACATCAGTCTTGCTTATTTGACATTGTCCCTCTGCTCATTGAATGTTTAAAAGCACACAGAAATCCCTGATTGCTCAAGACCAGAGTTATGACTGTGGCATTAATGCCTTTTACTGCAGTGACCTGGCACTGTCGAAAAAAAGAGGCATGGGGCAAACTCTACCTTTCCCCAATTTACTCGTCAGCCTTGGAGATCCAATATACTCCAATCACTTCAAGTTTCCAGTTCCAAAGCTGACCTAACCTCATGTGTGTGAGAAAAATAAATGCTTTCCCTTGTCAGGCCCCCGGCTTCTCCATCAGAATAAAACCTGGCACCACATGGCGGTACATGCAAGTCCTCACCGATGACACCGCATGCTCCGAGCACAGACTATTCCTGGGATGACCTGTTGTCCTGGGGTGCAGGTTCATAACAGTGCCCAGAAGCCATGCACGCACACCCTGGTATTTCTGACTGCAATGTATTTGTGTTTCTACTTTCCCTCTGGCTCATTGCCTTTTATATTTACTTCAGCATGCTCATTCACCTTAACACTAAAAAAAAAAAAAAAAGTAAGAAAACAGTCTAAACACTTTTTCTGTCAATCAGGCAGCTTCTGCTGCAGCTCATTCTGCTGTAGTTAATCTTCCTAAAACCTGTCCTTCATTGTAATAATATAATAATCAGGCAGTTCCAACACCTGATTATTGATGCTAAGATTGATGATATTTACTACAAAAAGGTGAAGCAGTCTTTAGACACTCGAAACCAACCTGCAAGCTCACTTTGGATTGCAAGTGAACCAATACCCACTGGAATGGTGCTAAAAAACTATGATAAAGCTATCCGAAATTTGACAATTATCATGTCCCTGCCTGCCTTAGAAATGAGGGGTATAAGGTGATGCTGTCTAGAGTTACAGCACTTCTGCCCAGCCCTTGGGAACACAGTTCAATGACCCTTAAATGTTCCTTTTGTACTTTCTGTTTGATGGTTTGACAGGAATTTTGTAATTAAGTCAGCTTCCATCACCAAGTTACAGTTTTCTATGTCAGAAGAAATGCTTTTTCTGGTAGACAGGGAGCGAGGATATCAGAACATGGCCCTTCTTATTAACCTGCACAGAAGCAGTTGAGAGTTTCACTGTTTAACATCATTCCCCCTGGTGCGTGCTTGTTTGTTCTTCAAGCGTCGCATTTATTTTACTGCTTACAGTAAGGTCTGTGCTGTGGAGGAGACTGCTGGTGGGGAAGCTCTAGGAGGAACAGGAAGGTTTCTCTGCCTTTGAGATATTTGTTCACATACCCCCAGCTTGATACACAGCAAACAAATGCTTCATTTAATTAGGAACACAGACCAGGAAAGGATCTTGTAGGCTACAGGGCCCAGTCCTTTACTGTCTCCGGTAACCATAAAAGATAATGTTTTCTACCCAACACATCAACCTTTCTTAACTTTATGATAAGCGGTTTTTCTATAGTTGCTCTAATTGGAAGGTTGCTCCGGAGCTTACAGGTCTCAAAGCTAGCAAACTTCTCTTAATTTCCAGCCTGAATTTATTCATGGGTAGCTTACGCTCACCTGTCCTTTACCAACAGACCTTGGTTTACACCACCTCTTCTTCCTTCTGTTTCGTTGTACCCTCCCCATCCTTCCCAAAGAAACTCCTTCTTCATCCTTGAGTCCTCCTCTCGGTTGCCTTCCCCCGCACCCTGCCCATGCACCTGCTGCCTCGGGGGGCCATCCTTCGCACACAAAGCACAGCCCTTCGCCCCTCTCCTTCCCTGGGATCAGACCTGTGTGACAGCCACTGGTGACCCCCGTGACAAAAGGCAGGGGCTGCGTCTCAGCCGGGAAGCTCGACACCCCGCTCTCGCCTCTGCTGCCAGAGGCTCTCGGTGAGCATTTACTAGCTTCCCAGACTGCATTTGCCTGCCTTCATTCTTCCCTTCTTGTTTTAACACACGTAGAAAATGAAGGTGTGAACATTCTTGCTTGAATCATTACCTTAAGGCTTCTGGTTTTCTTCCTTAGCTTCCCCTCCAGCAGTCCCCAAAATAAAAGAATGAATCCTAAAAGAATAAAAATAATATAGACCTATGCAAGAAACAGCAAAAACGCTCACCCAAATGAGTGCCAATAGCTGCCAATTCTAGTCTCTTGATTTTTGCTTTCAAGGCTGGGAAACTCTCCATATATCTGCAGGGATATAAACAAGCTGATACTGGATAACAAAATGAATATGTTCTATGAGAGTTGAAGTATATATTGCAGAATATGCATACGTATTCTGCTAAAGGACTATCCAAAATTGAAACCGAGCACCTATCTACCCTTAACAATATCATGGATAAAACCATCCTTTGTAATTGTCCCCAACTTAAGCAGAATAAAGCAGAGGAAATTTAGGGGCAAATGGCGCTTGAAAATATAGCAAGGTGGGGAGTACACAGTGAAGATACTTAGGCATTGCGGTTGTGCTGGAGCACTGCGTTGGTTCCACTTCCTCAACTATTCACACCGCTGACAAGTTCCCAGGGAGCTCCTTGTTTGCGTCAATATTCACAGAGCATTCTTCTCTCTATAAAATCATAGTTATTCAGAGTCCTGTCCCAGAGAGATGATGTCTCCTGTAATCAAACCTGTGTGGTGGTACAGTGCATTACAAATTTCACCAAATTTTGCAGATTAATCATTATCTAATTTTTTATTTTTACTAGAAGCAGTGTCTGTTTTCCCAACCGATGAAGGCTGGTGCGTGCCTCTCTGTGTGTGTTCCACTTGTGTACGCTCGTTTCAAGCAAGGATCTGCTTTCCCCCAAAGACATTTTGCTGTGAAAATCATATTATAATGGATCTGTGTACATTCATGATGCTGACTATGATAATTTATTTGAGGTTACCTACAAATTTCCTTTCTTTTAGTAATGAATTTTATAGATTTGGGTACACCTAGAAAGCAAAATGTCATCTGCAATCACATGTCAACAGAAAGTGGAAATCCAAAAATTTATTTCAGTAAAGTATTTCTTAATTTTGTAGTGTAGAGAAAGGAGAGATGGATGGAAGGAAGGAAGGAAGGAAGGAAGGAAGGAAGGAAAGAAAGATACTGTCTTTTGGAAGTATTTTAAGATGTATTTGAAATTTTCCAGGTTTCTAAATTGGCTCAACATGAAGATGGAAAATACCTCACTATAATGGACAGAAAAATCTGATTATACCCACAATGCAAAGCTGTGGAATGTATAATAACTGATTTTATTAAAGTAGGGGGGTTTCAGGCAAGAGTGGATCATTATATTTATGTTCTGGGACTATCACTAAGCAAGTTCTCTGATTTCTACCACAAACCAGGAATGATATCATAATCTATAAGCCATCACAGCAGCTGTTTCTGAGATGTTTAAAGCACCCTACCTGCATTGGTTCAGCAGTTAAAAGCAAGAATAGACCAGGATTTTAAGAAAGTGTATGGGATAGATTTTCTGTGGATAAATAAGGGAATGCGGAGGCTTCACAGCATCCCATTAGCATTACCCAGCGTAACTGTCTCCCTTGATGAGGGAGAGATGAGGCCACACACAGTGCCTCCACCTCTCCTCCATCTCTGTCCTGGCTGCCCTGATGGAGGGACACAGCAACAAGTTTTAAACCAGCTAAACTCAGGTGATGGGGACAGTCTAACAGCAGCACTGTTGTGAATTTATTCCACTGCAAACAGCTGATCCCAATGCCTGAACAAAGTTTTTTAAAGCTTGCTCATATATCTTTACACAATGCTTTCAAGTGCAGGATAGACACACTGTTTGTTTTAGGTATGTGAAGGGGTAGATTAAGCAAGCGGTGCACTACCGGTGATGACCGGCAGCATACCCCCCAGCTAGCTGGTCATCAAGGTGTGTGAATTATGCCATAGATTTGCCCTTCTTTGAATGCAGTCCCGGGCAAGGGAAGTCATCCTCCCCCTGCTTTCAGATGTGACCTGCTGTCACCAAGCATGTCTTTCTCAGTAGCTTTGAACAGCCAGTGTCCCCAGTGGTGTGCTGGTGGGTGCTGGTGGGTGCTGCGGGTTTGCTCTCTGCAGGCACACACTTTGGAGCAGGCACTGCATCTGTGTAACCTTTTGCAGAGCACAAATGCAGTGGAGTTACAACTATAGGTACTTTCCAATGGTAGAAAGGGACCAGAAAAGTATCTTTTGGGTACAACAATAGCAGTTATTCCACAGAGGACAGAATAGGGTGTGTGGGATTTCAGTGTTTCTGTGGTCGTGCTTCTAACAGCTTTGAATCTCCATTTTAATTGCTCATGACACCATGAGGCAGCTGTTGAAAATAAATTATATTAATTTGATAGCGTTAGTTAAAAAGGGCTACACAAAGGGCGACTGGAAACTTAGGCTTGGAAGGACTCAATGTACATGCCACTGCTCTTCCCACCACCTTGAGATCACAAGAAAGCTTCACCTGACTTCTGCCACTCATGCAGTAAGGTTAACGAGAGGTGCAGAAGCAGGTGGAGTTTAATGGGGTGTGAGCCCCCCGAGGTGACCTGCGCGGAGTGGTTCTGCACCCACCCCGCTGCTGGCAGAGTGGCCTCTCTCCTGGCCTTCTCCCTGTAGTCTGGTTAAGCCGTGCTCGATGTGTTTCTCTAGTCGCTGTGTGGACAACCCCAAGAGCTTATGTGGAGGTTTCAAGGGAACTGGGGTCCCCGGGCCCACGCCAGCCTGCACGACTGGGGAGGGTGGAAAGCCATTTCTCCCCTCTCCTGCCATGCTGAATTACTGTCTGTGCCATCCTTTTGCTTTCTCACAGGGGATAAAGACCACCAGGAAACATATTTAAAAATCATCTGTGGCACACAGAAGGAGAAGAGAGAAAGTTGTTGGTACATTTCAGAAAGCCTCGTTAAAAACATCTCTAGGCACTACAAAGTGCATGTTATCAATATGCATATGTGATGTCTCTGAGGCAGAGTTGCCTTTAAGGTACATATTCAGCAGGACAACATTTTCCCATGTGAGGCAAGGAACAACAGTGAATCATATGTGTGGGAGGGAAAGGCCTTCTGGCTATGTACAGTATTTATTCCCTTTTGTGTCTTGTTTCCCCCCCTCCCCTCTTTTATTAATGGTTTTTGCAATTACTGGTAACAGGGTATTGCTAGCTGGCAGAAAGCAGTGACTTTAGCAGTCGATTGTTTGCGGGAAGCTGGATGTATAGGGGAAGGAAACGATGCTCGTGTGCTGGCTTTGCTCACCCCTCCGACCCCCGAGCAAGAGCCAGACGACATGGTATTTGCGTTCGGCACTTGCCTCCCCAGCTGAATGTCACGTTACTTGACCTCACATAAATACACATACAGATGTAGAAATACAGAAGGTGAGGCCTGCAGTGCACACATTAAAAATTCCTACTGAAGATATCAGCAGGAGGCCCAGAGAAACTGATTTAGATTTAGAGGGAATCTAAAGGAAAAGTATGGCACCCCGCTCCACCTGCAACCACAGGGGCTGGGTATAGGACTTGGGTTTTTATTTCTCACCCTCCTAAAGAGGGGTTCCACTCCAGGACCATTAGCACTGGAAAGCATTGCAAAAAGCAGGCAGATGCATCAGTGCAGGTGGTGAATGCTATGGTGTCTCAGGATGTTAGCTGAGCTCCTGGTGAGCTGACAGGACAGCACTGCAGCTCAGCATCTACCTAAGTGCCGATCAATAATTGTAAATTGATGTGAACAGTGACGTGCAGTCAGTAGATAGCAGGTTGCCCGTGGTTTTGGCAGTAAATTGCAGCCAAGCAAGACAGAGTACCCAGGAGGGTGTAGCTGTGATGGAAGAACCCCGATGTCCCAGCAGTGAGCACGTTCTGGCAGTGGCGAGGTTATCCAGGAACCATACCTCTAACAGGTCTGGGAGCTGGCAATGTGCTTCCCAGGGAGCATGGCAGAGGTAAAGGGCGAGCCATTTCTGAAAAATGGCTGTTAGGTTGCTTTTAATAGAATGATGTCGTCCAGGAGCAGCAAGATCCAGTACCAATGTGTGTTGATTGAGAGCTTGTGCAGCTGTGACTGTCTCAGCCATGGAAACACACATACCGCTGGGACAGAAGCGGTGGTGAGCTACAGCTTCCTACAGTCCCCTCTTCTCCTTGCCTCCCCTCCCCAGTTTCCTTTTGTTGAGATACGTGTGGATTTAGAGACTCCTGCTGAAGCTGAAATGTCAAAATGCAAGACGTTGTATAAATGTGGGAGTGTAAGTGACCTAACAAATTTTAACTCTGAATGGAGCAAAAGAATTAAGAAAGAAACATGATAGCTGGCACCCCCGAGCTGGCAGTGCTATCATTTGCAAACACTAATATCAAGATATCGCTGATTGGTAGGTTCTGCTGTTTGCTCCCTTTTTTCTCTTGCTGGAAAAGCAGAGGGGCAACGGCGAGAGGGAAAATGGGCCGGCGGAGTGAGCAGGGTGAGGCTCATAGGAGAGGGTGTGAGAGGGGTCGCAAGAGGGAATCAGAGCCAACGGCTCCTTGATGAGAAAAGAGCAACTGGAAAAGAAGTGGAAGGTTTTGAGGCACCAGCGATTACAAATGGTTGGCAGTTTCCTGTCAGGATGGAAAGGATGTCATTATTTTCTGCGGAAAATGCCCTTCTAATGACTGTCCATCAGATAATATTTTTTTGAAAATCTCCAATTTTACCTGACTCTTATTTTAAATTTGTGTTGGGCAGGAATTGTCACGCAGCTGGGAGCTGACATTTCTGGCAGGCTGTTATCATTCACGTTTTCTACCTAGAGGCAAAGAGCGTGAGATCCTTCCAATCTGGGAGCTACAGCTGGGCTGACGGGGAGGTGCTGAGCCTGGCACTTGCTTCCAGCCATCTGCCTGGAAGCCTCACACCATGGCAATTCTCTCCCCCTAGGCAAAAGTCAGGCTGACAAGAGCCTTTCAAGGCAGCAACCAGCAAATCAAATAAAGTCTTTGTTCCTTCAGATTGGAATGTTTCCCTTTTCTGCCCAAATGAGACATGGATGTACAAACAATTTTGTGAGAAAAGTCTGACTCTACCCATGACCTTAGAGAGTACAAAGGTCCTTTGCTAGCTGCTTGCCTGCACTTCCACTGGCTGAATTTCTTGACAGACCAGTTATTTTGTCCCTGAGTTTCACATGGTTGTAAGCAGGACCAGCTGCCCTCAGGAAAAGGCTCTCCTGTACGCAGCTCTGTCCCTGGGGGCACTCACAAACAAGGAATATGCTTGGCTTCCCCTCTCCTCTGCCTCCTCACTGTGCCCATCGTGGGCATTTGCTCTGCTCTGACTGCGATGGCTCTCTAGCTAACACAATTAAGCAAGGCACTGTAAAATGAGTCTAGCCTGGCATCAGTGCTGACATAAATAACAGACTGCAAATTTCACTGGCTACGTTAGGGACCATTAGCCAGCCTACCTGACTCCTGCAGGGTCTGTTAGTTTCTGCAGAGGGCCCCACAGACCAAGCTCTGTGAGGGGGTTGATCCTGCAGACGGCTTCCCACTGGAGTCCAGCTGGAGCATCCTCTAGGAAAAGATGATTTTGAGCAACTAGGAGAAAGCTACTTCATGATACCCCTGAAAAATAAAACGTGATGGAGACTTGTTTTTCCATTCTACTCAGAGTACTATGAGGTTTGGGCATTGAACTTCAAGAAGGAGGTAGGTCAAGTGGAGATAGTCCATAGGAGAGCATCAAGAATGATCAGAGGTCTAGAAAAATGGATACTGGAAAGACTGACCTGATAGCTGACTGACCTAAATAATTCTTAGTCTCCAGAAGAAAGGCCTGGAAGTTATACAGTTTACATAACTGACAGTTATGTAAAACAGGGTGTTCTGTGATGGAAAGGTTAGGAAATAATGGATTTCATTTCAATCAAAAAATTCATATGAAATGCTAGGAAAAGTTTGGAAATGATAAGGATTAAGAATGTATCGATTGAAGAGTTTTCAAAGTAGATATCCTTGGAGATCTTCAGGAACAAGTTAGAGACAAATCTGTCAGAAATGGTAGTTGATCCTGTCTTGGATAGGGGAAAGGACCAGGTGACTTTTTGATGTCCTTCCCAGCACAATGCTTTTCTGTTCTGTGCTTTTTGGTAGAAAACCATGGGTTGGGTTTGCATGCTTTTTCTAGATGCTTTTTCTAGATGCTTTTTCTAGATGCTTAAGTTGGTCACGAAGCAGATACGTAGAGGGAATCCGAACGTGTAGGAAAAAAAAGAGTGGGTAGAAGAAGTCTGGGCAGCTTCAGACACACTAAACAGACTGTCTGAATCCTTAACAGGGGACACTTGAGGCAGCTACTCACTGGTTATGCTAAGACCTGGGTGTATGCCTGAGAGTTGTATGAAAAATGTTCTGCGGGTGGGATTGATGTATCTGCTATTTTGGCTTTGCCTGGACTACATTTACCTGTGTTAAATAAACAAGGAAAGTGCTCCAAGTATTGCTCTAAGATTGAATAATAAGTGGAACATTTCTTCTTTTGTTAGTAGCCTGTGTCCTTGCTTATTAAGTCTCAGGCTGAGCAGCCAAAGGGAGTGTTTGAGACATAAATGCCAGAGGGGACTCCCACTGCTGAAAGCAACCGGCAAGCAGCTTGAAATGTGCTACTTCTATTCCTGGAAGACAACGATGATCAGAAATACAAGCTCTGTGTCCTTTACTCCCTGCCCTCTCTTCCTATCCCCTGCTCCTCCTCTATCCCCTTGAATAACATTCAGGAATTTCAAACCTCATCCGTAATTGCAAGCCAGTGACCAATAAAGCAAAATTGTTCTTTTGTCTTTTGCTAACTAAATAAGCAGAGATCAGTTTTGGACAAACTCCTCATTTTAGTTACTGGTAAGATGAATAGTAAGACTTCCCCTGCTTCTCTATCACTTTGTCTTTAGATTCAGTTTTTAAATCACCTCACCAAGGCTTCTACTTGGAAAAATCTACAAAATGAGAATATAAAAGAAGTATCAAGTCTGTCAAGATTCATTTGCCCTTTCAAAGCCAAATCTATCTCTCATAAAAAAGAAAGGGCATGCTTATTCATCACTCTGAAAAGTAACAACTGCTCACACCAGACCTTCGTGTGTATTTTAAGTCATTTCCTCATGAAAGCTTCCTCTGCCTTACGAAAGTCAAATCCCCCAGACAAAGCCAAGCTTTGTAAGTCCTGGCAAGAAACAGGAGTTCCAGTGCTAAGGACAACACAGGAAAAATTTCCTACCCCCTTTTGATATGTCTGTTAAGTTTTTTAGCCCTAGCACAGCTGCTAATCATAACTGCTTGCTATCACCCAGAGAGCAAGACAGTCTTTCAATCTATACCTGACACTTCCCAAGAAACTAATTGGAGCCAGTGCAGATATTGTAAAGTGCTCTCTTTGCAAAGCAACTACATGACAGAGAGCTGATCTAATGTGGAATGAGCAGTGCTGTGCTTTACTTTCTAACAACTCGCTCCTGCAATTACTGCCAGATGTTTGCAAATGTTCTGTAAGTCTCCCATCTAATGTTAACTGCTCCTTCCAAATTTTTTACATCATTCAAAGACTGAGGGTGCTGTTTAGCTAGTGCTGGCAAGAAAGAAAGGGAATTAAATAGCCCTTTTTCTTTTGTTCTTTCTGCTAATAGTAACAGGGATAAAACCACTTGAATGATAGGGAAGTCCACAGTGCTACTGAGACACATGATAAAAATTTGATTTTCAGGCCTCTTATCTAAACCATACACCTCAGCGTCAGTAATGTGAGCTGCACTTCTATCTAGCCATGTAATTGAAAAGGCTGATATTTCATTGCTGGTGTATGTCATAATTTTAAAGAAAGCGCACCTACCTATTCAGATAATATTTATTAATACACAGATTAAGTGGCTCAGGTAAAAGTCTGTTGACACCATTCCCTAATACACTGCTATTTGCAGGCAGCAGAAAGAAATGTATTGACCACTTCATCCTGCTTTGGAACGGCTGCTGGAGGATTTACCTGCAATTACCTACTGAAAATGAAATAAAAGATTAGTAGAAAAAAGATGTCACTTTGGACTTACAGCTCCTGTTGCTAGGGAAACCTTAGAGTTGGCATCCTGATTAGGGCAAAAATTGCTGTAACCCAGCTGAACCTTTGTCAGCATCAGTGTTCAGCAGAGCTGCAGATAGCCTGTTTGTCTGGCCAGGGACAGTGATTGCCCACTGTGGTCTCCTGGTTGACTGAATAGCCCTTTCTGATGGTGCCTCATCCAGACATCAGCTCACAAAGATACATAGCAGGGACTGTGTAACTGAATTACACAAATACAACACCAGTGCGATTAGATGGGTAAAAGGGAAAGGCTGATGGAGAAAGGGAGATTAATTATGTTTAATATCCACTACCTCTAGTATCAAACAATTCAGAGCTATCCAGGCACCCAGTGCCTGCCAACCACTCCTACAAGAACACATTTCATACAGGAAGAACAGTAATAGAGAGACATCAGTCAAGTGAAAGCTTGGCAATAAAACCTGCAAAAGGACTTGAAGCAGTGGAGCAAGGCCAAAGAAAATGAAAAGTATTCTTATATGCTTGTGCCTGGGCCTCCAGAGAGGAAAACCAGGTGATTATGCAGAAAGCAATGGAGGTGGGAAGGGAAAAAGAGTGTTACACCCTCCTCATGGAAGAAGGTGTCACCTCCTTACGCCGTCCTAAGGAAGAGATTCCTTTGCATTTCTGGAGTGTCAAGGGAACTAATTTCAGGAAATCTTGACTTTCATGCTTTCCCCCATATTGGGAAACCCCCACACTGGGGAACCCTCTTTGAAGATCTCAGTGCCTGCAGCTTCACTTAGGGGACAAAGGTGAGTCCAGCACAGCACTCCTGACACTGTAAAACATCAAGGAGGGCCTCGCTTGGGTAGTGGCAAGAGAACACGTTTCAGACAAGTTCAGAGGCTTCAGAAGACAAGTTAATGCTTTTTATTTGTGGAGTTTGAAAGCTGTCAGGGATCAGTCTGTCAGTGTAACTGAATCAACTGCAGTCAGTACTTGGCTGGATTCAATGGAATAGGTGCTGTGGTGTTTTTGTACCTAGAGACAACTTCTGCTTCAAGTCTATTAGAGGTATGACTTTTAAAAATGCCCTAGTTCTCAAAAACACTGTAAGAGAGCTGTTGTATCAGATAAGAAAGATGGTGGTCCATTTTATTTTTCAAAGCTTTTCCTAATATAGTGCATTACCCATCATTTCAGCCAACACAAATACTGAACTTGAGTTACATGTAAATTAGAGCATAAATCTATAAAATTATCTCATATTTAAATCATTGGATTACTTTGTCTCTGCCCTTTGTGAAAGAATCACCATCCTTAATAGGAGAAAGGCAAATGCTTCATAATTAGTTCATGACCAGAAACACCGAAACCAAACCACTTCATTAGTTCTTTCTTCTTTAATGTTACTTAAGTGCTGACTTTTTAAAATAATCTGGGATTAATATCTTAAATATGCACAGACGTTCTTGCATTCTTCCATCTACAACTTCAGTACCAAAAGAAACATTATAAATGCTAGGACTGTAGGAGTGTTGAAAGGAAAATTACATCCAGCGCTCAGGCAATACTGCTTGTCTGTGTGCTTATGACACTTATTTCTTAGAGATATGCAAACTTTAGCACTTAAATTTAATGCGTGTTAACAGTTGATCTCAGGTCTTTTTAGCTGCAGTCAGTTAACTACTGCTTCCAGCAGCCCACCACATCTTTCTGTAGTAGATTACATCATGTTGTGTAAGGTGTGGCAAAAAGGAGAGTGAGCTTGTTCCTTAGCCATCACAGGTCAAAGCTAAATGAGTCATTACACTGAAATTCTCCCACAACGTTCCAGGCTGTAAACAGTGAAGTGCAGTTCAGCACTTGAGTTATGGGAGTGCTGCGTTTCTAAAGAGAGAACTTAAATATTCAGCTTTTTGCTCAGGTGGAAAACTTTCTGGTCTCAGTAATTCTAAGCAAACTGTCATCTAATTGCTAAATAGGATAAAAATAATTTCTTTTATTACCTTACAGCTCTGCTAAATTAATGAAAATTTTTTTTCTCAGTTCTCCTTTTTTTTTTCCCATTAGCTGCAGGGACGAGACCTTCCGTTGGAAAATTGTGTGTGCGCCTATGTGTGTGTATATATATATATAAAAAATTATTTCAGTCTCCAGTAGTGACTTGGCCAATTCAGAGCAGTTTAACAGCAGAAACTTTGCTACTTTTAAGCACACCAGAACATTTCATAAAGGTAAGGAATCAAAATATTCTGGTTTGTAATATATTACAGTATATTCTTCTCATAGCCGTGTATCTCTTCTGTCCTAAGAATTGAAGGTTCAGTAGTAACAAAATAAGTGAATCTTATTATGTATTGAAACAGCTGAAGGGTTGCTGTTCCAGATATAATAAGAGGATTTCCTTTGTTCTTGCGATTCATTGTAATTTCAGTCAGAAGACAGTCCAAGGCATAAAAACTTCTCCGTAACCCAAACGAGTGAAAACATAAAGTTGTTTTTATTACCTACACATCATACAATAGCACCAAGGTGCTATTCACACCACCTTTTTGGTGGCTTGACCCCAGCCAACAGCCAAACACCCACACAGCGGCTCACTCAGTCCCCTCTTTAACTGGATCTCGCACCCGGTATTATGCCCTGAGAAATTTGCAGTCACTTTTGCTCCGAGTGGCTTTCCTGATGTGTTCCTGCTTATCACTCCAGTAAGGACTGATCAGCAGAAGGCCTCTCAGATCTGGAGAGTGTATACAGCAGTCAAGGTCTGCTGCGTACTTACTGCCTTGTATTGGCACCCAACCAGAATCTGATCACTCTCCTCTCCCACAGGACAGGGAGAAAATAGAAGGAAACCAAGAAGACTCATGACAGAAGATCCTCTTCCTCTGATGCTGCTGGACATGCTGTCCCAGAGGAGAAGAGGAAGGCGGGCCACTGCTTTTGAGGACACCATGGCTGAGACAGAGACCCAACTCCCAACTCCAGCAATCACCCCAGTAGGCGGAAGGAACACTGGAAGCAGAGGTCAACAGGTCCATACCACCATTCCTAATTAAAAGAAAAAGGGAGAATTTGTGGCTGCATTTTTCATTTCTGGAGCAGTCAAGTGCCCTTTTCATGGCAAATATTCACCACCAAACAGCTGGGAAATAGTGCCAATCTCAGTAGCATGTGTAGTGTGTGGATGGAGAGTATACAAGCCGTCAGCAGAAGACAAACATAAACCATTTTTAATTCCAGACATAGAGGAAGTTCAGCATTTTGTGCCTATCCATCCGTGGTGCCTCATGGCATTCAGAGGGGCAACCCAAGCTGGGACCGGGCCTTAAATAAAAGGGCATCACGTTAGCTGTGGTTTTCATGAAACTTCCTATAGTCTACAACAAAAAGAAGTCCTGGAATTTCTGCTCCTGGGGTGGCCTTAAACTCCAGGCTGCTTATATTAGCTGCTGATATTAGAGGGATTTTCATGGTAAGAACAGTAAGGAAATTCTGAAGTAGTGAAAGAAAAGGTATCTGCAAAACTAGGAAAAGGGAGGAAGGAGACAACAGCAAGGCACATACATGTCTAGTGAGGAAAATGCTTCAGTGTGTGCACCTTAGTAAGGAATAATCAAAACAGGAGTGCGATTCCACCAGAGTATTTTAACAACAGGACATTTTCTTTTCTAAATTAAGTTTATGGATTACTAGAATTCTTTAAAAATAATGATCAGAGACAGGTGCTGTCTGAATTAAATGAACAACCATTGCACACAGAAGCAGCAACCTTGAGGAAAAACACATTTGAAAATATTCCTTGCAAGCATTCATCAAGCTAGAATTTTGCAGTTCTTTTCATGTTCCTTCTGTCCAAAGGATAGCTCCTGGTAATGTCTGTCCTCATGATGAAGGTAAAAGTAAAATTTATGCTGTGCAACAGAAAGGAAAAAGACATCTTCAGACTACTTTGAGATTTTGTAGCCTTGCACCAAAGGCAAAACAAAAACTAGAAGTGAAATCCTGATTCCATTGAAATTGATGGCAAAAATCAATTTAATTCAGTTATTTTAGGATTTTATACCAGAAGGGTATCAAGAGACTGAGGATACAGAATGTGGTATCAGTACCCATCCCACCACAGCAATTGTAAGTTTAATATATGGGCTGTGATATAGGTGGGTGACCCTGCTCAGATCCTGCTGTGGCTGGTCTAATTAGTTCAGGGCTAGTACACTGAGTGCAAGTGTAAGCGTAACCTAAGACACACACACCAACAGTTAATATGAGTTAAATAAACTTTTCCAGGTAATGACATTTTGCTATGGCAAAGACTACTTCAAAAAAAAAGCAAAGTAAGAGCTTTGGTGAAAAGTTCCACTTGTCCATGGGAAGTTTCTTTCCTTAAAATCTGCTCTTTTTCTAATAGAGTCTGTCTTCCATACAGTGGAATTTGAAGCTGAACATCTGTGAAATGAATATTTTCAGTACATGCTAATTCAGAATGTGCTGCAGGCAAAAAAGGTGCAGCAGCTGTGAGCACCACAGGTTCTGGTTGGGTGCCAGTACAAGGCAGTAAGTACGCAGCAGACCTTGACTGCTGTATACACTCTCCAGATCTGAGAGGACCTCTGCTGATCAGACCTTGCTGGAGTGATAGGCAGGAACACAGCAGGAGGACTACTCCGAGCAAGAGTTACTGCAAGTTTCACGGAAGGTATCAGGGGCGAGATCCAATTAAAGAATCAGAACTAGAAGGTCTAAGAAAGTTTGTGATGATTAATCCAATTACTTGAAAGAGATACTGGAGAAGAATAAGTTTAAGGAACATCCACATGTGCTGGTTTTGGCTGGGGTAGAGTTAATTTTCTTCATAGTAGCTAGTATGGGGCTGTGTTTTGGATTTGGGCTGGAAACAGTGTTGATAATACAGAGATGTTTTAGTTGTTGCTGAGCAGTGCTTACACAGGGTCAAGGCCTCTTCTGCTTCTCACATCGCCCCACCAGCGAGTATGCTGGGGGTGCACAAGGCGTTGGGAGGGGACACAGCCAGGACAGCTGACCCCAACTGACCAAAGGGATATTCCATACCATATGACGTCATGCTCAGCATATAAAGCTGGGGGAGGAAGAAGGAAGGGGGGGACATTTGGAGTGATGCCGTTTGTCTTCCCAAGTAACCATTACGCGTGATGGAGTCCTGCTTTCCTGGAGATGGCTGAACACCTGCCTGCCAATGGGAAGTAGGGAATTAATTCCTTGTTTTGCTTTGCTTGCCTGCACGGCTTTTGCTTTACTTATTAAACTGTCTTTATCTCAACCCACGAGTTTTCTCACTTTTACTCTTCTCATTCTCTCCCCCATCCCACCTGGGGGGAGTGAGCAAGTGCCTGTGTGGTGCTTAGTTGCCAGCTGGGCTTAAACCATGACACCACAGAAGCCAAGAATAAGCTTTGACCACTAGCTTAATTAAATCTAACTGAGGCAGGAGCTGTTCTCACCACTGCAGCAGGAAGCAAGGTGGCACAGGTCACCACTAGCCTGAAGAGCTGGAAAGACTGCTGATCACATCCAGTGCAAGCATGAGCAGGGTGTCCTGCAGAGGCCATCTCAGCACACAACAAAATGGGGCAAATATACCTGAGTCCTGGCTATTAGTGCTGCCTGGGTCCTGGAATAAACCCAGGGCAGATAGAGAAGGAAAGAGTGAAACAAGATACCACAAATGCCAAATATCTAGTGAATTCAAACCTTCCTGAAAAGGTGAGAATGAAGAGTGAGAAGGAGCCAGGGTTCCCTTCTCGTCTCCAGTGGACAACACCTTCGTCTGCTCTCAGTCTAGGTACGACACCTGAACATGTGAACTTGAGAAGTACACTCCAGTACTTTTAAGTTCTTTTGGCCTTGTTCCTGGTTCCTTGGGGATGGAGGGAGAGTCCTTTACCTTTCCAGCCCCCTATACTTCTGACAGTTTATCATTATGATGCTATATGAGCATAAGATAGTTGTGGAGAGATGACAAAAATGGCCTGAGAGCCTACTGCATGATCATGAGGCTTGGTCTCTTCCATGCTTGCTCCCGAAGCTGTGGCCCCATCTCCCATCTCAGGGTTACCTGTGGTGACCACCCACTCCTGCAGGGAGCCGGGTGTGCAGGAGCTCTCCTTTCTGCCCTGCTTCTGGGAAGATCCTGGTGCAGAGACTGCAATTCTGCTGCTAACTGCCTTATATTTCAGTCTCCCCACTGACAGTGCCCACCCATCTCCACTGTCTTTGAGAGGATTTAACTACAGGAATTAATGTGAGAACAAAGAGATGCTGTAGTGGAGCTGCTGAAAATAGTACTCTTCTCCTGGGCTAAAAAGCACCAGGTGCAGAGGAAGCATGAAGGGGAACATACAGTATGTATGTATATTCCACCTCTCTTTCTCACCATTCTTTAGGCCACATCCGCCAAGTAGCATTTAGATTGCTACTCTTTTACAATAAATAGCTGTAGGACTAACGGAGGGAAGAAGGGAGAATATTTTTTCTTGACCAAGTTAAAACCAGTCCTATGCAAACCTGAGTAAAATGGATGAATATGCATATGCTAGTTCGAATATGTGGTTTGTCAGCTATTTGCCTACATGTATTTAACACCCACAGAAGGCCTAAGGCAGCAGCTTTAGACTTTCTTCCACTTGCTTTTTGCACAGATCTTGTAGAAACCCCAAAGGAGTTAAATTACTGCCATTATGATGCTATGAATGACTGATAGAAGTATATTACTCTCCAAAGCATTGATTGGTTTAATGTAAGCAAAAGTGCAGCTAGTGCAGAACAGCTTGGAGCCTTAGCAACGGTCTTTAGAAGCTCAGGGAAGTTGGCTTGTGTTTGTTATGTAATCATTTTCTTCTCCTTTCTTCTCTGTTATATGCCTCAAAGAGTGATATAAGCTGGGTCTTGGGGTGTTTCAATACCTATATGTAGGTGCAGATAACTGACAAATTAGGGAAGACAGTTGTTGTTGAATTCTCCATCTTCTTGCCCCACATCTTTAGGCTAGGTGGCAAAAGAGTTTAATTTGGATTTGGCTACTCAACAATAGTAGCATGCATATTTGTAAGCTGAAACATCCCCTGATTTTTCAGCTTCTTGACAGAAGAAAAGGTTTTTATTTCTAGGACATTGTGTTCTACTATTTTAAAATAAAGTTAGTTTAGCCTGACTTTGGTGAAACCATTTAGTGAATGGTTTATTGTAAGTAAGTAGCAATTTGGATAAAATCTTGATTCTGTTGAAATTAAGGGCAAAAGCAACTTCCATATGAAATTAATTTAAAGAGAAAGAGAGCATGAAATCCCATTTGTATACACCATTTCAATTGGGGCTACATTAAACTTATAAAGTTCTACAGCTGTAATGGAGAGATGCCTGGGTAGCAAAACACGTCTTTGTAGAAATATGAAGGAACTTTCGTCAAACGCTTGCATTTCACAAAAATCTTTGTGCCCCCTCCACCACCCACTGTAGGACACAGCATGTATCTGCATGACTTTGTGAGAGGGATCTATTCATTTATAGCTCTGGGGATCATTCAGAGAGCTGATAATTACTGCGACTCTCATGTTGCTATCTCACTGGCTTATCCCATCTCCCTTTAAAACATCTGAGTATAGATGGGCGCTGACTATATGGCTATATTGATATGACTGTTTCCTAATAGACATTCAGTATCATGGTAATCTGATGTTCAACATCAACAATGGTACCCTTTTCTTTTGAGTGCAAACGGGGTTCCTTTTACTAAGTAGCAAGCTGGTGAGCATGATGAGAAAAGAAGGAAATAGGGAGGTGAAACTGTGCTTATTTACAAGTTTTGTTCTGAGGCCCACAGAAAAAGAAATGTAACACATGGAAAATTTGCAAAGTAATGGGTGAGAACACCAAATGAACGGCTTTCAGATGGAGGATTTTGGGGGCAGGATATTACTGAAACAGGAGATGGAGGGAAATGGGGATGATGCAGCACCACAGTGTTGTGCAAGGGCATGGAGAGCTCTGAGTTCCGCTGGGTGCCATGGCAGGGAGAAGCAGCAATCTGTTTTGGCAGACCCTAAAGCCGAGAGTAGGCGTGAGCTGCTCCTGTTGATTAAAAAGAAATATTGTCTTCACGTCAGTATTTTAGAGGAAATTTCAAAAGCATTCTAGGAACTCCCACAATGATGAGGTGTTCCTATTCAGTAAATAGCACAATTCTTTTGTTATTGGGGAAAACCTGATATTTTACAAGACTCTTAGTGGCATGTTACAGACTGGAGCAAAGCCTCTTTGTTACCTGAATTCCTAGACATTGCATGTTTTTAATGGAACAGTTGGTTTAGAAACTGATATTATAAATTAAATCACTTTAAAAAAAAAATTTCAGTTAAAAAGTTTTGAATGTTGCACTGTTACATTAGTCCTTTTCAGCTAAGATGACAATTTGGATGGTGACTTTTCTGCCTCCCACCCTCTCAATAAAATGCCCGTGTATGCTCATAATCAGTTGCAGTATTTAGAGTACATCATACAATACTGTACACTTTAATGCATTTTTGGCCTGTTTTTTGCTTTTGTAATAAAATGAAACTGGGTTTGCATGCTGTTTGGGTTGGTTCGGTTTCTTTAATAATAACATCTTTTCGACTCCTGCCATTCCAATGTGCCAACTTTTAACCCAGGAGGATGGTGGGTGAAACATCTGCGGAAACCCAAATATTAGCCAGACTCATCCCCTCTGTATAAGGCAAACAAGCCTTATTCTGTAATTACAAACTCTGTTTGTTGATTTCCAGCTTCAGATTTTTCTCTTCTTTGCACTGGAAATAACTTACCTGTGCATAATCACAGGCCTTGCCCTGGGGCCTGCAAAAACAGAATTGTAATGCACAAAAAAGAGAAAGTGCTATAGGTGAGGACAGATGATGAAATGGCTTGCAGATACAAAGGTTGGGGAGCAGTTTTTTCCAAGGTCCTTGTTGACATCCGGCAGTCATTGTCCCACTCCTCCTTCCATCGGTTTCTCGCAGAGCATCACGAGTGGAAATCATACCCAGAAATCCTCTGTTATGCACCTGCTTTTCATTCTGCTTTTTTCATCAAGGCCAGTTGGAGACCAGGGTATTCTTTGACTTGTTCTTCCCTTCGTTAAACTGCTCTAAATGCTTGTTTTATACTTTTAAATCCAGGTTCTTGCCTGTTCCTAGGCACTTCTCAGATCATCTTCAAACTCTCTGTAAATACTAAGTTGTATAACCCCAGTTATGGCTACCCCTCCCTTTATGTGTATAGAGAAGGCAGTTTCTACATCTAAGATGTGACAACAGATGCAAAGACTTAGATATAATTGCAGTATTGTCACCCTTAGTTGATGAAACATTTGGAGTAATTAAGAAACAGTAATGTAACAGATTAGGAGCACACGTTCGTTTTATTATGTACAGCTTTTACACTTGTATCTTGAGTTAATTTTTGCTGAGTTCTCTATTTTGGGAGCATAACACAAAATTAAATGTCAGGGAGGCTGTTTGTAAAATGTTGGTGAGTGGGTGTTATTATCTTTGTTATCTATATTATCTGTATTATCAATATCTTCTGTATCTTCTATATCATGTGTCTCTCTAATACGGCTATTCTTATAACCCAGTAAGGCTATGAAACTTAGCACATAGAGTTGTAGCACTATGCTGTAAACAAGCATTTCATTTACGCAGAGGTCATCTTTTGTTTATTAATAAAGGTCCTTAGGGAATAACTCTGGTCTTCGTTTTCCAAGCCATGCTCCCCTGAGGTCTGTTAGCCAGCATGCAGAACCCAGGAACTCTGCCCACGGCGAAACGCCACAGCTTCAGTAAGAGCTGCCGAGCTCTGCACCTCGTTTCCAGGCCCTCCTGCCCAGCAGCTCCCCAGTCTCTCCTGTTTTGGATGAGAAGTGTCAAATGGAACATGCGGAATAGAGAAGCTGGGTCGTTGCTGTGCATCTGATCTCCAGATGGGACCTTCCAACCTGTTTCCTGGAAACCCTGTCAGGAAGCAAGGGGTTGAAAGGAGCGGGGAATTATCCTTACCAAGGTTTGGGGATGAGGCATGGAGGTAAAGTTGTTTTAGCAGCAGTGCTGTTTCTCCATCTTCTGACACTCTTCTTTGATCAGTGGTAGAAGAAAGCAGCTCTCCACGTGCTTATTTGTTGCTGGCTTCTTCCCGAAGCGTTGCTGCCCTGCTTTGAAAAAATCTCATATCGGCAACAAAGGCAGAGATGAAGATGCTACAGCCTGCAGCAACCACTGCCTCATTTCCTGAGTCAGCTTCTCTTTGGCTGCCATTAGATTTCCACCCAAGGAACTCTGATGTCCAGCTCTATTAGTGGTAGCACTCGTAAAGGGTGGCATTAGTTTGGTGAAGTACACATGGATATTATTAAATCCTGAATCATGATGCATCATGAGGTAGTGATTGGGCACACTATAAGTTGACTGCAAGCAAACCAAATTCATTCTCCATTTAAATGTTTTTGCTCTGAGATATTCAAAGTCTTACCTGTGCCTCTGTCCTACAGGAGAAAGAAAACTGCGATGAAGATATCATTTACCTCACCAAAAATGTGTGCTTTCTGATCTGCTCCAGAGAATTTGGACATCGATTAGATGGGAGTAAGCAACTAGAAAGCTTAGAGATCTGCTAATGGAATATCAATACTGCAAAGCTTGCAGGTTGAAAACTCAGGATATCCACTCAAAGGATCCTGTGGGATCATTGTACTTTCCTTTGAAACCTTGTTATATTTTGGTCATCTGGGTTACAATTCTTTTTTAACTCCCACGTTAGCCCTTTCTGAGGGGGAAAATTTTTGGTAAAATCCACCAGAAACAGAGTGAAGAGATTCTCTGACTCCTGATGGAGGGCTGGGGTGTTTTCCCTGTTTGGACACTGCCCCCTAACTCTGTTGGATTCATGCTGTTTCATATTACCTCTACCTTCAGTCCTGCCAAATTCCATCTTCTCTACTACCTTTGCACTAGCAAGACAGGCTGGCAGAAGAAAATGCAATAGGCTGTAAACTGCAACAAGGCATGGGGCACATCTTCCTTTTCATTGTTACCACTGCTGACCTCCAGGAGCTGAAGGGGAATGGATAGGACCTTCCACTTTGACACCAGATCTAGCATCCTTCTGCCCTGTATAGTACCAAGAGAGCTGGTAGTAATTTGAGCAGGGCTGTCTCGACTGATGGTGACCAACAGCAGCATCTAGTGGCTCAAGCATTGTTTCAAATCAAGAAGATTTTGGTCGGAAATCTTCACACACAAAGAATTTGTTTGCACATTGCAATGAAGTATAATTTCTCCGAAGTCACAACACTTGTGAAAGTATGCCATTTGGCAACCTTGGTGCACAGAGAGGTTTTACAGCAGGGTGAGCGGTTTGAATGTATCACCTCTTGTGTGCAGACCTGATGGCCTCCATGGAATGACTTGAGGTCAAATTACAGTGAGCATATAAATACTGAGAGATGTGAAGAACAAAAGAAGAAAGAAGCTGAACAATATGGCAGTGAAGCAGAGCGCGTGGTAGCCATGCTTGTAGAACCAGACTGATGAGTATCTTCCTCCAGTGCTGCCTGCCCATCCGTTGCGTGCTCGCCTGGGAACAGAGCAGCACAGAGGTCATTGGTTCTGTATGCAGTTGCTGAGCATCTCTGTTCGCTGTGCAAACTCAGCAGATGAGCTCACGAACCAGCTACTTGCCTGGTCAGAA
Organism: Gavia stellata; assembly: GCF_030936135.1. Classification (NCBI taxonomy): domain Eukaryota; kingdom Metazoa; phylum Chordata; class Aves; order Gaviiformes; family Gaviidae; genus Gavia; species Gavia stellata. Next base: position 50,642,456 of record NC_082596.1, read on the forward strand.
AAATAAATACCAAAACTAAATGCTGATTTCCACACAGGCCACATAGCGAATTTTGTCACGTGTTTTGGGAAGGAGTCTGAATATCAGACTCTAATACCTTGTATGAAAGTAGACTTTCTGCTCCTGTCTTTCAAGGGTTGCTAGATGAAACAGTTGCAGACACTTATGGAGGCTTTCCCCATTTCCCTGGGCCGTTTCCCCAGACCTAAGAAATTATCTGAAGAGGTGTTGTTCTGTGCCTAAGTTTCTTCTGGGGAAAACTGCAGAAAGGGAGGGACAGATGTCTTCCTTACATTCTTCCAGTAACACAGGCAATATATATGTTCTGCAGCCATTTCTTGAGAACATTACTGGTTTGGAGAGAGGGCAGTTTCTGCCTGCTGTTTACATTTACCTCTGTTCAAGTGGTGGCAAAATTAAGAATTTTTTAAAAACAGCCAACAGCTTGGGAGGTTCTGGTGCCTGCCACCACTAGGCTGAAAGTGGAGATCTTCTTGCAAATTGAATGACTTGAATACTAAGCACTGGCTGTTTACTGTAAACAAGGATCAGTGTGATTTGGCAGATAATTAATCTCCTGATAAGCCTATTTACCTGCAGCCCACCCCCCTCCCCTACTATCTAATTTCTGGCTTTACACTATTAAGTTCCATATATTTAAAGCATTTATGCTTGTTTTCTACGCATAGCTGGTTCCAGTCAGCAATGGGTTGTGATCCCTGCTTCATAGTTATTCAGACTAGGCTTGTGTATGTGAATGCCTGGCTTGCTTTGTTCTAATCTGCATTTTTCCCTAGTACAGAGCAGTTTGGCCCTCTGAGCTGGAAGGATGAAGCGTTTGCTACTACTGCCTTGCCTTACATAAGTATGTGGGCTTAAGTGTAATTATTTCACATAGGATTTCTCACCTGGCAGTGAGTTACTGTGATAACAGGGTCTGTGTAATTACCACTGTGATACAGGACTTCATCTAAACATGCCTCTTCAAGCAGATTCGAGTCTCCTTTTATCCTGTTGGTAAACTGCCTGATGTTTCAGTTGTTGTTTTTTTTTTAATTTGAACCAAATATTTGCCATACCAAAATACTCCAGGGGTGCCCGACCCTGAATGGGTGCTACCCTCCTTCGAAACCCGCTTTTCCCAACTGCCAGGCTGCCCCAGGGTGGGGAGCAAGGCTCCTTTCAACCACTTGCCAGAATGGAGTGGCTCAAAATGACCAGAAACTGTGCAGAGGGGAGATTAGATGGATTAAAACTAATTCTACATTTGAGACACAGCCACGGGACAAAGCCAGAGTTTGAACCGGTCACAGAAATCGCCTGTGTGTGGAGGGAATAGTCCATATGTAGCTTTTGCAACATTTTCCAGTGGAAAGAAACGAGGGAGCACAGCAGCAGGTTTTACACAGAAGTCATCCCTGACAAAGTGCAGCAGTTCAAGAATGCTGGATTAACAGATACAAACCTGCACTGCATCAAGTTATCAGATTTGTCTCTCAGTGCTCGGCTTCTTGCCTTGGTTGCAGCTTCTGTAAATTACCTGGGAGCTTTTGAAGGCATTAGTGCCTTTCTCTGTTGTGTCTATAACAACATTAAGGCTGAAATGACTTTCTTATAGGTTTAAAAATAATATCCCAATGCCTGCTTCAAATCTGGCTGAAGTTAATAGGAACTGGCTTAAGTGAGTTTCAGTCAAGGTCTGGGGATTTCAAACAGTTGTTGAGAATCACCTGCATTTGTTACATTACTACGTGGATGTCTGAGCTATAGCAGGTGAGGGTCCCCTAGCCAAAACGGTTTTGTGAAAGAGCACCTACCACCACCACTGCTCCCCAGGAGGGGAAGCGGTGCACAGAAACCACCGCTGCAGTCGCAGGCACGGTTTTGACACCACCAGCCAGTTCAACTCCACCGGCATGAGGTGTGAACCCCCCAGGCACAGCACATCGCAGGGCAGCAGAAAAGACCTTGTCCCCATGCCTTTTCCCCGTGGCCGTCAGAGAGTGTCGGCGAGCAGCCAGGTGGCAATAGCCTGCCCCGAGTGGAACAGACTGCCCAGGGAGGTGGTGGAGTCACCCTCCCTGGAGGTATTCAAGGAGCGTGTGGACGTGGCATTGTGGGACATGGCTTGATGGGCATGGTGTTGCGTGGTGTGGGTGGTTTTTTGTGTGGTGGTTTTTGTGTGTGAGTGTTTTTGTTTTGTTGCGGGTTTTTTGGGTGGTGTTTTGTTTTTTTTTTTTTTTTTTGAATGGTTGGACTTGATGATCTTACAGGTCTTTTCCAACCTTAGTGATTCTGTGATTCTGTGATTCTGAGCTCTGGGCTGCCCTGGGGAGCTTCTCGCTCCCCTCCAGCCGGTGGTTGTAACCGTGCATATCCACAGCCTCATTGCTGGTGCTGCAACGGGTGTCTGAAACAGCATCCCCCACATCCTCAGCCTCCTCCTCAGCCAAGGGGATTGAGATGAACACTTTCTAGGAGCAGGAGTGTTATGGTCTGCTGCCTTCCAAGAAGTTATTGCTTTGCAAGAGGATCCCAGCGGAGGAGAATCAGCTCTCTCCTGGGCCGGCCACCGGACATGCATATAGCACTGGTAATGTCTCTGCCCTCAGGAAACTCACTGTCAAGAATTTAAACCAGGGTTACTTAATACGCTTCTACTATTTTCTGCTGGGTAATTTTATGATTATGATTTTATGATTAGGAAGGGATCATGGCATTTTCTGTTTTGCCAGGCTAGTCTTTCACATCACACTACCTTCAGAGTGGGGAACTACAGCCTTTGCCTGGGACGTGGAGGGAATAACCAAGAAAGCAAATCATTTGGGGGAATATGGAGAGATCTGGAAGGTATCTACACTGTGAGTAGGTTATATTAGCCAAAAAAGTAGCAGTTACCAGAGCCAAAGCTCATAAGATTTTATGGTAGTTCTTTGACAAAACTCCGTGCCTTTTGGAGCTTGTTGAATTTGCAAGAGGTGAAGGAGTGTGTAAGAACTGTGACAACTGCTTTTGTATAACTTATTGCTCATGTTGGTCTCTCTTCATCTCTACCCTGTCAGTCTGAGAAGCACCGTATTATGGGAAGTCCTGCCCGCAAATTTCTAACTTGGAAACTCCACACATAAGCTTCCTAACATTGCACTCCTAATGTTTTTCAGCCAGCCCTTCTCCCAAGCCTGGAGGTTGCTGACAACACCTTTACTTCAAACTGTCCTAATACCTACACCTCTCTCCAGTTCTTGAGTTTCTGATGTGCTGAAGTGATTTTTGTGCTGTTATTTTTGGAATGGCAGGATAAGGGAAAAATATCTTGCACGTTAAAGCTACAGTTGACCCTTTGAGACTGACTCCTTGCCATATTCTTCTTCAAAGAGGTGCTCTCCTAGCGTAAGTATGCTCAGGAGGAGGGAGGGAGCAGCAGATCCAACCATGAAGCCTCATGTTCGGTAGGAGAGAATTGTTCCTGCCAGAATGTGAAACAATTCCTGTATCCCTGCCAAAACAAGTGCTTGATGTGTGCTCCCTAATAGCTCATAATGAACCACAAACAAGCTTTTAAAGTAAGGATAAGGACACACATGCTTATAATGTTCATAGACTGAACATCCAGAGAATTGAACAAAGAGCCAAAGAATAGCTCAGCTAAGGGATGCAGCGTGCTTTTCAGTGCTTTGCTAATTAAAACAATGGGTCTCTGAATTACAGTATTTCCGCTTTTTAGGATTTTTAAACACTCAGATTCTTCCGAAGAGGCATTCCTTCGATCAGCGTGTCAGAAGGAAAATAGAGCCCTGATCCTGAAAAGAGATGCATATAGGTGGTTCCCTCCCTCCATGAATTCAGTGAAGATTTGCGCAGGAAAAGGACTCAGCCAGGCCATTTGTTTGGGATCACATAAGTCCTACAGCAATGTGGGCTGTGGATATTGTGATATAGAATGTTTGACCTACAGTAGCATCTCTTTAATACACTTGGCACTGATAGCTTGCTTCAAACCAACTGAAAGCTGGGTGCACCTCCCCATTGATTTGGGTGGCCTTCAGTTACTGTCCGCCCTGTTTTTTTCTTTAATATCTTCTTAAATGTTTTTAAAATAAGACTGTTTATTCCTGTAATAAACCAGATTTTAAAAGGAAATTAGTGGATACCCAAAGCACTTGCCTAATGTTTTCCATCCACGTATCTCAATCATATGAAGAGTTGGATACATGTGGGTTTTATATCCACTTTTGACCACTGGGATAATAGAAGCACACAATGTTCAGATGACTCACCCAAGGTCAGAGCAAGTCAATGGCTTAAAAAGAAATTCTCCTCCTTAATTCCCCAGGTCTTATGCACAAGAGATTGTTGCCTTTTACATGAAAGGAGCAAAAAAAGGTTTTTATTCGTTTACGAGAAGGAAAAACACAAGTACCCCTGAGGATGACAATAAATTATTAGTCCAAACTTCACAGAAGGTTTTTATACTGTATGATTTGCAACATCCAGCAAAATTCAACAGTTAGTTACAGCATTAAATAATAGAGAGAAATTAAAAGCTATAAGCAAAGGGGAAAAAAAAGTGTTTTTTAATAAAATGTGGGAAGGAAGCAGGAATCAGTGAGGCAGGAAGCTGCAGGCAAAAATACTGCAAGCGACTGGAAGGGTGAAGTCTCTTGCACCAAGATGGTGAGTTTATATTAATCTATTTTCAGCAACAACAGTTACCCAAGTTGAAAGGTATACAGTGCATACACATACATATAGAGGGAGCAACATGTTAAAGTATAGCTTTAGGTTGAGCTTGAGATAGCTCTCTATTGCCTTAATTCACTCAAATAGCTCCGACACAGTTGTTGGTACTATTTGTGTGACTAAAAAGAGAAAGGTCTCTGGGGCCCAGGCCAGCTTTTAACTTGGCCAAATGCTAGACAGCTGGAACGTATTTTTAAATGTATTTTTTTTCTGACTACTATTTCCAAGGACATTTTCAACAAAAGCTTATTTTGTTTCTTCTCTTACTTTAAAAAGTTCAGACCTCAGCAAGATCAACAAAGTTATAGAGGAGAACAGGAACTGCTGGAAGAAGGAAACCTGTGGCGGTTGATGCACAGCCTGAGACCCAGAGTAATCTACCCTTCTTGAAGCCAGGAGCCCTGTTTGTCCTACTCTTGCTTTTCTTCATACACTGCACACTAATGACAGGCCAGGTCCATGCCCTTGTTCTCTACATGTCCCCATAGCATAAAATGCAGCATAATTGCAAGTGCTAATTGCCTGTACAGCCACCGATGCTGTATGCACATATGGGTGCAGCTGTTTAGAGTACATTGCAGCATATGTCAGCTGTAGAAATGTGTGAAAGGAGGACTAAGTTATATCAGGCATAGGACTCTAGCAAGAAACCTATATGGAAAGAAATTTTTACGTGGCGTCAAACCCAGAGGACACAAAGTTCTCACTGAAGCAATGAAAACCAGCCTCTTAGGCAGGGCATTGAACTCAAGGGAGTTAGGTTCAATTTTCCAGCAGTTCAGTCCCAGATTTGTTTGATTCTGAGACGGTTAGGTAGATACATCAAAACACAGGTGCAGACAAATCAAAGCCTATGAAAATTATCTCCTTTCTTCCTCTACAAGATACCTTCAACACCAGTGTTTCTCAGAAACCAGTAGCTGCTTCAGGCAGCCACTGAAACTCCAGATGAGCTCCTGTCTCCGATCAGTTGCTTGGTGATGAGAGGGCTATAAATTGGATTAAGGGCATTGGGAATTTTCCCCAAGAGCCACATGTTTCTTTATTACTAATACTAGGTAGTAGTTAATTCACTTTTGTATTAGGAATTACTCTGAGGCCTGAGCTGCTTGCCCCCATGTTAATAGAAGGTTTCCCATTGCCTTCCCTGGATGTACAGCTGGGCCTGCTGCACAAATAGCCAAGGCATGTTTTTTGCTACTATTATTCACCCTCAATGCTTATGTTGCTTTCACGACAAAATTCATAAGGTGCTTGTGTAGAATATCATTTGGGCGTATGTCTCTGGAGGCGCATGGGAAAAAAGCCACTAATGGAGTCATATCCTGGCATCACCTACCACTTTCCTCCTTAAAAAAATAAACCAATAGCATTTTCAGTACGTTTCCAACCACTTTTGACCCCACTGGTCCCAGAGGGAAAGGAGCTATGGAAAACTATGCCATTTCGAGGACGGGTTGTTTCTGAGCTCTACCAGTAGATTTGGAGGAAAGGGTACCAGGCCAGAACATGCAGTTGCATTTTATCTAGAAGAGAGGTTTCCTTGCTAATGCATGCAGGCAATTATGATTAATTGAAATGGGTTGGGAATTCCAGCCTAACCTAAGATCATTGTTGGACATTTTTGTGAAGACATGTGGCATGTTGTTGCACTCAGATTGTGCTGTAGATGTTTACTTGTTCCAGCCCTTCGCCTAGGACCTCACTTAAAACATTACACATGTTAGAAAAGCCCAGTGAGAATAGCTCCACCATATAAAGATGTTTTATATATAAAAAAGTTGGCAGCTTAAAAGGTCAAGTTAAATGAAATATAACCATTGTTTTTTTCTATCCAGAAGTCCCATATTTGGGTTTATATGCCCTAGAAGTTTGGACAAATGTCCTTCATTGTCCTGTTTCACTTACTTAAACATTTAAACATGTTTATACTTATGAATCCTTACATGGACGACAAACTGAGGCAGGGTGGGAGACTATGGGATGGGATTTTTAATGTACCAGATTTTGGATTAAACACTTTTTTGCTTCAGAAAAGGTACAACAACTAGTCAGTTGTACTGAGAGGGAAAAACTAATAGGCATTAAAATAATAGACTAATCCTACCAGGATTTAAAACTTGCCGTTTCCACAGTATGATGCAGATGGGCAAAGAGGTCCAAAGCAGCTAGAATGTGTAATTCACATTGCCTTGCAATTGCTCTCAACACATGGAGTAATTTACCTTCCTTCTAGACAGTGTTGACTTTTGTACAGTTGAATCTCATATTGATGGTACAAAGAATTCAGAAACAACTGATCTGGGCTGTTAGTTCATCAGCAGAAGGAAAAATATATGGCATTTGCACAAGGGAAGTATGTTGATAGCATAGCTGCAGAAGTTTTCTTATGCTCTAAAATACAGACTCAAAGAGTCGCATATATACTTGTACCTGAATATAACATAGGGACCTAAGAAATTATTTTTTCCCCTCAATCTTACAGGCTTATTTCTATCAGGTTCTTGTACACCAAACAAAAGGTTTCAGGAGCTCACTGAATCCTCACGAGCTACAAATTAAGACTTAGAATTACTTATACTTGCTCTAACAGCAGCACTCTCCAATACACAAACCACATCCAAAACAAAATTAAAATCTTTGCTGCTATCCTGCTCCAAAAGCCATTCAGTTCTTCATGGTGTGGATAAGTGCTTGGGGATGGAGAGATACCCCGTGGGCCTCTTGATCTCTTTGTGGCATTGTATGGTGGCATTGTAACCCCTGTCTTCCCCATGACAGTTCATGGTCTTCTTCAATTGTTACATCTCTCCAGAGATCAAGGAGGCCCAGGGACTTCACCTACATGCCACAGGGTACAGGTTTACTAGATATAGCTCAAGGACAGCTGGAAGGACATAATGGAGGTGCCTGTTGGGAGAGTCCATCACCAACGGTTCAAATAAACTGAGCTAATGAAAAAAGTCCATTTGTCCCAACACGGATAAATAGCTGGCTGAAAAATAGGAAAAAAAGAGCAAGGATAAAATATGATGTTTCCTGATGGATGGATGTTACCAGGGTGGTCCCACAAGATCTGTATTGGGTTGTGTGCTTTTCAAAATTGTCAAAAGTAAGCTGAACAAGAAGGTTAAAAATTAGGCAAGAGAGTCTGCAGAAGAAAACAAAATTATGTGGGACAGTGAAATGTGCAATGGACTGCAAACAGCTGTGGAAGGATCTCTCGATACTGAGTGATGAGGTAATAAAATCACAGATGAAAATCACAAATGAAATGTCAATAAATGCAAGTAAGGCACATGAAGGAGAAAAAACAACTATCTGTATGACTATATACACAGTGATGAACTCTAAATTAGCTGTTAGCTGGGGGAATTAGCTATTACCAATCTAGCAAGAGATCTGGGAGTCATTACTGGTAGTGCTTTGAAAAGTCAGCTCCATGGCAGTGAAGTGCCAAATAGTGCATTGGGAATTATTAGGGAATGAACCGAAAATAAAACAGATAGCATCCTTTGTAGCATTGTATAAAAGCATGGTGTGTCTGCTTTTTGAGTAGTACTGGTAATTTTAGTTACCTCCTTGGTAAAAGGATATGCTAACATTAGGAAAGATACTGAGAAGAATCACAGGGAAATGAGGGAGAGTAAATAGGTCAGGACATTTCTACATGAAAAAAGAAACGATGGAGCAGTTATATGACAAAGCAAACAGTAGGAATGGGCCTTCCTAATAGGTGCAGGAGAGGGGAGTAATAAATATCTCCTAGGGGCTGACAGAAACTCTGGGAAAACTCTATATAACTTTTGTCTCTCTCCACCTCTCTTGTCCACAGTATTTTTTTTTCCTTTGTGGTATCTGTTTGAGACATAACATGCGCCTTGTAGCACTGTGGAGATGAGAAGCAAGCAGAGCCAAAGGATCCAGCTCAGGCTGGGGTCCACTGGCTGAGCACAAAGCTGAACACCTATCTCTCGCTAGAGACCAGGCTAGGCAGGGCAGCTGCAACGCAGGGCTGCCAGGAGCCAGAATGCAAAGAGTGGTGTGGGATGGAAGTTATCCTTCCCCCTGCAGTGCAAAGAGCAAGTAGGAAGGGGAGATCCTGGTCTCAAGAGGAGTTCAGATGTTTTTGAAAAGGCTCCTTAGAAGTTCTGGGTGCAAGCTGGGCAATGAGGAGTTATTTCTGGAAGCTGGTACAAGCCCAGGACTGGCTTTGTTGGGCACTGACATGCAAGGACTTGGTGAGGGGACAGCAAATTACACTTCAAAGAAGAAGGGGGGGAGCTGATGGATGGGCCTTACTTGGGAAAGGTCAACGAATGAAGTTACATAGGCATATATGACGGGAAAAGATAAGGGCAAAGAAGAAAAGGGGAATAAATGGTCAAATCTGAATGCTCAGACAATCAGTTTAATTATGGCATAGAAAATCATGGATGGTACAGAGAAGGCAAACAGGGAATGATTATTCAATATTTTCTATAAAACACCCTGAGTAATGATCAGATGGCAGATTTAAAGAAAACTTACAGAAATAGTTTCACCACACAAGACATAATGATACTGTGGGAATCACTATGATGGCAATGTTTGTCTGAGTGATGTTAGCAGTCAGAATCACCTCATTGGAAAAATATCCCAAATTCTGGAAAAAAATTGCCTTTGCATAGAGAATAATGACATGACTGTGCTTCTTTTCTGGTAGCTGAAATCACTGTTGTGACTCAGCCCATTCAGGTAAGTAAGGGGAGAGAATCTTCTTCTTCCTTGGTGGTGCAGAACTCATGTATTTTCAAGGGAAGTCTTCTTGAAAGAGCATGTGGCACTCATACATTTGCCACTGCAATTTCCAGGGGAGACAAGCTTGATTTATTTCCACAATGTAGCTACTACTTGTTTCCTCATACCTTTTATATGGAAATGAAATTCTTGGAAATGGACTGGTAAACTATTACCGTGTAACAGAGAAATAGAATACATAGTGTCAAGATAAAATCTTGCTGTATCAACATAACTTTCATGTTAATCCACAGTTAATCAGCCCATGTATTCACCGTTTCTTGGAAGGAATTTGCTTGACTTGCACAAAACCTTTCATTTTCTCTCTCTGTCTCTCTCTCCCTTTTCTCATAATAGTGTGGTTATAAAGTAGGAAGTGTATTACAATGAAAGAGCCTCAGACTGACGTTCTGCTCCAAAGATCGATTACAGTAATACTCCAGGAGAGCAAGTTGCCAATAACTGAGTAGGAGGACTTGGTGATAGGCCGTATTACTCAAAGCATGGCACGAGAGAGGAAGAGCCAAAGGATAGATCCTGTACTGTTGGAGGGTGCAGCTCAGCAAACAACCAGTGAATGGAAAGCTGCTCTGCTTGCTCTCTGCCAGGCAGCAGTGGGAATGCTGCTGGAAATGCTAACACTGTTTTGGATTTTTCCTAGCAGGAAGACTTTCCTCAAAAGGGTAAGGTTTGCACCTGCTTTAACACAGGTTGTTGGAAACATGAATGATTCAAATTAATTCTCTTGTGTTAGATAATTCAGAGACAATGGAGAAAAATCCACATTTTTCAACTGGAATATCTTTTTGTGAACGGGTGGAAAAGTACATATTCATTGGCTCCACCAATAATCTGAATCTCATTTAAACAAATGTTTCTCCCACCTGCAAAAAAGCCACAGACAAATCTAGTGAATATATGCTATTTATGAAGCTCTTTCTTCCCATAAAAAGCAGATGGATCATATAAAGTTATTGCAGTTTTGCTCCTAAAAGCAATGTGACCCATTAAGGATGTTAGGATAGTTACGAGAGTGTACCTGGCTCTGAAATGTGCCCAGGAGACAGGGATTTAATTGCTCTCCATCCTGTATTTCCTGAACGTTTCGTTGCTGTCACTACTCCTCAGTTCTTCCCACAAAAAGTAAAGATAACACTCTCCTACCTTCCAAGATGTTGGCAAGGATAAATATATTAAAGATGTTTAGGTGCTATGTGGCACAGAGCAGGAATTTATAAAAGTGTCTAAAATAGATAGTCTATTCTTCATTTCAGCATACACAACTCTTGGCTCCCACAAGCACTTCCACCAAGGAGCAGTGATTCATATTTGGCAGATGGGAGCAGAGTGATCAGGCCAAACGCCTTCTGGAGCAAGTTCTATAATACGTTGCAAATTATTGATCAATGCAATGCTCTTCTGCCCACTTTAGACTCCACATGTAATCTTAACAAAAGTTAAGTGTCAATGGATTTATCTCAAAGATGACTGGGCAATGCATTAGATACTTCACTGGAATAAACCATTATAGCCTTAGTGAAAGTATACTGAATTATAACACTTAAAGATCTGTTCTAAAGTTTAATTGACCGAATGTATACTTCATATCTAAACAGCTAAGAGAAAGGTACTGTGGCTGTATAACCTTATAGGAAAGTGAAATATTTCTCCCAAGGCAGAATCCAAGAGTAAACTCTGGATGGTTTGAAATCCTTGAAATAATACATATTTCCTTAGTTTTGGTACAGGTAAGTTAAGATAATTAACCTTAACGTATTTTAGCCAGAATGTTAAAAGAAAGAAAGAAGGAAAAACAGAGGGAGAACAATTATATGATTTGCTTTGCTAAACTGATTTTTTTCTGAAGTTGATAGCTCTGGTTTAGATCAGTGACTCTTGCAGTGCAATCAGTACAAAGCAGGTGCTAGGCTTATTCATAAACATATATGTCTTTTTAAAGCACTTTCTCTGATTCATATTTTCTCTTTCTTGGCTGAACAGTAACAAAATACCCAAAACAATGTCTATCAGTCAGCCACATTTTCTCTTTACTAAAATGCTCTTGAGGAAGGGCAACCAAGTGAAGAATCTGCCCCTCAAAACCAACCCATTCCTCGATGGCTCTGACATCCAGGTCCCCTTGGGCACAGTTTGCTGCTCTAGTTGGAGAAAAGTGATACTGCAAGCCGATTCCACTGAATTTATTTCTCAGTTTCATTGGAAAACTCCTGCTAGAAGAAGTAGTCTTCCTGACGTGTGTTGCTATGGTATGACGGTTTTCCCTAACCATGTGAGGTATCTGTTACAGTACTGTGTCCCCAGAGTCCAGAGGCAAATGCATAGATCAAACTTGTGGCTGGTTCCACTTCTCTCTCACAACCTCTGACAAAGTGAGAGAGATGGAAGGGCTAAAGATGTTACGATGGTCTATACCACCCGCTGTCTGTCAAAATAAACCTCCACACAAGTGTGCACGAGGAAAGCAAGTGACGAACAGTGTCATGGACCACAGCTTTGCCTTGGTGTGATACTACTTGCTCAGCTGTTTACGCATCATTCTGCAAAAGTGTGGGTCTAAAATCTCAGTGAGCATATGGTTTATCCACTTCTCCATACAAGTAAAGTTTTTCTCTTCTCCTGGCCCAAAGAAAGGGAACTGCCAGTTTTCCTTGTAAAGGAAATGTTCTTCCAGAACTAACTAGGCCATCATCAAAAAGCGTCAGCAATTTCATACTCTGAAAGGAGTATATTTCCTCTCAAGAGTGAAACTGGGATCCCTACACATCTAAACGAGTGGGTCCCGTAGAAGTATCTGATTCTCGCAAGGATGAACACATGAGCAGTTGCTCTGTCGAGGCAGCTGAGCATCAGGAAATCTTTTATGCCAGAGGCCTGGACTTCTGAAGTGGACAGTGCTTGTGGTGGTTGCTTCGGAGGTGTGAGCTGCCCTCCACAAAACACGTATGAAGGCGTCCCTTTCCACAGCCAACTCTAGCTTCCCACCACTGTCCTGCAATACTTTCTTAAGTACTTATGGCACCCTAACAGGCTGTCAACGCATCCTCTGCTGTGCCAGGGACACCCTCATGAGATGTTACACAGCTGCTAAAGCCTTTGTGTAGCCTTGAAATTCTTGGAAACGGTAATGCCAGGATTTTGTTGACCTGGCTAACTTAATGGCTTACAGGAGCCCAGAAATTCCCCATGAACACCTGAAGTCACGGCCAGAGGCATTACCTGAATCCCAAATAAACCCAAGCTTTACAGGGGACTATGTCCTATTATATATTTTGTTGACTGTTAAAAATCAATTGTAAATAGAAGGAAGAGGGGGCAATCTGTTTCACCTCACTCAGTTTATTAAACACGAAAGATCACTACTAATTAGCAAAACAAAGTTATCATCTTCTCATGTCTTGGTTTCAATACCAGTGCCACACCAGCTGAGAAAGGGACACGTCTACTTGTCAGAAGGATTATCTACCAAAATGTATACCCCATTTAATGACTACGAAAATCCTAAACTACTTCCTGTTTTCCATCTCCTTATTTTATAAGCAGAAGGGGCAGAAAAACACAATAGCACCCATGACAACAAACAGAAGAGGAATCTTCTTTGGTTTTTCTTAAAGTAACAAATAAATATATAAACTGGGAAAATATGTACCAAGAACAGTTATTCATACCATAGAATAAGAAAGCTTTCTGTCAGTGACACGGGAAATATGAAAAGGAGTTAACTAGGCTACAGGTCATGGAGAGTTCAGCTGACATAAATAGCAAAGTAGTAGAAGTTTGCCTCAGAGTTTAGAGCAGCAATAGTAAACTTTAATAATAGTGAAGTGTTTAATACAAATACCGCCTTAACTAGATCTACAGTTACAGTCCTGTGCTATTGATCGCATAGTATTATATTGATGCATTATAGCTGCAGGGGACAGGACCACCTTATTCCAGGGAACAGCCAGCATGCTGCCATGTTGATTTAGCCTCTTCCTAACTGCTATGCTTTCAATAAGTGTAGTTCAAAATGCAGAGAGTACATAAATTCTCCATCTATTTCTTCGCTAAAATATCATACCATAGCTGACTGAGTTGGCAGTGTCAGCAACAACGCACAGTTATACACCCTTTGATGATAATTTTTGGACTATGTCTCTCCTGTTTCTCAACCATTTTTTGTCAACTCCGCTTCTAACAAAAGCAATGGCATCATGCAGATTAATGAGGAGTTTGAAAGGAAAGATCTTCTGTTGTAGCAATAGGTACAGAAAAGTAAAAGCACTGAGGTCATTTTGTGTCTCATATCTTCACTAGTTCCCTCAGCTTTGAGCTAATGTGGAATGTTATGAGACCTGACTATTCCATAAGAATATTTCCCCCCTTTCTTCCAAACCTGGTTTAAAGGACTTTAAATAATTTCTCAACCACCCACCCTGCTCCTCTGGGTTATAGCAGCATACTGCGCACGTTGTGTTGATGCGGAAGTGCTGGAAACGGAGTGTTTAAGGCAAAGATGCTCCAATAACCCGGCTTTCTGCAGCACCCCCCACACCTGGGGCTCTGAGATCAGAGGCATTATCCTCCCCAGGCACCCTGCCTGGCGGCTGGGCCGCCTCTCCCACTATTGTGTGAGCCACCCCTGGAATGCAGGGGTGAATTCCTCGGACATGTCATCTCTTGAGTCCCCTTTCATCCAGTTGAGGATGGAGACAGGTGTTAAATCAGCACTAGCACCCACCATACCACAGATGCTAGCAGGGAAAAATGAGGAAAAAAAAGACAATGTCCCTTTTGTTCAGACTGTAATTTCTACGTTAAGACAGAATCTGTGTTGCTTCTTCACGTTCAGTCAAGTTCTTTGCCACAAAGTCCTTGTGCTCCATCCCCTGTTTTGGATGTCTCCAGAGACTAGGATAAACCTTTCTTGCCGCAGTGACCAGGAATAGGTTATTTGCTAGCTGCACAGTGTAACAGAAAAAATAAAACCATACAATTTTGAGTATGGTTGAGAGGGTCTTTACTCCCTCTACCAGAAGAGATAGGTCCTTCTCCCATTATCACCAAACCTTAAGAAATAGAGGACATTCCTGAGAATCCTGCACAGACATAATTTTAACCTTGAAAGTGTTTGCTTCTCTGCATTGTGTAGCTTAAAATAAAAATAATCATGTTGAAATCTTTAGTATAAAGATGATAGAGTTTTCAACTTTGCCTTGTTATTTCTTTCTCATATTTTCTGCTGCTCACAACATTTAGTTTTATTTCTAGTTAAAACACCTTTGAAAACATCTCTACAATTACAGTTCCACAACCTAAGCAGTTCATTAAAACACCAGCCTTTAGTGCAATAAAATCCCTGACAAACCAAACAAAAAACCCTACATGAACCATAATATGTGCACTGTTGAACTCCCATATGAAGAGTACATACAACAGATTTAGGATTAAACCCCAAACCAAAGGAATGTGCATAGTTTTCAGTCATCATAAATTGCAACATAGCGTAACACATCCCCAGCTGTACGTTCTGAGCAGTGGTGGCATTTTATAGAAGTCTCCTTTCTAGTTGCTCAGCACCTTCTCCAGCCTCCCTTCTTGGATGCACAGAAAGTCTCACTCCTAGGCTTACCAAAGCTCTCCAAAGCAAAATGAGCCATTACAATCAGACGCATCCACTTCTTGCCACCCATCAGCTTTCACATCGGACTCCTCAATCTGTCCTTCAGTCCTGCAGGTACCAGTGGGTATGGCAAAATCTCTTTGCTACTATCCAAACACGCTGTGAGAGGTCTTTACCCAGACAGTAAGCTAGTCCTCTCTGAAAGGCTGAAGTAACAGCTACGCTGTACGGTCAGTCTCCATGCAAGGATGGTCATGTGCATCTGGCACATGGAGCGAAGCCCGTGGTGGCTGCTCCATCATTGTGGCCACAAGGGTCAGCAACAGCATCCTGCCCCAAGAGGCATGGCTCTGAAGCTGGGGCTCCCCAGAAAAAAAAAATCCCAGAGGAACATCTGCTCGATTTCAGGCATTGCCAGAGGTGTCCTGAGCTGTGATGTCACAGCCTGAGGGTAGTTAAGCTAACCCACTCCTGTCCGTATTCGTCACCACGAGGACTGCAACACTCAACAGCGTCTCCTCCATGCTGCTACTTGGAAAACGGCATTCACTGTCTCACAAGAAGTAGATGTATGGTAGGATGAAACTGGGGGAACCCTGGAAGATATATAGCTCAGTCCCCAGCTTGTGTTGTCTCCCTGCAGGCCATCACAGAGCAGCAGAACACTGCACAGTGGGGCACCGGACCAGACTTCCTTGGCGCGTATGTCAAAACACAGCGGTGTGGCACAGCAGCAGCTTTGTCAGCAGTTGCTCATACTTGCGTGCGCACTACTTGTGCAACAGGGGCCGCAGATCAGTTAATGCAGAATACACAGAAACCACAATAAATGCCAGAGGTGAACGTGCCTCAGGTTGCATCGGTTGAGCCCTTCGCCTGCCCCGGGCCCTCAGGTAGGTGTGGAAGGATGACTCCACACCCTTCCTCCCCCACAGCTTCTCCTGAGCCAAGCTCTGGCCTGGCACAGGGAAGCATGAAACCTTTTGTTCAAAGCCGGACTCCGAGACCTGAACTTGCAGGGAATTAGCAACCTGAATGTACACCTGAATCCAAATTTCCAGGGTGTGGGCTGAACCGAAAAATAATGGATTGAACTAGAACCTACTCTAAATAGTCCCAAAAGTTAGGGCTCCAATTCTGAGCCGCTCCAGTGTTATTGCTAAGCTAATCCTGCAGGTTGAGCTGACAGGGATCCAGCTTGCCTGACTTTCTGAATGACATTTCTGAGACTTGGCCTCTTGCCTTGCCCTGCTTTCCCTCTTGTAAAGACTATTTTTCATTCCCCCCCCGCCCCCCCCCCCGCTTTCTCTCTTTCCTTCCTCGTCCTTTTAACTTACCACTAGCATGTTTTATACATTTTAAATCTTTATACATAAAAATTTTCAAAAAAGATTTCTAGGCTGACAGTCTCTCATTGTATCTGTCATCTCCTATTACTCTCTGTGACATGACAGACCCTCATATGAATATGATGCATTATGACATAACACATGACACCAGTTACCCAGCATTGTACCTCATTAGAAGAAACTGTAAAGGCATAAAGGAGGGGTGAGCCCTTTCAATTAATCTCTTGTTGCTTTTACTACCATCATTAGGAGTTCTTGTGGTTGTTGCAGATCTTCTTCCCCCATAGCCAGTCTCTTAATTGTTTTTGAGTATAGATAAGAAACAAAAAAGGAAAAAAAACCCTGAAAAGTTAAAACCCATCATCACACTCTGAGCACAGAAGGAAAATCTTTTGAGATAGACCTAGTTGATCCCTTCTTAATATCTGGAAGGAAAGTAAGAATTTGTATATCCCTGATAGCACATCCTGAATTTAATCATTTCCTGACCACAGAATTGGTTGATCAGAATTACTGTTGGCCAGGCAGGAAAGAATCATCATGAAAGATGCTGGATTCACAGTTTGGAAAAAAAAAATGACAATCCTCAGATCACAATAACATGTTTTCTGTCAAAATCTGCTGGAGAGAAAAAATGCAAATGCTTATGTAGGAAAGAAAGATTATTGTTGTTGTTGCTTCTAGTTTCTCCCTTATGCTTGATAAATGGCATCTCTGATTTTTTCCTTCTAATTTGTACCTACCAAATATCAGCTCTTAATGCAGCAGAATGAGCCTGCATCGTTGTTGTGCGAAACTCTGTGTGGAAAGAAATTGAGGCCAGTTTCTCACCTGTTTCTGTGAAGCTCGTAAGTTCCAAGAACGGGAAGAAGCTATTATGAAGGTGGATAGGAGATATTTATCAGCCACAGCAGATAAGCCTCAGTCTGATTTTCAGTTATCCCAGTTGACACTGACTCTTTGTGTTCAGCGTGGGCAGTCTCTGTGTTGCACTAAGAGCTCAGACCAGGCTAACACGCTCCTGCTCGGTGTGTGGTGACTACAGCTCATAGAACACCAAGGTTGCCTTTCTATGTTTTATAAAATTTTAGTAGCAGAGAGAGTGGATGAGAAATGGATGTTTATAAAACTGTAGGAAGCAGTAGTAGGCAAATCAATCAATACCAACAGCAGATTAGACATCTGGAGACAAGTTGCTACCTCCTGCAGTTACGTCAAAGTCAGGGGATACAGCTGCAAACTATTACATGGCCAGTATTTCCCACTGGATAGAAGAGTGTAGCATATAGCTCAGCTGACTGAAGATATTTCAGGAGGATGTCATTTGGATTCTTTGACGACATTTGGTGTCATGAAGAGATCTTGTATGTTAAGAAGAATAAAAATTCCCCTGAAGTTCACTGAATTGAACCAGTTATGACTGACAGTCACCACCTACCTGATGAATGCAGACATTTGCATCCCCAATATACACATTTAGCTCAGTTGGCACCTTTAATGTTAATCTCATTGGACAAGCTATAGATAGAGTAATCGTGGAAAAAGTCATACTAAGCTGGCTTATTCAGGCTAGAATGATCCTCTATTGGCTATGCAGGTGTGGGATGATGCCATTTTGCTGTCGCACCTGAAGGTGAATAAATGTTCTTGCTCTTTTACATTGGCATTCCCTAATCTTTCACAAGGTTTAAATTCACTTTAAGAGAAGGGGAGAGTATTTTTAGGATTGGATTTACAGTTGGGCCTCATGGTCCTGTTACTGAGCTTGCTATTTCTAGACAAATATACTCTGCAAAGCAGAAAGCTCATTTTCTGTTTGTTAGTAAATGCCAGATATTTATTATACTGCAGCTCAGCGGAAGAAATCTGAGGCACTCACCTTGACTAATTGGTACAACTGGTTTTGGGATGTGTTAATGCGGAAAAGATTAGTGATATCCTCAAAATCCTCAATCGAAATTATTTCTGAACATTTGGTTGCATATTTCTGACTTCTGCTGCAGAAAAAAACAAAGCCCTGTACAAAAGCTGCTAACTTTCTCTTTCAATCTGCTGAGCTTTTTCTCTTTATTGGCTATGTTTGCCACAGAGCTTCTGATAACTGACAGTCCATTATAAGACATGAACTCTCTCCAACTGTGGGGTTTTTTCATCTTTAAGTGCCCCAAATAAGTAATAAGTTTGATATATATATAAAGCTTTTTCACTGGAGAATGCATATTCTCCATTTATAATGGTTTTCTATTGACATTGCAGGTGTTAAGAGCTGTCTAACACAGCAGACACTTCCCTAGTGAGGTGCCAGTAAATTCTAGGTTATAGGAGGCCTCATTCTGCAAAAAGATGTGTGCATGGGCAGCCACTGGCTGCCCAATAATCCATCTGCAGGATCCACTTCCAACATCACAGCCTTCCTTCATGCAGGTGATCCATTTTGACTGAGGGAATTATCTGAATGGATAGCTACTCTATCTAACAGAGCTGTAATCTCTTATGACATATAACTTAATATGTTTTTGGATCTTTGGCTTTGAGCTGTTTGAAAAAGCAGATAGTTTTGTCTCTCTAAATATCTAAAGGCATGGTGTATTTTCTTAAAATCTGTTCTGCTGCTACCTAACCTTACTAAGGACTTAAGTGTCTAGAAGACAAAATTCACTTAGAATTGCTTTCTGTTATTCTCAGGTGCCCCATTAGACCTCCAGTCCCTAGGTAGGTGTCCAGGCTCCCCACTAAAGGAAAGGTTCCTGGTAAGCAGGACAAGCTCAGCTAACTGAGTAACTAGTACCAAAGAGACAAAAGCAGGGCCTAAAGGATCAGAGATGAACCTGACTGATTCCAAGTTAGAAAAAGCCATTTCTTTTCATCAGGATTTATGGCCCTGAACCTCTTCTGAAAGCAGACTAGATCAGAAGAGGTTCTAGGGGGGGAAATAGTGGCAATGCTAATGGATATAGTGTTAGACAGTAGATTAGCACCTGAGCACCTGGACATCTAGATATCAGGGGACTACTTCAGTGGAATCATGAAAAAAAGACCAGACAGGCAAATTTTTCTCAACAGGTTTCCATTCACTTTGGAGACAATGAAAATTTTGCAGGATTCTGTAAATCAAAAAAGGATGAGAACACTCAGTTAGAGTCCTGCATTTTTTTCAAAACTGGATAGTCCAGACACGTGTGTCTTAAGCAGCTAATCACACACAGACACCCAGCTCCAAGACAGAGCTCATGTTTTATGATCAAAGCAAAAAACTGTACATACTGCCCAGAAGAAGAACCAATCTCTAGCAAATTGTGTCCTTGCCTACTTTCTCTGCATTTTTCTTCCACCTACTATAGCTGATTTAGAGCGGCAAACATGTTGCTAGGTTGATTTCTGCTGATTTGTACCCTAAATTATCAGCTACCCCTCCACACAACATTTAGGTTGTCTAGCCCAGCACTAGGATGATAATTCCATTTGCTAGAAGGCCACATAGGATTAGTTGTTGCAGCGGTGCCTTAAGCACAACGCTCTTGATCAGACAAGTATTGTAACAAGAGCCTAATCCATGGCATACTGAAGTCACTGGAAATATCTCCACTAATACAAATGGATTGAATTAGGACTTGCAAATGTTTGAGGCAGCTATCGCTGTTCAAGAATAGTTCCTTTGTTAATGATAATGACACATATCTGTTTAAAACCAAAACCAAAAACTGACCTTTGAAAGCTAAGTCCTCGTGTTTTAAATTGTTTGACATCCTATGTTCTTCCCCATAGGATGATGTACAGGTAGAACATAGGGCATGCGAGGCCAAACTATTTTTTGGGGTTTAGGTTTATATATCTCTCACAAAGTTAATATTAGGTAGTTTTATTCTATCACTTTATGGACTACTTCTCCATCCTTTCTGAACCCTCAGAAGTCTGACACCCTGACTACCAATCCATGGTTTACACGCCACTTTCAGATCTTTCTTATTAGAAAAATTAATGTGCTGATTTCAGTAATGCTCACTCAAAATTAGTAGCTCCCTCTGAAAAACATTGTTGTTAATGACACTTTTGCAAAAAAGTACTGCTTAGCACCTCCTGAGTCACATATGAAAAATTAGGAATGCTGAGGCACAACTACTTTTAATGACAGATTTCAATATCTTTACTCAAAAAATGGCAGTGTGAGTAGTCACAGGGGTAAATTTACAAGAAGGAAGGTGGAGGGGAGGGGAGAACAAGAGCACTGTGGGCGTTAATCAGCATGGTATGTGCTCCGGATCATGTAAGGACAGGCTGCAGAGCCCCCACCTAGCTGATAGTAGATCTGGCCTTGAGTAACACTGGTGTAAGGGGACTCGCTGTGGGGAAGAAGCAATGTTGCAGCAGCTTCCAGTCATTCAGTGGGGCTGGAGAACCCAAGGGATAGCTGAGTTTCTGTCCAAAGAGCAATTTAAAATCGTTACCTCCATCTCAGCGTCAGCTACCCACCCGCACCCTCCCCAAAGCCTTTTCCTCGCCCCTTTCTCGATCCCAACCCCTCTGCCTCCAACTGCTTGGTGGTGGGAGGGAAGAAGGCAAGACGCAGCTGGACAGGTGTGAGGGGAGTGGATCTGTAGGATCTGCCTCCTGCCAGCTGAAACCACTCATTTTACTTTAAAACCTCCTCTGAAGGCAAGATGATCCTTTTCTCTTTGTTCTCAGTAAGGCCTGGGCTGTGACGCAGGTGCGGTGCAGCTCAGGCACAGACTAAGCTCGAGTGCCCTAAAGGCAGCTCCGGAGGGAGGGAGCCCTAGGAAGACAGCTGAAATCCCAGAGGCAGAAGCGTGTGCTCCAGGCCCTAAGTTAGCTTCAATTTTGAAGTGGCCTTTTCCACCGCAAAAGACCAGCATAAGGTCTTCACAGCTGTTTCAGCCCTTACCTGAGCACCTACAACATGTGGACGAGCCTGCACAGGGTCAGCTGGGTTACCAGAAAAATGAAAAATTCGTTGCTTATTGAAGTGGTCTCCCTGCCAGCTTTCTTTATCTACGAGTGTATCAAGGATGCTGAAAACAGCCTAAAGGGAGAAAAATGAAACTGAGTGTTAACGGCATGTGACAATGTCTGTATAATCCCAACAGATTATCCACTATTCCTACATATGATAGTAATTTCTGTTCCTGTAATTCCCTGTATGTCAGCCAGATACAGTATTGTGGGCAAGGGAAAACTTGGAAGAATTAGGGTGTGGTACAAAAGACAAGCACAAGCACAAGACTGATGTATCAGATTGTACGCGAGGATGTGCAGCACAAAGCTGCTTCGAGCGAGGAGCCCGATATCATCTCCCAGGGACATTTGCCTGGAGTTACCCCTCCTTGTGTGTGCAGGCATGTTGCTAGAAAACCGCGGTACGCTCGGGCCTGGATTCAGCTACGCCGCGACCTGAGGGTGGGAGGAAGGGAAGCTGCACAGCCGGACAGCTGTCACCACCTCTCCTGTGCCTGCTAGGTGCTGGCAGTGGGGAGGACTGTCCCATCAGCCCCATCTTCCATAAACCTATGCTGGCAGGTGATGATGAGCACGCCGAGTCTGCACTACCGCCATGCAAAGCACAATCCATGTTGCTAGAAGGCTGTCACCGCCAGCATTGCTAGAAAATGCTTGCCTTGGTTTTCCCAGGAGGGGACAGGCAGGTGGGGAACAGAGCGGAGCCATGGTGCGCTCCCCGATGCGCCCTAGCCAGGTCTCCAGGCCGGGCGATCAGAGGAGCAGGACTGCAGGGAACTGCAGCTAAACAGAAACAGGCTGAAACCTGAAACACCCTCTCGCCTCCCTGTTCTGACTTCAGCTCTGGTCTGGAAGAGAAAAGCTTTTGCTATAGGATGCTGCCTACCTAAAATGGACCAAAACCTAGATAAGAGTTATCTTGCTGATCTTTCCCTGGGTAACGCTCACAATGCTTTCTTGAAACTCCTTTGAACATACAGTTTAATTGTTTCCTCCTGTGAGCAAGATGGTGAAGACTCAATTAAATGGATCTCTTTTCTGTTCACAGTCTTTTTCTCTAACCAGCTCTAGTCCTATTGTAGCAAGATCTCAAATACTACTGAAGAAAGTATATTGATGTAAAAATATGTGTCATCCTTGTCTTTTACAGAATATCTTGGGAATGTATTTTTAGAGCTAGATTTTATAAAAGCTTGTGTTCGCTTTACTTAAACTTTGAACCAAGCAAAGCCAACAAAATCTTTTTAAAACCAGCAGAGAGGCAGCTGGATACAAGGCAGAAAAAGGAAGAAAAAAAAGAAGTACTAAACTTATTAATGTAATCTGTTCCCTCTGACATCAACAGGGTTTAAGCACGTTTAGTGCAGTAGGCTGCTTCTAAAGCTTTTGTATATGTTAAGGTGGAATATGCATTGGTTTCAATAGTTGAGTTTTATTAAGATGAAGTTTAAAGTTTTTAAAAGCATAAGCGGAAACAATGGAGTTGTTACAGTACTGGGGAAAGAGTCTAACTGTAATCATGTCCAGAAGCATTTGAACTGAAGGATAAATTAAAAAAACTGTGGAGAACAATAGCCTGCTACAATGGCAAAATCCATCAGCTGAAGAAAGCAGGGCAGACATGGTCAAGGCATTGTGCTTAAAGGATATCCATAAGATATGCATGTACAGTAACAGAGAGTGACATTCTTCATGTTGTATCAGTTTAAAAATCCAGATAGATCTAGATATAGATGTCAGCTACTAGGACAACCAGGCTTCATCGCCCATGGACATCAGCACAGCCAGCACCTGTCTGCTCAGCAGGTTGTGTGCCTCGTGGTGAAGGGATAAACATGATCTGCTCCTCCGAGCCCCCGCTGCCCCCGTGCATGGGCCGCAGCACCAGCAGCCTGCAGCCCAAGGTGCACCTCCCACCAGGCTGTGCCAGCACATGGAGTGCAGTCAGGGGAGGCAACTTATAATTATTTGATGCAGCTTGCAGATGGTCACTTCATTAGCATCGACGCAGAACCACCCCTCACAAGGCGTGGGGTCCCCTTTGTCCCTTTGCAGAGGGGGATGGCTCGCTTGTTCTGATCTTTTAATGCCTCTCCCAGGGCTTGATCCAGGGAGGTGCTGAGCAGGGTCTCTTACATTAAAGAAGTAGAAAAGACCAAATTAACAGCCCTTTGGGATAGAGGCTTGAAAAGGAAATTAGGGAATAGGATTTCTGCATCATAAAATATTAGGGACAGAGTGTATTAAATTGCTCCTAAATGGTGACAAAGGAGATCTGTTTCACTGTCTGTTTTATTAATTGTTTTAACTAAAGGATGTGTCTCTTTTGTGGGGTATTGACTGTTAATTCCAAAAGTACAAATATTGCTGATGCGTTATAATTAGGCTACTATGCTAATTTTTAATGAAATAATAATCAAGTTATGTATGTTGTTCTTCCAACATTTATTTACTTGTTAAAACCAGGCCTTTTATTGAAAGTGGTTTCATGCATTCTTTCACCAGCCAAGTCAACATTACTGTCTTTTTAAAACAGCTGTAAATCTCTTTGATTGGGACTTGAGGCTGGAATCATTCGTGCTGTGTTAAACTAAACTGTCTTATCTCCTTGAGTGCTATGCAGCCTCTAGCATGTCCAGAGCTGCATCTGCCCATGGCCTAAGGAGGCCAATATTTGAAAGCTATTAATAAAGACATTTGGGGAGGAGATGGAGACACACCCTTAACCCTCAGTGCAATGTGTTAGAAAAGATGACAGAGTAGGAGAGGCATGCTTTTTCATTTCAAGGATAGGGGTTATTTTTTTTAAAATGGGGACAATCAGTGCCCTGCAAATAACCCATTATTTTCAAAAGAATGCAGGCTGCTGAACATCTGCACCACAGGACTGAAGGCTAACCCAGATAAAGGTTTCAAACTGAATATGGGAGGAAAAAATAAAATTGCCATGAAGCTGGCCCCCATCAACACCTCTGGTGGCTCCTCTTGCCCTTACTGCCCCACACTACTGAACTCCAGACAGGGGGGAGACCCTTCCATGGGCCTGCAGAGCCCTGGATGTTTCCATAGGGCTGAGTCAAGTAGGGAAACCATAAAGCACCATAAAGCATGGGGCCAGGACTCCCTTTGCATGGGGGACTCCCGTCTTCCCACTCAGGCAGAATCTGCTTTTTTGATCTTGAGGTGGCCCAAAGAGAGTTTCAAACTGGTCTCATCATATCTTAGTATTAGCCAGGAACTCAAATCCTACTGTTATGTGGAACACATAGTTCCCTAGAGACATCAAATTACCAAAGACAGGTCAAACGTCCAGCTTGTTTTTCTGTTTGCCCCAACTCAACGTGCATGATGAGAGCAAGCCCTTGATGAAAAGCCAGACTTTTGAGGGAGGCAGTATTAAAATTCTCCGGGCTGCTGGGGACAGGTGGCAGTAACTTCCTCAGCTATCCAAAAGTCAGACATCTAAGTCTCTGTATGGCCAAGGTTGAGAACCAGGGCACATCCGGAGCAGAGTTATCACATGCATAGTGGACACCTATCCAGAAGGCGGCTTGGTTCCCTCCAGTGTGACAAGTGGACAGGGCACTGGAGACATAGCCCCCCTCTGACTTCAGCTTCAACAGAGATGAGTTTCACCCAGAGCAGCATCTGGGGCTTTATCATGGCAAATCTACTGACATCGTTCTCAAATGTACACCATAAAACCAGGGCAGAGGTGGGAAAGGGAAGCTGGGAGATCACTCTAGAAAGCATTCTTGCTCCTGGTTTTCCTCTGAATCAGCTCTGCCTGGGATACTACCTTTCTGGTGATGAAGGTGTTGGTGACATGTACCGAATTAGTTGTACACTCCGGTCCTCACACTCCCTACCCCTACATCTCTGCTCTCAGGAGCTGCCTGTTTCTCACAACTCACCAACTTGGTCCACATGTTTCTCTTAGAGGTTATGTCCAGAGCTGTCTTCTGTGCTTCCTTCCAGGCTGGGCTACCCATACTTAACATCAGGCAGTCATGGAGGACCACGCTCATGGCTAGGGGAAAGGCAAACAAGTTATCACACTGCAAAGCAGGGCATGCCTTCGCAGCTGTCATTGCTTATTACAGTAGAAGAGGGAAATGTCCCTCTTTCATTGAAGCCAAGATTTGGCCTCATCTTTCCTTCCTGTTTTGGCCTCTTCTGCAGCAGTGAAAACTCAGCGACCTCAATTCTCTCTGCTGCTACAACTGTCTTTTTGGTCTCCACAATACCCACCAAAGTAAAAAGAAAATCCAAGTACTACCTCTTAGAAAAGTCCTCAGGGAGCACAGCACTGGTGAGATACACAGGGGCAACCTGAGAAGAACAGCACCTATCTCAAAATAAAGGTTCAAGAATGGATTGTAAGTTCTTTCAGAGACAAATCTGGCAGTTTTCTCACTTAGACAGCTCTACCCTACACCAGGTATTTGATGTCTTTTTAAATTAGGAATTTCTCTGGGTTCTTGGATCATTTACCTATGTGATATGGATAAAACACATCATGATGAACTGAAATCACACAAAAAACACAGTATCTACTTCAACATTTCCAATTGTTACCGTGCAAAAAGCTCAAAGTGATGGGACCTGCTTCTTCAATGCCAGGTTTGGAAAGTCCCAGTGAAATCACCGCTCCCTGGATAGCACATAAATGGGTTGACTCAGCAAGCCTTGAAGCTCTGCCCTCACCCAAAATCTCAGAAGGGTTGCACTGCAGTTCATTTTCCTGGCCTCCAAAATTGCCTTTAGTTTTTTCTCCCAGAACAGTCTCCTTTGTTCAAAATTTTTGCCATCACAGAAATCCCATTGCAAAAAACCGAAAAATTCATGAATCAATGCTACAGTTATAATAGGTCTAACAATCCACTCAAAACAAATGTATGACAATTATCTTGCAATTAAAATTGTATTTTTTTTCTACAGAATTCTGGCTTTTTTGTCCAAACCCAAATGTTTCTATTTAAACTGAAAAATTGTGAAGATGATAGAAAATTGCAGTTGGGGGAGGAGGGGGCTGTGGAGGGTCCTCCCACAAAATATATGCTATTTTCTAATTACCACATTTCTCTTATTTCTAAAATATCCATCACTGCAGTAGCCGAGCAGCCTGAAGTCCAGATCTCATTTAGTTTCATTTCAGAAGTGCTAAAGAGATTAAACGGCTTGCAGATTGGATGATATTGTATGATATGTCCTATACATAATCATACAGAAACTGGAGCTCAGTTTCCCATTAATTGTGCATTGATTCACTTTAAACAGGCTCTGGATACAGGCTGAGATGTATTAATAATATTTTATTGCATTTTAACTCACTTCTGCTCTTATTAACTTGTTAATTTGTTTTAATGAATTATTTAGTTTTTCTCATAAGATTTATTAATGTGTCAGACCATACTTTCACCTGTAGTTTTATATTATATCTATGGCTGAGAGGAAATACCAAGGAAAAAAAGCAGAAAGAATTTTTGTAGAGTATCTTTGTTCCAGTTGTACTATGTTTTGTAATTTATTATTACTATTTTGTTGCCTTACTCCGCACAAGTAAATTAACCAATGAGTGCCTAAGGACATGTAGCACATGTTCAGGGTTTGTGGCATAGGAGTGGATAAACAAAGATGGTAATATCGGCTAATAGAACATCACATCCCACAAGGGGTTTTAATTTCTTTTCTTTGTATGGTTACAATAAGCAATGCTAACCCTTTAAATGAAGAAGGGCATTAGTCCCCATGAGGTTTAGGCTAGCAGTCCACAGGCTGTCCAGTTGCAACTATTTTCTTCCCAATCAGCTTGCAGTTGGGTGCAAAGTTTTGCAGTTCTCCTACCTTCATCTGACCTTCAAGATCATCTGCAGTGTTACCTCTTCAGCATCAAAACTCACAACAGACTTGGGCAGAATTGGCCCAAGAAACCTGTGCTAGAAACCACAGCAGCTCAACAGGGGGTAAGGAAAGTGGTGAAGCAGTGATTGTTTCCCTGCAATTGAAATAGATCCTTTCCTCAAACAGAAAACTTTCAGTGCCGTACATTTGGCAGAACTGAAGAGAAATCAGCAAACATGAAAAGTTTCAGCAGCATTACCTTTATAATGAAGAATCTGGTGTTGCCATTACACCCAGATCAGAATATTTTAATCAGTGCTATTCTGTGACAATTGGGTTATGATCATCTTATATCCTATATCCTTTAACTGCCTTTTTCCCATTACAAAATCAAAATGTCTGTCTGCATCTGCCTGGAGCAACACAGACCCTGAACCCCAGATACACTGTCTTTCCAAATAGGCACAAACCAGCACGTTCCCTTATACTCACAAGTTGTGATGACTCATCTAGGATCAAAGATTCATCAAATTTAAAACAACAAAAAATATATTTGTTCAAGTAATTTATTCCCCAATTTATCTTGATTTAAAGATACCAAGAAACAAAAACTCCACCAATTCCCTGGCCACTTTACTTCACATTTAATCACCCTCTGTATTGAGAACCTGCATTTCCTGTGTGAATATGTGTGGTTTCAGCTTCCAGCCACCAGTACTAACTCAGGAGCCCTTTAGTAGCCGGTATTTTTTCCTTCTCAAGGTCCTCAAACTTCTACACCAGAGCTCAACTATTTCTGTGACTTTCTTCGCTGCTGTTTTCAGTTGTTCCCACCTCCCCTTTACCGTGTGAACACCAGGACTGTGGGCAGCACACCACTATTGGTCTCATCAAGGCTTTCACAAAGAGACTATTCCTTGCCTGCTCCTACCTGTGTAGACCTACGCAGTCCCACTGGGAGTTCATTTTCTGCTCCTTTTCTGAGCACTCTCTGCCTCCCTCTGCCATACGCTATGGACCACCTCCCATGCTCCTCAGGTACAGCTTGTATTGTTAGCACAGAAATGCTTTTTTGTTTAAATGGGCCCGTACTTCCAAGGAATTTTGATCACTACATAATTGTCCCCACTGCTGTTTATCACCTAGAGTTGCCTGCAAATTTTGCTGGCAGTGATGTTGTAATTCCAGACCACTGAAGAAAATGTTAAAGAACATCATCTTTAATGTCTCCTAGTTTTCTTTCCCCTGTTGGTCACAAATCACCAATTTGCTGTGTTTATACCCTCCTCTTTTGTAACGTCTGTGGTACAGCTTTTTCAGGGTGATGTGACACGCAATTTGTATTTCCACTTGTGCACCTTCTCCATGAGCCTTCAGGCTGTGATCCAGGAACCTTTTCTGTCCTTTGGCAACAATAACATATCTACAGCAGGTTCAGAAGCTGTTCCTTCTGCTATGCACCAATTCCTTCCACCTAGCTGGAAAGAATCAGCCCTAAAATATCCCTCAAAACTTCTGTTCACCCACTCAGTGTGTCAGTGATGAGGTCTTGTTACACAGCTGTACCACTGAGATCTCTTGGAGGTATCAAACCTTGGGTTTGATCAAGGGTTCACACCCTGGGTTCTCCACAGGAAACTCCATAGCTGGAGGCAGCCGAGTCATGCAGCAAGGTAGCCCTTGTGCGTGGCTTTTGGCTGATCTCAGAGAATGGGCAAAGCAAGCCCACATCTGCCTGCTGGAGGCCGTATAGACATACCCCCAGGGCACAAACAGAAGAGCTGTTTCATGTGGCCTCCCCTTGGCCTCCAGCACACGCTGACACAGTCAAGTAGAAATACAGAATTTACGCACTTAAGCAGAGGGGGAAAAATTAAGCAAAGAGATGTGCCTGGCAGCTCTTTAACTGTAGCAAAGGTCTATATGCAAGCATTTTTCTGTAGGGAGTGAAGAGGGCAGGGACAGGGAGAAGGAATGTCCTGACTCCAGCTCCAGCACAGGAGCTGCAGCATTCCAGGCAGCGTAGGCAATTCAAGAGGTGGGTAGGAGATAGCACTGCATCCCGGGAACCCTACCATGGCTTCGCCTACTGTGCCTACACCTCACAGCCCTGGGCAGCGGCCAACTGTTTGGCTGAGGTAGCTGGAAGGCTGCTTCCTCCTTCCCCTACCCCCTTCCCTCTACCCTTATTAAAGCCAATGAGGAATTCTTCCTGCTGTTTTTTAAGCAGACTGAAAGAAAAAATGCAGCTGGATGGCATTTGCCTACCCTCAGCCAAATTTCAGACAGAAGTTTATGCATTCAAAGAAATATAGATAGCAATCTTGACTTTATTGTTTGTTGTTTGGATTGCAAAAGTATCAGGAAGCAAAGGTGCCCTGGAACTAATTTCTATTGTATTCTCCAGACAGCTTGCTCAGTAGCATAAATCCTATTAATAGATGACCTCAGATGTTGCCTTTTGAGTGGTGGTGAGTTTTTGAAGAGCATGAGCAATGTTTTTCTGTGGCTCTATAATTTCCCTACTGAATAAACAGTCCTCTTTCCTCCCCTTCCCCCAAGTGTGCCTGCTTCATCAGCACTTCCCTGGCGGAGCGTGAAACATGGGCATGCTAAACAATAAACCCTCTGTTTTCCACAGCTGTACTTATGCCAGTAAAACTCTTTGTACCACTCGTAGATTAAAAGCTCTCACCTCTCTCCTCATTCTCCTTGTGTGCATGCCACAGATCCTCAGAGAAAAACCTGGCTTGTTCAGCTAAGGCTAGCCTTACTTCAATAGCCTTTTAATCAATGAGACAAAAGTCACTGAAACACGTGTCATAGCTGCCATCCTGGAGAGTGCTGCCGAGCCCAGCTTCCGAAAGGGAGGCAGGTAGCTGAGGCTGGAAATAGTACATGATGCTACTAATATCATCTGCTGAGCACTCAAAAGTGGACTTGTCACCCGCTGAGGAAAAGTCCTTTGCAGCCTCATTAACCATGGCCAATGCAGTGGAAACGCCTGTGTATGCCTCCCTTGGAAAGACCCTGATCAAGAGATAAAAAAATTACCTCTGAGCTTATTTTCTCTCCCTCTTCCTCTCTCACTCCCTCTTGCTATCCTTTTCAAGTTCATGGATCTCAGACTTGCTCATGGTGAGGGATCCGCTCAGAATGAAGGTTCTATAAAAAAGGAGAGCTGAAACCAGGAAGATAGCTCTTCAACCTTTACAAGCGGTTTTCACATGATGATATACACAATTCAGTGCTAAAGCCATCTTTCATTTTGTTTTGGTTACCTACCTGAAGTGGGCTCTTACCAAAATCCCTTTTGCACAATTTTCCCAAAGTATGACAAAACCAGGACTCACCTTTGGGAGGAAGGGCCACAAAGGAAAGGCAAAATTGTTGCTGTGCTTTCCCAAGCAAACCTCCACTCAGACGAAAGGTGCTGTGGCTTTGGGTTTTAAGACCTATCGTGAAAGACCCACACACTCTGTCAACTTCCAGCTCTTTAGTCCGTTCACCTTGAAAAGCCATGGGGCTAAGCCAGCCCTGTTGGGTTGTGAGCTGCACACAGGTTTAACACCTACGTTAGTGCTCTGCATCTGTCACTATGTGTAATTGTACTTCCCTACTGCTGTTTGCACAGTGTGGGACCACCATGCAGAGCTATAGCTCTCTCCTTATTAAAGTACTCGGATTTAATCAAGATTACGGTAGCTTGGGGATGACACAGGCTGCCCACAGAACAGACAGCATCTCAAACTAGATTAACTAACTGAATAAATAGATAAAGAGGAGAGAAAGGAAGCAGTGCTTTTGTGCCTTTCACTTTGCACTTCTGCATTCCAGCTGCCAGCGCTGAGGGCCAGCCCTTGCTTTTGCAGGCAGCCAGAACTGCAGGCTGTGTGTGTGCTTTCTTTCATATCGGAGCTGCTGAGCTCTGCTGCTGGACAGACCATGCCGGATGCCAGCATGGGAAAGGACATCCCTTGGGTCACCTCTCCAGCTGACCCTGCCTCTGGGGGAGCCTGGAAGGCAGAAGTGACGAGAGGCTGGAGGAGGGAGATGTAAGGTAGGAGTTCTGCAACACTGTGGACTGCCACAGTACCATGTGCCATAGCCCTCTAATGCCTAAAAGCCTGGCTAGATTTTTCCCATCTGTAAATACTATGTTTGCCAGTGTCTAGCTAACTTTCCAGTGACACGTGAAGTTTTCATACCAGGTCATGGATTCTGCAAACAGCTGTGCCTGTCAAAGACCATCATTCCTAAGTGGGGGTTACCATGGCCCTACCAGAAAGCATTGCCACCTCAGTCCTGCCAAGAAAAGGGCACGCAAGCCCTTCCTCATCTGCCTCAAGCCAGACAGTTAGCAATACTGCCTTCCTCAGCTGTGTAACCTCACCCAGCTGCCTAGTCCAGGAGCTCTCACTGGATCATGTCTTCTGGCAGGAGTAGTAACTTCCAGCAACTAGGACAGGAACATCTTCAACCTGTGCAGTTAACGGCAGAAAGAACATGCACCTATAGCTTCACTCTGCAGCACCAGTAGCAGGTACAAGACCATCCTTGCATGTGCATTCTGTTTCCTAATCACATCTACTACCTGTGCTTCTGACACATATCTCTCTCCATCCCTGCAACCTGTGGACATCTCGGAAGCTCTGTAGCTACAAGAATGGAGATGTCTAGATTTGTCACCAACTTCTGCTGTTTCTACTTTTATGGCAGTGGAAAGGGATGCCAAGCACTCAACGTGGACCAGCATAGAAGCCATACAATCATTCTTCTCATAGTCAAAATGTTTTGGATTTGGATTTTGTCATTTTTCCCAGCTAGGCAAAATCCAGCCTGATCACGTAGGGTAGAATCCCCCACTGAAGCGACAGAGTCATCAGTGGGCACAGACATGGTTCTCTCCTGCAAGTCGGCTTGCCTGAAAGCTGTGTTTGTGTTACTGCAGCATCATGCTGAGCATTTTAGCTTTGCAATACCAGCATATCAAGTACCACACTTCTCTGTCAGTGCTGAACCAATTTCTTAACACAAGCTTATGGGTTGCTTCAAGCTTGACATCTGGAGGCACAAAAGATGTCTTGAATTTCTTCTGGCAGTGTGATGCTATTTTGCTAGTGGCTAACTTCTGAGTGCCCGATCACTGCAAAAGTTTGTGTCAAAACACACTACACACTGCTTGACAAAAGCTAGGCACCCAGTAACAGAAGTGAAAACAGTCCATACACTTTGCAATGTAACTGCAGCCTGCTCAGGCTTAGCACAATGTGGCAGGAAACTCTAGGCAAACAAGTATATCTTCAGTTTTGCCTCTTTCAGAGACTGAGGTATTTAATCTGTTGTAAGATACAGTTAACATCCTTTAGTATTCACTGCCTGGAACCATGTCCCAGGTGGATCATGGCAGCCTTTTTTTTTTTTTAACAGCTGGCCAGAAAAGGAGCAGGTCATTTCCCCAGCTGGGGCTGCCCTTGGATGGAGTACTCTGCAAGAGGGAGATCCAATTCAATGACCCTTGTCCTTCAGGCTCCCTTCAGCTGGGAATGAGAGAGGAGGTTGAATTCCTTTGGACAGAGGACTGGAGACTTTATGGCACATGTCCCATGGCACTGCTGCTTGGTCTCCTCTGTCCTGGGCAGGGCAGGGTTTAGGTTTGTGTGCCAGCTTGAGCAAAAGCCAGGCCTTGCTTCAGGGGTGGCTGTGTGTAGTCACATAGCGCTGAAGCAATCACTGCAGACAACACTTGTAAGTAAAGCTCCCTGCATGATCCCTGCATAATTGTAAGCTATATAAACACTTGTTCCTTTTTTTTAAATGTGAAAGTCCAAGTTATTTGTGCCTATTCTCACTTACCCAGAGCTTACTGGGACACAACGCCTGAGGAACTTTAAGCACTACTGCAAAGTACTGTTCTTCATTAAATTCTGTCCTTCCACACCCAAGTCCCCTCACCTCACAGTATTAGGTGCCGCTGCTACCTTGCAGCACAAAGCCATCAGCCCCGAGAAGTGATGATAGCCTATTTCAGGACTGCAGCACTGCTGTGAACAAGGTGCTCAAGTATGATACATTATCCCTCCAAGGCTGAAAATATCACCTCTGCAATGCTCCTAAACTCTGAGCTAGGTGAGGTTAACACCACAGCCCAGGCTTCTCATGTGATAGAACAACCGAAAAATCAAGACTGTTTATACATACAGGACACTGGAACTTTTTATCCTTTGCGCTGCTCTCTACGTGATTTATGTGATATACCATGTGGGCAGAACAGTTTGGAGCTCCGAATACGATTCCAATAAGCTTTAACACATACGACAGGTTTTGGTTAATTAGCACTAGGTAGTGGAAGCCCCACTATGAATTACTGAATTTTGCAAATTAACAACTATGAGACTATAGACTACAAATAAGCCACCAAAGGATGCTTCACCAGACCTTAGATTTATTTCCTTGACAGGTGTAGTATAGTTTTAATGTATTTTATGCAGTGATTATCAGTGTAAACTTACACTTAAAATAGTTTTATATATTTATAAGGACAAAACAAATTCTGCGCTAAAAACCCAAACTGGTCCACTGAAATGGAACTCCGCTACCTCAGTCTCCTATACAGCCAAATTACAAAATAAAGGGATGCCTGCCACTACCTGGGCAATAAAGGACAGATTTATTTTAAACCACGTTTTTCTGCCCTGTCACATTAATGACCTGTAGTGTAGCTCATGATATTCAAAAGTTTAACTAAAGGGATAAGTATGTACTTCCATGACAGCGACCACCTCTCTCTGACCCTGTTAATAAAATCGTAGGCACCTGAAATATGATTCTTCTAAGCTTTCATTTGAACCCAAAATTCGCCCCCACAGCCAAAATGAATCTTCCTCCAAGCAGAATGCAGTTGCTAGTCCTATCATAGAGCAACACCGCACAAAACTGCTGGGAGCAAACTGAAGAGTGCTTTATCCAATTGCAACTGCCTGGGGTCAATGAAGAAGATATTAGATTTATTTTTAGCTTGCTTTTATAGACTGATTGCATTTTCCATAAGATAATTCAGTAGAGGTTCTTCTTTCTGTTGCTTTGGGTTTCTTTTTAATCATCAGGTTGGTCACATTATTAATTAACAAGTTCTTAATAAATCATTGACTGTTTAATGTGAATCAGAAGAAGCAAACGCTGGCATGCCTTGACTAAATTTTTTCATAGTTTGTTAATAGAAACTCTAGGATGTTCATCACCGAAGTATCCCAGAACCTCTCAAACAATAAAGAATTTGGTTTCATGATACCGACGAGAAGTGGAAGAGTGATGTAAAAAGAGGCTAACAAGTAAGGAACAGAGCAAAGACCAATTAAAAAACTTGCTTGCAGTCTTAAAAGAAACTAGTAGCATCAATACCAAGGTATAGTAGGCTGTTTATCAGTTGGTGTTACCTGAGTTTAGTTTTTAGTTTAGATTGGAAGGCTATAGCAAGAAGAACAAGCTGCAGATGAAAAGCAACAGCCAAACTTGATTGCAGTTTGGCTTTTGATATCAGATACCAAACATGTATTTGCTTTTGTGTGAAGCTGGAATCCCTGCTTGGAAAAATCTATGCCATGATATTTTTAGTAATGCTAGCAGTAAGGGTTCAGAAATAATGAATCAGATTTTGAGAAATCATGAGGTTAGTGTAAAAATTATAGGAACATTTTTAAAGAAATACTCTTTTTTGTTTTCATTTTTTTCTTTATTCACACTTGCTCTAAAAAAGTCTTGAAATCTGTATGCAACAATGTCATCAGGAGCTGGGTTTTTAAGACAAATGCTTGATGTTGTAAAGCTCATGGAAAAAATTGCTAGGGTTAGTAGTGTATTTATTCAATAGCATTGATTATGCAGGGGGATTAATTCTAGCAACTTAAAGGGTTATGCCTTATAGAGCCTGGTGGCAGGCAAACATGAAGGTTTGTAGACAGAATTTCAATAATATTGAGTTGTCAGCTTTTGAGCCAAGACAGAGGGTTGGATTCCAAAGCCACTTCATTGGCCTTGTCAGGTCTTCTCTAGCTATGAACCCAATGCACAGAATAAGAGGAGAAGATCAGGATTTACTGATGCTGTGGGCAAGCACCCAGATGCTAACGTCCCTGTGTTTTGCTCACCATAGCTGGCACCGAAGTTGGATGAGAGAGGAGTTGCTGAGGCAGTGGCGCGATGCAGTTGCCTGCACAGAGCAGGCTGATGCCGCCGAGATGCTGGTGGGTTAGATGAGACTGGGGCACCGAGGCGGCAGCAGCCTGGAGCGGCAGCTGGGGGCCTATGCGATGCCTTCCATGCTTCCCATGGCACAAGCCCCCGGTGTTCCGACAAATGTGTTAAGCCCAGCATTATCTGCCTGTACCGTGACACACGACCCTTGTTTTGTCCAATGTACTTGGGAAAGCTGAACGAGTACCGAACAGGACAATATCTAACCAAGTAGAAACACATTCAGAGATAATTTTTTCCTAACCAAAACATTTAAAATCCTTTGTTACAACAGATGATCTTTCTGCCTTTCTCTACCAACATCCATCTGCCACTGCTTCCATCTCTAGTGAGACTCATTTGCAAGTCACTCACCTAACACGCATTTTGTTTCCGTAACTAACGGCATTGAGTTATTGGCTTTGCGTGACCAATGGTCAAAGCACTGTGCAAATTGCAAGGAAGGAGAAAATTCCCAGTGGGAAATTCTGTATGTTGTAAAAATATTTCATCCATGCCCTCACCTGTCTTTGCATTGTGTAAAACACATCTAGTCTCCATCTTAAAATGGTAGTTTTGTCTCTGTTAGTTTCCTCTTACATAGGACTTTGTGGCTGGGAACTTCTAATTCCTCTTTTCAGCCACTTTTTTACGCTTAAAATAAGTGTTTTGATCAGAAGCTAGAAAACCGGAGCCGGCCGAGAGTGCATGCAAATTCAGCCGAAGCCTTTTGCCCAGTTGATTCAATCTTCCCTTTAAACCCCACAATGATCCGCAGTAATGGATAAAAATTCTGAGTAGGAGAAAGAAGAAAAAAAATACCCAGGAAGCAATTTGAATTGCTGTGAGGAAGCACTGGAGGCTCTTGGCCCCGGGGAACTCTCCCCAGTTCATTGGAGGCTTTCAGATACCATGGTGATGGGGGACTTTATGAATAACTAGATAGATAGATAAATGGTAAGTGCTTTTGATCTCTGCTAGCCTGTATTTCATTTTGTCAGCTGGGGAGAGGCTATTCAAATCTGTCGGCTGTAGGAGGTCAGCCAGGGAAAAGAAAATGTCTTCATTACAGCCTTCTGTTCAGCCAGGCCTCCCAGCTGACCCTGGCGCCCAGGCTTGTCAATCAGACGAGGTAAATTTTCCGACTGAGGGAAGATGTCGCTGTGCCAGATTTATCCCTGGTGTAAGAGCTCGGAGGCAGCAGCGTGAGGCCAAGGAAGACTTTGCTTGCATTGGGACATCTCCCCCAAAACGGCCGTGGGATTCGCCGGCACCTTCCCCAGTGGGGTGCGCATGGGAAACCTGAACCCGTTTTCCCCAGCACTGTCTTCAGTGCCACTGGGGCGTGAGGCTCCGATTATAGAAGACAGCCTTACTCTGTAGTGAGAAATGCCTAAATTTTAATTACATTTTCTGCACTGAGTCTTTTCAATCAGCTAGTCCCCTCTCATGGATCCAATACACATTTCAGGCGATGGAGCTGGAGTTCACTTCAGTTTACATTTCAGGCTGAAAGTGAATTTTCCGTGTTTAAAGATCATGCTCTGGCTCTGCGGGCACAGCCCCGTGGAGGTTTGTGGCAACCATCAGGAAGGAAACCAGGACGGGTTATCACAAGGCAGAACGCCGTCTAATGGAAAAGGAAGATCTCAGCTATTCAGGAGGGAGAAGGAGAGCACATTTTTTGCAAGAGGATGCATAAAAATTGAAATAGGAATTCCAATCCCATTATTTGGTAATGGGATTTGTAAACCTCATGTTCACAGGCTGAGATAAACAATATATGCTTCCCAAATTCCTCTTGGAAGAAGAGCTCTTTGCAGCATAGCTAAATTACACAGTAAGTTATCATTTACAAAGAACAAAAATAGGAAGAGGAGTCAGCGAAATTAATTTATGTCTAAAGGATTTCTCAGTTTTTGGATTGAAGGGTGGGGAAACAGAGTCTCCTCCAAAACCACACTCTTAATGGAGATGGGTTTACTGTGTTAGATCATTTCCAGAAAGCATTATAAAAATGTTCTCTTTACTCAAGCTAGCCAGGTTTTAATAGTATCAAAGCAAAATATGGTCTGCTATTAGCATGAAATAACATTAGCATAAATGGGAAAGAGTAAGGACGCTTGAAAAAAATTCCACATAAGTGGCCTGCTCATTTCACTAGACATCACTGTAGCTGAGAAACTGTGAAATTTCCATAATAATTGAGTGCAGAGAAAAACAAGCAACAATTTTATTGATAGGGAAATTACATCCTGTTGCTGAATATAAAACTACAGCTCTGTTCAATGGCCCTTTAACAGCATTGAAAGTATATATTAATTTGTAAGTGTAAATGAAATGTAAATAAAATATTCAGTTCAGTCTGTCCACAGAAACCTCCTGATAGTATTCCAGTGCAGGAACCCAGGAGACATATGTTTGGATTCCATATCCTAGACCCTGAGCTAGTGGCATCTGATACCTTTGTGGGAAAGATTTACTCAGCTGCTGTGTGGTGATACACTTGTGACAAAAAGCACAGTACCGACTGGTCTATGAGATGGTACTGGCTTTGGGGGAGAAGGGCTCCTTGGGGTTTTTTGCTTGCTTTCTTTTGAAAAGAGGATCTTTCAGTACTTCATAGCAATAATCCCAGATATTGCAGTTTGAAGCTGTACTGCTGCAGTGCTTCAGACTGTTACAGCAGTGCTTTTCTTTGCAATAGGATTGCAGTTTCCAAGGGGAAGCAAACTGCTTTTTTACCAACTGGGGAGCAGTAAGGAAAGCAGCTATGGAAAATGAGTCCAGCTGGGAGGGACCATACCAGTTGTTACTACACAGACCCAGAGCTGGCAGTGGGGGGACGGGGCTGTGGCCGCAGCCCCGTTGGCTGCCCTGTGGGCTGCCCCACCAGCCCCTGGCTCTTTCAGGGCTGGGACCTGCGTGGTGACAGCGACGAAGCTGCTTGCATTTCTTAATAAGCATCTTCCCACCTGAAATCCAGCAGTAGTCACGAAGCTTGGAAAATCCAAGGGGAGTCCGGGGCTCATGCACTCATGAGCTTGCTGGAGCCCCTAAGCTGCTGTGGTCCCAGCCCCTGGGTTGCTGTGGTCCCAGCCAGCCAGGCCCTAGCAGAGAGGACCCCTCCACCCATCACAACAGCTCTGGTAGCAGCCGATTTCCTCCTCCTGCCTGTAAATGTGCCTAGGCACTGAAGGCCACTCTCCCCGTTACCTTCTGCAGCCATATACACTCCAGCAAAGTAGGTCTGAAGCGCTACCCAGTCAGCACCACGGTGCTTTACATCCCCTGTGCGCTCTGCACGGAAGTAAATGGTTTCCCTCGGGGCAGCGCAATGGAGAAAAAGGCCCTGAAATTGTGCCTTTAGCCGTGCTCCTGCCAGGCAGCCCCCACACAGCCCTCCCTGGATGGTTCGTCCTCAAAACGGTGTTGGGGGGAGAAAGGTTTGGGGGGGATGGGAGCGATTTTGTGGCTGCACAAAGCCAGTTGAACAGTTAATGCTTTAACCTTGCGTATAATTTATACAATAAACAAAGTCACATGTTTCTCTAATAATTTAGATGTAAGCAAATGTTGATTTATTCAGGAAGGCTACTGCCAGCAGCAAAGCCTGCAGCACTGAAATTTGAATTAAACTAGGACAGAAGCAGGCTAGTCTATAATAACATTTGTATAATTTTATTTTTGCCCTTGGCTCAGTTCATTTCCTTCTACAGTAGATGCATGAAATTGGTTCTTCAGCCACCTTTAGCTGATGTTCATTGATATCGGGGGTAAGCAGAGAAGCAAGAGAATGTAACCTTTTTAGACTTTGTGTTTGCAATCATACGGCCATGAATTCTTAGGTCATTTATGACAATAATTTTCTTCTCTGACTTTTCTTCCCGCAGTAGTCTCTGAACAGCTCCATTTAACCTGGAGTGATGGGGCTTTTCCCCCCATTTTTTTCCTGCATGGAGACTTCTAGAACAGAGCCTGTTAAACAGATGCAAATGTTGTGTTGTTTTTATTCTTTTATTCAGGCCTGAGGGCATGAAATTGGAGTTCTCTTATTCTGCTTTCAACATGAAGGAAGGGGACTGTATGATACTTTAAAAATAATGGTGAAAAAAATATGCACTAGTATAGATATCTGGAATGGATTCCGTGGCTTCTCTTCCAACTTTGCCTTCGAGGAGCAGAAAATATGCTGGATAACAGGGAAGATGCAGAGCAGCAAACGGCAGTCATTCCGTCAGGGGCTTCTGGTGGCAGCGAACGCCCTGCTCCCGAGCCTCAGAGGATTCACAGTGCCAGAACACACACATAAACCACTTCGGTTTTGTCCAGGGAACCCACGATAGGTTTCCAAGCAAAGTCAGAGGATCCCACTCCATGAGTGAGAACTTCTGTTCCCAGGCTGGCAGGCGCTGGGCGCCGAGGGGAAGCCTGGTGTTACCTGGCTGTGACCCCATGGGCCCTCTCCAGCCCTGGGCTGATACGCCCCGGAGAACCTGCTTGAAACGCTCCCAAGGGCACGGTGCTCGCTTTTGCTGAGCCAAGAGGGACACGCTTGGGCTGAGGGGACTTTATGGGCAAAGAAATGAAAGCAAAGCGGAGGCTGAAGAGCAGGGGACGTGAGGGGAGCTAAGAGTAGCACTGGCAGAAGAGTGATAATGTCTCTGTCTGGCAATGTGACAAGGATCATCTTTTAACTGCAGCCAGGACGAGCAAGATTGTTGCACAGGAATGACTCAAGTTGGTTTTTTCCAGACATAAGCCTGACCAGGTGCAAAAACGTGAATGCCTGTTGCAAACAGAGGTAGTGGTTGTCTTACACATAACACCCATGTATGTGGTGATTTCATGGCTGTGGTATTTGCTAAAGAGTAACTTCATTTTTGCAGTCCTCTACGTTGCAAAGAAAAGCTTCTTAATGTGAGTCAAAATCAAACCAAGTCCTGCGGGCCCTGGGCAGTTTCTGGGACTCAGGAGCTGTCCTTAGCCGTGCACATGTGTCTGTCCTCAGCATGCACAGACCCTGAAACCTGTCAGTGACACCTTCCAAGACCAGGACGATAAAAGTTTGAGCAGAAACAGCCACTTAACATGTTTCAGTAGAAGGCCATGGCTGACTGCCAGGATGGGAAATGCCAGCCTCAAGCTCCTTCCTTGAAAAAGTAATCTACTCCCTCTCCTCACCACACAGTGACCACGAAAATGGAACCAACCCATGCCCCTTCAAAGGCCCTCTTGCCTCAGGAGTGTAAAAACTGAAACTGGACAGTTTTCTAGTCCTAAATCCTAACAGTGTGTGACCTATGGATGCCTTGACTCTTATGGTCCCACTTGACCCATCTTGCACTGTCTCACCTGGAAGCTAAGGGCCATGACATATTCCCAGCTTTCCGTGACCACATACCACAGTGAGGGGAGGAGAGCCACCTCTGCATGACTGCTTGTGCAGCTCTGCCCATGACAATACTTGCAGACCTTTGTTCCAGCCCCTGCTCCTCTTCCTCTTCCCACGTGCTGGTTACTGCAAGCAAGGGAAGGGCAAGTTGGAGGTATTTCCTTTGCCAAAGCATGTGGGAAGCAGGAGCAGACTCCAACACCACCAGCCACAGCCTCCCAGGCTGCTCCTTGGGTAGCGCACTCATGTGCTGCCCCTGACCTGGGGCAAAGTCATGGCTGAGCCCTTAGTTCCCTTATTATTAATTAAAACATCGGAGGAGATCCTCAGCTGGAATAAATATTCATTGCTCCTGGCCCTCGCCCTCCGGTTTCCGAAAGCACACAGAAGTAGCCACATTTAAGCTGTTAACACTGAACTTGGATCACACTTCTGCGGTCAAATAAATAAGTATCACTGCATCCCATTTAGCTCTGTTAATGCCACATTAAGAATGGCATGTGTTTTGACATAACCACCCTTTCCCCTTTTTTTTAAACGCCATAAATGAAGCATTGAAAGTCCCAATCCATCAAGGTGACATCAGATCAGTGGACTGTGACTTTTATGACATCAGAGCAATTGATTCTATGACTCTTTTATGTGTAGCTTGCTATGCAATGATTGCTCTTGTCTCCATATATTACATCCTAACATCCTGGAATAATCTCAAGAGATAAAAAGGAATCACTGTGAAGCAGTGAAGTACAGTAGTTACAGAATTGCCATAAAACTGTCATAAAAATTGTAGAAACAAAAATGCCTTTAAAGATGGCAATGTTCCATTATAGGTCCCTAGCTAATGGTCTGTAGTTGCTCTATGCATACCTTACTACATTTACTGCTTCTGGATATTTCTCTACCTTTCTCCCAGAAGCTTATAGTTACCAAGACATGCAGGGCTGTTGGCCTGCTTACCGTAAGTCCCTTTATCCCATTATATCACCTCTAACAAGCCAAGCGCTGTTTGTACCAGGCTAAATTCAGGGCTTCTTTTCAAATAGCCCAAAAAAAGAAAAAAAAAAAAAAAAAAAGCTGACAAAGAAAGGGAGGTATAAGCTGTTTGTTGCCATAAAATTGCTGAAAGAAAACAGATACTCTGTGGTGCTTATAAAGAAAGGTGCTGTTAAAATTAGATTCGAGGCACAGAATAAGCAGCTCTCTCCTGCTGAGAACTGACATGGAAAGCTCTGCCCAGAAGATAGAGCTCCAACTGGATTTTTTACTACAAAACCACGTGTCTGAGCCCAGTTAACATGCAAGGTGCTGTGCCACATAGCTATGTGTTTTCTTGTGCTCTCCAGGTTATCCACACAAGGTTACTACTGCGATCAATGAGCAAGCCAGTGTTTCTCTTTCTCAGATACAAATGTGGCCTTTGTTGCTCTGTGGGAGGATAAGCCCCGACAGGCAAAGTTAAATGCTTTTTTTTTTTCCCCTTTTTTAATCTCAAAGCAATTTTATGTAAGCAAAAAGGTGCTACAGTCATAAGGAAGCTGTAAGTCATCTGAGAAGTTTATGCCTTGGGGTCCTGAAAGATGAGCTCTGGCAAATCTCACCCCTGCCGCTGCGGATGTCCGTGCCCCAGCTCTCCACCCATGCTCCCCGTCCCTGCCTCTGAGCAGGGGCACAGAAAGCATCATGTGCCAGCGTCCTCCCTGCTCCATCTGCCTGCACTTCCCTGGGGGACAAGGATGGATGTGCACCATTGCACCAGCCCCCACAGGAGCCACAGAGGCATGGGCTGCCTCTGCCTCTGCC
This sequence comes from Gavia stellata, assembly GCF_030936135.1. Classification (NCBI taxonomy): domain Eukaryota; kingdom Metazoa; phylum Chordata; class Aves; order Gaviiformes; family Gaviidae; genus Gavia; species Gavia stellata. The sequence goes on from NC_082596.1 coordinate 50,685,189, forward strand.
AGTGATGACCTCTGGGGTAGGAGAGGGGCCAGTGACCAGAGCAAGGGCTGTTATCCCTTCAGCAACTGCAGCTGTTCCTGCTATACATGTGAGTAGGCACCTATAATTCCTTCCCCAGGTTGTCTGCCTCGCTAGAGCAATACAGCAGCTTCATGAAATACCTTAACACCTTTAAAATACTTTGGGATACTTACACAGAAGGCACTAGGAAAAGATATATTTGTAATAAAAATTTGACAGGTAGCCAGGTGTGCCAACATCCTCTAGTCACCCTCAGAAATGAGGCAGTGGGAGAAAAGCAGCACCTCTCTGGCCAGCTTTCTCCAGCCCCTCTAGCATGCACACGCACACACACACGCATGCCTGGGAGCTCCAAACTGCAGCTGGACAGGCCATTTGCTGGGGGAAGAAAACAGAGTCTGTTAGCCCTTCAGCCGAAATTGCCAAGCAGGGGAAGCTGCAGGGAGTTCAGCAGCCTAAAAAACCACCTCTATGCATGGTGCCACCTCTGGGAAAACTCTGGTGCTAGCGTGGGAGATGAGATTCTCCAGATGCTCCCAGCCTGGCTTGGTACTCACCAGGAGCGGGGATCTGCAGACGAAATGCTCCATGCCCTCTTTCTTCTGCCTCTGTCCCTCCCAAACAGGCATATTTGGGCAGGCTGAGAGACAATCTAAGCTATCCAAGATGATGAACGATTAGTGCTTATCCCTCTTACAAGGATCTGTGCTCCGTTTTATTGGGGTGACGGGGGAAGAGATGTGTGGCTGGGACCTTTACAAGTGCCCTTTGTAGACTCCAGGGTGCTTTCAAGGGCAGCTTGTGTCATAGGATACTGACAACAACAGAGCCCAGCTTGAACACCCACCCTTAACTCACTCTAATTTATATGCAGACCAAGCAGCAACATTATTGTTCAGCTGGGGGCATATTTAATTGCTGAATGTTCTGCAGATGTCTTGCAGGCTGTATAGATAAAGGCATTTAAGTTGCTGACTTATAACAGCACATCTTTCTTCTTTTAACATAAAAATTCCTACCTTCTTTGATGGATGCGGAATTTTTAAGACTGAAATCCTGTGCTAGTCCTTTAGAATATTTCAGCGAATGTTAAACTCCCCGGCACTGCGAGGGAATAGCTAAATCCTGGCACCTTTCCATCAGGGAAAAAAATTAGCTTCATTACTGTAAAAGCAGTGCTTTCCCATGGCATGAAATCGAGGAAGGTCCATTATTGTTTCTTTAAACCCAGCGGTATGACATGTCAAGCTCTAGCCAGACACTGAAGCGATTGCAGTTTATTTAAGTGCAAGCACTCTACCCAGTGCTGAATAAGACGTACAAGGAGTCAGGAGCCTTGCCCCAAGGAGACTGCAACCCAAGGGCAGCCGTGCAAAGCATTGCTGGTGCCAACGGTCCAGCACAGATCCCCTTCACAGCAACACTGTGAGGTGCCAAGCAATACAGGATCAGGCCCATGAACTTCAAACTCTCTGGGGAGAGGAGAGAACTGTCCTGTCTCTCTCTTGTTCATCTCTTATTCGTAAGGACTAAGTACGGCATATTGTCTCTTTTTTCATGTTTTTGTTTGGGTTTTTTTTTAAATCCCTCCAGACTTTCAAGAATAATCAGATTTAAAAATGGATGTCCTGTCTATTTTTTTAATGACACCTATGATGTCCTTTCTGGCTTGTGCCGCACCAGGACACCTCTGTCCTAGTGACATAGGTGTCTGACAATTTGTCAGGGAGATAGCCGTAAGTTAGGCAGAAAACCGGACTCCATTAAAAAAACATAAAAGCTGGGAGGAGGCAACTTGATGTGGCATGGCTCCTGGCGATGAGGAAGCATGAGTGCATACTGAAGCTTAGAAATAGAAAGTGATGTCCTCATAAAAATATGGCTTTAGGCTGGTGTGCCACTAGAAATTCTTCTGTCAGTTTAGAATATTTAGCTCTAAGGGATCTCTACTTTCAAATGGATCTTTTGATGCAAAATAGGCTGCACAGGCAGAGATAGTGTTGAAGAAGGGAGAGTTGCATTCACTCCCAGTTATGCTTGGTAAACTGAAGATTTTTAGATAGGCTTTTTGATCCCAAAGTATTGAGTGGGCAGGTGGGTTACCTCACCCGTGCGTTAGCTCTCCGGGCCCTTCTAACTGAAAACCGTTACTGATGCCTGGGCACTAGATAATACTGAAAGCTTCAGCGCTGCTGGTTATCAGGGGAACCTCTTTAGCCTAATTTGAAAGCTCAAAGCTCCAGGCAACTGAATTTTTTTGGTTACAGGCTCTTTTGTGTGATGTTCCAATGCAGTATATCCAATCAATGATGCGATACCACGCACGGTACCATCATGTGGATGTTTATTCCCCCTGTGTTTTGTATTTGACTTGTTAAACTGCAAGAAGAGTTCAGGGAACAAACGGAAAAAAAAAATAAAAAGCAAACTCCTCAGCTCCCCTGCTGCAGAAATTTAAAACTAGCGAATACACAAGCCTCAGTGCTCCAAGAGAAATGAAAAAGAGCGGAAAGTGAAAATATATACATATGTATACACATGAACAAAACATGAGCCACAGTCATGGCAATCTGGGCTCCAATGTGCCAAACAAAAGGGGTTATTCCTCCAAGCAATCTTTGTACTGTAAAATTTAGGACACAACAAGGCTGGTTTATGATCACACTGTAGATTCCACTGTAAAACTATACAGTCACAGTACAGTAAATTCCACTGGACGATTAGGGCAGGCTGGTTTGGGGGATTTTTAATATTGCATCTTCTAAAAGAAGTAATGTTAATGATAGTCTGGATGGGATTGTTGGGGACAAGTCTAATTATCAGGATACTTATTTTTCCTTTCTTCTGAAATTCCTCTCACACACACCTTTCATAGTTTAAGTTCATTTGGGGAAATTTCAAGAATTGTGAGGATTCTTTCCACATTGATTTTTTAACACAAATAATAATGGGCCAGATCTTCAGATGAAATAAATCAGCCCAGACCATCTCATTTACATTGCCTGCATAAATAATGTTAAATTGGCTTTATTTATTAGGATGCCAAAAATAAAAGTAAGAGCAAGCTCCGTGATGAATGATTCATTTACAGAGGGTGCCTGATGCCTCCTGAGGTTTTGGCCCAGAAGAGCAAGAGCAGCTTATGGAAACTCTATCGTTTCATAACACTTTTCATTTAATTTGTTGTGAGCTACTTTGTCCAGTCCAGTGCTACAAACATAAAAGATAGTTCAGGACTAAGAATTCAAGCAGGACTAGATTATAAGATAATAAAGCTTTGAAGCAGAGATTTCAGCTCAACTCAAAGCAATGCTTACATTCATTGCATTTTTCTGTGTTTACAAGATTTTAGTTCCAGACTGGTTTCTCTTGCCGCTCTGTTCCAAAGTGAGCCATAAACCTGCATTTCTGTTGTTGTAGTCCCTGGTCAGTGAGGTAACTGTGACACTGGGAGTTTCTCCTGGTCATTTCACGTGGTGACTCTCAAATGGGAACTCATATTTGAACCTTAATCTCTGCAATGATGAGGCAAATGGACAATCAAAAGTGGCAGGCATCTGACAGGGGCAAGCTTCCATGATGCACACTGAGCTGTTTTCTTATACCAGGAGAATAATCCCTTCTTTTTTGGCTTGATCATGCCAATGCTGAGTGACAGCCGATGGTGCTGATAACCTTGCGCTGTCATTGACATGAGCCAGGTGTGAGGCTATTCCATCCTGCAGGACTGTATCCTGCACTCGCCATTACCATCACTGGAGCATTTACCAGGTAGCCAGATGTTACTTTTAGTTTTGGCATCCTGAAAAATAAAATCATCTTACCATTATCTATACATTTCCATGGAAGCAAAGTGTCCGTGGACATGAACTGGCCTGGAGTTCAAGTAATGCTGCTGTCCCTTTCACTGCGTTAGCTCCCTGCCATGTGAATCTTCACAGTGAGTTCACGATGACCTTGCTGATTCCTGGAAGATGTCATCAGTGCAGCGGTAACAGGGAGGGCGTGAGGAATGAAGCAACACTAACACATTCACACTGGGTGTACTAATCTCATTTACAACGGAAACGTTATTCAAAATTAAAGGTATTGTTGACTTATTAAACAAATCACCGTGGAAGTCAGCTGGACTTAATCACATGAGTCCTTTTTTCTCTCTTAAAGGCTTTGGCATCAAAGTAACAAATCAAAAGGCCCACCAAGAGGTGTTGATCAAATTCATCCAAGACAAGCAAAATTTTCCTTCTTACACCTACCTGTTTTACTCTCTGTAACCACATGGTTTAGATCTGTTGGTCCACCTTTTAGCTGGTTTCAGGTCATCTCATTTGTAAGCGGGGGGAAGGTTACATAAGGAGGCGACGACTGCCGCTCAGGATGCTTGGTTAAATAATGAAAAAACAACACTCTCCAGATAGGAAACACAGCAGAAAAGCAAAGAATTCCATGATGAGGAAATGAGGTGAGCCAGCTACCATCTCATCCCAGCAAGGTGGAAAGGATAGAAAGGCCTGCCCGGGTCTGCAGGGGAACTGCAGTCCCCAGGAGCCCTGGAAATTGTGCCAAGACCTGCCAAAATATGCCTGGGGCGGCACAGCGTTGCCTACCTTTTGGATTCCTCTCAAATCTGAAATGAAGCGCAGCAGAATCAATACACAGGGCATAATGAGGCATTAAGAAACTGAAAAAACCCAAAAAGGTAAGGACCAAGTTTATTTAAACACCATAGCTGAGAGATTTATAAGTCTAGGTGTGTTACAAACCCTGTGCTCAAATGATATAGCAAGTGACATTAGGAGGAATGCTTTCTGTACAGTTGAAGGTAATCTGGCACAGAATTACTACAAAATTCAATACGGCAGTGACAGCAACTACTTTACCAACTCCCAGCTTATTTTGCCCATTCATACATGACAGGTTGGGAGAGACATTTTCCCAAAACCTTGTGATCCAGACATTCTGGAAACACCAGCATGCCCACAAGCAAGAGTTTTCCCTTTTGCTGCTGTTTATTTTCACGTTGTGCTGGGGGAATGTAACGTGCATTTCTGTCAAGTCATATGGTAGCAAGTATGCTCAAATGAATGCTCATCTTAACAATAATGTCAGAAATAACTCATTTTTCCAAATGGCAAATTTTAATTGCCGGCTTAATCTAGTGTAATAACAATATGGAGGCTTTAGGCCTCAGTTCATCAAAGCATTTTAACATGTGCTTAACTATCATTGCACTTAATGAGACTTAAGTCTCTGCCTAAGTGTTTAGTTAGTTCAGTTACATGATACAGGAACTGAGGAGCAAATGTTCACTGATTAAGTCAGACCACTGATAATATGATATCAGCAAATAGTGTCTGAATAAAAACTTCTGAGTGTAAAGTTTAAGAGTGCAAGGGAATAAACAGGCTGAAGGGCAAAATAAAACTCTTAAAACTGATGAATGAACTTGTTGCTATTATGAGCAGCCTCTCAAAGGAGGAGCTGATTGGCATGCTCCCATACAGAACAGAAACAGTAAAAAGTAATCAAATACCGTCACAGAGCATAATCCAGCAAGTCAAATTAAGAAACAACCTTTGAGAAGATGAGATCGTCTCCGAACGCTAGGAAGGAAGCAGGTCACCTCCCATCACTGGAGATCCCATTGCATACAGGGATGGCTGCCGTCTGCAGTCACCCAGAAACACCTGATGGCTGAGCAGGGGGACGGACACCTGGACCTCAAGAGAGCCTTTGGGTAGTCTGTGATCCAGCCCAGCTGTTTCGGAGTATGGCATTTACATATCTTCCTGCAATTGTCTCCACAGCCTACCCAGCAGTCTTTCCTATTTTCCCATTTATCTCTAAAAAAGAAATTATTTTTGGAAACTCAGTAGGAGAAAGCCATTCCGAATGGAGCACTGATTGTATAGCTCATCATTTACAAATTAGGAAATGCAGAAGTAAGGGGTTTGTGCATAGCTTTGACTCTGTTTCTCACAGAGGGATAGAGAACTGTATGTGTATATACACACATACAGATATATGCAGAAGAGTATTCAGTACTGCTACTCCTGTAAAGGAGTTTCCATAAAACCAAGTAATGTTTAAAGCCTGAAAAAAATGTAACACAACATATTTGTTACCAGTACTAAAAGTAATATGAAATTGCAGTATGTTTGTTTGCACAAGCTTACACTTTGGATCTGTGATATGATCCCCACGGTAAAATGAATTTAGAGATCAAAATAGAAATAAGAAGTACAAACCTAGGGTATTTGAATCTGCAGGAACTTTGCTATTGACTTCAGTTTGACAAAGAGTACAGTTGGCATGAAAATGATTTTTTACTTGGGACATACAAATCACTGAAGGGTGGTGTCTGGTACACATCTATTTGCAAGTTCCTCATTCCCTGAAGTGCTATGATTAAAAAAGCCAAGCATTCATTACAAGGAAGTTTGCAACTTAAATATTCTGGTTAGTAAACTTTTGCATCTAAATTAGTTAAGAATAGAAGATTTAAAACACATCTGTAAAAAAAATCCTGCAGCTGTATAGCTAAGGCCATAGAAGGAAGTTGTTGTATTAACTATACTTGAGAAAGAGATTGTGCCTTTGTGATCTTACGACATCATTTCTCACTGAAAGCTGGCAAGCGTGCAAGTTCCTTTCACAAACGTAAGTCATCTGCACCAATATAGGATAGTTAAGATGATTTATTTGGATTTCCTTCAAGCTTTTGACAAGATCCCTTGCTAAAAAAATCCTGTAAAAGCTGTACAGTAGAAAAGTAGTGTTGTTCTCTGTTGCAAAAAGTGGACTGGGAGACAGGAACTCGAGTTCTCATTGTATTTCCTTTGATCTGTATGCCCTGTTCATAATAAGCCTGACACTTATTCCTTCTGTGGCTTTGGGCAAGTCATATAATCTCTCTGCCTTGTTTTCTTATCTCGGGGGGTATTGCATGGATTAGTTAGTCAATGTTTGTAAAGCAGCTGCAAAAGTATTGACCCGATTCTCCCAGGGAAGCAGGGACACTCAGCTTGTTGGGAAGTCATAACCAATAAATTCTAAGGCGTGCTACAGAAAATAAATACCAGAAGAAAAATTAACCCAGGCTTGACACAGACTACACCTGGTTTAGTTCAGCTTGTTTCTAAAAAAGCTGCACACACCAACTCCCCTGCAACAGCTGTCAAAGGAGCCCAGGACGTCCCCAGGGGTGTCTGGCATCCTTCAGGTTTTGGGCTGTAGCTGCTGGTGAGAAGAGGGAGAATGGAGCGCTCCTGAAGGGGACACCGAAACTGCTCTCAACAAATGTTTGCACTGTTGAGCTGGCAGAAGAAAATAAACAGTGAGTGAGTGACACTTGCTGAGGGTACTCATTGTCCCATGCAGTTGAAGAGGATTGTGAGAAGCCTAAGATGAATTAAAAAAATATTGGTGTATTCTGAATTTGGAGATGATTGATGATCAAATGAAATTTATCTTGGACAAGCATAAGGTAATAAACATTGGCAAGGTTCTCCCTGTGACCTCAATGATTTGACTTTGGCTTGAGTTTGGCTGCACAGTCACAACCTGTATGTTTCCACATCTAGCTGTATACGAGCACAGGGAAATAACTGTGAGAGGGTCGTTCCTGTCCTAGGCATTGGTGTGGGTGGTTTAGATGACCATTGAGTTAAAAAGGCAAATTGAGAACATCATTCTTTAAAACTAAGAGAAAAATCAGGAGAGACAATATCATGACCAAGCCATTGATAAATGGCAGCAAATCCTCAGGCAAAGGGGAAGGAATATTTTCTCAGTATTGGTGACCTTTCCTGATCATTTTGGATACTGCTTTTTTCTGTTGGCTGGTGTCAGGAGAGCGAAGGTGGCTGCTGCTGCATTAGCAAAACTCTGCAGTTTCAGCCGGGAAAGAGAAGTCCAGGACACAGAGATAAGCCAGTTTTGCCAGTGTGAGTTCATCCGCAGCTGGTTGGTTTTCACCTTGGAGTAGCTATTTGTGTGCACGGGTAGTGTAGTTGCAGAGAGAGGAGAAAGCAGTCAATTGCCTTGACACAGAGCCCTACTCCTTTCTTTGCACCAGCAACTATGCCAGCTACATCAAGCCACTGACTCTTTGCCAGCACTGTTTGCTATGATACCTGTCAGGGGAGTGTTCCAAGCATAGATGTGGTCTTGGCAGCAACACTCGCTTGCCAATGCGTACTTGTGAGATGCCTCTTTCATGCCACCTTCCTTGAACTGTCTCTGGATTTATATTTGGTGATCATCACGTCCTTTCTTTTCTACGGGTTCCCCATTAGCCTGTACACTCCATGGTTCAGTCAGTCACAAGAAGACTGAAGACTGGAAGAAATACAACAACAAAACCCAAAGCAGGCTAGCAGGAGGTTGACTGACAAGGTGGGACTTCTCTCAACATCTGTCTTATGCTGGTCAGGATGGTTCACAAGGAGGTTTAGATGGGAGTATTGCCTCTGCATGAACTAGCACAGCAATTTTCAGTGACTGTGGCATGAGAGGGAGAGTTTTGCCAGATGGGCGTTTTTCCCTGGCAGACATTTGCAGCCTCTGCCTTAGGAGATGACTGTGTCTATTTTCACAGGCAGTCAACTAAAATCCTCTTTAAACTTGTAGGTTTCTTCATGTCCCCCTAGCAGTTGTGACAGGACCAGCAGGGCATGGATTAAAATATCGATGAGCTTCTGCCAAGCCACTGTTTTTGACCAGGAAATGAACAAATAAAAATAGTGATGTGGCTGCAAGGTTCATACCCCTCCTGCAAGTTTCATACCCCTCCTGCAAGTGTCATACCCCTCCTGACTGCTCTCACTACCCAAAAACCCACTGCTGTCTATTACTGCTCAGTGTTCACAAGTTTCTTGTATGAAACAAGGTACGGGGACATTACTAAAACATGAAAATTATCCTTATAACTGCAGCTGTGATATATACACTACATATTGAACCAAGAACGAAGCACATAGTAGCTTAACATTTATGCACCTTTCCTCCTTTGCATAAACTCATCCATCAAGTATGGCCAGAGTAGCCCAGCTCCTATAGTTCCTTGAAAAGCTGGGAAATGAAAATGATGTAAAATTGGTATGAGGTGAAAAACTGCTGCTTTTCAGGAAGTGACTAGGAGAAAAACATCATTGATTTAAAAGTGGATTTCTCCAAATTATTCCAAACAGAAAAGTACAGCTGCTTTCTGCAGATTCCTGTTTCTACAAAGAGAAAGCAAGGAGATGCTAGCAGTATCAGTTTTTCAAAGCTCATGCATAGCATTGACTGCATAGGGTAATTTCTGACACACAGAAATATAACACAAACTGTAATACACTTTTTTTTTTGAAAGAGAATGTTCCAGACAGTTGCTGCTTCTTTAGAAGAAGGGTAGTGACTATCTCTTTCAGATATCCTTTTTAAAAGATACACTTGCTCTACAATGAGTCAAGAAAATTAGTGCGGTTCCATAATCTGCAAATCACTCATTACAATGTTTATTTGTTGGACTGTTTCTGAAAGGTGGATGTAATAACAACCCTGTTCAAGTCCTACAATCTGCCCCTTTCTTTATCCAGGTCAGCTGCTTGGCAATCCCAGACCAATATACGTATTCTCAGACTTCGGGCTATTGGAAACACAGGTAAAAATCCAGATTTCACAGCCTGAGTTTCTCTTGAAGCTGTATTTTGTTTCACTCTGAAATATTTCCTCAGTCAAATAGGATGGTTTATTGGGCAGAAATTCATACTTCAAATAACTATCTATCTCGATGTATTTCCATATTATGCTAGTATCTCACATTTTCTGAAAGAGTGTGTTTAGAAATATAGTTATATTGAAAGAGAGTACTGTACCATCAATGTCAATTTTCTCTCTGAAAACTCATGGCACAGGTGAGTAACACTTCTGAGAATGGCGGTTTTAATGTTAAAAAAACCATGAGGGAAGGTTGTTGGTGTGTTTTGTTTTTTAACAGCACCAAATGCCTCTGCTTATTGTCTCTATGTATATAGGTGTGCTCAGGGAATAATTTTTGTGGGTAGGAAAGCTGAGAGATCCTGACACTCAAAGGATGCGCAAAAAGATACACTAACATAAATTTCCATGGTGCCCTGAAGGTACTTCCATTGTATTATAGGGCTCTCTTGAGCAGTTTTGGCTGAGGCAATAGGACCACAAAGTAAAGCTGAGTGGTTCTGGACTAGATGAACTGAGAATGAGGGACATTATACTACCTCTAGAAACCGTGGTTTTTATTATAGGGTACTGGAATATAAAATAGCAAAACAAGTTAATCAAATGCTTGTTTTTCTCCTTACCAATATCCCCCCCACAACATACCACACATACATGCTTTTCCTCAGCATAATCTTTAATTAGAATGAGTTGAGCAGTTAAATTGGAACGATCTTAGAGCAATTTGTACAATCTCATGAGATACATTATCAGTTATGCCCTGAATTCTGCACACTTTATCTGAACAGTTAGACCAACTGAAGTTTCTTCCGTGTTCAACCTTGCTGGTATTTCACATGATTCAGCCCAGAAAAGCGTACAGTGACCGTAAGGGTGCATTAGTCCTTTTGCAAAGTGTACTTACTAACCCGAATAAAACATCTGATTTGCACTGGGAGGAGAGCTTTCAAACGTGCATAGGGGAAATCCAGTCAAAGTAAAAGACAGCAGGAGCAGAGAGGTGAACTCTGATTTGCTCTCCGCCCTCACAGGTTGTACAGAATTGATCCTCTCCCACCTATTTTGCAGCAAAGACAGATTTTCTGTGCTACAAATGACTGAAGGCAGGAAACAAAGCCAGTGTGATACTATCCCATTGTGCCCCTCACAAAGTCTCTGCAATCACTGAGTAAGGCGAGGTGCTGATTCTTAGGGGAAGGAATAACTGAGGAGGGAAGAAGGAAGCAGAGAACATCAGAGAAACGCAGAGAATTTCCCAAAGTTCATTATAAATGCAGATACACACAGGAGGCAACGACACCAGGGTTCACATTTTCAGTCCTGCACTCTCAAAGGCAATCTTCTAAGCCCTTCCTATTTCACCTATCCACAAGTGTCATGATTTGCTAGAGGTCTTAGCATCTTGAGCTCCCATTGCTGGCAGAAGGGTTTAGGGGTGCTGAAGGCTTCTGAAAGACACCCATGGAAAAGCCCCAAAAACCAGAAGAGAGGCATTTTGTGAAACTACTCTGTGATCCCTTGATTACCCATACAGTCTGTGAGACAATCCATATCTTCACAAGGGACCCAGAAACTCCCAGGAGATTTTGGTACACTAAAAATTCGTGTTTCTGGAGAAGAACCTAGTTCATTCTGGGAGTTTTCATACCAATGATAAAATTACATAAATGAGCTTCATCTCCCACTCCAGTGATGCTGTTTCTCCTTAAAACAGCTACCCACAGACTCTGGTCTTATTTGCTGAAGCAGGCAACTGAGTGAGCCTGGAGTTCAAGAGATTTTGGTGCTGTGACGCAGAGAGAGACATCACCTCCTCGTACAGTGACTGGCAGGCAGAGCTGTCGTATCTGGGCAGCTGAGAGCAGAGCTAAAGGATGTGCATGGAAATCCATTACTACTTCTGTTTCTGCATGCATTTGCCTTTCCTAACACAGAGACAACCTCACAACCAGGAATTGTAGTGGGATATGGAAATACTTTTACTCAACTTCTGTTTTTTAACTAAGAGCAAAAGGGCATATGTGACATAAGTGCACGTGGTACATAAGGACTACTTAGAAACAGGCTAGAAGTACTTGTTGCTGCATTAGTTCAGCCACCTTCCTGTAGTAGACCCGTGGCTTGATTCCCTGTTATTCTTACAAATGCAGAAGGGATGCAGAAGGCAAACCATCACTGTTTGGTATGGTTTGCACTCTTCAATCCTTTTCACAGTTAAATAACAAAATCTATTTCTTCAAATACTGCATCAAAATGCTACTGGTAATAAAGAAAAAATACATTATGTTTAACACTCCTTGGGGAAAACAAATCTGGAGAAACTGTGTTCATAAATATCCCCCTTCAAATGCAATGTAAAATCCTTTCTATTTTTCTAAAAAGAAGAAAGAGACACTGACGAAATATCAAATGCAGGCAATTGTTGCTAGGTTTTATTTCCACAGTGAGCTGCTCTTCTTGATATTTTTGAAACAATATTGCAACGCATATGAAGCCTATGGAACTGCAAGAGGGAACTTTCAAAAGAAGGTCAAGCTGGCATGAGGGCCTTCCTGAGAAGAGCCCCTGTACCTGTTTCCAGACAGGATTACAGCTAAATCAGAAATAATGCCCTTTAGCAAGGGGACACATATGATCTGCAGCCATTGGAAAACCTGCCTCTTCAAAAGCTGCAATTTTCCAAACTGTTAACATTGACAATGATACGGCAAAACTACTATAGTTTTCCAGAGGCTAATTATGAACAGGTGATGGTTTGAGGAAAAAATTCAGAAATCAAATAGTGAGCTCAGTTTGAGCTCATTAAGGTTTCTATTCAGCATCAGTAAAATATTCATAATGCACAAACACAATGTAATTTTATGTAAACCTGTTTAAAAAAAGATAACTCCAAGTAAGACAGAACAGAATTTGGTTTAATGTGTTCTCCTTTGTATGCAAATTACCTCCAAGCAGTTAATAAAGGTAAACCTTGCTAACTTCTTTAGATATATGTGACAGCCCTTATGGGTTATATTGATCTCTTGTTAACTCTTCCGATGTCAAAAATTCATCCCTGTATCAGAGCACGGCCACACCAGCAGTAAATTCAGGCCTGAGTTAAGGTAAGGAAGGCTGCGGATACTGAAAGCTGTGAGAAGGAAGAATAAGCAAAGCCCGGGTCTTTCCTCTCCTCTCCTGGGAAAGTACTATGGAAATGTTTAATTTGCATGTGAAAAGAGATGCAGATAGTACTTCAGTGCAGCAGTTAACATCGAGTTCTTTGAGAATACCTCCATTTTATTCACGTGCCTTTATATTTTTGACCAGCGTGTAGAGGGAAGGACCAGGCTGCAGTCCCACCCTGACAGGACAGTGGACAAACGGAGGCCACAATATCTGCCCAAAATGGCATGCAGCTACCCCAGTGGGCACTTGCCCTATCCCTCGAATGTGGTGTGAGACTTAAGCCCATGCTTTTCTGACTCGGAGATGAAAGTTTTACCAAATGAGCCTCCTTTAGGTAACAAATACATTTTCTTACTTCTTAAGAAAATACACCTTTTCTTATCAAGTGCTGACATCATTCGATAAACTCTTTGCTGCAGGTGAAATAACAGCACAAGAAAGGATATTTTTCACTTTTTTAAAGGATGCTACTTTGCTATTTTTCCTCACCTTGCTCCATAATAGCCACTTCCAAGCTTGAAATTAAAATTTGTTCCTTTACTGATTTTTGTCTCTGTATTATGCAGGTCGCTAATGAGTGCCAGGCTGCTGGCATTGCTTTATTTATTTATTAGAAAGAGAAGAGCAGTGAAGCATTTAAAACAGTCACATACGAAGAGCCATAAAAATTTTTGCGGTGACACACTATAAGACAGAAACAAAGTCAGGTCAAGACACAGGTCTACCGAACTTGTAAACTGTTCATTTCATCTGGATGGAAAACTTCAAAAATTTTCTTTACTGCGTTTTAATTGACAAACCGTGAGAACCTTCATGTTATTAAACCAGATTTAAGTACTTAAAAATGGCTATGTTGCTAAAGCTGTGTAACATTAGTAGGGGTTGCAGTGACCCTGTTCCACACAAACCCAAGCTGGAGAAGGTTGAGGGGAGTTTCTCCTCTTGTGTGCTGCTCGTTTTTGGAAGAATATTGAAAGGAAAATTTGAAGATGAACCCGTGTTGAGTGCTTCTCGGGGCATGTAAGTGTGTGGTGACTTAAAGTTTTTCCTTTGAATTTCTGTCAGCCATTCCTGGTTAATTAACCTAACATATTTGTGCTCGTTATAGCGCAATGACAAATAATTTGCAAATGGTGCCATTCCTACGTGAGAAGTCCTAGCATGTTATTATGCTTATCATTTAAAGAGAAAAGGAAGGGCAAAAAGAATGTATTGGGTTGGATGTATTTTTAAGCAAGAGAATTAGTCATTCCTTAGGCTGCAGCAACTGCCTTAGGAGAAATAGGCGATTGTTACATTTTGCGTTACTTTCTTTAAAATACCAAAAACATCTAATAAAAAGCTAATTGTAGGTACTCGCTGGACACGTCTGGTTCTATTCAGGGGCTTTATTGGGCAGTTTTGGCCTCACAGCCCGGTCTTTTTCATAAGAAATGTAGCAAAGTCTCTGAATTAATGGACTGTGAAGTGCTTAGAAACATACCGTTTCAGGGAAGTGTACTGCGAGGATGTGACACTAACGGGAGGTGGTGACCCATGGGTTTATGACAAAGTAGCCCACTCCAACAACAACGAAAGATTAATACAGCTTCTGTACACAGTAGCTTTGAACAAAGCGAGCTGCGGTGGGGCGGGAGCTGAAGAACGGTAGAATAAGGGAACCCTGATCAAGAAGAAGATTCGTAAATGACTTGGTTATCCCCGGTTTTGTTGTCTTCAGGAGAAGGGAGCTGCGAACTCCCGGCTGAAGAAAGGGGAAAAGGCAAGGCTCCATTTCAGTTGGATAATTGGAGAAAGAAAGTTAGTAGCCTTTGCGAGCTATGTCACATGAACCTCAGTGGTAAATTCCTGGATTTGCTTACATGGGTTTGTTTTCTTTTAATTTTGCTGCTTTAAAAAAATAATAAAAATAAAAAATGCAGTGCAACTCCTTCAATCTTTCTGCAATTCTGCATGGTTGAACATTTGAAATGAGTTTGTGTATCACCCCCAGGCATTGATTCAGACTTGATTGGGGCAAAGCAGACTCCATGTGCTTATTTTTATACACGTCATTTGGGAAGTTATATAGCCAAGGGAATAGAAAATGTGTTGCTCCACTGCCAAATTATCACATATCCCTCGATCAAAACGGGAGGTGATCCTAATCAACAAGTTGTGCGACCTTAGTGCAATGGCAATGTCAGGTCAACTCGGGAAAGTGAAGAGACAGATCTAAATACAAATAAAAAGAAAGAGAGAGACAGAAAGAAAGAAAGAAACAACCAACAATCCTTATAATTATCATCATCTGCTGCTTTTCCCTCTTCTGGCAAAGAAACACTCCATCCATTTGCAGAAATCGCCTGCGGAAACGTTACATCAAAACTAATCACAACGATTAAAATCAGCTTTTCTGTGCAAGAGGAGAGTAAAAAGCAAGTTGGAGGCTGGAATGAGACTGTTTTTTCCACCAAAAAAATCCGAAAAAAAATATACATGCCATATATGTATCTCTATCTATATGCACGTTTCGAAGGAGATCAATTTTATGCCCGTGTGATCAGTTAATTTAATTTAACTTTTATTTCGGAGATTGATTCAGACTGGAGGTAGAGACATGAGCTAATTGTATCCTGATCCTTGCCTTGAGGGGTTTCAAAGCCCTGGAGCAACTATTCTCTGTATTTTGCTCTGTCTACCTTAGCCAAGCTATTGCATTTCTCTCTGGTGTAGCGAGGAGAGCAGACCGCTGCCGGGAGAGAGAAATATCGGAAGTGTGAGCTGGGGGGGGAAAGGGGAGAAAGAAAAAAAAAAAAGGAGGAAAAAAAAAAAAAGAGGGACACTTTTGCGGCTCCGATGTTCCAGGTAAGGGCTGCTCGGGATTGTTGTTGTTTGCAGCGGAGGGTGCGGAGGGACTCGGGCGCCGCTCGCTTCCACGCATGTGCCGGGCGCTCGCACCCCGCGCGGGGACGCGGCGCGGCCGCCTCGCCCGCCGCGCTCCCCCGCGCAACCCGCGCCCCCGCGCAGCGCAGCGCCGCGGGGAGGCGGGGAGGGAGGAGGGAGGGGGCCGCGCGGCGGACGGGGGGGGGGGGGCTGCTCCTTTCCCTACCGCCTCTCCAAGGGGGGGACTTGGGGGGTGTGTGTGTGCGGGGGGGGGTATTTAATTTAAATGTGTGTATTTTCGCGCGGGGGGTGCGCGGCTGGCATTGTTCTCCGCCGGACTGCAGGAGGGGGCCGCCATTGTGTGTGTGTGTGTGAGAGGGAGCGAGCGGGAGGCACCTTCCCCCCACCCCGCCGCGCCGCCGTCCCTCCGCGGCGCACCCCCCCCCCCCCCCCGGAGCCCCCCGCGGCGCCCTTTGTTGCCGGGGCGGCGAAGGGAAGGGCGGCCCCGCGGCCCTTCCCCCACACGGCCCGCGGGGCGAGGCGGCGGGGCTGCGGGGCAGCGGCCGCCCTTCCTCCGCGCCGCCTGTCTGCCCGCCGGCCCCCCGCGGCCGCGGGGGCTGAGGCGGCTGAGGCGCCGCCACCGTGGCCGCCAGCCACGCGCGGCCGCGGGGGCTGAGGCGCCGCGGCCGTTGGCGGCGGGACGGCGGTTGCCCCCCGGGGCCGGCCGCCGCTGCCCCGGGCCCCGGTGTCCGACGCCGGCCCGGAAGAGCGGGAGCCGCGTCCGCCGTCTCAAACACCAAAAAAAAAAAAGCCGTTCGCCGCCTGTTTCCAATCAGCGAGATACAAGTTTATTGGAGCATGCCCTGCGGGCACCGAGCGTGCTCGGATTTTTCGGGCGAATTAAAAATGGGCGAAACGCCTCTCCCTTCTCAGCGACGGGGGCTGCCGGGAGACCTCCGGCCCTTCCCGCCAGCCGGCGGGCAGGGAAGGGGCAGAGCCGCCCGCTGCACCTCAAGCAGGGCGCGGGGCGCGGGGCGCGGGCGGGGAACGGCACCAGGCGGGTGCGGGCGCTTCGGGGCTGGTGGCTGGAGTGATTATTTTTCTCCTCCGTCACAAGCGCGGGGGAAAGGCTGCGCCTGAAAGGCAGCTTCCCGTCTTAATCTTCCCCCGGGCGCCGGGGGTGGCTCGGCGGAGGCGGCCGGGGCCGGGAGCCGGGGGCTGCGCGGGGCGGGCGGGCGCGGCGGGGAAACTCCGGGCTGATGCGGGGAAGTTGGTGCCTTGCGCACGCCGGGTCCGGAAAAAAGAGTGGCAGTTTCATCCGTGCCGGCTGGGTTCAGCAGCGCCCGTGCAAGGATGCTCGCCCCGCAGGTCGGAGGCACTTGGCGAAACTTCCCCTCGCCTCTTCAAAATGACTGCGGTGATTTTGGTGTATTAATTGCGCCCGAAGCACGACACAAAATGTTCTAGCACACACTAGAGGTCCCTCTCAGAGCTGTCAGACGTTAGGGTGTTTTCAGGTTGGGCTGTTCTTTATTAATTATTTTTTTTCCCCGGTTTCACTGTTTGAACAACATTGACTACCGCCGCAAATATCAGCGCCGCGTATATTATTCAAATAGGGCTGAAGAAGGACTTGCGACGTTTCTGTTTGTGCCCTTGTTGTTTGGGCATCAGTGGGTCAGTTAATACGCACATTCCTCTGTGCTCTGAAAAACGAATCTAAACGAGATTAATTTCATGCTGTGATTTATGAGTTTTGTTTGAAATATCCTCGCGGTTTGTTGTTGTTGGGGCCAAGTTCCAAATTTTGTACTCGTTTTTCTCGTGTGAATCCTGCCATGGAAGTAAACAGCGTAAAACTTGAATAAGGATTCCAGGCTATGGCTCATGGTTTTTAAAGGAAAAATATGCAAGCAGGCGAAAAGCTGAGTATTAAGATTATAAAGAGTCAGTAAAGGTGATGGAGTCGACTAAAAATGATTGCTTCCCAGCAATTTTCATATCCAGGCCATGTTAAGGAACTAACTAGTCCCCCCAGTCTTCACGTATTACAAGCAGTATTATCACCATTTTACGGATGGAGAAACTGAGAAATAAAAAGAAGGTCACTGACTTGCCTAAAGCCATATAGCAAATAAAAGATAGATCTGGAATCAGCTAGGACAGATTTAGATCTCTTGCTGATTTGCACTGCTGTAACCATTGATTTCAGTGGAATTCTTCTGCATTAAAGTCAGATTCGGACCTTAGGTGTTGCTCTGTCCCTTAGAAACACTGCCTTCATCTAAATTCCATTTTGAACATGACTGAATTAGATGCAAGATTTGGCGGGGGAATATTTGGTGTACATCTAATTTTTAAAAGACAGATTACTGTGAAAGCTTAGGACTATGTTGGCTCTTGATTCTTTCTTTTTTTTTCCGTTACAGTTTCATCTGTCACATCAGGATAGGCCCCTGGTTGGTTTTTGGGATTGGTTTTTTTAATGAACCATTTCCTCATGTCTAGTGCAGCTTTTGTTACTGGTTTCTGAGAAGCACTTCTTACTAGATGTCTCTGAACAAAGCCTTCAGTTTTAGGTTGGAACAACCTGAGAACAAATGATTTTGCATGAGGAAGACTTCCGTTCACTGTGGACCTCACTCAGGCAGAAATGAAAAATTACATGACCGTTGTATACAAAAAAGCCAGCCTTTCCCCGGCCTAGAGGAAAGGCTGCATGTAGAAGACTTGCTCACATAGGCTCTTTGTTGGATTGTGATAAATTTATGTATGGAAAAAATGCAATGTGAAAGGAAATATTCACTGATCATAACAAATGTTAGTACATTATTCAAAGTGGGGTCTCTCACAATTAACAAAATATCAAATCTGCCAGTCACAGTCAGACAGCATTTCACATGAGCCCAGCTGGGAAGGAATGGTAATTTCTGCTTTCTGTGTTCCAACTACTTTAGAAACATTTTCAGGATACCATAAAACAGACACAGATGCACAGATTGTGATGATGGCGCTTTACTGTTCATTTATTAATGTGTGCTGGTATATACAAACTGCCACCGCTAAAGCATAATGTAAAGTTCCTGCTTTCATGTGACTAGTCATCAACTGGATTGAGTAAGATGCTGATACTTGAGGGAGCTGATAGTCCCTCGGTGTTGCTAACACCCCTGCAATGAGGGTCTGACCCCACATCTTGATGTGTAGGGAAGCAGACATAGAACATGGGTGTAATTAAGAATATTCCAAACCCACCCCCCCACCCAGTTTGAGCTTATATGTCTCTAAAATAGAAAGCATTTAGGTGGGAATTAGCCCCACAAAGTGTATGTGGTTTGTTTAAGACCATGTACTGACTCACTGGCCGAGCCAAGCTTTAAATGCCAGAGCTTTAGCCCCCTTTCTCATGTTCTATGCAGTAAACTACTATGCCTCACTTGCAGTATGTGTTCAACTCTTCTCTGGTACCAGAAGAAAAACAACGTCCATCAGAAGCAAATTTTAGCGGAGGTGCCTGCTGTTAGTTATTTTGGATCCTTTTACACTGCTGCAGCGGAGCCAAGTTGGATCTCCTTCCAGGAAACAAATTTAGTTAGTTGTTTTTTTCTGACAGAAACATAATTCTTACTTTAAATGGAATCTCTTCTGTTGGTCTGCATTGCACTTATGTTTTCTTTTTACAGCCTGGGTAAAATTCATCTCTGGTATAGTGCCATTGACTTCTGTGTTGTTTCACAAAGAATTAATTTGCCTTCCTGTGGCAGATTTCTGTTGTCCTACTTTCCACAGAATAAATTTTCTTTTTTTTTCACTTTGAAGGAGAAAAATATAAAATGCACAGCTTCATTTTTAGTTTGTCCAACTTCATTACTTATGCAGGCAGAGGTACCTCTTCTTTCACTACTTCTCTGGTAAATTAAGTTGAATATATACATACATTTAGAGAATGTCTATTGGTGGGAGGAGGGAGTAACTACTATCCTCCTAGCTGACAACACCTTCCAAAAAAATGTCAATGTATGTGAAAGCCATTAGCACATTCCATATTGATGATATATGTTGTAGCTTTAATAATCTTGGGTTCTCTAATGTGTATTTTAATCATGCTTTTGATCCAGAAGTCAAATAAACAACATCCCATATCCAACTGAACCAAAGTTGATGCTGTTGCATGTTCAGTTGTTGTAAGTCCATGTTTACGAAATGAATGGCTCACCTGATAACCTTTTCCTGATAGCTCTTCACCTGGCTGCCTACCCCCACTGGCAATGGAAGATGCCGGTTTGATGTGGTTGGCAGGTTAGCACAAATGCGGCTTTGCAGGTGCTTTGTACGTAGCCGAAGTCTACGGGTGAGGGATACAAACCTTAGAAGTGCTTGTTGGGGCAAAGGACAACTCATCCTGACAAATTATTTAGTGGCTTTTACTCAACTGGTTTTCTCTGCCCAACACACTCATGAATAAGGAACAGTCTTTAAAAAAACAAGAAGTAACCCTGCCTAGCAGGGTTGCCCAAGATGATAGGGAAAAGAGTTCTGTCTCACCCAGGTTAATGGCTCTTTCTGCTTCTGAGTCTCAAACGAGACCTTTACAATTGTGGCCATGCCCCCTCAGCCAGCATTGGTGACTCAGTTCTGCCCCAACCCCCAGGTTCAGTATAGGCGTCTATGAGTTTTTCTTAATATTCACTGGCATAATTCAGGATGATTTGCAGGGCAGCTAACACGCAGGACTGTAACTGGTAGTACGTAGGCTCAGGCGTGTGCACCCCACTCCTGGCTCTGTATGAGTGTGGTTGCCTCTATCAAACAGGCAGCTGCTGTAGGGACAAAACTGTCTCCTGCTGCTGTAGTAGGTTTTGCCAGACTTCACCTGTCGTAGCCTTTAGTTCTCACCCAAGAACTGTGAAGCCATGTTGTGCTTTGGTCAGGCAGAAACGATGGGAGGTTGTCTCAGGTGAGGCATTTCCAGCAGACATGAGGAAATGTTAATAATTCTGTGTAAAGCACAGGCAAAACTTAATCGTTGAGAAAGGTGAACTTAAGCTGGAACCATGGCTAGGATGATGATCAGGGAATGGAGTATCCGTCTTGTAAAAGGAGATTCAAAAAGGCTTGAATATCCATGTCAGCAAAGTGTAGTCTGGAAAGAGATATGACTATTCACTATAAATACACACAGGTAGTAAATCCCAGAGAAAAGAGAAGTAACTGTTCAAGCTGAAGGACAATGAACATGGCTATAAACTGGCCCTGTTTGGGCAAGGGTTTCCAAGAACACTTTCTGATACAATATCTAGAAGATTGAGCATTGAAAGTGAGACCTTGAATTTGCTAATACTCTGCGTTGGGCATGTCTTTAAAACCTGGGCTACTTGGAGAATATTTACAAAAAAAGCACTGCCAAACCTTTACCTCAGTGACCTTACCTGCACAATAGGCTATGGTTGACTAAGTTTTTTCATCAACATTTCTGTCAGTGGAGAAAAGGGTTCGTTTTTTTAAAGAAAAGATACATTTTAATACATATGAAAAAAAATGTCAAAAAGCAATTTGAGATTCTTTTACAAAACTGAAACCAGACCTTTCTCATACCTGAAAACCACTATTTATTTTGATTTTTCATTAGATAGCAACTTGAAAAAGACCATCTGACAGAAAAATGAAAAAAATTATCTGAATTTTTCACAGAAAAAAAATCCTCAATGTCTGTTTTTATGATCAGTGAAAATTTTGCATGTTTGTCAGTGGGAGGAATTTCTGATTTGCCCTTTAGATAGGATCCATCATTTCTTCTCAGTTCCAGCTGCAAAACTATTTCTCTTTCTATCGTTCTTCATTTTTTCCAAGTTAGACCTTTAATGCTTACAGTTTTCTTCTGATTTATTTAGTGGCATTCACTTTATTTTCATCATACTCTGTAACAAGGAGAGGAGAGATTTAACTAAGGAAGATGAACAGAGCGCCCTTTTCTCTTTTTCTCACCTTCCTACAAACATTAACTTAAAAACATCCTCTTCATCATCCGATCACCTAGCAAACTTCCTGCGCGCTAGATTACTTGTATACCCAGCTTATAAATCCTGTTGGGGAAGGACCATCTCTCCTGCTGCAGCAGAGCACTGCAGGTATTCAACAAGTAATTAATAATAGCTCCTGCTATCAGTGTTGCCAGAGGAGCGGGAGGAAGAGAGGAGAGGAGAGGAGTGGCAGACGTTGAGAACGTATAAATAACTGTTGGAAACCAAAGTATCCAGGGGCTGCTAAAGTAGCTCAAAGTTAAGGCAAAGTGCTCTTATGAAATAAAACCAGCTTTATTTCCCTGTGTGAACTGAACTTGGCGGCGGCATTAGATGGAAGAGGTGCTGTGTGTATCATGTCTTACAAAGGGAGGCCCATCAGCATGATCACACAGCCATCAAGGGAGGGAGGGAGGAGTGCCACCAGACCCAGGGGAAGGAATGAAATGGGGGTCTCTAACTAAAATACCAATGCCGGGATCCCCAAGGTGTACTGCTTTCTAAATAAGCCCAGACTCACCCAGAGGTTTAGTTAACTTGTCCTAAGAGAGATTGATGGCCCATCCATTCAGCACCAGGGACCGGTGCTGAATAATTCAGAGGATCATTATCATTTCTGTAGCACATTGTGTACCCATTATACCGAACACTTTTCTAAACACTGAAGAGAGATAATCCATGCACTAAGGACCACTCACGCAAGGTAAACAGACCTTCCTAGCTTGCCACTAACAGGCAAATTTGACACCATTTATCTATAGCAGCCTGTTTCCCTGTAAGTGATAGGGCAAAAGGGCAAAGGGGTTAGGCGGGCTTACCATCTATAGCGGACGGGGCCTTATGGGTGATGTCAAGGCAGCTGTACTAGCTGGTGACTGTAGGTGAAGGCATGAAGATCATTATAGGAGAAAGTGAGAAAAGGGCAGGCTAGAGTGACAGAGAACAATTAAGACCCTGATTGTCAAAGGGAGCTCACAGATGTGGGGAAATTAGGGAGAGCCTTGAAGACTGGTGAAGATAGGCAGACGCAGCATCAATGGAGGGATTCAAAGAGAGTCAAAAGGGAGAGCTGGACAGTTAGAGGTCCGTTCTGCGTAGACAAACCGAAGGCTGATGGATTTAGCCTAGACATCCAAGAGACAGTCATTGATGAGATCCAGGTAGGATCTTACACGGATCTGCAGCTTGGCTCTGTAAAAAGAGGGAAAGGGAGGGAAGGAAGCAGCAGAATGCAACCTTCCTCATCCTCTAGCTTTTCCTTACAGTGGCCTCAGTGGTACAAAGACAGCTTGGGATTCCTGGAGGCAAAATGAGGATGTGATTTTTGCTCTTAGCAGAAAACTGAATTTCTAAGGCTGTTGATACTATTCTGAGGAAGAAGCTCGCTGAAAAACATACAGGCAGGAGTGTTCCTGTTTTGGGGACATATGAGAAAGCAGCTGCAGTTTTTGCTGGGCCGTCTGCACTCAATCAGGTAAGAATCAGGAATAAAAAGAGTTAGCTCTTTCTCAGGAAAGAGGTGGTTCTTTTAGGGGAAAACTGTAGTTTTGAAGAAGTATTTTCTTTATCTCAAAAATCTTCTGTATTTATTACTGACTACATACAATCTTGCCTTTTTTCCTTAATCTTCTTGAACTATTTACATCAATGTCCTGCAACTGAGAGTTCCACGGGTTGCTTAGAGATAAGCTGGAGAGTGATACCCTTATCCATTTATAAGCTAATGCCTTTTTAAATTCCATTAGATGCCCTCTTGTTTTATGAAGGGCATCTGATTTCTTCTTCACACCATTCATTATTTTATATACCTCAATTCTATCATCTTTTACCGTTTTCCTTTCTAAATGAAACAGTTCTGGTCTTAATCTTTTTGTTTAGAAATACCCCCACATGTCTCTAATCATTTTTGTTGCCTCTGGCTATCTAGTGTAGCTATCTAGCACTCCCATCATTGCGTCTCACTAGATCTTTTAAAGCTAGTTCCAAAGTCATCAGTGTGAAGGAGGCTGAAGGATGGTCTTGTGGTTAAAGTACATCACTGAGAGTCCAAAGTTCTCCTTCCAGATCTCCTGCCCTATGACCTTGGGCTAATCACTCTGCTGTAGAGATCCACAGTTTCCCTTCTAGTCCCAGAAAATGGTGTGCGAAAATTGCAAGCAAAATATGTTAAGTGTTTCTCCACTCCTGGATGGAAATTATTATAGAAGCACAGTCATATTAAATGTAGTAGTTTGGATTGTTTTTCCACAAGGCATCTGCATGCGTGTTGAAATTTGTAACTTCTCCCTAACTGTTTGATTGTATGGCGCTCGACTGTTTTCTATTTGTTACACTGCTCTGATATTGGGTTCCAAACAAATTCAATTAAGTCATTTCTCTTTGTTATTTTATGGTGAACTTCATATGGAAAGTATGAGTTACAAATGATTTGGGCCAAACAGACACATGGCTTTCATGCATCCCTGGGGACTTGGAAAACCAGCACAGTCCTGCTGAAAGTGAAAAAAAGCATCAAATTCCGACCTTTTACATGCAGGACATGGCCCATTCCTGGGAGGCACTGGGTACCCCTCACTCCCACTCATACTTTGCACATGTGGGATCAAGACTAAGGTATTGCTGGCTTGTCTCCAGTCTAAATGAACTAATTATCCACAACCTGTCAAGACTCCCACGTAAGACTCACCCATCTGGTTCCCTCCTCTGACGTCTTGAGCTAGGCCTGGCTGTTACATATTTCTAGCGCCTCTATCACTCTCCAAAAGCTCACTTCAGGTCTGGGGCACCTCACTGCCTTGGTGTGTCATTCACTGCCTCATCATTTCTGGCACACAGAAGCCTGCAACACTGCAGCAGGGTGTGTGCTGCTGTCATGGCCCCATGCTCTAAGGGATCTCACAAGCAAACACGTTCCCAAATGTCATCGCTTGCTGCAATGCGGTCACGTCTCCAGCACTGGGATAGGAGATCTTCGAGGTGTCTGAACTATCAAACCTACTTTTTTTAAAACATCTCATGCCACAAAAGGTGCTAAAAGAACACACTTTTTTGATAGGATGCTACTCCAGCAGAATAGCAAAAGCAAGTTGCTTAGATATTTGTAGCATAAAACTAAGGAAAACTAAATTCTGGTTTAAACTGCATTTTTTTTGTCTGCTTGTTATCCTTCTAGCCCTGTACCTCCTTTTTTGCCTTGATGTCCCTCTTTCCTTTTGTAAGCAGATAGTCAGCTACTGCTCCCATGAATACCTCAGATGGCACTGCCTGCTCCTTTTGCTGGGTGGCTCAAGCCTCTGCGCACATTCCCATGCCAGCCCTGGGAAGTTCAGTGCTCTTCTGGTCTCTTTGAAAAGGGGTCAATCCTACAAGACTCTCCTGATAACCCCAATCATGTCAATAGGCCTGTTTCTGTGATTAAGGCTAACACATAAGGATGTTCAGTGGTTTGGAGCATCAAGAATCTTTGCAGCTTTAAAAGAGAAAAAGGGTGGTTTGGCCTTTGGTGGGGCTTGGAGGGTTTTGTTTCCCTTATGCCTTGTAGCTGGCATTTTGTCAGAGCCTTCTGCTCAGTAGCATTCCCATGACACATGAACACGCTCAAAGAAAAATTTTCTGTGAGAAATCAGTGGGCTTAATTAAATTTTCAAAGTTTAGAGCTGTGATCCTCTTTGCCCCTCTCCACGGGTAGCTGGCCCTGCCAGATTCTGATTGCTTATGTGAACATTTGATAAATCTCACTGTGGACTACATTTGCTCTTTCACCCAAGCAGTTATCACACACATTTCCCTAACACTTTAAAATTATGCCTGCCAAACATTTTCTGATGTAAAGTTAAAAGCCATCTATTACTGAAGTGATTTTTCAGCCCTCGTGGGCATGTTTTTCTTTCCTTTTTTTTTCCTTGTGTAGTTTAGATAGTTTCAAGCTCTTTTAAACAGGCTGCCAAGGGTCAGTTTCAAAATATATATATATTTTTTAAAATTTTCTGTGCCCTAAAAATATGTTGGTGCTATTCTTCTTTTATACATCTCCTTTTAAAGTCGAAGTCAAGTGAACATGATGTTGCCTTACTGCCAAGGCCACAGAGAACTTAATCTAAAACTGGAGGTTGCTTTTTCCTCTCCCATGCAGGTCTCAGTCCTGCACTTACATCAGGAAGGACACTTTTCCCATTGACTTCAGTTAGCCACAGTCAAATAGGCCCCATACCGCTGTGCTGAAGTCAATGACACTCCTTCTGAAGTGACCTCCGCTGTGTGCAGTGGCACTGGTGCCTGCCGTGCTCCCAAGATGTCCAAACCGGGGACGTGGCTTGAAGGGTGCACAGCTCCCACCTGGCTGCCACACCAGCTCACAGGGAAGGGAAGCAGGTTCTTGCCCAGAGCAGAGCTGGGATCAGACTGGATCAGGCATCCAGATTTGGAACACTCCCAGGTCCATCGCTTTAAGTTGGACCTGTGTGGCTTTGGTTGCAGCGTTTCAGTCCAGTGATCTGGTGTCGTTTATGGCCAGTGTCTGGATGCAAACCATTTGTTCATATTCAGAGTCTTGCCTGACCCTTTCCTCATTTTTCCCCCTTTTCACCTCCTGTATGGGTCATACTCCTGCTTTCAGTGTGTGAGCAGACGGCAAGATGTCATTTCTTTCCTCCCTGATTCTCTTGTTTCCCCCCTTCTCAGAGCTCCTGGCATTTTCCTTTAAATGCCTCTTTTCTTCCTTTAGGTTCCAGAGCTGTGCATGGTTTTTGAAACTGATTAAAGCAGTTTGTCCTACCATGGCAGGGAGATGCTAAAACAAAGCATGTGTGTCTCTTGGTTTTAAACCAGGATTTTTCTTACTCTTTTCCAGGTTTCTTGTTTAGCAAACATGGTTAAACAGGATCATGGTGTAAAAAAAGCAAAGCAACTCCTCCCTTCCTGGACAG
Source organism: Gavia stellata (assembly GCF_030936135.1). Classification (NCBI taxonomy): domain Eukaryota; kingdom Metazoa; phylum Chordata; class Aves; order Gaviiformes; family Gaviidae; genus Gavia; species Gavia stellata. The sequence continues at coordinate 50,711,890 of NC_082596.1, forward strand.
CACCAGCCTGATAACACATCCAGCTTTTTTCCAAAACCCTGCTAGTGCCCTTGAACTTATTGAAGCATGCTCCAGCATCATGTGGTCTGACCAATCTGAATTTGTCATTTCCCTTCAAAGTGCCTTGGCAGGACCTTTATTTGAAATTGCATTTGCCGCTTTTTTGTGTCACAACTGCGTTTCATGCAGTATCTAGAAGTGTAGGAACTTGGGTCTGGGCCAGTCTTAAATAAAGAAGCTAATGCAAATACCTCCCACCCCAGTAAAACACAAGAAACGCAAAACATCGTACAAAGCCTTCTAGGGTGGAGATAGATAGACATCTAATAGCTAGTTAACACTTAAACTGCACTGCAATTAAAATATAATCCTTTACATTTCTCGGATTTGGAGGAAGGAGAGGGTTGGAAAGAGGTACAGAGAAGGAAACGAGTCAGAAGTGAAGACATCACAATCCTTAACCTCAACATGGAACTACTTAAGCATACCATAATTGCATCACAGAAGGTATGCATACCCCGAAACCAAAAAGGGAGCAGGAAGGCAAGCAAAAACAAACACAGTATGATGAACCAAACAGGTAACCTTCGGGAAAAGGAAATCTAGCCCTGGCTAACCCGAAAGAAAGGAACGTAAACTGGCAAGGAAAAATGAAAGATGGGAAACAGGAGGACTGAGAGGAAATTTCAAGTGCAAACAGACACACTTCTGCAAACAAATGAGAAATAAAAATATCTGAAAGAGAATTAGTGGATTTGCTGGATCAAAGGAGCAGTTAAAATGACAAGGGTATTGCAGAGACTACATTATACCCTCTCATCAGTCTTTACTGATTGGAAATACATTCACTCTCTACATATTTTATTTAATTACTAAAGATGGGGGCCTGTCAAACATTTAGGTGTCAGAAGAGAAACTGCAGGATTGACAGGCTAAAGTAACAAACCTCCCAGAGCAGATGGCATCAATCAAGGCTGATAGCTGTTAACAAAATCATGCAAGTTTCCCTTAAAAATGGACTATTCTGCTATACCAAATCAATGGAACACGGCATGTATTTTACTTTAAAATCAAGATCATCTCAGCCATATGAAAAAGAAAGGCTGAAATATAAGTTAGTGAGTTATAAAATCTGCACACGAGCTTAATGCTAAGCATGACTGATCCAGTAACAGAAAAGCATGCCGTTTTTCACTTCCTAAAAAACCTTGAAGTATCTCAGTGAAGCCATGGATTATGCAGAACCATTTAATATAAATTCTAGAGGAAATTTCAGAAAGTCTTTGATAACTTTTCTCACAAAATGCTGTTAAGAAAATCTAGTAGTCATGAGGTGAGATGCAAAATTCTGCCCTAGCATCTGTTTTACAAAAGAAAGCAAGTGTTGCAGGAACAAAAAGTGAAAGGTTAGCAAGGAAGGCAGTAGAATACCCACAGACAGACCCTAGGGGTGATCTTTAAAACTTTGATGAATTATCAGAACAATAAGCTGGGACATTTGGAGGTAACACCATTGTCAAAATTGTCTGGCCCCTTGGTCACCTAGGGCGAGACAAGCCTCTGAAAAACTTGGGGACCCAAATACAGTTATGTGAAGAGGAAGATGACATTCATTTTTTACTTTGATAAGATAGACAGTGACAAATGTGAGAATAAAAAATTTGAGTTCTCTGCCTATGCCATCAGCTTGTGAAAAACCTCTTAAAGCCTTATTTTACGTGTCATGTGGGAGCAGAGCAGTGGTGGAAGGGGCAGACTGTGCTGCCCGGTTGCTGAAGGCAGAGCTGCAGAGACTCCAAGCAGCACCGGGACCTGGGGGGCAGTGAGAGGGGGCTCCCATAACGCAGCCAGGCTCCTCGCCCTGTGCTGGGGGGCTGCCCAGGACCAGGGGGTTACAAAGCCTGGCCTGCAAAGAGAGAGCCTCCGACCTGAGTCAGCAGGTCTGGTCACCCTCTAAGCTAGAGTAAACACAGAAGGGACCCAAAACACACAAAAACACAGAGGCATGGGAAGTCACCACCTGGCTGTGTGCGGGCTGGTGTGTTTAGAGAGAAGACTGAGAATATGCTACAGGTAGATGATATAAAGAATGCAGTCAAGAAAAGAAATTATATGTTTCATTTTACTCTTTCATAATATTAGGGGAAGGTTTGTGTGGCAGTGTTAGTTTGTAACAAAGAAACTGGTGTTATTCCTTGAAGACTCAGCTTTTCTAAATTTCTGCCCAGAACTGGCTGCAGCATCACTCCTGCCTATTTCCCTGTGTTTCCCTACCTTTGCAAACTGCAACAGGCAAGACAATGTTCTCACAAAGATCAGAAATACAATAAAACATAAAGCCAGCAAGTCTAAAGCTGATAAGAGGAATTATATTTTGATACCAAATGGAAACTCCCTGATGCAGGACGTAACTGACAGCAAATACTGTTTTGCTCAGCATGGGCTGGCACAGCAAGGTTCACCAGGGCTGGTCATTGGGAGAGAGACAGGAGAGAAAGCTGTGCAAAGACTCCACTTAGTGCCCTACAACAAAGCTCTGATCCATTTTTAAGGAGAACTATACTGGTCGTTTCATATTTTTTGTCCATAAAAATTACTACATTTTGTAATTCAAAGGTTCCTTTCACTGTTCTTGTGTATTTTCCTTCCCTTACTCCTGCAGTGGACATGTTCTGCTGTAAAATTACTAGCAAAAAATGTTTGGTTTGATATGGGTTATTTGAAATTTTGTCAGTCCTGGGGTGGGCAAGAAAGAAATGGAGAGATACTTGAATGAGAAGAAATTCTATTTTATGGAAATGAATAAGACATGATTAAAGCACAGAGTAAGCTCCTTTCATCTCACAGCAAATACAATATTTGTGGGGTGTCAGGATTACAAATTTCTTGTGAATCACTGGAGTTCAAAATACTCCTATTTGTAACTTTGTGGCTAGTGGCACTTCATGGTCCAAGAGTCACCAGAGGAAATTACAGAGAGGGAAATAATTTAAAGAAGAAACTAAAAGTTTATTATGACACAAATCACAGTGGAGAAACGGAAGATTAATTTTGTTCTGACATACAGTACATGCTTTAGTCTGCAAGCTCAGAAATAATAATACAAAACCTCTCTGCCTAACCTGATCTACAAATAAAATCAATTGAATTCCTCCACCTTTCCCTGACAGTAAAGAGTGACAGTATAGGTAAAATGTAGGTGACTTCAGGGTGATATTGCCAACACTGAACTTTTTTGTTATCTAGCTAAAAAAAAAAAAAAGGAAGGTCACATTTTGTCCTTTTTAATCCGTGTCCCCAGTGGATGCTTCTGTTCTTGCTCTTACAGAGTATTCTGTAAGAAACTGCATTTGAAAGCCCAGTATTTGACTTCTGGTTTTGTCTAACAGGACTGATAGTCTTAGGTGCAAAATCGCTAACTTGTGAGAGTGCTGAGATGCCAGGCCTTACAGGGGTCACCAGAAAATAGGAAGCATTCAATATGTGATGAACTTCCCACAAACTCTTTTACGGAGACTCCTAGGGTAACACCTATTGCTGTGTGTATGTGAGAAGGGGAGGGGAGGAAAGAGAACAGCCAGATCACAGTTTTCTCTTCTGTTCTCAAGGGCAGATCATGTAATCTCCATAGGTGGGTGCACATCTTTAAATATATTCTGAGTATTAATGAATTTGGCATTCATGTCTGCCAGCCACAAAATAGCAATCTGCAAGCTGCTCCAAGCATCCCTCGCTGTGCCAGGGTTTCTGTGGAAGTGGTCAGAAACTCACAGGATTAGACACACTGGACAAAACCTGCTATATTTAGCTGTGCATAGGGAGTTCCCCCATTTCCTTGGTGATCTATCACATTTGCAAATAAATGTTCTGCTGAAGGCATTAATAAGTGCCATCAATAACTTCTTCAATCCATGAACTGATCACAGAGCAGGGTAAAACTGATTGCTAGATAGAAAGTGCAACTATGTCCTGGTAGTCTGGCAAACAGAACAGCAGGATTCACTGTCCTAAGGCAAAGAAAAGAATACCAGGGTCTGTCCAGAAGTTAAAACCAAGCAGGTGGAGCATTCCCTAGTCACACACGGAGGAGGAAAGGGTTGCTTGGTGCACCATGCATTTATGAAAGGTTATGGGTAGACTGTTAAACAGAGAGAAGTGCTTTTGTGCTCTGTTCTGAGAGAAATGAGAGAAACAAGTTCCCAAAGGACACAGATTTACCTGGAGAGGCAGCCATGGAAATTGTGGATGTGTTTGCACTGTGCTCAGGAGAACCTCTCTTTTGCTATAAGGTTAATTTAAAACGATGATTATTTGAATAGAATAACCACAAAGCAAGATAATGATAGTAAAGATAATGGCCATCTCTTCCATTGCATTTTTTATCAGCAGATTTCAAAGTTTGTAACAAAAGAGGTCTTTAACTTGGGATGCATTTCACAGAGAGGGAGACTGCTGCATAGAAGATGGAGTGACCTATCCAAATTCAGCCAGGAGGCTTTTGGCTGAGTCAGGAATAGAAACCAGAGTGCCAGCCCGGTGGGGAAGGCTTCCTAAAACAACATGGAACCAAGGAGAAATGGGAACAAAGTCTCCACATTTCAGCAGTGAGAAGCACCAGCTGCCTTATTCACCATTTCTTTAGAATATTATTACACACATTTTTTTAAAGATGAGTATTTAACTAATTACTGAGCTGGCTCTGCAGTTCCTCTACAGGATGAAAACAAACACTTAAACAAGCCTCTCCTGCCAACTCCACCCAACACCTATTAAGTTACAACAGATGGATGAGTGCCACAGACCAGATGTCAAAATGATACCAAATTTGACACTGCACAAGAAGCTGTAGCACATTACAGAAAAGAACCACTCCCACGGTAACATTATTTAAATGCCAGATTGCACTGATCCCTGTTAGAAGTGATGGGCAGAGAACCCAGACAGCAAAGCCTGTAGTTGCTGCCACAACCTGCTGAAATCTTTCCATCTCTTTTAATAGCCTTGCCTAAATTTTGTCATCCTCCAAGGGTGGGAAGCTTTGCTGAAAAAAGATATATGAACACCTGGCTGGAGTCCAAGAGGGATGGGATGACTGTCTCCTCTCCTTGGAACAGCTTTGATTACACCTGCTTTTGTAGTGCCCAGTAAATAGGGCTTTTCAAGGTGCTCCTTGTCACTCTTGGACACTGGTCTTGAAGGACAGGTGATCTCTCTTCTGAGAGATTTTCTGTTCCTGAAAGATGAAGAGATTCAGATGTAGTGTGGACAGGGACATATGTATATGAAGAAGGTATAAAGCTTTGACATTTACGTAGGTGGCAGCTTCATTAAAATGGTTTATATGATGGTGTACCAATTGACTATAAGCCTGAAGCAGTGTACCCTTCTGAGCAAATCTGAAGGCCTTGCAAGTTGGATAGATGGCCCAGAGTTACTGGGCTTTCCAAGGAGATTGGTCACTCTCTGCCTCTGTAGCATGGCACGATGACCTGAGCCAGGTGAGCTCCCCTGGAGCTGTGGAGCAACCGTAGTTGGTACAGCAGAGTTCAGATGAAAGGGTTGCCTTTGCAAGTCTAGTTTGACTTCACCCACAGCAACAACCTTTGGAAAAAGAAACTTGTACAGTGGGACTGGTACATTCTTCCCAGAGAGTCCCGCCATAGTCTCAGCAGTCCAGACAGGAAATGTGTACAAAGCAGTTGTCTGACAAGAAAAGTTCTGTCAAAACTGAAGCTTTTTGCTGGAATTTTTCATTTTTGATCTGACGGGGAAAGATTTCGCAGTTAAACTGAGTGTACAAATGACCTAGAAATGCCAAAAGTCTGCTGATTTGAGCAATAGGACAACCTGAACACCTGGAAGCTGTATGAGAGGTCATATATGATAGAATCATAGGATGGTTTGGGTTGGAAGGGACCTTAAAGATCATCTAGCTCCAACCCACCTGCCATGGGCAGGGACACCTTCCACTAGACCAGGCTGCTCAAAGCCCTGTCCAACCTGGCCTTCAACACTTCCAGGGTTGGGGCATCCACAATTTCTCTGGGCTACCTCTTTCCAGTGCCTCACCACCCTCATGGTGAAGAATTTCTTCCTAATATCTAATCTAAATCTGCCCTCTTTCAGCTTAAAGCCATTACCCCTTGCCCTACCACTACATGTCCTTGTAAAAAGTCCCTCTCCAGCTTTCTTGTAGGCCTCCTTCAGGTACTGGAAGGCTGCTGTAAGGTCTCCCCGGAGCCTTCTCTTCCTCAGGCTGAACAACCCCAACTCTCTCAGCCTTTCTTCATAGGAGAGGTGCTCCATCCCTCTGATCATCTTTATGGCCCTCCTCTGGACTTGCTCCAACAGGTCAATGCCCTTCTTATGCTGGGGGCCCCAGAGCTGAACACACTCTCGGCTGCGTTCACTCTAGGTGGGGTCTCACAAGAGTGGAGTAGAAGGGTCCTCCCCTCAGAACTGAGTGGTCTTCTTTTTGTCCTAATGGAGATTTGAAACCTAAACAATACCATTTCCCAAAGACATACTTGTAACTGTCACACTGTCCCCACACTGGAAGAAGTACTTTGCATACAGGAAAGGAAGTCCAGGTAGATCACGGCTAAAATGGTTCACTAATTTTAAGTTTGAGCTGCTGAGTGTCTATCCTTTTCAGAATATTTAGTATTTTTGTAGCATTCTGCCCCAGTTACATGCAATGAGTGCTTAGCTCTTTCACAAATGTGAAAGTGATTTGAGTCAGGCACCCACAGCATAAAAAAGAGGCTCTTGGTGCCCACTTTAGTTTGGTTTAAGTGACTAGTCCGGTATCTTAACATAGGAACTTCATGCTAGAACCAGGGACAGAATCAAAGGATGTATCCTCAGCTCCAGGCAAATCTGCAGACAAAGTGTCAGACCACAGATGCCTATTCAATGAGTCCCATCCATCCTGGACACTGAATGAGGCAAAGGCCCTGTAGAAAAAAGGGGATGTGATTAGACCATTAAGTGCAAAAGAAAATGTGGCAGTAGGAGAAGAAGCATAGCCATGCTGGCTTTAATCTAACTAGCAGGAAAACAGTTTTATTGTAGATGTGGCTGTATGGAAGACTCCAGTGTTGGGTGACTTCCATTAATGTCACACCCTTAGTTTGCTGAGCAAACTTACCGTATTCTCTTTGGTGCCCACAAACTCTCAGCAACATAAGAGAGTCAGGATCCATCCTCGGATCAAAGCTTAATCATGTTCCTGCTGCCTTATCACATTCTCTTTCTTTGCAGCATGCGCTTGGGATCACACAAGGCAGGCGTGACCTGAACTACCAAGGCACTACATGTAAAATAATGGCTGGTCCTTGGCAGCAAAGTCAGGAATTATACACATTTTTAATGTTCTGTAAGATTTTTGCTTTTTACCACTATGCAGTCTTAAAGAATATCATCTATTTCAAAATCCCTACAGTATATCTGTGTATCCCTGCATTTTACAGAAACCCTGTTATTATGTCCATAAGGCACAGGCGTTAATCCGTGTTAATCATTAACTGACTCCAGAACAATGGCATGTGAATGCAAGTTCTTTGTGGATATTGGACCTCATTACTGTGTTCCTGTTGGAGCAGTGACCTCACCATTTGGGCTTGTATCATGTTAGCGTTGTCTAACACTGTGGAGATGGAGGTACCAGAGGTTTTTAAACATGGTGATTGAATTCTGTGTGCTTTAGCCGAGGTTTTTTTATGTCACACAATTTGCATCACTCTAATTCCTAAGACGGAAGGCAGGGTCCATGATGTATCCAAGATCAAAGAAGTGATACCCATTTGTAGCTGCACAGCACTTGGGCGATGGTGTTCTCATCAGAAAGGTGGCTTGTGTATGTCACGTTCACAACAATGCAACTGTGAAAACGGTGATGAGACTCTATCAGTACAACTGTTGGTTAAAATAAAAAGAAAACCCTTCCATTAATCAATCACATTATTAAAACTGTCAAAGGTAGACAAGTCCTGAAATGGTACAGGAAGCCTAGTAATACAGAATGAAAGGGACTTGGGAGGTCTTTTGGAGGTCTGTAGTTGGTCATTTTGTACTAGTTGATTAGCAGATTGCTGTAATTTCTTGTAGTAAATATTTTCTTTGTGACAATTATGTTTGACGAAGTGTTGGAGAGAACAAGGGAAAGTAGAGAAGAGCACCAGGCAATGTATATCAATTCACTAGGTCATGGTGATTAAAATTGAGAGAGGGAACAGAGAAGAAGGGATGGTCTGAAAATAAACAGGAGGAAGAAAAAACAGTGGAAGTATGAGGCAGAAGAGAACAAATCAGGGCATTACTTGACAGCTGAGGTCGGTGAGAAGTGCCAAATATGTGTCTCTAGACTGCCCCAAGTTCCCGGTGGAGCCCCCTAGTAAGGATGCAAATCAAAGTTTCAAATGTTTTCCGTTAGTGCACTTTCCATTCCATAGTCTGTCCTCAGAGCCAGTTATCTACCCCCAGTCATCCAACAGCCCTTCAGGAGCCCTGGTAGGTGGCAAAGGGAAGGAGCATCTGCGGCTGTGGCTTCTGTGGCTGAGAAGACTAATTTCCCTTAATTTAAGGATTTATCTTTTTCACCGTTTTAAGGATGACTGCTCAAATGTTCTTAATCGTGTGTGTGCTTGCCTGATGGGAAACGTGCAAGAGCATTTAGGGACTGTGGCTTTGGTACATGGCAAATGGCAATTAAGAGAACAAAATCTGCCTCTGGCAAATTAACCTTGCACAGAATTCTAGAGGGTTTTTTCATCGGTTTTGTTTTGAACTGACTTTATTTGCTGAAATGCAGGAAATTGAGTTTATAATTTCAAAACGTTTGTGGGGATGGAGGCCTTCTTCCCTGCCACGTGCACTTATTTTTCAGTCCTTCTTTCCCACTTCTATTTGCCTAGGCATTGGACTGCATCCTTTCGTGTCTATTGCCTCTGATGTCTGACTCATTATGGCAACAGAAGTGTTGATGCCAGGCCCAGAAGCAGTACTTAAAAACCTGCTATTCTCTCTCCTTCGAGCTCAAAGCTAACCCAGTTTGTGGCAAATGAAAGAAATGCAATCATTTGGCGCCTTGTCCAGGCATCAGTTTGGAAATACAGGACCTTTCTCCTCTGCTTTTCTGAGTCTTTTTCTATTTGACTAGGCTGTCATAAAGACCACTAACTCTAGGGTGTGGAGTGTAATGCTTTGGAAGGAAATGACTGGTTTATTAGGTTCTTTCTTGGGTTGCCAAGCCTCTTCCCCCACCTCACCTCCCAGTATATTTCCCAGTGCCTCATATTCAGGGATCAAGAGATTCTCAGATTTCAAAGGGAGAAACAATCATCCTTAACCCTTATGTTTGGGATGGAGGGAGAATGGATAGGGCAGTGGGAGAAGAGGAAGGCAGAATAGGACTTGAAAACAAAAGAAATGCAATCTGAAAACTCAAAACCAGAAGTTAAGTGAATGCTCCCAAATATACTCTTTAAAAAATAATCAAGGCTTTTTCTCTTTCTTCATGGTTTGTTTGGGAACATCCTGTGGTCATGAATACTTGAGATTGGCAAGAACTGGGCACTGTTGTACCCAAACACTCGCAAGGACACATGGCTGAAAGCACAGAGATTCCCCTACACGTGGTGAGGGAGATCAGTACCAGCAGACTGCTGCAGCGCTTGGTCCCACCTTGAGTAGAGAGCATCAGTTGTTTTGTGCCATGTGCCAAGGTGAGAAGTTGGAACCGTCTGAGGAGGCAGGCAGGCTTATACAAAAATGGAAGAACTTGGAGAAAGAGCGGGAAGATCATCCTGTCTTTCCCACAGATATTAGCACTGTCTGTTCAGCTTTTTGTATGCCCCCATAGGAACAACGGAGCAGCCAGGGATTCTCCTGGAGAAGTGTGGGAAGTCGTCCATCCTGAGATACATTCACAGTTCAGAGAGGAAGGGGTTTTTCTCTTCTCCTGCTTTGAAGCTGACAGGCATGCAGTTTTTTCCTGCCAGTTTCCAAGGGATTGCAAGGGAGAAGAGATAAAGCAGAAGGAGAAGATAGTAGAAGAGATGTTCAGGGTAGCTTTGCATATCAGCTCAGTGTATTTTCTGCCCCACTTTTACCTGTCTTTCATCTTCCCAATCCCCACTAACAGAAATCTAGGAAACAGTTCAGGCAGCTGGGCACATACCTCTGCTTATTCCCAAAGGAAGAATAGCTGGTGAAGGAGAGGGTGTGGGAAAGAGAACGAGGTGATTTGGAGAGAGTGGAGGAGAGAGGAGAGGAATCATTGTCTGAGCTGGGACTGATGTGCGGCATTTCCGTTACCTGGGTGTGATGCACAAGGGAGAGGGGAAAAACTAGGGAGTTTCTCATAGAATAATAACAGCAGAAAAAAAGAGCACCAGGCCCAGGACATTTAGCAGACAATTTTACCAGCATGAGACCGGGCTATCAAGAGTGGCATCAAAGGAGGAAAAGCAGGAGAAGGGGCCTAAGATAAATTTCTTCACAGTTGCTTTTAATTGCAGTGAACAAAGAGAAACTGGTAGGTTTTGTACCCCTTTGGGGGTTGCAAAAAAGGCAAATGCAAGAAGCCTTGGTGTGCCTTAAAACCAGACTTCTTGTTCACTTTCAGCCACCTTCAGGGCGAAGTGACCCTGTCGGCCAAAGACAGCACTTGCATGACCTCTGCAAGACGTGTGCTGCTTGGCACCACTGTCTAGAGTCCTTATCAGTGTCTTGCCTCTGCAGGCACAGCAAATTTACTTAGGCTTTGGTTCTTACACCAGCAGTTTGACTTGAGAGAAGGTTGTTGGAGGTTTTGAGCTGAGCTGACCTGAGGCTCTAATGACACGGAAGCTACTAAGGGCAGCAGACTGCCTTGAGGAACAAACCAGCTCTGGCCCCAATTCTGCATCACCTGTGCCAGAGCCCTAGAAAATGAGACTGGCTCCTGCTGCTGCCTTCACCAAGGGAGAGTCACATCTAGGAGGGAAGAGTCAGATCCCACCTCTTGTCAGCTGTGGGATGAAGGAAGTTTGGCTCTGCAGCACCCTTTTTCTGGCTCTGTCACATCTGTCCCCTCCCTTTTCTGTGTAAAATGTGCTCTGGCCCTGAACCCTGTCCACCACTGCCCCTTCACTGGGACAGCAGAGTTCAAATTTAGTTGTGCTACCGAGAACCGTTCACCTGTTCTGGGTATAGAGCTCATGAATATGCCTGTACGTGCCCAGGGATCATAGGTGGAGCAGGGCTATAGGAATGCTCCCACCGTGACTCTTTCTGTCCACTGGGATTGCTGATGGGAAGAAACTGCGGGCAGCCAGACCATATCTTCTTCTATTAAATGCTTTTCTCAGCAAGGTATAGGATGAATTGCACACAGTTGGACAACAGGATGGCTTTAGGGCTGTAAAGGTTTGGATAATTGCCAACAGACCTAGAGGGCACAACAGGATTGTAGGAGGAAAGCACAACCTGAGTGGGATTAATTTCAGAACCACTTCATATTCTTTTGTAGTCCAACTGCAGCCCCCCTCACCCCCCTTTTTCCTGTCATTCACCGTTGTTTCAGCTTATTTTCCTTGGTTAACCCAGCCCAGCCCCAACATCCTGGTGTCAGATCTTCTCTGATACAGCTGTGGCAGTGGTCCAAAAGGAGCAAGACAGGATGCTAATGGAGGAAACAGACATCTGTTTGGTCTGAATTTCTGGGGGGTTTTTTTTGGGGGGGAGGTATTCAAGAGGAATGTCCATGGTGAAATTGTGCTTCTATCTTATGACTTTGCAAGTCATCATACGTCAGACTGGTTGTCATGAGTCCAAGACAAGCTCCCCCTGATATTGTTGGTTTTGCAAACATGGTGGGAGATTTTCTTTCTCCTAGAAAATCTTCATGACTCTGAGCTCTGTATTAACAGAGGAACATTAAGGTCTCACATATATCATTAGGGCACAGCAGCAGTCTTGGCATCCTTGCTGTTAACTGAGAATATCCTTTAAAAATATAATAGTAAGTTGAATGATGGTTGACTACACAGGGCAAGGGGGCTTCTTATTTCTTCCATGAGGAAACTAAGCCAAATATGTGATGCAGATTATTCTACCAGAAAGTCTTTAGCTCTTGTGCCCCGATTACTAACATTTTCCCCCAAGGTGTATGCATTTTGCAGCGAGCACAAACAGCGTGGCATGGATCACCATGAGCTCTCAGATGACTGCAAACAGATGAGACTCAATTCTCCTTTCCCTAGTCTATTTGCTAAGCCATACTCTGCTGGCAGATTCAACAGAACCAACCCAGACTGCATCAACCCAGAACACAAGGATACTCTTCATTGTAGGATGCAAAGGAAGAGGTGCAACCAGTGGTCTTAGACTCGGGTTTTTCTCTTTTCTTGCTTTTGGGGTGCTTCTTGAAGTACTTTGCTTTGCAGTATTAGGTAATAGGTGCTTTGCAGCAATAAGTAATTTCCACATGATAAATGTGTCCTCTTCATTATCTAACAGAGTGTCTTCAAACCAATTATGCCAACACAATACAATTACTCCCATTTCTGCATGCTGTTCTGTTGACTCAGTGACATTTTAGATACACTTGAGGGAAAAGATCCTCTTTTAGCACTGTGTAAAACTCTTGTGTCATCCAAGCCAGAAGTTTTATTACCTGGTTTTGTTTGTTTCCTTATTTACATTAGCCTATTTTCAGCTTAGGTGTTTTTTTGTTTTGTTTTGGGTTTTTATCCTATTTTAAAACATATCCAAATTTGTAGTTCATCCACAACATTTTTTTTTGTTGCTTCATGTTCTTGTTGCAAAGCAGAAGAAATTGAGAGGAATAGTTTTCTCTCTGAGGTTAAAATGAAGGGTAAACCTTTCATACAGGCAAGTGCTAGCTTGCCTACTGCCTATTAAAATAATCATTTATGCTTAGGACTTTGAGAAACTACTCTAGGGCCAGCATTTACCACCTTTCATTATTACTGATGTACTATCTGGAGGAGACATGCCTAATACAGATATCACAGTGCTTATATTCAAATTATGATGAAAAATGTTGTTTGACTTCTCTGAAGCTTTCAGAGGGTGAAAACTCTTCTTAGTTTTTTATTTCAAAATTCTCCTTTTGACCAGCAGATAAAAAAGTAAAAATACTATAAGCTTGCAGGTATTACTCTACTAATACATCCGAAAGTACTGAAAAAGTATTTGGTTTAGGTATATTTGTTGTTTTAACAATGGTCACCCAGCTCTAGATAAAGCCTAAGAGACAGGACAGCCCTTCAGAGAGCGTACACAAAACCAGAATTCAGCAGCCTGTCCCTGGAGTGGGCTTCTGAGCAGGACAGGGAAGGGGGGTAGTGGCATTTGTCCATGGCATTAGGGAGAACCTTCATGAAAGCCTGGAGTTTGTTGCCAGAAAACATGAACAAACTAAGACCTGACAGACTTCCCCAACATGGGGGTGGTTGTGTAGCTTCTGCCTGCTACTGGTACTACTGCTGAGAGCTTAAACTCTCACCATGACTTCCCAAAATAGTACCAGGCTTCTTGGACCTCACAGAGCTTAAGAGCTGGGCAGAGAGGTACCCCTGCAAGGGCCAAACTTGTTGTTCTGTCAGGCGCCAAAAAGCCTCTGGGCTTGTACCCTCCGTACAACAATAGTTCAGGAACCCCAGTAGGTGAGAATGATTATAAAAATCCTAGGTGAACAGGTTAGCCCATGAGTGACCCACCATGTGTTTCTGCCATGATATACCATCAGAATCATTTTCCCATAAGATTTTGGATGTGGTCAAAGCCAGGAAGCACAGCAGGCAGGTTCAAGCAGATTTCCTTTCCATGGGCGCTAATTAGTTCTGTTGACCTCAGTGGGACATCAGGATTTTTCTAGTTTATTCAGCAGCAAGTGGGGTTCTCTCTACCTGGCCCTAATTAGCCCAGGGACTAGTGGCCAAACTGGAATTCAGAAGACAAAATCCTGTCTCTCTCTGTTTAGGATCTGACAAGCTCACTGGAAGTGATGGGTTAACAAATTGAATCTAGAACTTCCTTTCAAATACAGTGCCCATCCCAAAAACATTACAAATTAATCCAGATACTTTGATCCCTTTAGCTTTGCAAACAAAGCTCCTGAAATTCTGCCTCTCCACTTTACATATGACTGAGATTCCTAAGTACTTACAACACCAGTACTTTCTGATGGAATTAAACTAGTTCTTAGAGAATATTACTAAATATTTTAGTGTTGGCCAAGCCCAATGTATCTTGCTGAACAAAAGAAAAGCTTTAAAATTTGGGAACTCTGGTGAAAACAGAAGAACTAAGCTGATTAAATGCTGTATCTAGAGTTGGGCAGAACAATCCAACTGTACCTGCTGAAAATGCAGTGAAATAGCGGGAGCTTTTGGTAGAAGTATCCTAGTATCCATCTAGCTAGTTTTAGAGGAATAAAAATTGTGGTACAGAATATGTAAAGCACAGAAAGAATGTATTTTCCTTCACTCTTCTACCAGCCAGAAAGACCGAAGGTCAGGTTTTCAGAAGAACACTGCGTTCACTAACTCTGATTTAATTATCTACATAAGCAGCCATGTTTGCAAATGGCTAAGCACCAAGCAGCTCCCATGGAAACGGTATCAGGTGCAAGCCTGTTTAAAAGTACAGCTGGCTTAAATACTTATACAACAGTTTTTGAATGCAGAGACCTTCTAAAAGAAAGAAAAGTTATTGGTTCTGAGAACTCAAAGAAATCTGGATATTAATTTCTTGAAGTAGTTCCTTGTGATTCTTTGACTCTTCTAAACATATTGCCAAAGAGGTGGCAAAAATGGCTTGCGTAGGATTTGGATGGTGATTTTTTGATAAACAAATCTTGAGAGGAAAAGAAATCAGTAATTTAGAGACTTGTCCAGAAAACTAAGACAAGTTACCAGCTCAGTTCTCATAGGCAAGTTCATCTGGGAAATCCCAGGACTGCCAACCACCAGTCTTCAGAATAAGTCTGTCTTAAAAATCACAGGGATTTCTTTTTCCTGAAATTACAAAACTGTGGTTCTCCACCTGATTTCCAAGTTTTTACAGAGGAGTAATTCAAGGTTTCAAACTTGTCTTCCAAACACTAATTTTCAACCCTTCCATTCCAGCATATGGAGGAGGAAACTCCAAATCCATGAAGTATCATGAGGCTATGAGATTTGGCAACCCTGTTATCAAGATGTTACTGTCGAGGCCAAATCCGTAGGAATGACCTTGAAATGAAGGCCCTATTATCTCTCAGCAGCTCTTCAAACTATCCATCCCCCAAGAAACTTCGCAATTGGAATAAGATGCCGGGCTGTTTGGAAAGAGATTAAATTGTTCACAGCTGCCTGGGAATTAACAAACTTCCTCCTCTTTACAGTGGAATGCAGCGTATTTCTGAGCCAGGTGGAGGATACCATGTGAGGTTCTTGCAGGACCTCGAGTTGGCACAAAGAACAACATTTTCAAGTCTGCACATATATCTGAGTTACCGGGGCTCAATAATAATTTTCTGGCAGATTAGTCCTGCCCTACAGCAGGTTTCTACAATCACTAAAGCCAGAATGAAAGCAATGGGTCTGGATTTCACACTTTATATCCTTCCACACTGAAGCTTTGATTTTAAAAACTGCTTTTTTTGCTTTGACACCAATCAGCAAGAATGAGTCTGACAATACACAGGTAAACAGCAGAGTAAACTGTAGGGACAGGTCCGTAACAGGCCAAGTGACACACTCATAACTTGGAGGAAATTATTCAGAATAACTTGGTAAACCTTTGCCAAGACTGCTAATGGAGAGATCGTAGACTGCAAATTGCAAATGTGACCTTGTTTTGTCCAAAGCAAAAGAAGAGCTTCCAATTTTTTTCTTGCTTAACAATGCTCATTGATCCTAAAAACCAGGGTCTTTACTAGCAAATAACTACCTGCTTGTAATTAAATAATTCAGTCCATGAATGTGCAAAGTGTTGGCTCTGAGGGTTTTCAAAATTATTTTTATTTATTTGATGACACCTTCAGTTCTGTGAAAAGAAACTAAATTTTAGCCTTGATCTTCAAATAAGGAAACTGTGAATCAAGCCGAGCTTAATCTTTCATGGATAGAAAAAGGCAAGGCTGTTCAAAGCAAGGTATAGCTCAGGGATGGACAAAAAAGTTTTGCACTGAAGCATTCTCAACAGCTGCAGAAGTGATTTTTTTAAAATGCCAAACTAACAAAATACTGATGCTTACCAGCTGTTAGAAGGTATTTTTCATCTGTTTTAGTATTACCTGATACTGAAAAAACAAGACAGGTACATCCAATGCATCCAGTCTTTTTCACTAAACTTTGTAAGCTTTCTTTATCTTATCTCTGAATCATTTCAGGTTTTATACTTTTCCAGGCTTTACCCTCTATAACTTAAATACAGCAAAATACAGGTGCAAATTGCAAAGACACCTTTTAGGTCTCTTTCACTTCATGGCCTCTGGCGTTAAACCTCAATTGAAAGTCCTGACAATATTGTGAAGATTTTCCCCCAGTTTTTACCTGAAATCACATACACTAGCAACATTTAGTTTGTTAAAGTGCTTTTGCATAAAGGACCAGTGAAATCAAAATCAGCATGCAAATTTTCCTTATCTGTTAATATTCTGCCACATGTTCTACGACTTTTTTCTTGGTATGAATCAAATCATGCTCTGATCAAGGATGTGACAGGGGCTGGCAGTAAATATGCTATACTTTCTTATCCCTGTACTCTTCTTCCATATGACCTACGAATTTATTCCCTTCTACCCACATGCTGCTTTACAAGTTAATGCAGTCTGTGATGTGAACCTTATTTAGACAGTTTCTGTGTGTTTAGGTCTCACAGGATAACTAGAGATGCTTTAGCATCTTACACCTTGAGAAGCAAGTGTGGCATTCTATTATTAGGGCCAGAAAACATAATGACCAAATAACAGTTTGAAAGAAAATAGGTGCAAAATTTGCACAGGTCAGATTTATAAACATCATATCAAATAAAATGGGGGAGAATGAAGGGGAGGCATACAAAAATTAAAGAGCTGTGTTTAATTGTAAGTTACTGTTTCAGCAACAGAAAGGTGGGTCTGGGTGACAGCCTGAGTGGGGCTCTGACACTGTTTAACAGTATGGTTATGCTCTCTGTGGGCTTCGTTTGAACTCACCCAGTTTTAAAGTTGCTTAAACTGGGTTTGTGTCAACCCAGCCGAGATAACTCAATTGAGAAAAGAAAATCCAAGTAGACAGGCCATTGGTGCAGGGGTTTTTGCTACATAAATACCTGAAAAGGAATTTCCAAATTCACTATGACACAGACATAATACTGGTGGAAAAGGGGAATAATCAGTTTATTTCAGTCACTAAGTCAAAACAAAAGTATATTGACAGTGAATTCATGGTATAAAGAGGCATTAAAGCCACTAGCCGACGGTCAGAAGATTCCCTTTTCCAGGCTGTGCTGCAGGCCAGCTGTTGCTCTGCCCCCTGAGGACCCCCAGCTCTGAGAAAAGCCTGCCGTGAGTAAGTTTTGTGGGGTGTAAAGCCCTACCTCTGGCCCTGCGTGGGAAATCAGCACTCAGCACACCTTGTGGCAACGCAGAAACTTCGGGTCATGCAATGGGGATGGCAAAAGTAAACAAGATAGAATCCATACGGTACAAAAACAAGGTGGAAAATGCATTTCTTCAGAGGCTCATTATGTTACATTTTTGTTTGCTAAATTGTAAGAACTCGGGGGTTTTTCTTCCTTTTTTCTTAAAGGAATGTTTAAGGAGCCTTCTCAGCTAGACCCTGTTGTCATATAGCCAGTCATCCCTCCCTGCATTTCTGGACTTCATCCAGCCCAGTGTGACTTCCAGCCTGAACTTTTAGTTCAAAATAAATTTTTATTGGAAGATTATGAACGGAAAATAGGATTTCAAGAATTCCATATAGAGCATTAATTTATGCTCTATTACAGAACGTGAAAACTTGTACTTACACAGACCTACACCACCTATAAACAAGGCTTTGTGGTTTCACAGGGATCTCTCTTTGGAGGTTCCTTTCTTGAGTTACTGGCTTGGTCCTTCTAAATTTCCCTCACCTCCACATAGAATTTATGGACTCAGTTGAGAAGGACTAAAAACTAACTTCAATTATCAGCCTGGATGGAAAGAGCTCTTTCCATGGAGGATAAATGTTATGCCACTACCATGCCAGGTTGCTTGGTGTCAGGAGTTCATAGAAACAACCGGACAACTGCTAGAGCAACTATAACCAGCTACTGCTGTGCCTCACAGACCAGCCAATTTATTTCAAGTGCCCTCATCACCACCGAAGCAAAGACAAACATAAACCGAAACACAGCTAAAAAAAAGTTAATATATCTTCTGGCAACTTACCTCCAGCCTTTTAGAAGACCCTTAAAACATCTATGCAGTGCAATGCAATTTACCTGCTTCTCTCCAAGCTGTCTGACAACATAGCTCTTCTATATTTTTCGAAGCAAAAATGCTCCAGCTGCTTGTCACTGAAAATAATGATGATTCACGAAGTCTTGACTTTTAATTTGCCAAGCACTAAACGTGTGCTTTCTTATAAAGATGATTACTCAGGTTTTTTCTGGTTTGTTTTGAAAAAAGAGCAACTGGGAAACAAATCGTGGCCTCAGCAACAAAAATATTTCTTTTGTAAAAGAAAAAAAAGCAGTCAAGTGAATAATGACAAATACCTGCAGGAAAAAAAAAATATGAGCATACTTCAGAAATATGCTTTCAATTGGCACCGTGGAGCTTCGTGAGGGGGCTGGTTTGATGCTGCCTTCACATTTCACAACGTATCGGTAGTAGCTGGTGCTTTGATATGCGCAGCTACCGCTAACATTTCATAATATGACAATCTAAGAGGTGAAATAGCTTTTGTATTTTAAAATTCATTAAGAACAGCTGCAACTTAGCACTGATGGATACATCATTACTTTCCTAAATCAGTGTCTCCTTTCTTGAGTTATATAAAGCCGTTTCATTGCCGTGCAGACAGGAGACACTAATCTAAAAAAGAAAAATTTAAAATAAAAGAGATTTAAAATCTATTATAGCACGTTATACATCAGCATCAGTTGTCCCTAGTATCAAGAAGTAATGAAACAACTAGAAATATCATATACAAAAGTAAAAGAGTAAAATAAAAATGGAATTAGCATTTTGAAGTGACAATTCTGAAATGCTAAAAAAACTTATGTCAAAACTGCATGTTTCTGGGTGGGAGAAGGATTTTTAGGGCATGCTTTTTCCCTAAGTGAATTTTCCAAGAGTCCCAAGTGTTACTTGCCTTCTAGTTCTGTAGTGTCAATATAGATTTCTCATACCAATTTCCACATAGCCAGCCTCTACAGTGAAAATATCTTGTGTTTAGAAAACATATTAGCACATTTTAAGAACATGTTTATTGCATTTAAACTAACAGTAAAAGTGTACATGGAGAAAAAGCTATTTTCTTAAAAAGATGCCATGTGGTCAGCCTTAGGGTTAACCAACAAGCTTGTTTTAAGCACTGGTTTTTAAAATATTTTCTAGATGCCCAGACTGGATCCCAGGGAGCAAACAAGCCCAATGTATTTTCTTTGCTTCTTGGCTTTGGGGGATATTCCAGTTTAATTCCTAGTGAAGCTTCATGATGAAACACCTACCAAGAAACACCAAACCAGGAAGGCTTAGGTGGCTGTAAATTAAATAACCACTTACATTGGCTACAGGAGAAGTAGCCTCTGTTAGTCTGAATGAGGCTGTGGAGAGCTTTAGCACAATAGTCAGATTGTCAAAGAGCGTGGCTCTAGCAAGCTCTCTCTGCTTGCCAGGAGGGAGAGCGGGGGCCAGGAGGAAAAGTGGCTTAAAAAAGAAGTAAGGAAAGGGCTGAAACTATTTGGTAATGTGGTTACAAGCATTACCTTTATTGTAAACCAGTTTGACTCATGGAGAAGGTTTTTTTTTGTTTTGGTTTTCAACCTGGCATGCTAATTCTGTGGCATATGTTCTGAACTCCAAGTATACACAAGGAAGGATAATCCAGTCTAGGGTTGCAACCTTAGTGGGGCAGGTGCATTATTAGTGTTCTGTGGGTATTACATCTTCTTTACTGACAGCAGTAATAAAACATATTCTCCAAGTGTGGACAGGACCTAGACTAGGATCAGCCTCAAACCTTGAGTCCTAGGGGAGAATGACGTCTATGCCTGTGCGGAGCTCTCAGCAGGATAAAATTCTGATTAGTGACGTTGAGGGTGGAGTGGAGGTAAGTTTAATGTTATTATGCCAACTTCCATTAGACAACCTTGTGCAACTCGGGCAGTTTTGGAATGCAGTTCGATTACCTCGTCTAACTTGAGAGCTTGAACAATAGGATTTAAACTTCTGGAATACAACTGACTAGGCTAAATCTTACCTTCAGGAATGTAGACAGATAGGTAAGTTAACATATATATGTGATTAACTTACATAGGTATATATATACATGCACACACGTGTATACATATAGATTATACAGGTATACCTTATGCAGGTGTCTTCCTAATTATGGGTACTTGCAGCACTCTAAACACCTCACTTGCTACACTCTGAATTCCCCCTGGCTGCTGAGGTGCTTCCAATTGATGTGTGTAATATGGATGCTCCATATATATTTTTCCCCTCCAACCTCACTGCAAGTTCTTCATGTCCTTTATACTTACTGTGAGTATACTGGGCTCCATATTCATCTCCAAGTCTGTCAACATAGTTCACCTCCTGTAATCAGGAAACGGTGATTAAATGAACATCCAAGTACAGAAGCTGTCAACCTGGTGTTCATCTTTTTTAAAGGTAAAAAACCCAAATGTTCAATTACCTTTTGCACTCATGTGGCTCTGAAAAGCTCTTCTTGAAAAAAGAAAATGGCTTCATATCTTCTATGATCTTAAGACATAATCAAGTCCAAAGGTCAGTGTCAACAATGTCATTTTTAGCATTTATGGGAACAATAAAGGGAAAAAAAAAAAGATCCCCATAGAAAAGGTATATATGCCACAAGCCCTGCAGTTCTCTATCTTCTAAGGTTGGGTTGTTAGCGCTCCTGAAAGGAGCTTGTCTGGGGCATTTAGGTTTTAACCACAACGTGATCTTGCTGCTTTTAGCTATCTGTTTCAGTATGTTGTCCATCATTGGAAGGTCTTTGAGACTTTGTTTCAGGATTGGGTTGTAGATAGCATATGACAGGGGAAAAAAAAAAAAATTATATCCTCTTTATGTGCATAGGAAAAAATTCTCTAGAATATATAAATATGCCAGCGACCTAAGAGGGAACATAATCCGCTCTCAAACTACAGAGCTAGTACAACTTCTTTAGTGCATGCAACAACTTTGACCTCTGCGTAATTACTCCAGGCTTACATCAATATAACAGTGCTGGGTTTCTTTTCAATTATTTTCTGGGAGTGGCAGGCTCCTTTCCCGGAGCGCTTATTTGTTTCGAATTGGCCTAATTTGCTCAACAATTTGCGCATCCCTTCTCTGGGATCCCACGTTTGCCCGGACGGCGAGGGCTGGGGCTGCCCCGGACGCCCCGTCCGTGGCCGCCGGCCTCCGCACCGGGGAGCGGCCGCGGGGCTCGGCGCTGCCTGTCTCCGGCACCGGCACCGGCACCGGCACCGGCACCGGCACCGGCACCGGCACCGGCCCCCCCCAGGTAACCGCCACGGCTGGGGCCCGGCGCTGAGCAATTGCCTACGGATGAGTAAGCACCAAATGTGGTAACTCAGGCCAGCAGCAATGCAATTAAGGCTATAATTTCAGGTGTAGCCGGTAGTCGTAATGAATATTTATTTCAAGGTACCAAATAAAAGAAATCGCCCGGCTAAGCGGCCCAGGGAGGTCTGGGGGGTGGTTTGGTTGGGTTTGTGCGGCGCGGGTGCTACCGGCGGGGAGCTGGTGAGGCGCGGCCACCTCGTCCCCTCCTGTCCCGGTCGGGACCGGCTCCCTCGCCAGGAGGCTTGTGCCCTCCTGCCCGAGCTCAGCCCGGCAAAGGACCCTTCCCGGGGAAGGAAGGGTAAGGCAGTGTGCAGCGAAGCGGCTGGCTGCGGTGCCGCTGGGTACGGCTTCCCCGGGGAAGGGCCAGGCGGCGGCAGGAGCTCCCCGCCGGCGCGCGGGGGGCGCGGAGCCGGCGGAGGGCTGGGCCGGGCTGGGCCGGGCCGAGGCTCCGCGCTGGGCTGCGCGGGGGCTCCCCTCTGCCAAAGGCCCCTCAGAGCGGCCTCGCTGGGGCCGGCGGCTCCGTACCCCCGTGCTCTCTGGCGCAGTTGCGGGAGTTCCCTTGGGTTTCGCCCCGTCGTTGAAGGGGGTAGCTGAGGAAGAGGCTTCCTAGGAGGCAGTGGCGGCACGGGTGGCCGAGGGCCCTGCGGCTGCCTTGAAGTCTGCAGCCCCAGCGAGCCGGAGCGCGGCCCGGGGCGACCGTCAGCTCCCCAGTCCTTGCTTCTCCCTCTCCGCAGCCAACCTCGCCGGGGCTACCAACTGGCTTTTCCCGGGCGGGCTCTAAGCCGCGCGGTTGCAAAGCCCCGAGCGTCCATCTCCTCCCGAGCCCCTCGACCGAAATCCAGACGCCCAGATAAAGGTGCGAGGCCGGTGGCGGACAATGCCGCAGCGGCCCCGCAGGCGGGGACCGGGTCTGCCCCGCTGGCATCCCGTCGAGGGCAGAGCTGTGCTGCCGGACAGGCACAGCCTGAGTTTTTTGGGTGGGTTTTTTTCCGTTTTGGATGTTATTTTTTTTTTTTCCTATGTTGGAAGTTGCTGTGAAATGAGGACGTGCGAGGGTCGAGGAGGTGCGAGGCGTGCGGACCTCCGTCCCAGCTACTTGGTGGCGGTCCGTCCCTACCGAAAGAGCCGCTCCACACACGGAGTGCGCTTTTTCTTTTTCTCGGGGATGGGGAGGCGGGACGGGCGCCGTGGTTGGGGGGGAACCGCCGGGCCGGGGCGGATGCCCCGGGGCATCCGCCCCGGCCCCGCGGTTCCCCCCCTCCCCCGCGTCGCCCATCTCCGTTGCTCGACGGGACGGACCCGCGGCGGGCGCGGTAAGTACCGCTCCCTTCCCCGCGGTACCCCATTAGAGCGGCTCAGCCTCCTCCCCATCCATCCCAACCCCTCCCGCCCCTTCCCCGCCGCCGCCACTGGGAGCGCGGCCCCTTTAAGAGCCCGGCTTTGCCTCCCGGTAGCTGAAGGTCATTAAAACACAAAAGCGCTCCAGCGCTGCGGTCCAATATAGCGCATGCGCCCTGCCCGAGGACTGGCAGGGAGACGGCAATATGGCGAGAATGCCTGGCAGCGGCGGCGGCGGCGGCGAGTGGAGCGGCGGCGGCGGAGGGGGAGGCGGAGGCGGCGGCGGGAACAATGCGGGGGACCGGCCGCCCGGCCGCGGCCGCGGCGTCGCCCACCGCCCGCACCGCTACTGCAGCGCCGGCGAGGAGGAGGAGGGCGAGGAGGAGGATGAGATCCAGGAGGTGCAGATAACGGGGGACGAGGAGGAGGAGGAGGAGGACGGAGCCGATGGGGGGCTGCTGCTGGACGAGGAGGAGGAGGAGGAGGAAGAGGAGATGGGTCTGGAGTGGGACGGCGAGGAGGAGACGGAGCCGCTGCCGCCCGCCCCGGGCCGTACGCCGGGCGGCGGCGGCAGCGGCGTCGGGGCTGCCCCGGGGGGCGCCGCGGCGGCTGCCCCGGGGGGCGGCGGCGGCGGTGGCCCCGGGGGGGCGGCGGAGGACGCGGAGCTGGAGGCGGCCCTGCTGCTGCAACGGCCGGAGCGGGCGCGGCTGAGCGAGAACACGCGG
This sequence comes from Gavia stellata, assembly GCF_030936135.1. NCBI lineage: Eukaryota > Metazoa > Chordata > Aves > Gaviiformes > Gaviidae > Gavia > Gavia stellata. The sequence goes on from NC_082596.1 coordinate 50,735,740, forward strand.
CTGGCCACCCGCTACGCCGTGCGCATCTTCCGCGAGTACCTGAGCGAGAAGGCGCAGAGCCCCGACTTCGAGACGATGGACAAGGGGGCGCTCTGCCGGGTCCTGCGCTCCTTCTACGCCGAGGCGCGCTCCAAGAGCGGGCAGCTCTACTCCAAGTCCTCCCTCATCAGCATCCGCAGCTCCCTCAACCGCTACCTCAACGAGCCGCCCTACTGCCGCACCCTCGACCTCACCAAGGACCCCGAGCTCCGTGCCGCCAACCTCACCCTGGCCGCCGTCATCCGCAAGCTGGAGGAGCAGGGCGCCGGGCCGGTGGTGCAGAAGCAGGCCATCACCCGCGCCGACCTCCGCAAGCTCTACACCTGCAGCGTCTTCAGCACCCAGAGCCCCTTCGGGCTCCTCAACAAGGTCTGGTTCGAGACCTGCATGTACTTCTGCACTCGGGGCCGGGAGAACCAGCGAGAGCTGGAGGAGGACTCCTTTGGTCTGGCCGTGGATGAGGATGGACGCAAGTTCGTCTACTTCAAGGCGTTGGGGCCCTACCACAAGTCGCGCTCGTCCTCCTGGAGCAAGAAGCGGGCAGAGAGCAGCGATGAGGAGAACCTGCCCCGCATGTATGAGACTGGCACCGAATTCTGCCCCTACGCCAGCTTCGTCAAGTACCTCTCCAAGCGCAACCCCCTCTGCAAGGCCTTCTTCCAGCGCCCGCGGGACCACTGCAGCGAGGGTGACATCACCTGGTACGAGAACAAGGCCATTGGCAAGAATCTCCTGGGCACCCGCATGCAGATGCTCTCCAAGGCGGCCAAGCTCTCCAAGACTTACACCAACCACTGCATCGGTGCTGTCTCCATCGCTACCCTCAACAGCATCGCTGGCATTGGCACCAAGCTGGGGGGGCCGCAGCCGCCGCACCACCTCCCCCCTCCCCACCACCACCACCTCCTCCATCACCCCGCTGGCGGGGGCTGCTACACCCCTGCTGCCCTCAACGGCGGGCCCCGGCCCCGGCCACCTGCCACCAACCCCTACGTGCTGCCCAAAGACGGTGATGCTGCGCCAGTGAAGGCAGAAGCGGCCGCAGTGGCCCCAGCCAAGCGGGCCCTCTACGAGGCGGTGTTCCCGGCAGGGGCCGCGGCCGGCGGTGATGCCTGCGGGCCCTCCGCCTCCCCCAAAAGACTCTGCCGCCGCCCCACTGAGCCCCTGGACACCGCCGCGCCTGCCGTGGTGGTGGTCTCAGTGAAACACGACCCCCTGCCTCACCTCCTCCCCGAAGCCAATGGGCACAGAAGCACCACCTCACCCACAGTAGTTTCACCTGCTATTGTTTCCCCCACACAGGTAACCCGAAAAAGAAAAAAGAAAGGAAAGAAAAAGGTGGCAACCCCGCACCCCATCCCACATAGTCCCCGCTGCACCCCTCCTTTCTTCCCCATCTCCCCCAAGGCTGGGCACTGATGCACACTGCCAGCCCCGGGGTGGCTCCTGGGTCGACTCTTACTGTTCAGGCACCCAACAAGCCCGGACGCGAGTTATCCAACTTCCTTGCCCCCCCAGTTTCCTCACCCTTGGCCGCTCACTGTGGGTCGGACTTGAGAGGTGCGTGGGTGCTGCCATGCTCCCCCTCGGCGGCCCTGCCGATGGCTCGGCCCTGTGGGCTCCCCCTTTCCCTCCTTTTTCTTTCTTTTCCCCCTTCTTTCTTTCTCTTTTTGCGGGAGATGTGAGTTACGAAAGTCGGGCCAAAATAGTAGATAAGGGCATCAGGTATCATTAGTGTGTGTGGTGTTCTTGATGTGCTAATGAACTATTTGAATAACCTCAAATGCAGGAAACAGCCGGGAGAATACTCAATTACACACTAGTAATGAGGGTGTAATTTTAAACTTCAGAAGTTAACAAGAGGGTTAATACGGCAATTGCATTCATCTTGTATTTGTTTATTTAAAATAGCTCTGTTTCCTGGCAGTGATCCTCCTCTTTTTTTCCCTTTTTTTTTATAAGGCAAATTGGCTTTAGTTGTGTTAGTTACCATAGCGGTGAAATATACAGTAAGAGCACAATTAAATGGGTTTAGGTGCAGCTTAACTGTGGAACGAGCCCAAGGTCATTAGGTGTTTCGCTGAGGTAAAGTGGTCTTGTCAAAAAGGCTGTTGAGCTGTGCCTTAATGCGTGTCTTGCGAACTCCTTCTGCTGTGTGCCAGCACGTGCTGGTGCCTGGTCCCCGTCCCCTCCAAAAGTACTTTCCTTTCAGGTCTTTTAGCACTGGAGCTAAATTACTTCAATTAAAGACTCGCTGCACCTCTGCAATTGGCTTGAAGTTTGGAAGTCATTCTAACTAAATCTATAAAATGTATGCAGTTATGTTGTACCCCATAAAATACCGTGTTTCAGGCAAGAACTTCACTGCTGCCTGCCCTACATGATTACAAACCCCCTCTGACATTCTTGTGTCAAGTAATAACAGGGCTCGCAGCCGTCGGCCGGAGAGCGCGGCGCTGGGTGAGCACAGGTATATGACATGCCTGAGCTGTTTCCCAAGTGGAAATACCAGTTCTGGACAGACTGACCCTTTCAAAGAGTTTGCCAGCTAATCAACCAGCCTCAAGGCTATTGGGGGTGGGGAGAGGGAAGGAGAAGGGGGCTTCCAGTGAATGCCTGCATAAGCATCAGTGTTCTTTAAAATACCTGTGACCTCTCCTTTCTAGCAGGGCTTTTTTTTTTTTTTTGACCACTTCAGTGGAGTACTGTAGTTTGATCTCCTGCTGTGTGTATCTGGTGTCTCTGAATGGCTTAGAGGCTTGATTATGTGCAGATAATGTTTTTGTTCTAGCTCATTATTTCAGGTATAAGCTAATGCTCTTTGCTGTGTTTAACCCTAGACTCCTCTTTCCTTTGCTTTTAATGACCTTGAAAGTAAATTCGAAACTTCAGGCATAGTTTAGCTTTTTTGGAGCAGCAGCACACGTGAGTGTGGGAAGGGGAAGAGGGAACCAGGCAGAGTGGTTCTGATCCAGTTAGCGGTAACGGAGTATGCGTGTTTTTCACCTGTTAAATGAGGTGTCTTGGTCCCTTCAGTCATCAAGCTGGAGAGCTGGATCTCTACCCCGGTCCACAAATCTCTTCACACTTGCATAAAGCTTAGGTGAGGAGAAATCCAGCTGTTGTACCGTTTGTCACAAGGCTGTGCTTCCTACGTGAAGCATTTGGAGCTGTAATTCTCATTAGTGGCGGGCTATGGGGAGAAAGGGAGAAATATCTAAAATAGATGATAGAGTACACAGGCATGTTCTGTTTTCTTAAGTGTATCAAGAAAGAAAATGAGCAATCAGCAAGGATACTAGACAGTGTGGGGTTTTTCAGTAATTATATGGAAATGTTCATCTCCATTCACAATTTAATGAACTAAACAAGCTGCCCAGCCACTTTTGTAGCTGATTCTTGCCTTTGCTACAGAACTCGTTAATTTAAGTCTTTAGGAGAAGGAAAAGTGTCTTTTTTTTTTTTAGTTTTTAATCACCAATTCTTCTCCTGTCTGTTTTAACTTGTGCACTTCTTCTGGTATATGACAAAATGAAAAAATACTGGCTGTGGAATAGATTTCCATGGGAGAATGTTAATGCTAAACTTTTTCTCCCTAGCTACCTTTTGTAATAGTTACGCTAATCGAGGTCCAGGGTATTTCCTGGGGAAATTAATGACTGGCCAGGGTTAATGGCCCAAGGCATTGCCTCAAGCCATCGACTCTTCCAGCCAGTCATTAATCCCCAGGAAATGCCCTGGCCCTCAATCGTTACTGCTTAATTATAAACAAAGACTTTCCAGGCCTTTTTACTGAATACATATCATCAGGTAACGTGATACTAAATTCCACTGTTGACAAATATTACTGATTCCTTGAAAACATGAAGGTTGTAAGTTTGTGGTTTATTGGTCGTCTTTGTAATGTTCTTCCAGGGGACAGATTCTGCTGCCCTCGTAGACTTGTGCAATACTCTGAATAAATGGTGGTGTGATGAGTGGGTTTCTTAGCGTACACATATGCTCTTTTTTATAGCATTGATAGCATCAAGCAAGGTATGGAAAAGGTTAAACGAAGGCACTAAATGGGATGTCTTCAATTTGCACTGACTACAAATTTTAAGTGTAAGAATCTGAGCAAGGATGTTAATTTTATGCTTTTCTATCGTGGTTGCTCCCGTCTTTTGTTTTAGCCCCAAGATGTCTTTTCAGCGCTGGGTTTGTAGGAGCCTCCTCCAGAGCTAGGGAAAGGTTCATTAAATGTTCATCTTGATCCAACTATTGCTTTAGGTTGCAGCCTTGAGAGCAGCTTTTATAGAGTGTATTTTAAGCGTACAGTACTGTGCCATCATGGCAGAACTTTCTTTTCAGTCCTTATTTGTTCTGAAGTGTAGCAATTTTCCTGCCACTGACAGCAGTACTTCAGTTCAAGTTGATGACAGAGGGATGTAATTTGGCTGTTGTTCATCTTGTGTGTTACTGAAAGATGAACAATAGCTAAAGTTTAAGCTTTTGATGCTACAATGGGGTGGTAGCTGTTGAGATTTATAGATCTGGTACACACTGAACTTACTATAGTAATAACACCCAAAAATAGGTCTAAGAAAATAGATTGGCTTCTGCCATGGGTGAGGAGAGTTGCGTGTCACTTGAAAATGCTTCTGTTACGTTGGTTCTCTAACTGAGTTGAGTTTCTCTGGGCTGCTTGTGAAGAGTTTCATCAGCTATTAAGATATCTACCAAACACGCAGTCATTAAAACATGACCCATGTGCATTTGTCTTGGCTGTTCCGGGGAATCCTTAACCATTTTTCCTCCTGCTCTAAATCCAGAGGTGGGTTTTTGTTTTCTTTTGATCTGGCACATGTCTTTTCGTTGCCTTACGTTCTCTTTGAAGGGCTTCCTTTGACCAGAACCAGAAATCTGGTTCTGACTGCAGGTTTCACAGAAGGCGGCAAAACAGAAGCACATGACAAATGTAAGTAGGCAGCAGGCACAACTGGGAACAAATCAAAGTAACTGGTAAGTTAGTCTAGCTCTTTTTAGTCTTTGGGGGTTTTTGGAGGTGGGTAAGAATCTTTCTGCTTGATCTTTGGTCTGGGAACATCCTACATTTCCATAAAATGGCCACAAAGAAGGCTTCTGTTCTGTACAAATGTTTGTAGTACTCTGACTGGAATCATTGCTAGGTGCTTTCCAAGTATGCAGGGTAGGAGAACTCATCAGACAGCTTCAGGGAAGGATGCTTAGGATGGCAGTGTTAGGATGCTAGGCTTTGTTTCTATACAGGTAATAGATGGGGCAATATCCCTATCTTAAAGGCTTAAAGTACAGCAGCTATTAAGACTGATGAGTACTAAACACCTCGTTAGTTCTTGTGGCAGTACTTCTGTTGATCTTGTTTCAGAGGTTAGTACTGGCTGCCCTACTGCCTGGTTAGTGCCATCCTCTGATTAATGGATTATCCCAGGTTGCAAGAAAATCTAGGATTTGCTTGGTGTCTTTTTAAAAAGAAACGCTGAGGTTAAAATCTTAAAAGTGTGAGGATTATAGGAACTGTGAAAACTGCCTACCTCAGAGGCTACTGTCTCTTAGTTGTTGTTTGTGGTTTTTTAATGGGGAAGATTTTCATCTTCTAAGTTACAGATGTGGAAAGTGATTAACTGTAGAAGGGACCTATTTACTTGATAGTCATCAAAATTGCTCTGAAATCTTCAGGAGGCAGGGGATAGGGTAGCAGGGGTGTCAAATATGGTCCCCAAAGACAGCTTTCTTACCTATTCCGTAGTGAAACACATGAATTCTGGCTATTGCTCTCTTTGGTGGAAGTCAGTGTTGGTTGTAACTGAATGCTTCTAAAGATCGTTGAATGGAGATGGGGTTTTTTTTAAGATAATAGGATATCCCAGGCTATGTTCCTTATAACTAACATGAGATTTGGTAGGCATGTGAATGTTTCCCAAGGTGAGTGCAAGAAAAGCAGAATAGCGATTAGGCTTAGTGATCTCGTATATAGCTTTAGGGGCTGTATATGCACTGAAAGGAATGAAGGGAACTGTTTTTTCTTTCCTAGGCTGAAGTTGGTCCATTTTGGATCCGCTATTGCGGAGTGAGTTGATTTAAGTTGACTCAGCAGAGTATTTCACAGAAGATCTGAGAATGGTGTTTCAATACACACATTTAGAATTGCGATTGTGGAGTTTAAAGTCCCATACTGTCTTTGTAGGTCCTCTTAGTTGCATTGGCACAATATATTAGAGGTATTAAATTTTGTAACTATTTCAGATGGTGATTTCTTCCACTATCACTTTAATTTTCAAGATATTTTTACTTTTAGAAATTAGACTCCTTTTGTTTAGTTGCGTCATGTGAGCTAGTTAGAGAACTTGCTTGGTCCAGCCTTCAGTGATGGTAAGAATGCAAGAGGTGATCCGTTTTGTATAACTCAAATTAAGATGACCTTTTTAGTACAATTAGGAGAAAAAACCAGCATCATTGAAGCGCTGCTGTATTTTGACACTTTTTTAATTTTATAGAATCTGAAATGACTATGTTGGTACTCTTCCTCTGTGTGCATCAAAGATAAAATGCGCAAACTTAAGGGCAGCAGAGAGCTTTTTTTAACAGAAAGTCTTCTGTGATTATCCTGTGAAAGATTTCCCATTGCCCACTGCTCTCCTTCTAGAAAGCAAGAGATCAGAAACTGCTCAGTCTAATTGGTGAGTCTGTATGACAGTGAGCTGCCTTATTTCATGTGTGGTGTAGAAATAAATGAGTCCTTAAACCCTTTGAAACACACCACTACTGCAAAAGCCATAGGCTGTAATTAAATTGAATGTGGGGTTGCATTGTCTTGTGCCCTTGGCTATAAACTTGATAACAGACCATGGTACACCCACTATTGTGTTAGAAGCTGGAACCTAATTAGCGATGTTGTAGATTTTCAGTCACTTTCGAAGCCCTTCTGTTCATTTTTTTCCCCGTGCTCTTTCTTTCTCACTATTTTGCTTTTCTGTTTCTGAAGCAATAAATGCACCCTTCTTTTCAGAAGGAAATCATTAAGGGCATGTAGCCAAATATGTACGTGCAAGATAATTTTTTATCATATTTTGGATTCAAGGGACAAGTGTTGGTAACTGTATTTTATCTGATGTAGAAGAGATTTGTCAGTGTTTTGATAGTAAAAATATATAATCATGTTTCCTGGGAATGCTCTTCCAGGCATTGGAGGGGGGAGCAAGGAAGGGATTGGAACTTCTCATAATACCTTGATCTAAAAGTAACGTTGGAAGACGTACGACTGACTTCTGTTCTGTTTGGTTTTTAGGGATTATCCACAAGGAAAAATGGCTCTTCCAGGCTTTTAGAAATTCACGTGCTTTTGCACTCAGCCAGTTTTAGTTAGTTGATCTGAAAACCTTCAAACTTGCTAAGGACTTAATCCCTAATAAGGACGAGTGCCTTTGATGTGTTCTTAATGCCACTTTTAGTTTGGGAAATAATAAAAGTTATAGTGCATAGATGCAGTATATACATTTCCAGTAAATTCTTAGTTAATTGATATGCTTACCTATTGTATGCATCTGTGCACTTCTGTAGCTAGGACAGATAATTTTAATTACATTGAAATTGTGTGACATTTTTAAGCCCTATTCACTTCACCAACGTATGAAAGCACTTCTTTCACTGTATGCTTAGGGCATATCTGCTCCGTGTAACAGTGCTGTGCCTAGATAGATACTTGAGCTAGCACCTCTTCGGGACTTCTGACTCGCTTCTTGTACTGGCCTGAGTGGTGCACTGTGCTGATGTGGTTTGCAGTGTTTCTGGTACTTAAACTGGTCAGTGTAGCCTGGATAATGCGTTCTCATGTAGCTTTTGGCAAGGGGTAATCACTTCTCTTCAAACAGTGGCACCAGCAGTGTGAAACCAATGCTTCTCCTGTAATACTTCCATGGTTTTCCATCGGGGAACAACAGTAATCCAGGAAGACAAAGCTGCTGTGATCTGCAGGGAGGAATGGACTAAAAATGCCTTGGTGAAGCTTCCCCAAGGTGGGGCTAGGAGAGGAGGTTTGATTGTAGCTTTTTGGGTGGTGGGGGTAACTCATGGGGGTAGGTAGTCTGTTTGGTAGGTTCTGTTCAGGTAACACAGGCTGGAGCACTTGTCCTTGCAAAAGGAGGGCAGAAATCTCTTCATGGGAGGTGAGGTGCGAGGATGAATTTTGGCTTTCCTTCTGTTTTCTTATCCCAAAGATCTTGTGGAGGTGCTGGGGTGGTTTCTCAGCTGGGGCTTATCTCTAGCACAGTGCTTCATTTCACTCTCTACTCCTTACAGTGCCCAGAAACTGGGTCTGATGATGCTGTCACTTGGTTTAGTTTGTTTTTCAATGTGGGGACTGGGAGGAAGAGGAGGCTGTGCAGTGGGCCTCTTGTGCTTGGTAGCTCTAATGAAGGAACCACAGCTCTCGGGCTTCCCTGCAAATTGGCGCCTGTGTACGCTGTTACTACTTTTCATCTGTCTGTCAGAAATGTAATGCATCAATGAATGACTTCCCTAAATCACCACTGTATTTTAAGCTCCTCATTTTTTTAATGTGTGTCCATTTATGTATGTTTAAAATTAAGGATTGCTGGAAAAATTTCAAGAGCGATTTCTCCACACCCTTCAGCTGAATCCTGAGCTTTTACACACCACAGGGATATATATAGCTGCTTCTTCCGCTGCTGTTGACTTTTTTCTCTGTGTGTTTCTAGTAGGCTTCAAAAGTGGTGGCGAGAGGTTGGTCCGAAGTAAGGACAGCATACTGTGTCTGATGCTTTGACTTTGAGTTATTAAGGTCCAGTGTAGTCATCCTGAGCTCTTACTCTGATCCAGGGTTACCGTCTGCGGAGCCTGTGCTCGCCTTGCCGGTGTGAGCTCTTGTTTCACGGATGAGGTGTCGGCAGTGCACCCGAAGGAACAGCACTGAAACTCTCAGGCGCAATAGGAAGTCATCAGTGGTTAATTACCGAGCATCCTCTGGCTTAAAGCTCCCCTGGAGAAGAAGCAACGGAAGCATGTGGTGTGTCTGGCCGACACGGGGGTGGGAACACGGGGTATGTGGGTTTAGCACGAAAGAGAAGGGGAAATCCGTTCGCGTTGCCCTCCTCACCCCAGTGCTGCTTGGGGTGGATTGAGACTGTTTTCTCCTTGTGCCTGAAATGCGGGGACGAGGAGGAATGAGGAAGTTGAAGTGGGCTTAAATAGCTTCCTTCCTTCCTTCCTCCCTTCTTACAAGGGCTGGCTGTTACCTGTGACATGCCTGATAAATCCCTTCCCTTGTATTGAAATCGCCCTGTTCAGAAGTATGCGAGTCGTCTGAAGTGCCGTAATTAACCCGTGTGTTTTTGATGCCAAATTAGGAGGATCTAACTGTGAGAGTTAGGTTGACAAGTTTGAAAGTATAAATGGGAGCACAGATGCAGTGACAGGCAAACCTACAAACAGTACAGTGTGTGAACGTCAGGTAAAGGGAACCTGCTTGAATTGGTTGTCTTTTTGAGGGTTTCCCAGTGTTTCTAATAATTTTATGACCAGCAAAGCTCATGTAAAGGATGCTTGTATGCTCTTTCTCCTCATCTCAAATACGACAGCGATACCGGCTGCAGTTGTTCAGCACAGGAGTTAGCTAGAAAATTATAGATACCATATTTGTGGTGATCAGGAGATGATGCTTTGTGTAGACTTTTATCAAGTTTATCAGTACTAGTTTCCATCTTGGGTTTAGAAAACATGTTGTCTTTTTCCTGTCATCATAATACTAGTTTCTGGAAGCTCTCCCTAGACCATTGGAAGACCAGGTTCACCTTTCTGCTCAATTCTTTAAAATGCTTTTTAGAGGGGGGTGGAAATAATAAAATGCTCTAAGCATGTGGGTTTTGGCAAATAACCAGTTCAGAAAGAACTGTTTAGCCTTTTAGTGTATTTTACACTTTCTCTTGGCTCTTAATTTGGTAATGCTGAAGTATGTATCTTGCTGATTATCTCTCTTTTGAAAATACAGTTTCTCTTAAAAAAAAAACCTCTCTCTCTCTGAAAATGCACACTACTCAGTGGCTGGCAAACTTGGGAGTGGAAAAGTAACTGTTCTTAGAGGCAAAAGGGATAATGCAAAGCTCTGTGGTCCATGAAGCCATGTGAGGAGAACTAAGTTTTGTAGAACTGGCTGATGTTGGTAGGAATACGATTTCTGTCCAGCACAAACACTGGAAGAAGTTATATTCCTTAGCAGGGATGGCAATGCAAATCCCTCAGCCTTTGACTCTGGTTCTTTTGCCCAAGTACTGTTTGAAAATAAAACAGGCAGAGTGGAACTAACTTGGTTTCAGTGTCAGACTTAAACTGCTTCAAAATCAGCTTTCTGAAGCTGCTGCTAATCCAAAGCAGTATGTGTAACACAGCTACAGTTTGATTTTTTTTTTTTTCTTTTAAAAAGCAGAAACAACTTTAATGTCCTGTCAGAACTTTGTAGTTTTGCCTTCCTTTTGGGGTATTTGACACGCTTCCAAAGCAGCCTTATTTCTGGTTTTGTCTCTTTAGAAGACTTTGCAAGTTACCTTTTTTTATTTTTTTTGGGGGGGGGGGGGGGGGATTTTTAAATGCATTATTTTTGAAATGCATCTGCATTTGCCAGCTGGTTTAAAATAAAACATTGTGAGGATTTTTGGTATCTCTTAAGTAGCGCCTGGATACAAATGTTTCCACTGAAATTACTTTTAGATATAAGCTGTTCCCTTCATTTTTAGGCATTGAAAAGCATCAAAAGTAAGGAATGCAAAAAAAAGCTAAAGAAAAGCCAGGTTCATTGTAACTAGCGAGTACAAATGTGTCAAAATAGGTATGGAGTTTAAAATGTACAGTGACTCAAATATTACTAAACATAGTATTAATTGAAATGCTACTGCATAAGTGCATGGAAGTAGCGCTACACTACTATGTAAATGGCAAAAGTATCCCCATGGTACAGAGGAGGACAATTCAACACTTTAAAAAATGTTTACTATGGTATTTTATTAGGAAGGGATTCCTCATGCCTGTGCTAAAATGGAATTTTAACCAGTTTTCCTCAGTATGGTATAATCATTTCCAAACTGCTAATAGATATATTCAGGATCATGAATATAATAGTAGGCTAGAGGTGCAGTACAGGATAATGATATGGTAGTAATTGTTGCAGTCATGTAAAATGTATGGCAGACACTTTCAGAAGTTTGTGTATTGTTTTAATTGTTGAGAGATACCAAAGCATCAGGTCAAATCCATGTCTCTCCAGGAAAAAATATAATAGCTAATAAATAATTTTAATACTAATAAATAATTTTTTTTAGATGTCACAAGGCCCATGTCCAAATATTTGCTAAAAAAGCAAAACACCCCCCTCCCCCACTTTGTGCTTGTTAACTTAGCTGATGAATATTCTAACTTGTTAAGGCATTTCTGTTTCTGTAAAGTGCTTGACTGATTCCACTGGACACTTTTTTTGCTACGGTGTTGTGATCTTACCGACGTTAGTTGCTGTAAAATGCCCAGGTGTGGTGATTTTTCTGGCATTCTTCTGTGAAGATTTCCAGTGACAGAGCCACAACGACTACCAAGCTACCCTCGCCTTGACAGCAGTGGCCCCTTGCTTGGCGTGTGGGGTGGCAGAGTCCTGCATGGTCCCGTCCTTCTTGCGGGGAGTCGGTTCAGGCTGTAGCACAAATGAATGCCGCCACTTGAGCAGTGCCTGTGCAGCCCTGCCGCAGGGATGCTGGGCGCTGCTGCTGACAGCCCGCGGCTCTGGGCTCCTTGGGTCTTCTCAGGCTTTCCTTTCAAAAAGTAAACTAATGCTGTAAGGAAAAACTAAAATGTCTTCTTTTCCCCCCACAATTCTGTATAAAACAGAAAAGCTCCAAAACAAGCTCCAATCTGAAAACCTTTTATTCTCTTTAACATAAATGGCAGTAGTCTGAAATAGCTGTTACCTCCTTTGTCTGAAGGGACTAGATTCTTTTAGGAGAGGTGGAGAGCAGAGATGAGCTTACCAATCTATCTGGAGTCAGAAAGCAGGAGTTAAATAACTGTGCTAGCAGGATTTTGAAGGCAGAACAAAAGAATTTTATGAGAAGAAAAAGATCTAGAAATAAGTTGAAATGGGAAATAAGGAGGAGAGGGAAAGCAGGATGAGAAAACACTACCAACTATCTTGTTGCAGCACGTCAGTTTGGAAAGTAGATTAATTTCTGTATACCAGTGTGCTTCTGCTGGGTTAGTTTGATGGATTCAAGGGGTGGGAAATAATGCTTCTGTTTGGAGAGGGGTTAAAATTGGAGGAAGAATTTAAGATTAAAAAAAAAAATCCTTCTCTCCTAATGCTAAATAACAAACGTAGTAGGTGCAGTGAAGCAAGATTTGATCAAGGAAAAGATAGACCCAGAGTGATGGCAAAGAATGGTGCATTTTTTTCTTTAAAGTAGGAAAATGTAAAAGAAGAGTGAAGGGGTGGGGGGAAGTCTTGGTTTTCTTCAACTTTAAAGTTAGTGTAAAGTAAATGAGTATGACTTTAGGTACATTAGATTTTAGTTTCCATAAAAGGCAATCTTTGTATTAACAAATATTTTTTTCCTTAAAAAATGTGACATTTGAGCCAGTGGTTTCCTATAGAGTTTTGTGTCAGAGTAGGCATTGGTTCTTGGGTAAGTATCCCAAAAGAAATCCACTGTCAGAGCTGTGGTAAAATGGCCTGTAAGCATTGTGTTTGTTTTTATGCCTAATGGACAATAAAGTAGTTTCCTCAAGCTACTTGAAATACTCCATGTAAACTAAAGTGTCTCGATCAATTTCTCAGTTCCATCATATTAAAACTCAGGGAGGAAGTTGGGAAAACATGGTTTTGATCAAAGTGCTGTATAAACTAGTCATCTACTCCATTAATCTTTGAGCTACTTCATAAAATTCCTGAGAAGGACCCTGGTGGGTTCCTGTTTTCAAAGACAGCTTCATCCCACCTGGATGCCAAACAGAGAGCAGCTCCACTGCGTGATGGGAGGGCACGCAGGAGGTTTACGGGGTCTAGAGGAGAGGAGACAATGGGAAAGTCCTGTTTTTCCCATGTTTATCTGACTCACAGTTTCCTAGTGGAATACTAGGATTGTTGAATTATTTCCATGAGTAACTGTCTGCATCCGAAATGACTTGTGTATGCTAGTCTATTCTGTATGTTACTGCCTGGGTTTTTTTGTTGTGTAGTCAGTTCGTGTTATATGACAACCTTAAATGCCTCAGTGGTGTGCTTGATGAAAACACTTTTTTTTTCCCCTAAGGAAACAAATGTAGGGTCATAGCTCTGAGAAGTCAGGAATTTCTTGTTGGTTCTGGTGGTAGATGGCTGGATGCTAGCTTTCAGCAACCTGTTCTTGAGAAGAAGTTAAGCTGCTATCATACTGTACTCCACTTTCTCATAAATATATTTTAAACTTCTATACAGGCTCTTTTCAGATCTGTTTTATCAAGTTTCTGCCTATGCATCTTAATGAGTAGCAGACCTCAGATCAGTATTTACAGTATCTCTTTCTGTGCTTTAGATATGCAGCTATATCAAGATATGTGGTTATGCACTTTATAAGAAACTTATTCAAGGAGAAGTGTTCATCTGTAGCAATATCTACTGGTTGGCAATGGTAGGGGGATGCTTTGGGCACTGTTGTAAAAGCAGTAGTATTGTGTTTTGGAGACGCTGTCAGATATGCTGGTTTTGTTGTGACTTGAAAATCCAAGCTTTGTGTTTTACTGTGGAAAAAAGTATGAGAAGTGGCCACCACAACATAAAGCCTCCCTGGAGCGAGAAGCGCACTGCCTGCATGCAGCAGGACAATACCATGAGAGTAAGAAGTTGTGCTTCGAGAGATGGTGTACCAGCTGATTAAAGGCTATAAGGAGGAGCCAGGCTACATGGCTGAGAAAGCTGGTAAAATATGCTAATCTGGTTGCACCAGCAATCTAGCCCAAAAGAGGGCGGGGGAAGAAAGTCCTCATCTGCAGTAACGGAAAGTCGTTCGCTGTTCTGAAAGCAGGGTTTTTTGTGACTTACATGAATATCAGTGGTCTCGGTCAGATCCTAGTGGGCAAGTATCCTCACAGTGGAGGAGGCCACCAGAACTGACACTAATTGTCACTCCTGTTGGCAGCCTGAGTGGTGCGGGGGGGGGAAGAGCTGCCCTCACTCCAGAGGTGAGCTCCTGACCGTCAGGACGGGCTGATGGCCACGTGAGAAAGAAGTGGAGAAAGCTTGCTCTGCTGATGCTGCACTTGCTGTCTGGATGGTCTGCTGGGCTGTGAATGCAATGTTACCTAAAAGTAGCAGGCTCCTGTACCAATTTAAGTGGAAAACCAAGACTAATGGCCGAATTCGTACTCTTGTGTTTTCCACTAATTGTGAAAAATAGCAGTTTGCTTCTCCATCCTTCTGGCTTTACCATCTTCTTCATATAACTGCGCTGACTTTTACTGATGGCTTCTTGTGTCTAATCATTTCTTAATGAAGCAGGCAAGTATATTTTATTTTATCCTGCATGGGCTTCTTTTTGTCACTCATTCTTGTTTCCCTCCACTCTATTTTCACTCCAGGCAAAAATTACTTCCAGCTGAGAGGGGCTGGATGCGTGTCATTCCAGAGCAATTGTAAATGACCCTACAGATTCGCTTGCAAAAAGCAGAACATATTTCCCCTTGGTGCACACCCCCTTTTCTCACCTAGAATGCATGCAAGAAAGGTCATATGGGGCCAGACCCAAGGGGTGTCTGTCCCCATACCCCATCCCCAGGGCAGTGACCAAGAGCAGATGTCTGTAGAAGAGAATAGGAATGGGTGAATAGGTGATGCTTCTCATGTGGGTCTTATAAAGATGTTTGCCAGGTCCCCCTCTGAGGTGTAAGTGGTGTGGCAGAAGGACATTAATCATTAAAAAGCAGATGATAACACAATCACGTTGGGTCTGTGGGATGAACAGACCCCTTTGCATTTTCCTCTCAAACTGTTTTGATGGGAATGTTGATTACGGACAAGGTAAACTTGTTTGTACTTTATTCATTAATAACAAACTATAAACTGCCCTGCCTCCCCTCCCCACAGGCAAGGCACTTGAGGAGATGCCAGGCAATTAAAGTACTTAAGACAGTAATTACAGTCAAATATACAACAAAAATAAAATCACTGCACATGATTTTTTTTATGCTTGGTTTTGTTCTCTGCATTTATTAAACCACAGTTCTTGCCTCATGATTGAACAGGAGACTCTCAGTTGGAGATACCAAAGTGTGCAACAAGTTTGCTTTAGTTCAGCTGGGTATTCAGTAACCTCTTTGAAGGTCTTACTATTAAATTCTTCACAGCTCTGAAACACCTACTTCTTTGATGCATCTTAGTCAGTATATAGAGCTGGTGCCCCCCTGAGTCTTAGCACTGATCAGTAGGGAGGTGATACCAGTGGTCTCTTGAAACTTTTCTGCTTTTCTTGCTAGTTTTCTTATTGTACAGGGAGTAGCATCTCTCTGGTTACTGTGATACTTAGGAGGGCAAGACCAAAATAGGCTGTCGTTCACTTCATAATCCATACTCTGCTTCAAATATTTAAATTTAGCTGATGCATTTTAAACTTCAGAAATAAGTGTCCACAAACTTGACTTGTTGTGAACCTACTTAATGAGTTAGTGTCCTGCAGTATAAACTTGTGTGTATGCCAGCTCAAGGTATTTTTAAGTGAAATTCTTAGTGACTTCCATATGCCAGATAAAGTACACTTTAAAAAGACAGAAACTTAGCTGTAATGAGATCCAGCTGGTGTGCATAAACCTTTCACATTACATTACATAATTAAGTTGGTAAGTAATGTATGGGGAAAAGTTCTTGTTGCTTATTCTTTTGTACTGGAGTTTTACAAGGCTATATAAATACTGTAAGTATTTAATGGGGGAAATGCAGGATTAAAAGCAAACAGCAGATGATGTATGGTACAAAAATGTCGTAAACCAAATGTGTAGTATTACCCTTTCAGTATTTAATATTAAATGACTGAAACTTGACAGTGTTCTTAATGTCACCTACGTTAAAATAGCTCTCAAGAACAATTTCCATTTGATTGGTTTGATTAACGTGACTAGTTTAAAGGTAGATCGTTTTATGCTGGACGATATCAGAGCATGGATTCCTTCTGAGTAATGTTTTGACTAGTCTTTTTATTCGGTAAAATCTACATTGCTGTCATACTCAAAGCAGGGTAATAGGCTCATGGACTCCTTACCATAACTTAACAACCTGTTCTCCTTGTAACAAACAGTAATTACAGAAGCATAAACTACATCTTCATTTATTTTAACGGTAGAGCATGGAGAGGAATGTGGGAAGGCATTCTTTGTGCCGCCATCAATTTAGTTGCCTCCCTTGCAGTTGTTTCATAAACATCCTGGAAAGCTCCTGAAAATACCGAATGTGGAATGTGCCAAAAATGGTTAAAATGCAAGACTTCGTCCTCTGAGAGACAAGCCCTGGCAAATCTTAGCCTGATGTTGCTGCCCTCGGCTGCCCTCCTCCTTTGCAGAAGGCTTTTGCTCCCTTGCAGAGTCAGCAAAACGTACCGTGTGCCCGCGCTTCAGCAGCTACAGCAAACCTTGGTCAAGGCATTATTTTTTGGGTTCCGTCGTCATCACCAGCAATTGGAGTTGCCGTGTTTAGTCTGTGAAATGGAACACGGGAGGCATAGGCATACAGTCTGTTTTGCCAGCTCTGCTACAGGGGTGGTAGCCTTGGAGAGACGGGTGGTTAAAAAACGAGCAGTCCTAAATTGCAGACCTGGTTTGTTTGCTGCCTGATGGTGAGTCTGAGCCCTTAGCTATCCTCATTTAAAAAAAATGGTCAGGCAGGTATCATAATGTATGATATAGTTTAGGCTGCTCTTCTTGTGAAGAGTGTAATTTACAATAATTGCCGCTTTTAATAATGAACCGATCTATTTGAGATGTCTCAATGCCTGCTAAAGAGTTAAAATGACAACTTAAATTCAGGATGCTGTTACCAATGTAGGTATATTGACCTCGAGCTCTTCAGGGGGGATGTTGTGTGGTGATTTCCATAGCAAAGGTATATTATGATTAGGCTCCCTTCTGCAGAAGCGAAACTGAATTTTGAACTAGAAATAAACTTTCACTTGCCTGAGAATTATTCAACGAGAGGTGAAAGGAATGTTCAGACTGTAAGTGAATAACAAGTATCTTTTGGTTTTGTGGGTTTGCAAATTCCCATAAATCAGTCAGCAAGTTCCCAGTTGTGACAACCACGTCCCATGCTCTGACACTGCAGCCACTGCAAAACTCTAGTGAAGGGTGCAATCAACCCCTAATAAGAGTGGCAAGTCAAATGAGTAGCATTAAAAAGACAGGGTGCTGTCTTGTAGACTTCTGACTTAATTTTTTTGCAGGCTGTCGGTACACTGACAGACTCTTTAAATTGCCCTCCCTTTCCTCTGTGGACCCTCGCTGTGACCCTTGCTACATGGTAAAGCAGCAAGCAAAAATCCATTATGGGACTTGGGGGGGAAAAATGGGCTGAAGACCTTTAATGGCTCATTCATAAGGATTTGACATGGCTCAGTATTTTGTGATCCTTGTTCTAAGGAAACGCTCGTGTTAATGAGCATTTGTTGTAAAATATGGAAAAGAAATAGGTTAAAAGTCAAAGTAGTGACGATGAATGATTCTGTTTCTCTCGCTGCTTTGGGGGCTGAGGTCTCCACTGCTGCTGGTGAAGCCACTGCAAGGAGCGAGGCCACACTGCTGAGCGACTGACCTATCTCAGGGTTTCCAGCACAGGTGAGCTCTGGACACACAGCCTGGTGCCACCCAAATGTCCCGGATTAAAAAACGAGGATAGGAAGCAGTACTGCTCAGCAGCCCCAGATCGCTTGGCAGGGCTGCACTTCTTGACAGCTTCTTGCTGCGTACAGGACTTGTGAATAGCCAGCAGACCTGCCAAAGCGGTGGGAGCAGTGGCTGTAGGTGCTGATAGGGATGTCTGCAAGCCCCCAATACCTTGTGTGCTCCTACTGTGTGAAGCGGCCTCGCTGGGAGCGAGGTGCGAGCTCACTTCAGCCTTGGGACGGCTAATTCCAGCGGTCTGCTGGACTCTATCCAAATGCCGGCCTGAACTGACCCTGCTTGGCCTGCGATCTGGTGGGGTCACGGTGCAGTGGGAATAAGAGGCACTTTGTTCTCCATTGTAGATACACTGAGATTAAACTCGATAGTCATGAGGCTAGATTTACTGCTGTGCTCTTGCTGTTTTGCATTGCACCCCACAAACACCCAGAGAGTGAGCAAATTTGATCCGTGTTTCCTAAGGATTGTGAAATTCTCCTTCTGTATAAATTTGCTGGCTGAATTTTAAGCATGATTTATAAAAGGGGCCTTTCCTCTTTATAGTAAACATGATTTCCCTTTCTGTAGAGCTGTAAGACAAATGTTCTTAGTCTGCAAGGTAACTTTTTCAGCGTGCTATCCTTAACATGGTTTTGGCTCATCTTTCCTGCTGCACACTTACTGAAGTTATTTAACTGAGATGCAAAAGAAAAATATTGTTTCTTCAGCTTTTGGACATAACGCTGGCTTACAAGAAACGTAGAGCAAGGAAAGCATTTGTTTTGCGCTGTACAGAAGCTTTCTAAAATACTCTGAAGTGTGCTGTGGTTTTTATTTTTGGTCCATTTCCTTGGTCTGCCATTGCAAGTACACTTTCTCTTGCTAATCTGCTGCCTGAAATAGTCTTTGTTCAGGAAAGCAAGTCTCTTTCTGTTGTAATCAGGGCTAGGAAATCAGCTGCAGGTCACTCTTGGTGCTGTAGAGTTCACTGACCATGTTTTGCTTCTGGCGGTCCTAGCTTTGGCCCCTTTACACAGATCAATGCCAGGCTAACCCCATTTATTGCTACTACTGAATCCAAACTCTGCTTCTCCTATTTAATTTAGCTCAAAATAGATGTAATGCAAACAAGCGTCAGCATGGCAAAAGAGCCGGAAGAAGGGGAGGAAGAAAAAAGGCACTTAGGGTTTTTCTGAATTAAAGATCGCAAACCGTGCCAGGCTTCAGATGGGAGGAATTAGTTCGCACTGTATTGTTAGACCCTTTATAAAAATCAATTGTCGTCATTGATTCTAATTTGCACGTGAGTATTAGAGTTTATCTGGTTGTCTTCAGTTCCTTTTTTTGTGTTTAAAACCATTTGCTAATGTAACTGCTACTGCTTAAGCTCAGCCGTGCATTCAGATTTCTTCTGGGTTTTGTAGTCCTGGGGATGAAACTCTTGGTTTGCGTCGTTTTGCCCCCACTAGGTGAACCTCCATGCTTATTGCTAGATGCCTTCCAGCAGTTTCCCATGGCTTCAGCCTCCTAGAAACTTCTAGACTTGCTTGTGGTCAAATGAAGTTGCTGTTGGCAGGAGTGTATTATTCTGGGTGAAGCTACTCGGCGCTGAGCGCTTCGTAAGGCTCGTGACTGTGAGATGGGTTAAGAGGTTTTGTTAAAGCAAGCATGTGGCAGGTAAGACTCCTGTGGCTATCAAACCGCGTGACTGCAATATAATTTTTTCTGTATCTGTGGCACACCTCAATATGAGAAATTGTCAGGATCCTCAGGACCTTACTTGAAGTTTAGATGACGGGACCTTTATGGTGTGGTTGGCATCCAGCCACGGTTCCCAGCCAGGGGTGGAGTTACAAATTCCACTCGCCACACCTCATTCCATGCTGCTTGTCAAATATGTGGAATAAGGCATACGCATACCCTCACTCATTGTCTCCTGGATTGAAGCTCTCTTTGCTGTGCAAGGCAGTGTGGGTAGGAATCACGAGGTTTAGTGTTTCTGCTGAAAAACAAAACAGTCTCACCATGCATCTGTCCACTTCACACCCTCTCCCCCCAGAAAAACCTCTCCCCATACTAATCCCCTTCGGTTCTTCAACTCCAGGGTGGTGTTCAGCAGAAATCAAGCGCTCGGTTGAGTGTGTCTGTAATGGGATGGAAGATGTTTGCCATGAGACAAATCCATAACTTAAGAATTGTTGCTGAAGTTCTTTTCTGCCACCCTCTACTAGATGATCACCACGAGACCCCTGAAACCTTTCCTGTTTGTTTCAAATGCTCTTTTATTTCTGACATTGCAGTTCATCTGTTCCTGAAGGCAAGCTTTTCGAGTGTTTGTTCCAGAGGGAAGACCAAAGCCTGTCAAATGTTTTTGATTTTTTTTTTTTTATTTCACCACCCTTCTCCACACTCTTACCGATTAAATGCTTCCTTCTTCTGCCTGCCCTTGTCTTTTTCTTGCAGGGCTTTGTTGTTCCAACGGGGGATGCTTTGTTTTCCCACTCCCAACACACGCTTTGTGTCTCTGTTGCCTCCTTTCCTTGCCTCTTGCAGGAACAGCCGTGCTTCAGCCTCTCTGCTTTCCTCTCCTTCCGTGCCGGGGAGGGAGCTGATGGTTTCCTGCACTGCTCCTCTAGGCAGGAGACAAGCATCGATTAAGACACAAGCTGTAAGGCCTTCCTGATGTCTCCCTCAAACTTAGCTGGTTCCAGATAAAATCCTTTGCAGACTTTCTCCCAGACCTTATCTTTTAAAGACTCCGTATGTGTTGCTGTGTGCGACTGTCCCTTTATCTGCTCCTTTACTTGTCAAGTCCTCCTCTTGTGATGGTTTCTTCTGCTTTTCAGGTCTCTATTGGAATGTAGTGGGGGTTTTGCATGTGATTTTAACAATTATTATTTCATCATAGTTGGTGGTTATGTCTACCTGACACCTTCTCTTACTTTTGATACTCAAACTGCTCTTTTAA
Organism: Gavia stellata; assembly: GCF_030936135.1. Classification (NCBI taxonomy): domain Eukaryota; kingdom Metazoa; phylum Chordata; class Aves; order Gaviiformes; family Gaviidae; genus Gavia; species Gavia stellata. The sequence goes on from NC_082596.1 coordinate 50,756,654, forward strand.
AGATTTTTTTTTTAAATACTTCCAGATCTTAGTTTTGATCCTTCTTTAAAGTTGTCTTTTCTCCATTGCAGAAGCCAGGTGTAGTTCAGAGTTGTCGGTTCGGACCTATGGAGGACGTTTGCCCTTATTGGCATGGTCTTACTGGTTATTACCACTGAAGATATTCAGTGGGTTTGTCCAACTAAACTCTAGCTTTAGTTAGATGATGTCTTCCCCCCTATCCCAACAAAAGATTTCTTCAAGTATTACTTTGAATGAGGATAATTTCACATAACTACTGATGAGGCAGTAAGCTTTAAATTAGCCGAGCTGAGCCTCTTGGCAAGGGCCAGCTTCTCCAAGAGCTGTGTTACAGAACAGCCTACCAAAAGAGAAATTTCATACCTAAATGGTGGTTGGTCCAGCTGTGGCAAGTGACAGTGTGTGTCCTGGGTTGTCTCACTTGATATGTTTTAGAAATAAAATAACTGTAGTTTGTTTAGCTTTCACTTTCTTGGTGAAGCTGCTGGTTGCCTTTTTAGTTTTGAGCTGTCCCTTAGAATCATCTAATGATGTGATTCTTCTCTGGTGTTGGCTTCTGTGTCATAACACAGCTATATGTACTATCAGTTTATGTTAATGTGTCTTTGCTTCTTGCTTTTCAGTTTTATTGAAATGTGTTGTACATTGGAGGCAACAAATGCCAATAGCTAGAGAAAGAGACAGAGGCATTTCTTGTTGATTTGACAGGCATAGCCCTTTCTGCTGCTTTAAACATTTTCAGGTCATTTTGTTGTCCAAGTACTGGTACTTTGCATGTTAGCAATGACTAGAGAAGCACAAACGCAGACATAGAAGCTGGCAATGCCATCCAAAGAAATGTATATTGTATGAAACTTCATCCACTATTCTGTGGTCGTGTGTGGTCTGTTGTAGTGTTGGGTCAAGTAAAAGCCTTTTAATATAAAATTAAGAGTTTGCTGAGCTAGTTAGCAGAGGTCATTCTGTCTACACCTAGATAGTGGATTGCTGCTTCATGAGGTTGGCAGTGGCCATGATGGCTTCTGTAAGCATATAGCATGTGGTTATATAGATTTGGGGTTAATCTACCCTTGTGGGCTAAAATTAGCTGCCAAATGGATGTTTTTATCGTACGAGCTACAATGATTACTTGGAGAAATCCCTACAGGTCTGAAAACAATAATAATCAAAATTGTATTTCTTAGCCTTGGATCCTAAAGTATCTTTTACACATAATGGAATCAAATGAACCAAATCTAAAATATGCTTTGTTCCTATGCCATATGGTCGTCGTCTTGCCAAGCACTCTTCTTGCCTTCCAGAGCAGACTCCTGTGTTCTCCTTTCCTCAAATCCTGCCGTTCATGCTAACCAAAAACATTGCCGTTTGAACCGATAGTCATATGCCTACCATTCCTCTTCTTCCTTCATCCCTAAATGTTTTCCCAGCATCTAAGAAAACCTCAAACACCAGAAAACAGGTAAACTGAACTAAAAACCTGCATGTTCTACTGCACTGAATAAGTCTTATGAATTTAACCACAGCTGTATTTAGCTTAATGCAGGACTTCAGCCCCTCCCTTCCTACCAGCCACCAAAAAGCCTACCTACTCCTCTGAGGGATTTAAAATCCAAAGATGGTCCGATTTTAGTATGGCGCAGGGGTAGGGAAGTATCTGGGTCACTGATGGTTCTTGGTTTGGGTCCTGTGTGTGGCATGCGTAGCCCATTTTGGGAGCTCTGGGGAGGCCCCGGTTGTTGCCTCCTGCCTTGTACACGTATTTTTAGCAGGAAGCTGTTTCCTGTCCCTGCAGCAGGAACACCTGTGTGGTGTCATGCCACCTGTCCTGAGGTGTTAAGTAACCCATGTGCGTTTTGAAATAGCTAATGATAATACGATTTCTCTCGTGATAGTGTTTGGACTTTTTTTTCATTCTCCTGCTTGTTATGAAATCTGTAGGCTGATAATTTTAATGGGAGTTACAAGAGGAGAGGAAAAAGTCCCGGCCAGCTCTGGAAATGCATGTGATCATGGCAGAGCTGAGTAAATGCTCCCTCTTGCAGTCCGTCTTAAGAAGGACTTCCAAAAAGCCTGTGTTTCAGTAAGTTCAGCTTTATCCTTTCCTTGCACTGTCCTCCCTCTTGGTAGTCTCTGTCCCTCTGGTCGGGTTTCAGTAGGTTATCATTTTTGAGAGATAGGGTTGTTGCTTTGTTAAGTTCAGCTTCAGAGACCTGCTGGGAGGAGAGGTGGATGGGAGGGAGGAGGAGAACCCAGCAATGACCCAGGGCTCCTCAAAGTCAGTCTTTTTTGCCCATAATGTTGTATTGCATCGATACTAGAGTGAGGGATGTATAATTTAGGATTACAATTTCACCCTGTATTTCTAATTCTCCACCAGCCTGAACTGTAACTGTCAAAATTGCAGTTCTGTTTACAACTTCATCATAAATTAGGTCATTATGAATGTGTGGCTTTAAAGCCCTTTTGTGCCTTTTTTCTGCAGTTAGGCTATAGATGAAGCTATCTATCTGTTTTATTGTCTTGTCTTGTAATTACTAAGTGGACGCAGTGTCTTCAAAATTACGATTCCATCTGAGAATATATTATTATTGGTTGCTGCAAGAAACATCTGGAGAGTGCTTAGAGCTCTTGTGTGTTATAGCATTTCACAGACACGGTTTTATTGGATCCTTATAACTTGTCCCTTTCCTTTTTCCTCTTCATGTGGCAGGAAGAGCTAATAGAGGCTTTCTTGTGTTTTTAAGTCCAGTGACGTGACTTCAGATGTAAAATTCTTCAGATAGTCTGGTGGATTTTTTGTTGTTTGTGTGCTCAATCTGAAGTAGGTAATGTTCTGTTGGTATGTCCAAAAACACATCTTCTCCAGATGGGTCAGAACTATCTCTTTCTGCTCCTAGGCAAATTAATAAACCGAATTAAAAAAGTGCAAAGGAAAGCAGGCGGCTGGCTGATTCAAAGGGAGAGGCTATGTTTTTCATCACCACCCTTTCAAAGCCTCTCTGAATCAAAAGAACCATTGGATTGCGAAGGCAAGACCTATGCCACACCAGAAGCTCCCAGTTCAGCAATTTTCCCAGGGTAAAATTATAACTCATGTTTCCTCAGCACAGGCTGTAACTGGCAGCGTTCCTTTTACTTCTAAGGGTGAAATTGCTGGGGGGGGAACAGACATCTAATGTGCCTCTGGAAGTTTTACAATGGGTGTTAGCCTCCCTTTGTGGAAAGGTAGACGTTCTTCTGGAACATACCCAAGGGCAGGTGCTATTCAAACTTGGAGTGTAAATTAACTTCAAATAAGGCGGTACGGGCTTATTTTTGTTCAGTTTGAGAGTCAAATTTAAAGAAGAAAAATCCATTTCTCAAATTCTGACAATGCATGATGATCTTCCAGTTATCCCACTGCAGTCTGCATTTTTATGGGTCTTTAAAATCTTCAGATATGACTGCAATTCAAGATGTTAATCTTTATTCATGCGCTACTGATAGGATCTTAACTTGCAAACAAAACAGACAGATTTTAGCAATGCTTGTTTTCTGGTGTTGCTTCTCACCAGAAGATTACTGGACAAATTGCAAACTCGGTCCGAGAAGAATGTAACCAGTTGGTTTCTTTCCTACTGAAATTTTGACACTATCTTTAAGGATTTGTTTAACTTTGCATTCAAATGTACCAGTGTGGTTCTGGCAAACAGAAGTCTTTCCCTTTTAAACCCAGGAGGGAGTGTTGTTTTTTTTTCTTGTCCTTTTCTTATGTAAAGACTCTTACAAAATATGCACGGAGTGCCTACTAGAAGTGGATAAAAGGCAACACTTGAGTGAGAAGTCTGACCAAAAATTACATTATTAATGTATCTCAACCTATGAGGCGTCCATCTGGGAACAGTTGGAAGATGGATTCCAGTGTTCAGAGCTCCCCTGTCCCCTTCCGTGTCCATTCCTGCTCTGAACCCCATGTACCTGCCTAGGGTGGGGGTGGCTGTTGCATGCCAGATCTCACTGGTGCAGGAGATGAGCTGGGAGATCCTCCGTCCCTCAGGGAGGCGGCAGGAGCCGTTGGCTGCTCTGTGCTGGGCTATTCCCAGCGACTGGGGAGAGCTGCCCGCGTGGCTGCCTCTTTCAGGGAGGAGATACGGACTCTGGATGGAGCCCCAGAGTGGGTAGGTATATTATCTGCAAAGGCGCCGGCAGGCCACACCTCCTGCAGCAGGGATGAAGTGGTCCAAGGTGTTTGGATCGATGCTGCTCACCAGAATGAATGAAGCCTTGTATGGCGGAGAACTGGTCTGTCGTCTCTGTCCTTTGCCAAAAGGTGAAACTCCCTTTGCGTGCTTGCTTTCCTCTGAGGTGCAGGTAAATTCACCTTGTCTCTGCTACCTGAGGTTTGATAGAGGTAGGAGAAGAAAAGCGACCTATTTTCCAGGTTTAAAGGAAAGTAAATGAAACTGTCCTCAGGGCAGCAGAAGCAAAGACTTTTGTCTTTGCTGTAGTGTTGTGGGCCGGGCTGCCAGGCTGCTAAAGGCTCTTCAGACCTGGCAGCCTTTTTCCCAGGGACTGCTCAGCTTTTTAATAGCATTTCCTTTTTTAAAAAAAGTGTCCACGATGACTGGAGCCTTTCTCCACTGCGACTAAGGGATCTGTTGGCGCTTACTGTCTTGTAATAGTTTCTGCAGTACCTGTCAGGATCCCCCTTTTGCCTGTGAGAGTAAAGAAGGCTGAGTGAAGGTCACCGAGGTGCCTCGCTATGCACCTCCTGAAATATTTTGAGCTGGGCATGTCTAGTTAGAGAAGGCTCAGGCCGGGGAATTAAGTCTCCTTTGGGTCGCTCCTAAATCAATTTTATTGCTAGTTCGAGTAGAAACCGGTGCAGAACAGACAAGCTCCTGGTGGAGCAAGTGGCCTGAAATGCCAGGCATCCAGTCCACCCCTATCGTAGGGCGCCATTAGAAGCAGCACAGCAGGTCTGTTGACCTTTCGTCCGATGTCCTCCTGCGTCTAAACACTGCGTCTTCCAGCATGGTTAGGGGATGTTTTTGCCTGCTGCATCCTGGGGTAAACACCCTGTGATTATACAATGTCAGGTGGGCTGTGGTGTGCTCTGCAGTAATTGAGAGCAGCTTTCAAATCCGGTTTTGCTTGTAAATTAAATGGCCGCTTTTACTGAGCGAGAATCGAATCAGCAGCACATCTGAAGACTGTAGAAGTCATCTACATCCATTATGAAAGCCGAAGTGGCTAGTGGAAGTGTGTGTGTTTGGGGGGTAGTGAATCTGGGCTGGACCCCCGAGTTATCAGTGGATTTTTATTAATTGGCATATATCCAACCCATCGCCCTAAGATCCTGCTTGCATTGCGGGCTAAAGTCAAGTCCTGTGTCAGCCACGTTTACCACTTGCTTGACCAAAGCATAGAGGGTGTGCACAGCAAGAAACGGGTAGGCAGTGCAGAAGAACAGAACTTTACTTGCAGGGTCTGAATGTAGTAAATGAAAGCATTTGGGCTGGCCTCAGCACTGCTTACCCAAACAAGCAAGGGCTGAGTTAATCTTCAATAAAGAGTAAAAATTTATAGAGTATCTTGAGGGAGGTATTAAACTTTTGTTTGCAGTTTCAAGGCTTAGGGGAATCTTCAGAGAAGTTATAAGCACTTGAGAAGATACATTCTGTCTCTGTAAACTTCACCTTTCCCAGATTTTGGCCTCGCCTTTACTGTTGTACTGGTATAAGCACAGGTCCTCATTTGACTCATGCCCTTATCCCTAAATCCTTTTTCTCCAGTTAGAGATTTTTCTTAAACTCTCAGTGGCCAGTTTCTGCTGAAGGTGCGGGTAGAGCTGTTCAGCTGAAGTGAGTTTTGTGCTGCAGACTCGGCTACTGGGCGCTGCGATTCTCAAAGTGTCTTCAAGCTCTTGTCCAAGGGCATTTCTAACAGTCCTGCCTCTCCAGGTAGGCAGCTCTCTCCATCCAGCACAAATACTTTGCTTCCTTCAGCCCCTTGCCTTGCGTTTGGTTCTCTGCACCTGTGGCGTTTATTCTAGGTCCTGATCAGCTCTGAAATCCCAGCAAGGCTCGTTTTACCAAGGAAATGCAACCACAGTCTCTCCAGCACTCGCAGCACTGAGCGGGTGTGCGTGCTCAGGAGCCCCGGCATCTCGAGGAGGAGGAGGCTGTGAGCAGCTGGCGTGCGGGATGTGGAGCAAGGGACCCCCGTCTCGAGGGCGGGATCGGTGTTCCACCCTGGGGTTAGTGCCTCTGGGACAAGGAGGATGTAGCAGTTAAAATTGCTGTGTCAGGTAAGTGCTCCAGTCACCACTGCTATAGCCACTCTGGTGTGACAAGAGGTCCATCATTGCCTTTGTAGGCTTGATCTGTATTTGGGCTATTGCAGGATACAGAAGACAGCCTAATGCAGTTTGAAAATCTGTCCTTGCACATCCAGGAAGGGGTTTCAGCCAAGGCTTTGTTTCATAATGCCCTATGCCCTACACCCTGGCTATGATGGACCCCTCTGGGTATTTCTGTCCCCTCTCTCCGGCAGCCTTGTGGCATCCACCTTTCTAAAATGCATTGCTGCATGTATTTCTGCAGATAATACTGAGCGCTGCAAACATGGCACTGGTGGTGAGGAGTGAGCAGCTGCTACGCTTGGGTGCTTTAGCATCTCAAGAAAACCTTCCTAAATTCTCAAGCTCTCCATTGTATTTGACTGTCTTGTATAGGATAATTTGACCTTCTGTCACATGTTGACAGACAGTCAGGATTTAAAATGACCTTCCTCCAGAGGTCTAAAATAATAATTCTGGTACTACTGCTGAGTCTCAGGGGACCTAGTATCTCTGCTTACCGTGGCACTAAATTGCACCTGATAGTGTTTTGGGCCTGTTTCTCACACAGCACTCAAATACAATTGTTTTGGAGTTTTGCTTTATAAACATAATTTGTAATGTTCAGAGTCAGCAATCCTAAAGCTCGCAGCTGCGAGGGGAAGAGCAGTCGGATTATATTGATGAAAGGCAAAACATGACAGTGCAATTGGCGTATTTTTGCTGGGGGAAATGATGTGCTATTTCTTTGTTTTGCAGATGCAGTGGTACCAGTACAGCCCAACCATCTCCTCAGAGAGCTACCAGCCATCAGTGTAAGGGTGAAGAAGCAGAAGAAAGGGCATGGATGTGCTCAAGTGTAAAGACTTCTTGCCAAAGATCTGGGCAACTTCTTTGTGCTTCTGCACTCTTCAGAGCAAAGGTGAAGAGAAGGCACCGCAATGGCACACACGCCTTAAAAGACCGAAATGCCACTTGCATGCTCTGCACTGTGGACGTGGTCGTCTTGGACCACCTTGCAGGGCTCTTGCCTGAGGGACCAGCACAACCTGGTGTCATCTGTGGATGCACTGTACCACGGCCATAGCCAGAGAATTTGGTGTGAGGATGTTGCCAGCCCAAAGAGGTGCCCAGGGTGGGGCTTTCCCCTTCCAGCAAGACGAGCACCTGGGCTTCCTGGACACGTAGCTGTGTATCTCTGCCTCCTTGCTACACCTTCCAGAAGTGCTGTTTGTACTGTACAGATATTGTTTGTGTTGAATAAATGCTTTCTCCAGCCTCTTTGTTGTGGTGACTGTTTTTGCTGAACTGAAAAAAAAGTGGGGGGTACTTATTTAAGCACTGTGGTGAGACATGATCATGATTTTCTTTTATTCTAATCTTTAATGAAATGTTTGTTTTGAAAAAGTGCATCCTCAAAATGGGGACACTTGTGCGGGAGCCGAATCTGGGAGTAGTCCTAATGTTCCTGGTTTGGATGAGGGACTTGAACTGGGCTTTCCTGCATCCCACAAGCACCCCTAAGCATCAGCCTGCTGTTTATTTTGGAGTTGGACATGTAGCTGTCCATGACGCTTGAGTGATTTCTGCTTTGTGCTGAAGGAAAAGGAATTTGTCTCCAGCTTCTGAAGTTTGTTCACTGTTTGGATTCATTCCCCATACAGTGGGAGGTAGGTGTTCAGAGGACGCTTTTCTGCTGGAGGTGGCTGATGTGGTTGTGCTGACTGGTGTTGCCAGCTGTTTCTGGGCACCGAGCTTTTGTGAGGAGAAACATCTCTCTCATGGCTTTCTGTCTGTATTCATTCTTTTTTTCACAACAGATTTGATGCTTTAGAATTAACTACTGTGTGATTTTAGTTTCTAATGTCCAGACTAGATGAGAAAAGCTTGTCCTTACCTTCACCCCCCAAAAATCCAAGAGAGTTTGAAATATGCAACTTTTGAGTTTCTCAGCAGTGATAATTGCTTGGGCTGTGACAGGGAGTATCTGATAATTTTAGAATTTGATACAAAGCCAAAAGCTACAGTATATTGAGTAGCATATACACTCCTGCTTGAGCTGGGCTGGCTCACAGGGACGATGTTGGATAATAACCCTAGCCAGCAATGCCTTGGCCTGCAACCTAAAATGATCCCCACAGTCCAGTGAATCAAGTAGATGTTTTGTACTTGAATGTAGGTCCTCCTGTGAGTGAGCTCAGGTTGTCTTATAGTAGCATGGTTTTTGTCAAGGTTTCCGGCTTAAGAAGGGGACTGGAATGACTAATGACTTTACTTAAGACCACAGAGTGTAAATAACACTTCTGAAACCACTGCTAATCGTGGCAATCTAATGTGAGCAAATATTTTGAGGGGAGGAGGAAGCCTCCTGTCTCTTTGATTTTTGTACACTTAGCAGCATGTTGTAATAACTCACGTTCTTCAAATATCTCTTATTTCTTCTACTTGCTACCAGAAAATTGACATGGTTCCTATGTTGTTCTTTGGTAGAGCAGTTGCATGGGTGCACATATCACAGCCCTACAGCTACTGTGTTTTTTCAACCCAGATGTAAAGGTCTATTCTTGAACTATATTCTTGAATGGAGTTGGAGAAGGTGGTATAGGAGAAAAAGGCAGGGAGGAGAAGAGACCCGAAAGCTCTTCTCCATGATCTTCAATCCCCTTTGGTAGAAGGACTTCTAAGGATTTTTGCAAAACCCAGGGAGGAGGAGTTCAGGCAGGGCTGCTTTTGCTTCTGTTGAGCCTATGGGAAAGCTTGCCTAGGGCAGAAAATGAGAAGCAGGTTCAGATACACTCAAAAGACCCGGGCCTACCAACTGCTTGTTGTTGAAAGACTCTTTCAAATATCAGCAAGGAAGTGGAGGAGCCCCAAACTGTTCTAACAGAATAGTGTTTTTGTGTGCTGAACCAAAACTGAAAAGTTTTATACGACCTGAATGCCTTTAACCTGCCTAGTGCACAGATTTTAGCACTTTTGAGTATGTAGTTTCGGTAAGAAATTAATTCTGATTGGAAATCAGAACTTTTTTTTTTGAAAAGTGGTTGGGGAAAAAAAGGTCTTGAGTACTAATAATGATAAATGTTTTACAGGGTGTTTGAAGTATTTTGGTCCACAGGAACTGTTGTAAAACCTGTGATTTCTTGTTCTTAATTTTTTTTGTAGGGTAAATATTAAAATGTTTGAGAAGAAAAGGTACCAAGTAGAAAACGGACTGTTGACAGATCAGGAAGGTCGCTGCCCATCTAGCCTGTACTGGCGTTTGCTGTGGTTTGTGTCCTACTTGTGAATAAAGTTGGTGCGGTTCCTGAGGCAGATGACAACCTCTGTGATCTCCCTTGTGGGAACAACCATGGCTGAGCTATAAACCCTTCCTGGGTGCAGGTCTCACCTGCCTGACACCAAGAAAGGCTTCTGAAGAGCTTTTTGGTCCTTTTCGTTGTCAGCTCTTCTAGATAGCTTGCTGGATCCCATTGAGTTTAGTTTCTATGACTCCATTCTCTCCTCCTGTAATTGCTTCTAAGGAATTGTATTTGTAATTGCTTTAGGTTAGTGGAAGCTTAGTTTACCAGCAGTGCCTGGTTCTAACCACTTTCTACCTAAGCTTGTTCACTTGCGTGTTTGCTGTAATCCAGTGCAAGCAGTGTATTTCTTCAGAGAGACTATTTGCCCCTGTGTTACCCTCTCCATAGCTGAACTAATCCAATGATTCAACTAATGCAATGATTTAACTCTGATTTGGTAAAAAACTGTCAGAGTGGTCTTAACGCTGTACGCATTGGATGGTGATCTTCTATGCTGTGGCTGCGCGAGTGGGTCGCACGACATGAAAGAAGCTGGTTTTTAAGCACCTGGTTCTCTGAATCCTGTTTCTGCTTTCATTTCTCTGGGGCAACTGCAGTAGAAATACAACTGCCTAATTTCAAAGTGGTCTCCAAAACAGTAGTGAACTGGTTTTATCCAGAAAAATGTGCTTTGTGAGCTAAGGCTGGAGCAAGGTTAGCATTATTGTATTTAATATCTAAACATTGGGCAGATGGGCGTTGTTTCTTGAGGCACAATAAATGCGTGTAACTTGAAGGGGAAGTGTTGAAAAGGAGGAGGGTGAAATAAGATACAAAAAGGTTTTATTACAAAGCGTTTTTATTTCTTGGGAATTTTAGTAGGTAGACTGTGTAAATGGTAGCTTGGCTGTGTTTTGGTTTTGGAAACCTGTTGCCTTTTCTTATGGGTGTGGGTTTGATTTTTTTTTTTAGTTTTTTTTTTCCCCTTGTAAAATGCCCACAGTCCTTTGACCTATCTCCTACCCTGGCAGTGATGTTTATACTACACATTCTTCTACCGTTTCATGCAGCCGGCGCTATAGCAGCTATGCTGAATGAGGTCCCAGCCTAACTACAATATTAACCCTGCAAATCTGTTCATTTTCTCCTGAGCAGCCCCAGGCAGGGTATACAGGAGAATGTGTCCAATTGAAAAACTATTACAGGCTCGGTGGTGCTGCAGTGTGCTAAATTGCAACAGGGCTGTGTGTTTCTGCCAGAGAGGATCCTGCTAAGGGAGGTGGTGGTGTCTGTCTCATACAAGTTATAGAATTTGTTTTTCATTTTAGTCTCAGCCTTTGTTGATGATTTTATTTTTTTTTTTTCAAACTGTCTGCTTTTAAGCACTGAAATGTGTTCCCTTCCCCACACATGCTGCTTTCCTCCTGCTAATCATCCAACGCGTGCTTTTCCCTCCTCCCCCCCCCACCCCGGTTTTATATTATTCCTTGCCTTCTTACTTTCACCTATCCAGTTGTTGTTTTTAATTTTTTCTTCATTATTTTACTAAATATCATACTGCAGATCAGTAGCATCTTGGGTGGTGGTTGTACCACATAGCATTTATAGCAGACATTGGTTTTGCATAGCGTGTGTACCTTATTTTGTCTGGACTTGTCTTCATTGCGCTGCGGGCGCCTCCTCAAGCAATTGTAGTGATTAAGCGTGGTATTTCTGCAGATTTATATTAAATTCTGCTTATAAAGAAACAGAAGAAAACCCAACCCTCCCCCCCAACATATAAACTAGATGTTTTTCTTCATCCCCTTCATTTTTATCAGTATTTGACCTAAGCTTGCTTTTGTGTATGAAAGAAAATTAGTTAAATACCTTGTGGTTTATAGATGCCTTTTGTTACATATTACTTGGATTTATTGTGCAACACCGGCCTGTAAATCACTTCAGTTAGACATTTACCTGGCTCATGTTGCCTTTATGGTTTGAATCTTTTAACAGCCATGAAAAACAGAGATATGATGTTTTCGGCAGTGAAGGACTTTGCTGGTCCGAATATCCCGTAACACTCTCTCATGGCCATGCTCCGCTTCTGCGAGGTTTGCTGCCTGCCTCTGTGGAGATGTTTACAAGGAATCCATTACCTCTCGCAGCTGAAAGACTTGTAGAGAGAACAAAGAGAGTTTTGTGATGAAGTGTATCTGACTTCTCGTTGCTTTGCTTACCTTTTAAATGTAAAACTTAGCAATTTGCAAGGGCTTTTAGTTCTCAAGGCATCCCTATAAAATTCCACCCGTACGGAGCTTCCCTTCAGTCGCAAGCGGGGTTGTCTCAAAACCGCTCTCGAATGCATTTCTATTTTAATCCCCAACTTTGAATGCAGCCTGCCTTACTGGCTCCAGCAAATCGCCCTGCCCTGCCCCACCCGCCGCGCGCGCAGGCTGTGTCTGCTGTTTGCTGGCGTTACATCTCTTCCTTTGTGACTAAAAGTTGGTTTCATCAGCAAAGCATCGGCTCCTGCTCCGCTCTCGGAGCTCGCCTGTCTCGGGAAGTCGCTCAGACCTGCAGCCTATGAGGGGCACGCGGGGGCATCTGTCGCCATACGTATAACTTTTAAATGGAAAATGTCTTTCTCAAAGGCTGTCGATGTCCAGTGGTCTGCAGTCCATGAGCCCTTGACTAGTCCAGGTGTTTCTGCTTCTGTTTCCGTGCTATGTGAATTGGGAATTCGAGAGAAGAGTGTGCAGGATGGAGGAGTTGAGGGTTTGTATTTATGTTCTGACTGTATGGCAGTGATGGAGGGCTTGGGAAGGAACAGAAAGTCTACCTGGGGTCATCTTAATTAAGAAAATAGTAATTGTTCTTGGTCTTTCTGTCTGCGGCTCTTTCTGTCAGAGCCTTTATCAGCTCTTAAATATAAGAATGAGCTTTTTTCTTGGTGTGGGTTGTCTGTCACGAGCAGTATTCAGGAAGAACTTGTCGTATTGAACATGACTTCTACTTTGTGGGTTTTATGATGGCATTTTGCCCCACTCTACCTATTTAAAATGTAGCCAGTTAAGACTCTTAGAGCTGGATTGATTTTTAAAAACTGCCAAATATTTGTTGTGCTTTAATAAGATAAAAGTCATAAGCTGAGACTATTAGACAGTGCTATTGACTCGAGACTGTAGGTTTCTGTGAGGTTTTTAAGGAGATCATTAACCCAGGTCTATCTCTTCACAGGACAGTCGGCCCAATATGTCAAGACCTCTGATCACTAGATCCCCTGCATCTCCATTGAACAATCAAGGCATCCCCACTCCAGCACAGCTCACAAAATCCAACGCACCAGTTCACATTGATGTGGGTGGGCACATGTATACCAGCAGCTTGGCCACGCTTACAAAATATCCTGATTCCAGGTAACTTTAAAAAGCTTGTTCTGCATGTCTTTGGCAACTCCTTTTCTTCCATTTCATGCTTGGACGTCCTGGGGCTGTCTTAGAACGATAAATTTAGCTCCTTTTGTTTCAAAATTAAATTAGGTTTCTTTGTTCATAGGAGATTAGAGACTGACTTTTCTTTCTCTGCTCCACTATGTTTCAGACAAATGGCACTGCTGCAAAGTCCCTACATGTATGTACTAAAACGAAGTTGATGGTAAAGAGCACTTACTTTCTATCTCTTAGAATTCTGGGTTTATACCAGGGCACCCATTCCATGGTTTATTACATTCAAAAACTGTAGCAATACTGCATTTAAGTCCAAAGGTGGGGGTGTTGGGGTATTTGGTTTGTTTCTTTCAGAGCAGTAACCACTTTCCTGTAGTATCAACATGTAATCTCGGATGTGTCACTTGAGGTAAAGGCAAGGTTGTATGTAACAAAATATAGGACAGCATTAACGGAATACTTTTTATAGAATCTTAGGACTTTCCAAATAATTAGACTCTTAACTCTCACGTACCTTCTAAATGAAACATTTGTGACTCTGGTAGCTTACTGGTATTAAACAGTTAGAAAACTTCTGCATGCATGAGCAAGTAATGTAGAGTAGATGAAATAAGAGTGCCGCTTTAAGAAAACAACAGTGCATTGAATGCAATGTGTGTAGATATTACATGGTGGTGATGGCAGATAAACATTGTAGTGATATTGTAATTCTAAGAGTTGGTTATCAGTTAGCAGGTGTTGATTGTGTCCACAGTACTAGTCTACACCTTGCTCTTCACCGCTGATCCTGCACTAGAGGGAAGATGGTGTTACCTTTGTGATCTTTCCAGCATTTGGGGAGGGAGTTTCTGAGTTTCTTGGTCCTGGAAATCTGACTTGCCTTTCCAAAGGGTACAAGGCACACTTCATGGGATGTGATTTTGTTCTAAGCATGAGTTTCACTGGTACTACTGCCTCTGCAGCCTTGCCTACGTAATTTTAGATGGGACTGGAGTAGTGCTTCTGACACTAGGAGCTGACAGTGCTAGAGGAGAACAGTAAATACAGGCATATGAAAGAGAAACAGCTGGGCACATGGCCTTTCTTATGACAACCTCCTCAAGGAAAGCCAGGCAGAGGGAAGTAGTAGAAGCCATGCCAAAGCACAGGCCTGCCAGGAGGGATTGAAGCGATGTCTGGAAAAACTTGAACTGTTCTTCGAAAACCAAATCTATTGTTTCGGGGAACGTTTTTAGGACCTTTTTGTGTTCAGCTACTAGGAGGTGTGATTACTTAGCGTTTTTTCAGTAGTTGGAGTAGTGATGGTGTCTGGAAGTGTTGCGTGTGCAGTATGAGAGGCTTTTGCTATTAATACACGCAGCTTCTGTTTCCATGTCAAATTCACCAGGACAGCATATTACTTTTTTATGTGAAGAAACACTGAAATGTCTTTCATAAGTGTGTATGGTGGCAGTGGAATTTAAGCTTAATGTATTCTGCATTCAGTCAAGCCATTGTAGCACTTGAAAGGGGAAGCTATGCCTGTATTATCAAAGTTGGTTTAATAAATTAAACATTTTAAAGCTCTTCAAACATAATTTGAAGAAAACCCAAACTCTGAGTTATAGTCATTCTGTTTCAAGTTGTTCTGACATGCGTTTGTGTTTCAGTTCTGACAGTAAGTGTCTTTTGAAACCCTTGATGAGTGAATATTTCCAGCGTAGCTATTAGAACCTGGAATTCCCAGCCACTTCCAGAAGTTGAGATTTTTTTTAACGTTAGCAGCTTCAAAAGAACAATTACTAAACTCGTTTGGATGTCAAGACAATGGCAAGAAGCAATAAGCTGGCAATCGCAATAGTAGTTTGGTTTTTCTCTGTGAGATTTTACCTTAATGTTTTTTTTCCGATGGGGGGTGTGCGTGTGTCTATATTGTGGGTGCTGAGTACAAATTATCCATAATATTTAGACGTTAATACAAATTGTTCCTTGGAGCCTGACCCAGTCAGTCTATATCTTCAGTCTAACTCTGTTAGTGTTAGTTAATCCAAGGTTTTGGCCAACATTGCTTCTGTGTTGAATTTTTCTATCAATATCACGTGTGTGAATGAGATCAAAACTAAGGCAGAGTCTCATAGATATCTTTAGGTAAGTTGAAGCCTCCTGAGGCTTACTGTCATATGAAGTATTGTCTGTGAAAAATAAGGTCTTGATTATCTTGCCTGAAAGAGCACTGCTCCAGGGATGAGTCAAGGCATAGGTTGCAGGCTCCAGCATCTAACAGGTTGAGACATGAAAGTCATCAGGCTTCTGACTCGTATTACATGTAGTCTAAGGGCCAGAAGCCTAAAATGAACCTTTCATCTGTGGGCCAGGTACCAGAGTCATCTTTCTTTGCAAGATTGAAAGGGTGATATCCAAACCAGCAGCTTTGGAGTCACTGTGACCTGCTGGTGTGAAGGAAACCTATCCTGATAGAGCAGTCTCTGCTCTGGAGCAAGTGTACTCACCCTTCTCCTTTCGGGTTCAGTAGCATCTCATCTTGTGCCTCTCTTTTTTCTCCTTTTTGGACAGTAGAGTAGGAATTGGAAAAAGTGCTTTAAAAAAGGGTTCCTTAAATGATACCAGGTAAAGACTTGTAGCTCGCAGGGATCACTTTCCATAATTCTTTTGTTAGATCTCCCAGACTGGTTTGTGACTTGATACATAAAATGCCTACAGACAAGTATCCATTCACTCCTCCAAAGAAACCCAGGTGAGACTATAAAAGCATCTTGCTGCTGATGCTGAGTCCCTGCCCTTTGCTATGGAAAGACCATTGAGGGCTTCTCTCAAATGCTTTTGTGATTGAAGAACCCAAGGAATCAGAGCCTGTGTTTTGGCCAAAGGCTTACGCAATGAAGCAATCCAACAGACAAGCAGCTTATCTACTAGATGGTTCGAATTGAGTAATCCTAGAATCTTAAATTCTGAAGCAGAAGTAATGCTAAAAAAACCAACCCAAAATTCATTAAAAAACCCAGCAGCATAGAATTCAAGAGTTCAGTTATATTCTAGACCAGGGAGAACCTGCTGTTGTCACAAGGAAGATCCCAATGATTATTTTATCTTGTCAACAAGCTTCAGGTTCTCCCAAGCCAACAGTGAGACCATGACTCAGATATGATCTCATGCAGCTGAATAATATAATTTGCCGGACTTAGGCTTCAAGAAAAGGCAATTTGAATCAGTATATCTACCAAGAAGACCTAATGTAAGGTCAGTCTGCTGAAAAAAATAGTAATTTTCTTTAAATGCCTAAGGAGGGGGCAGGTGTCCTTTTGTGGAGCCCTCTCCACCAAGACTGTAGACCTTGATGCATTCATCCATACACAGATTGTTCCTCTTGTTTTTCAGTTGTCGACCAATAGTTATTTGTATGTCCATGTGAATCGACCAAACAAATTGTTTCTATTCTGTGAGGAGTTTTGTGGTTTCGGAATTTGTTCTGTTCTGAACTAGATCATGCCCTCCTCTTCTCAAAAACCTTTGGTTTTACTTTGAGTTACCACATCTGCAGGATGATACCTGGCAACACAAAGTTATCTATTAAAGATTTGGGTGCACAATTTTTTTTATTTGTTTTTGCAAATGAAGATTTAAAAAAAAAAAAGTTTGCTTTTCACCATCCAGAAAAAGCCTCAATTTTTTTATTCCAGGGAAGATGGATACAAGATGAGGGCCTGCTAAAGGAGCCTTTCTTCCCTGAGAGCTGAGGCACATGCATGCTGTCCTATTGTTCTCTATGGTCGCCAGAGAGCCAGTGGAAAATGGGTTGAGGTTTTAGGAGTTATGATTGTAAGCAGAGGAAGTACAGGCCTGTTAGTTCTGATATTTGAACCTGAGCACCCTACTCTTCTTCTTTCAGTGCATTATCATCTTGCAGTAGGATCGAACCCTTTGCTTGGAGTCAGCATTCCTACATCTCTCAGCCTTAATGCTGTTTGTATGGTATCTACCAAAAGTTATTGTGCACCCAGGCTAAGACAACGTCAACTGACTATCAGAACTAAATGGGAAGATGTTTAACTTTGATCATATGAGCATCCGTTGTCTGGTATCTCTGATATCAGCAATATCAGCAGTGTTGTCTATCTCAGGTTCAAAGCACCTGGACTTTTATAATTAGTTCTAAGTCATCTGGTGCAAATACTTGCATAACACCATGAGATTCTATTGCCACATCCTATATTCCCACCATAAAATGGGAAGATTTCATTAAAAACCTTGTATATATTTCTTTGCAGAACTTTTCAGGGTATCTGTTTGCATTGCTACATCTCCCATCTTGAGTTACTCCCTGCATATGAAGATGGAGTCTTCCTATACGGTATTTCACAATACTTCCAAATTTCTGCCCAGGGCTGTTTCAGGTTTTCGTATGAACAATCCATTCGTGTCCCAGTTTTCTTGCCCAATCTTCACTCTCAGCCCTCAGGGAAATTAAATTTCACACACTTGGATCCAGTTGGGACACTGGCATTTTTTTGGTTGCTAAGGGTTTCTTTTGCATCAAGAGCACAGAATTACTTAGGAGAATGCCCAGACTCTCCTTGGACTTTTTTGACAGTTTGTGGGCATATCTTGGTGGACCTCCAAGGACATGCTATGAATTAGGCAGGTTAGCACTGTTTACCTGTTTCAGAGTTTTGGCAGTTTCTATTGTCTGTAGACTGTGCCTAGGTCCAAAATAAGACACCGACATGGCCCTTAGTCCAAACTTCTGCAGGTTGCAACACCATGCTGGAGACTTCTGGTTTGGTAGGAGGTCTGTTGTGGTGGAGGTGTTCTGCACTTTGTGTAGGACTCCCTCTGTAACGTCTCCACAAGGGCAGCCTCGTCACACCTTGGATAGTACATCTCAAACTGCTGCTATGTGGTGGTAATTGTTTAAAGAAGTAAATCCAAAATTTTCTAACTAATGAGCATTTGGGGATTTTTTTTTTTAAGCAAATACTAACAGAATGGGTGTTATTACATCTTTATTTCCACTCTCCTTATGTGAATTCGTGTTTCGGAAAGGCGCACCTCTATCTGTGGAGGTATTTGATCTTTCTAGACTAGTAACATCAAAGCCTGATGAGGTGGTTGTTCTTAAATAGCCATGACACTACAGTAGCTAAAGACTACAGCAGGCTTGCACTTTTTGAGAACAAACATAGTGTTGCAAGCTGTAAAGGGCAAGCTTCCCTGAGAGTTTCCAATATTGCTATACGGTATTTCAGCCAGCTGTGTGAGTGGTCCAGGTCACAGTTTTTTAGTATTTTGTAATATTCCTGGCAGGGGGGAGTAGGCAGAAGAAGTTGGCAGAGGCTCAGTTTCATCTTTGTTACCTATCCTGGCTTGCTCATCTAGTTATTCACCTTTTATATTTCCTCATTTGATTGCTGCATGGTTTTGTGGCAAGGGGAAGGGAGGGCTTGGGATAGGGAAATACACTGACTCTCTCACTGACCCGTTCTGTGACCCAAGATAACTGATTTAACTTTGAGCTTTGGTTGCTTCCTACCAAGGTTAACAAAAAAGCAATTTGTAAAATGCTTTGGGATGATGATTGAAAGTGTAAAAGATTGCTATCTCTAAGTGTAAATATTTATAGATGCCAGTAACTGAGATACCAACATCATCAACTGTTCTATCATCAGTAGCATGTATTAGTGAAAAATGAAATGTTGATTCACGAGGACCAGACTCGCAGTACAGTTGTTCTGGTTGGTGTAACCACATATACAAACTTGGGGGGAAAATAGAAACAGAACTGTGAATGATAGTGTACTTTATGCCTATTTCAAGAAATTCAGAGAATTTACACAACTGATATTGTAAAGAGAAATCTTTTGTAACGCACATTTGTCAATAAAGAGCTTAGAGGGGTATTTTCTGGTCCTGGCTGAACCAAGATTAATTGTGTCTCTAGGTGTGTATATTGAACTCATGGTATATATTAACCTCATTTTGCCTCAATTAATGATCACCACAGGTCAGTCATCACTGTCACCTCAGTAGAAGTGAGTATTTTCTGAAACTTAGTCCTGCAATATGTCTAACTTGCAAGGTCAGCAAGTCGTTGCTATTGCTTGTGGCTGATGACGAGATGAAAGAAATAGCATGATCAGATTAGCAAGTTCTCACGTCGTGTGTCGTGTGGTCAGTAGTTAACTGGTGGTGAGTCATCACTGAAAGGGGCCATGGAGTTGATGTCTTCCTGTTCTAAGTGTCAGTAAAAGTGGGTTTGTGTATTATTTATTTGGAGGCTAAACCCCAGTGTTTTCTACTTGTTCAATGCTTTAGCACTCAAATGTGTAAAATGCCAGCAAAATCAAGATAGTGGATTATTAGAGTACTCTTTGCACATACACAGACCGAGGGCAAGTAGATGTGCAGACTTTGTATCACAGGGGTTCATGCTATGCTTAACTATGGCTGCATGACTATGACAGTAGGGATGGAAATATTCAGGGGAATAAATTTCTACATTCAGGACTGTTACAAAGCTAAAGGCTTCAGCTCCTTATTTCTGAGGCTAGTAGTCCTCTGAAGTAGCAAACTTTTTTTTTTGAGGGGAAAGAAGAAAATCCGTACCTATATTGTCAGTATGGCTCATAGATACCTTTCCCAGTAGGCTTGTGTGAGGTTGTACGGGCTGGATCAGCCTGTAAGTCAGGGAGAGGGGAGGTTGTCAATAACTAGTTGAAGGGTCTGTGCTCTGAGAAATCCTTTCATTGCAAAGGCTACTTTGATAGCAGCTCTGTGGATGGAAGTTTGTCAGTGAGGAACAGTTTGTTGTTGTAGTGTTTGCACTCTTCTACCCAGTAGCACAAACCAGGCTGAAGGCACCCAAGCAGTATTTCTCATTCTAACTCACCAAGAAAATACTCAGGAAGAAAAGGAGGAGTGCTGAGTCTATGGGTCTTGCTGGTCTGATACGGAAAAGCCCATTAGAAACTGAGATGGTACTGAAGTATTCTGCTTATCAGTCATTTCTGATGGAGTCCAGGTTTGAACCATACATAGTCTTGAGGTTCAGTGGTTTGTTTTGCCTTTTGCTGTACTCAGTCCTTGCACTCAGGAACCTCTGTGTGTTAGCACTAGGTTCTCATCCTGCTCCCACATGAACTGTTTGTACTTCATTGGTCTTTCATAAATTGCAATGTAGTTGCTAAGCAAATTGGCATCTAGTACATACGTAATTGCAGAAGTAAACATTTGGCTTCCAGTTTTACTGTCAACACCCGGCCACCTCTTGGGTGTGTTTGGAGCTTTAGGATATAGATTCCAATTTCTGGCTGGCTTCTTGCTGGTAATGATCAACCTTCTGGCTGGGTTTCGTGTATACAAGTCTGTTTGCTATTTGGGGATGTATTTGCAAAGATTGCACAGGAATTGGTGAAAACTGCTTAGGAGCCAATGGTTATCTGCACTCATTTTAATGCAAATAATGCATAAATTCTGTGCTGGCCAGGGGAATGTCACAAGTTCCTGTTACATGGACATGTCTTCTAACTTAACTGGCTTGCTGTTTATTTAAATGTGGTCATGTCATAACCAGACAACTGTCATCTGGCAAGCTTTGTTTCTCCATTGTCATTTGTTCTCAAGCTTTCTGTTCTCTTAGTCTACAGCTCTCAGGATGTTGCTGTCTCTGACACCTGCTCTTCAGTGTCTTTTTTCTGTCCCCGTTCTGCTTTAAGCATCAACCCTACTTCTATCATCTGAATTCCCTCATTGCTTTGTCTTAATTTCTTTTTCATCTACACTTCTCTATCTCTGTTGGACAGAGTCAGAGTTCACAAAGGTCACAAGTGATCTTTACCTGACCAGATCAAGACACATTCCTTGCTTACTTGTCCTTTTCTCCCCACACATCCTTGGTTTTCTGTCTCCTGTTAATGGTGAGATTTCTTTGAGTATTTAAGCAGCCAGCATATTTTATAGATATTGCAGATGATGCTTTCACACTTAGTAACATCAGTTGGAAGGATGTTCTGAGACTCATTGATACCGATCCCTTTCACTGAGTCTTTGAATCAGTAATAAAAATAAACTATTTCCACCTGTGATGTGTATGTTAGCTTGGATCTGTAGGATTCTTCCAGCACAGTTGTCTTCACACCTCATTTGGACAATTTTCTAGGCACTTTCTGCCTGCTTCAGAGAACCAACGGTTTGAAAGCATTTAAGCTGAGCTTGTAGCTACTTCTTGTGGCCTGCTTTGTAGGGGCACACCTGTAGGAAAGCAGTGGTCTCACGGTCACCTTCCCACCCAGTCCTTCCACTGTGCAGTGCTGTGTGCGTAGATGCTTGGGCTAGCTCAGATGCTCAAAGCAATATAGCGCAATGCCCCACCTGGACTCGTTTATCCTGCTTCCAGCTAGCTCAACTGTGCTGTGTCTGGTACCCAAGCTAATTACTGGAGACCTATCTTTTGTGTTTCTACACACCACCACATTTTGCAGAACAGGCACTTGGTGAAGGAGAGCGACACTGGCAATTCAGTTTCCACAAATTAACTTTCTGTTTGTGAAGGATTAAAAAGGTGAAAGTAATAGAAAGATTACAGGGGTTTTGCTCATAAGATGAGGTGGTTGAGCACAGTAGTATTAAATGCAATGGGATATACTTCAGTCGTTCATCAATTCATAAAGATAAAGATTAATTCTACCTCTTAAACCCCAGGGGGGTTTTCATGTTAAAGTGTGACATGCCTGTCAGTCAAATGGTAGACATAATTGTTCTTTGAGTGACCTATTAAAATACTATTCCTTTTAATTAAAAATTGTATTTGTGTTCTCACGCAGGCCATATTTGAACGGTAAAAACTCTTTTCATGTGAGGCGCGTTGCAGGTAGAGAGCTGTCACAAGCTATGTGACACACGCGTGAAACGGGAGTGATTGAAGTCCCAGTGCAGCAACATGTGGCTCGCCTTCGGCTCCCGCTGACACAGAGGGAGATGGAGGGATAAGCAGCATCTCCCAGGACCACACCCAAACCCTTTGCAT
Organism: Gavia stellata; assembly: GCF_030936135.1. Taxonomy (NCBI): domain Eukaryota; kingdom Metazoa; phylum Chordata; class Aves; order Gaviiformes; family Gaviidae; genus Gavia; species Gavia stellata. The sequence continues at coordinate 50,778,725 of NC_082596.1, forward strand.
TCCTTGCCTAAGAAATTGCTTGTAGTTACTTATTGTGGCGTAGAAAGTTATAATACACAGCATTTGCCATAAGTGTGTCACTTCAGAGCAAATGATGGATTACGTCCTTCCACACCCCAAAAGTCTTCTTTGTGCTGTAATTAAAAAATAAATGTTGCAATGTTGAATTGGAAATATTTTCTGCCATACAATGAATTTGTTTTGTTAGGTTGCCTGGATGTAATTGCAACAGTGTCAGTGTATTAAACCCTTGTCACGGGGTAATGGTTTCCTGCCGCTACACCAGTGCCAAGGACTGCTTTGCTTAGCAGCTCTATTGCTGTTTATCTCCATCAGCAGTCATGATTATTTTGCTTCTGCAAAACTTTTTTCTTATTTTGTTCCCTGTGTGCATACTATAAATTATGGTTCTGTGCAAATACTAACCACAAATCCTAAACAGTAGGAAGCGCAGCCCTGCCAGAGAGCAGCTCCGCTGGGAGCTGGTTTTAGGTTCGCCCAAACTTGTTGGCAATCCAAGGGGAAGAAGGCGTTCCAAACTGGGAAGGTCTGCCGGGCCCCTTCTACCCATCTGAAAATTGATCTCTCTTAAACAGTTTAGAGGGCCCTCGGGGTCTTACAGCTTACATAAAAAATGAAAGCCCTTCCTGCCTTAGAGCAGCGCAAGCAGTCAATACAAAAGAGAAAAATGATCTTTTAAGTGTATCCCATTGAATCCAGTATCTTGAGGGCCCGTGCGTGATGCTTTATCAAAACATCATTGTCTGTGATACATGGGGGAGAGGGTGAGGTGGCAATCGGGGGTATTCAGAGAAAATGCTGCAGTACTCTCAGTGCCACAGGACAGGCTAAATATGATACAAGCCAGAAAATGAGCTGCAGAAAAATTGGTATGTTCCTCCTTGTAAAATATGAATTCAATTTATTATATGTTTGAAACAAGCAAATTGTTCAGGAAAAGTTTTGAATGTTTCTTTTGTAGGTGTGAAAGTCCTGTTGGGCATCTCATACAATAATTGCTTTGCTTTCAATCAGAATACAAACTTTCAGGGGTTTTTTTGCATTACAATGATAAAGAAAAAGGAGGAAAGATAAATCAGTGTTTGTACCATCAGTGCTCTATCATGAGCTGAATTAATGTTGAATTTCTGGTTCTTGTGAGCAAGTGTCAGAACTGTTAGTTTTTAAACACTGAAGTTTGTCTTTTGCGTGCCTGTATTAATGATTTTTATGTTTTTCTTGAGACTAGCATGAAAGGAAAATCTTTGATTTCTGTTGTTCTGTGTTTGCAGTATTTACTTAATGGCATAGTGGTGTTTTTTACCAGATTATGTGGTTAGGAGCCAATCTTTTGCTGTTGGTGTTTCCTTACTGCAAATAATAAGGATGTTGCTCTGTGGTAGATTATATGCAATAAAACAGAAGAAATCAGATTTGTTTCCAATAACCAGTAGTATCAATAATTCAGAACGGCTATTGAAAAAAATGTATTTTTGGAGGGCAAAGGGAAGAATGAAGCAGCAGTATTTTTGAATGCAACTGAGTTGTTAAACGCACATCCTTTGGGGTGTCCTCCATTTCCTCTGGTGAAAGGTTTGCTTAAATAAACTGAGCAGTAGGCAGTGGGTGTGTGCCTTTGCACAACAACATACTCCCAGGTGCTTTGTTGGCCAGGGTGATCCTAAAGGCAGAGTGCTGTCAACATTCCTAATTGGTTATTACCCAATAACGCACACCCTCCAGTGTCTTGGGACTACAAAACACTTTTTTACCTAGCCTTCCTACATGAATAATGAAGCATTTCAAATACTCATCCAATTATATTCAGCCTTTCTCTTGACTAAGGGTTGCCAAATGCAATTGGACATACTTCTGACATAGAATTTCAGGCTATATCTATGTTGGAAGGGTTTAGTCATAATACTTGACTTCTGGGGAAAGATTAGATAACACCATGATGGTAATTTCTCCAGCCTCAAAAGCTATTGTTTATTCACTTTTGCTATTAAATTCTGGTTTACTAGCAGTATAATTTCAGAGTTTTAGAAAAATATTATGGTTTTGTAATTTTATACTTGCAGCTTGTCACATAAAACTGCTCATGTTCTGTTTGAAACCATAAGATGATTTGCTTGTTTTCCAAGTGCTGTGGATATAGCTGCATATGACTGAAGTCACCATCAAGCATGTGAAAAGCAGACACTTGGCATGTATACTTTTTCAAACATGTAGACTGTATTTATTTTCCTCTTCTAGTTTTTTCCGAACATTTTGCTGTCCATCATGATTGGCTCCTGATACGCCAGTGTCTTGACTTTTAAACGGATTTTTCTCATGTCTTGCTAATGTTCGCAAAAACAATGTCTTCATCCTTTGCGGAATATTACGGTTTAATTTTACTTTACTAGCTTCTCCTGTGAATAAGCTCCCCTGAATGTTAATCTTCCCTCTGGCCTTCCAAAACCTGAAGAAGGTGTTGTGCCATACCACTGCTCATGGCAGTTTCCAGCCCCACTGCAGTAACACCGTAGGGAGTCACGTTGGCTCCAGCACGCTGCCGCAGAGGAAAACCCCATGTTAGTGTCCCTCTTTTCGGTGCAAAGGAGATACATGAGTAGGGAAGTGGTGGAAAATGTTACTCCAGGAAGATGTAAGCTGGGGGAATGCTAGCAGGAAAGATGCGACCCTGCTTGTATTTCCCATGTGGAAGACCTAACTCAAGGGAAAGGGAAAGAAGAAAAACTGCTGCTTTTCTGTAGCTAAAGTGTATTTGGAGGCTCCACTTTTTATCAGGCATTCTCATTTTCCCAGCTTCTAATATTGTTGTCTCATAAAGCTGGGCCTTGGGCCATGCCTTTCATACTGGCCTTTTCTTGCTTAGTAGCTCACCCCAATAAACTCATCAGCAGAGCTAGAATTGCGCTTTCCAGCTTCCGCTTTGGATTGATGGTGTAGCTCTCCAAAACTGGATGGATGCTGCTCTCTGGACCACAGAGGTCTGGTTCCAGGGGAGCATTTAATTCCCCACTTGGGAAGTAGAAATAAAAGCCCTAATCAGGTATGTTTCATGCTTCTCTCTTCAGTAGGCTCAACAAAAGGAAGGGTGAAAAGGATGCTATTGGAAGTTGCTGCTTGTCTGGTATCTTTACAAGGCACAAATCATTGGTTTGAAAATAGAAACGGCTGGTATGGCTGTGACTTTCAATTGCGTTTAGCTTCCATGTGGGTCACTTTATTTCCTATTAAAATGCTAAGTAGTTAAATCAGAGGTGTGAGACTTTCTTTCTTCTCTTTATTAATGAAGTCCATGACAAACATGAAGGGCCCTAGGAGTGATGAAGAACATATAACAGGCTTCTGTACCATGCAAAAAGCATAAAGCTGGTAGCGCAGTTCTCATTCAAAGAAGAAAAATTAGTCATGTTGTCCTCCAAACCTGTCCCTGAGCCTGCAGAAGCTCTGCCAGAGCATGCTGGGCTGTTCCTGAGCAGGACAGCTTAGCCACGGCTCCTCTGGGACCGCAGAAAGGACTCCGTCCCTTGGCCTTGCATGCCTGAATATTTTGCTTTGCAGCATGCTTCTGCTGGGAAAGGTGAGCGGTGATGAAAGCTTTATCAGCTGGAAATTGCAGAGGCTGCAGACAGAAAAAAATAAATGGGGTGAGGTCCTGACAAAAACAGGGTCAGTGAAATCTAGTTTTGATAAAGGTTAAGTTTGTTGTCGCACGTTGCTGACTAAATGTACATCTGAAACGAGGGCACATCCACCATAGCATGGAGAGTTTATTTTCCTCTTTGCTGTCCTAATATTATTCTGCTGTAGTAACCAAACACTTGCAGCAGCATGGCAGGGCGGTGAGGGAGTGGGCTGGGAGGCTGTATAGTACAGGGAAGAGCCAGTCCCCATGGTAAGAAGTGACTCCACACGGGTCAGCTGGCAGGAATGCGTTCCTGTCAGCTTTCCCTGGTTCAGAGACTGAGGTGAAACCCCTTCTTTGTCTTGTCTAGTTGTCCGGTGATAATAAGCCAGCAACGTGCTCCCAAAATTAGATGTGGAATTTTATTTTGCCCATGTTCACAGACTCTAAGGAGCAAACATGTCTTGTCTGACTTTGATCCTGCAAAGAAGTCTGAGCTGCTGTCTGCAATCATACAGTGGCTGTTTCTGTACCCCTCAGTATTGTTTAGCAGAGGATTTTCCATCAAGATCAACCAGCCCTTGGAGCATAGTGGAGAAATACCCCTTCCTTTTGACAGTCTGTTTTGAGGCTCAAGTCTTGGTCAACGCTTCTCACTGATCCCTGCAAAGCTGTCGCTAACTGCCTTTGCGCTACCGGCGTAGATGTGGCAGACTCCTTCCTCCTTTAAAGCAGTGTAAATCCCTGGGGCATATCCCTGCCAGAGGTCTTTTAACATCAAAGCAGGTAGGTATTGGCTGGTGGCAATTAGAGGTGGCAAAGATCACTTGCGTGCTTGCACTGCTGCTTGCGCTGTGGCTGGAGCTCTGGGTGGGCTGCTGGATGCAGGGATGGAATGGGGCTTATGAGTGCAGTAGGGCTTGGGGCAAGGATCTGACAGGGGCAGCTGCAAGCAAATCTCAGTCCTCTTGCTGCTTTTCTATTAACTGTATCGCTGCAATATCAGTGATAATATCATAGAGCCCAGTCTGACCTCAGGTGCCTTCTCCCTCCTGTTAAAACCCATGACAAAGCCGGTGCTCAGCAGCAGGTTCAGCCTTCTGCTTCACAACTGGGCACCCGGGTCATTTCACTGCCTGTTGTTTTTTTTGGTAGGCATCTTGCAATCTTCCTTTCTGAGAGAAGAAAAGCTGTGCAAAAGTGAATGGCCAAGGTCTGCACCGTAGGTTTCCCTCACAGGGGACTACTTGGTTAATGCAAATAAATACAAACTTTTGTGCATGCAATAGTTAGCGAGAGAATATAGTTTGATGGTCTGGCTTCATAGTCAGAGTTGGTTGTTTTAAGGCAGACCCCTTCCTTTCATTGTGCTGATTGGCTTCTGCCTGCCTCTAAACACTAAAAAAGTGGGTTTTAGCAAGGTAATGGAAAATAATCAGAATCATCGCATAGCCTCAAACTGTTTATTGTAGTACTGATGGCTTCTGGAGAAGTGAGGGTGGAGAGCTTTGATGAAACAGTGCAGCTCTTGATTACCCCAAACTATTTTCAGGCTTCTGCACCTTTCGATAATGTGGTTCTGTAGATCTCCTGTAAAGATAGTAGAAAACAATTATATCTGTGCCTTGTGGTGATGGAAGAGAAAAAAAATCAGAAATCTACCAAAACACCTGGATTTCTGCTAAATTAAAATATTACTACATTCAGATATAGAGCAAAAAGTATTGGTATTAAGTAGCTACACAAGAGAAGGAGGGTAATGCAAGGTTGTTGTAACATTTTATTTTCAGCAAGCACAGAGAGGAAGAGAACTTCTTGAAACAGTTTTCTGTCCCTGAAAATACCCATATTGGAACTTGCATTATTCTTAAAAACTGTAGTTTTGGAATTCAGGATCTTTCTCACTGAATTGTTAGCTTTTTCTCCTTCTTGTTGGTAAAAGAGTCATAGCCTTTTGGCATACATACCTGTGTTGGTTGTTGGTCAGTTCTTTTGCAGTGCCAGTCATTAGTTAGTGCAAGCTGCAACTTCATCTATTGATAGGAGAGTTGTGCATTGGTACCAATATCTGGGGCCAAGGGCAGGTACGGTATAGAAAGACCCTTAGGCAATGGCGCTTTTCTTTCCCCCCTTTTTTAATGCAAGCGTAGTTAAATTTGGTTCTGTCTTTTTAGAGAGAGGCTTCAAAGTTAAGTGAACGCAATAACAAAAGCATACATATTGAAGCAGTAGGCTGCTCCGTGATCAACATCTTTTTCCTAGTTTAAAAGCAGTGCTCAGCTTGGTAGGCAACTTCTTGTTTATTAGCAGGCTGGAATTGCCAGAGGGAAATTTTGGCTTGTTGGGTTGTACTGGTTTCTACCAGGAACATCACAACAGATACAAGATCTATATCCTCACAATTGTAAATCCTCCAGACTGATGGAGTTATGCTTATTTGACTGTTTCTCCACAGATTGTTTCCCATGTGGTCTGTATTCAGAATTTATTAGTTGCTACATTAGAGTTGTAATTTTTCAGCTGTGTGATCACCAGTGCAGTGGTGCACGAGGTGTATGTGGAATGAGATCCAGTCCCGTGTAGGTGGGGTGGCCTGGGCTGGGCTGCCCTCCATAGGGGTCTGTGTCTGTCCATTGGCTGTAGCTCCATCCTAGAGTCAGCTCACGTCAACACCCTGCTGAAGTACTCGAGGCTGACTGCCTGCATTTAGAAAATGGGGATCCTAACACACTCGCAAGTATCATCTGACTTTGGATGGCACTCTTCTGTGTTTCCTCTGGTAAAGCTGCATGTCAGGAAGAAGCCAAGAACAGTCAGCTCCTCTGTGTGAGGGTAACCTGAGTTGCAGGGTAAAATAGCACTTAGATTAAAAATGTTACAAATTCCTATGCATCTTGGGAGCACTGCAAACTATTGCTTGTGACTTCATATCATATAAATTTGTTATCTTTTATTTATTAAAGTGTGGTTTTCTATTGAAATTAGTATCTAGGAAGAATAACATTAGACTGTGTTTAACATACGGATTTTGGTACAGTAAGTTTCTGGTCATTTTGTGAGTGGGATATGCTTGCCTTAACATGGGCAGCTGGTGCCCGTGCACGGTTCCTGCTTGGACTCCTGTGGCTGCTCCAGGAGGGCACGAGTCTGCAGCAGAGTCCCTGCGCCATCCCCCAGCCCTTCGGGAGTCCCAGGGATGCCCTAGAGCATCTCAGGTGGCAGTAGACACCTGTGTTGAGGCAGCTGAATCACATCCTGACTGTCGTATATTAAAGGTATCATGATGTAACATTTAGTTTTGTCATGTGGTATTTCTGAGGATTTCAGTGGCTGCAATTAAAGTGTCTGTTTTCACATACGTGGATTAATTATTCCTTACGCCACTATTTATGGGGCTATATTGCTTCTGTACTGTATCTCAGTTCTCTTCCTTTCTTCTCTCTTTACCTCCTCCACAGAAATACATCTGACATACTGTTGGGTTTGGTATGGCTGCAGGGATGATTACACCGTGACAGCATCTAATTTAATAAACAATAAAGCCGCTGTTTTGTGTATGTAAAGTTTGTCAATGGAAATAATGTTATCTGTGTGCTTTTTATCACCCCCACCACCAGCAGAATGTGCAGGCGTGGCTTTGGCATTTCTCACCTATGCATTAAGCATTATTTATTGCTCAGAGCCACTGTCTAAGCTGTTTTCGGTGGACTTTCCTGTCTTCTTAACTGATTAGCGCACAGGTTTTCTATTAACTGATTTGGTTAATGGTGTGATTTTCCTAGTTACTGAAATACTTAAATCATTTCAACCTCTAGCATGGAAGCAGTTAAACATGTAAATGTATGGGAATGAGTTATACAGGTATAAACATGTCTCTCTGTGTAGGCACATGTGTGTGTCCCCACTAGGAATCACAGCAATGTAATTGTTTTGATTAATTTCTATACATTACAAGAGCAGTGTACAGTCCTGTGTTTCTCGTACTAAATTCTATGCTCATAACACACGCATCTTCGTTGCCTCTGTGTAGGCACTCGTGCTATCTGGATTGCCTTTCTCAAAGAATTTATAATCTAGGATGTTAGCCTGGCAGCACCATTTTCGGGCTAGGTGGAGGAATCTGTGAGCAGGTGAGCTAAGTAGTAGAGAGAAACACGAACGTTTGAGAGAAGTATAATAAATGTGTTATTGTGTAGCTGGCCTTGCACCTTTTCTCATTGCAATTGAAGTCAGCTTTATAGGAAAACGTTATTAGGGCAGCCAGGACGACCTTAATTTGTCATCTTCATGGTGTATGTGTAGTAATACCATCTCCAGTACATGATTACTTGCTGCTGTGCACAGAGAAATGTGGTGCTTAATTAATAAACAGGTCATCAGCAGCTCCTGTTCCTCCTCACAGTTCAGCATGTGTCCTTGGGCTGTATTTTCTGCATATTATTCGAGTCCTGTTCCGAAGAGTCATTCTTGCATGCTTTCTTTGCAGCATTCTTTAGTACCTTCTTGCTTCACTCAAAGGAGCTCAAAAAAGTAAGACAGGCATGCTTAGTGGTAGCATTGCGCAGGAAATCAGACACACACTTGGACAGAGTTCGTTTCTCCAGGGCAGCCCCCGTCTGCCTTACCTGCATTCCCTTCTTAAAACCCCTTCCTTATCCGTTAGACCTTCTCCTGCTCTTCCAACAGATGAAGCAAGGGTCCCATGGGCAAGTCTGCTATGCTCTACAACCCTGGCTTCTCCCCAGATCGCATGCTGCCTGGATTGAGGGTGCTGTGGGAAAATAGGAGGTTATTAAAGACCAAGTCTAAAGTGCCGAGGGAAGTTTGCAAATGAAAGTTGCAGGAGCATCTCTAATATCTGACATACCTTAACTTGTGAAGCTTGTTTTGACTACCTTAATAACGTTCTTTATATGTGTAATTTTTTCCTTTGTCTATTCTTGTAGGGCTTTAAAAAAGCAGGCTGAACGTACTTTCCACCTTCCCTGGCAAATGTGTCTTGTGACGGTCCGAGCCCAACTTCAGCAGCAGGGCTGAAACCTGTTGATCTGTTTTACAGGCTTCTGCTGCACAAGCTACCAGCAGCAAATCGTTGTCCTCTGCATGAACTAACTCCACTTGAGAAGGATGTTAGGAACTTGGCAAGTGACTTTCATGGGTATTTATTGAGAGCAGAGGGGCGACGATGTTGGGGAATACTTTATTCCATTCTGGGCTCTGGAGGACAGTGCTTTCTGGGGATGTAGGCTTGCCATAGTTAACAGCTGAAGGTTTTAGAGGTGCTTTCTCTCTGAATGTTATTCATTAATGAGAAGCTGTTACTTAGGTTTTAACGTAGAAGTGGCCTTTTTCTCTCTTGAAGCAGTCCTTATAGGATACCCCATACAGCACGCAGAGGTTAGTTGTACAATCTCTTGCCTTTATGGGCTGCAATGCAGGAGGAGTTTGTGCAACTCTTGCAAAGGGAAAGGCAAGTGTGTTCTTGTCCTGCCTATGGAAATGTGTTGTCCTTTCTGTTAAAGGAGGCAGCAGTTAACGAAACAACATAGGCAGGATTTCTGGCTAAGTAGTCAAGAGTTGTGAAGATCTTGGAAAGCTTAATTCATTATGGTTTCATTGCAATGATTGTCGTTTACAGGGGCACAGGCTCCAGGCATAGGAATTGTGATGGCTGGTTCCCAAAATAACATCCTGGAAAGGGGCAGAGTTAGCGATATCATAGCGCTTCTTACATAGCATATATGTGCTTAACTGGGGTATCTGTTGGTTTTGGATCCAGAACTCATTTTGCCACTACTTTTCTAAGGGATTTCATGGAGAATCTGAGTGTTTCCTAATTTCCAGTGGTTTGTATGTGAAATTTTGACGCTGAGTCTTCTTGAGGGTACAGAGGAAATACTGAGAGCTAATAGTGGTTTGAATGAAATTGATGAAAGCTGAGGGGCGAACTTGATGTATGAAGGAATACATCAAAGAATTTCCCCCATTCTGACAAGGTTTTTTTGTTGGTCGTTTGGGGTTTTTTTTTCAGCATCCATATTTTTGAAAGGGAAATGACTCTGGTAGCTTTTTCTAAGTTGCTTTAACAGTGTTCTCTCTTTGTGGAATCTGCATTTACAGGTTTGTTGATAGGGGTTGAAGAGGGGTATTGCTAACATGCCTTTTTTAAGAAAAATTGATAGGCTCAAAGGAGAGTGGGTTGGAGCTAATATGTTTTTGCTTTTTACTTAAACATGATCCCAAGACACAAATTCTACTTTTTTGCATTGCTGCCTGCGAAAGGCGTTCATTGTTCTGAATATATAGATTATCACGGCCTTTGGGATGTTGTGTATCCACCAGTTTAGCTACTTTCTGGCTTTTGGTATTGAACGATAAACACTCCAGTTCTGCTCCTGTCCTCCATTATCTGTACTCACAGCAAACCTGACTATCTTAAACATGATTAAAATATAATTCAAAAGTTATTAGCTAATTATGACGCAAAGTACTTAATTTGCCATTGCACCCTAATAACTTAAAGGTACTTCTGATAACTTGGTAATAACCATATCATAAGCAAAAGGACACGGTTGCTACTAACTTAATAGGCAGCTTCCCTCAAGATAAAACATAAATAACGTACCTCAATGAAATCGGATTCAAGCTTATTAAAATTATCTTGGCAAGCAAAGAGAATATTTGTTAATTTTTCTGTGAAATGTTATCATTGCCAGGAAAACTTGGTTGCAAAAAACAGAGATGGAAAAAGTATTTGCATGAATAATTGATGTAACATTTCATTGGTTTAAACGATTTTAGGAAAAGTGGTTTTGATATGCTCTGGAAAACGAAAAAGTTTTTAAGGACTTATTTGCAAGATACGAAACGCTGTAGGAGATGTGGGACTTAAAGGCTTGCGGTTTGCTCTTCAGTATATCCAGTGCATGTGCAAGCCTGAAAAAGAAGATCAAGGAGAGAGATGGCATTGTAAAGCACAAAATACCAGTGGTCAAGCAGCGACTATGGAGCAGCGGGTGTGCAGGTGAGCCGTTGTGCGTAGCTGCTCATTGCCTGATGTCCTCACAAATGGCTGAATGAAGCAAAACGCCTCTCTTGGTGGGAGGGATGGTGGCAGGTATCTGCAGCCTCCTCCCCTGCGCAGTCCCCTTGACTTGGCATGCAGGGTGGGTCGCTCAGAGAGCCGGCTGGTCGGAGACATGTCTCAGGGTCCTGCAGGAAGAGAGGGGCTGTGGTACTACTGTGTAGACAGTGGTTTGGCTGAAGGAACAGCCTGTTTTGGGACTGCAAGACTCAAGTTTTCTGGAGATGGGTCTGTATGGTAGCAAAAGAGCTTGAGGGAGTGCTTGGTATCTGGAGACAAGCAAAACTGTGAGGGTCGGGGATAGACGGGATGTCTTGGGAAGTGTCAGCAACTTCAGTGTCTGGCAGATGGAGGAACCTCACTTTGTCAAAAGTGATGGGGAATGTGGGGATAAGGATCCTGGTTTGGGGTGGGGGAACAGCTGGAGAGCAGAGGACAGACCCCTCTCAGCCACATCTGAAGCCTGTAACGCAACCTAGAGGTTCAGGAGGTTTGGCTGCCACCATATTGAAATTGCTTTTCAAACACTTATCTGCCCAGCCTTGTGTGAAAAGATGCAGATTTGGGTTGCAGCCTGCTCCTCTTATCTGTCTGTATCTCTTTGGTATACCAGCGGAGAGGAAGAAGGTATATGGTAAACAGAAACTCTCTGGCCCATCATCCCCCAGTCTGGGGATAGTGCTCTCCTGGCCTCGCCCTTGCTGCCATCATGCAACGTGGGAGATGGTTTCCATCTGCCCACATACATAGTTTTTTGGCCATGAGTCACCAGCTCTTGACATCCCATCCCAACCATTTATTCCTTTCTTTTCTAAAACGTCAGTGTTTCTACAAGTGCCATTTGGGTCTGTGTGGATGATGGTCCTGAGTTTGGGAATGGGGGTTTGAACATCCCTGGAGAAGGCTGTGACAGAGCCTACATTTTTTTGTCCTACTTCTGTTGGACATTCGGGCACTCTGCACCCACCATAAGGCTGTCAACCGGTATGTTGTATACATCAGGGGAGTTCCTATATTAGCTGTATTTCGTAGTATAATTATTACTTCTGTTGTTAATCTCCTAGGTAGCTAGATCACCTGTTTAGCAGGGAAAACACGGGTTTTAATTTTTCTTGGAAAAACTTCCATTTCAGGCAGAGATTAGGGTGTTCCTATTGACTTCTGGAGTCTTAGCCATCCATTTTTTAGTTCACCTCAATGTTTCCTGTGACCCACATGTCCTCTTTCGTTCGGCTGTTATTTCGTTACACGTCTCATCATCTATATGCTCATCTGTGGCGTAGAAAGCCGTAGTTCGCTCTCGTGTAAGTAGCCTTCCTGCAACATGACTACATGGTATTGTGCAATTTGTTCTTTTCCAGTTAATGAGTCAGTTTGTCCATGTGGGTTAGATCCAATGGCTATCAGTTCATTTTGTAATATGCCTGATTTTCTTTCATCTCTGCTCCTGGTGCTGCCTCTGATCAGGCAGGTCATAGCAAATCCCATGGTACTTTTTTTCTGGTCTCTGATGCGTTCCCTGATGATAACACCTCACTCATTTCAGATTCTTCCCGTCTGCTCCTCACATGCTTTACTCTGCATTTAAGACTATTCACCACTGCTTGTCTATCTCAATTTCTTTTAAAGGTTTTATTAGCCCTCTGAGCTTGCCCTTACCTTTTCTTTTACTTCTATGCTCGAATAACAATCTTAACATGTTTGAAATTCTCCATGTAAAATATTCAGTTCTTTAATGTTTAGCAAATATTTCCACAAAGGTTTGCATCCTTCTACTCAGTATCTGGGATTTATCTGTTCTTTAAAATGCCATGTAACCTTTTCTTTTAAATCTCATAAGAACTGGTGTTTTAATACCTCCTCCCATACATCCTTCTTGCTCCTATATAAATACCTTTAATGAGGTTTAATGAGATTTTAGGTTTTAATACATTTTTCCCCATTATCTTTGCTTTATAATCATTGTATTCATGCCTCGTCTGATAATGTAGGAACTGTCTGTGCCAAGGAATTCCTGAGACTCATGGACATGAAACCTTAAATTAAATGTAAGTAGGAAGAGATAAGAAGAAATTATAATAGCACTGAGAGCAAGAGATTACAACAGGGTATTTGGTTAAAATGCGGTTTTCATAATATATGTTCCTGAAAATCGCAAATGTATTATGTTACATCATGTTTATTAGCCAACTTTTGTTATGCAGAGTTATAAAGATTGCTGGGTATTCAGTTACTATGGTTCTAAATGACATGAGGTTTTCAAAAAAGAGCAGGTTGTTACTATCATAGTGGTCCTCTGAAAAAAGAATAGAAACATCATCATTCTCTATTTGGGTAGGACAGAATTTGTCCCTGGCGTGGAAACCTCTTCAAATGTACTAGCTTCTAGGGGACAGTGCAAAATTATGTAATTTAGACATATGAGGAAGTAAAATTAAATAGCCATGAGATGAGCATACCATTAAACAGATCTAATTTATAACGGGCTCTTATGCAAATTGCCTTTGAGCACTTAGTAAAAGAAAATGAAAAGAAATTAATAAGGACAACGTGGACTAAAAAGTCACAGAGAAAAAAAAATGTAAAAGCCTATTCCAGCTCGCTCTCCGCACACCCCGGAGTGTTAAATAAGCATTCCCATTAGCCATATAAATGATGTGATAGTAAAACTTGCATTCACTTATCCTTTTAAGGGCCAAACCCCTACTCACTTTGCCACAGCGGCTCCAACCAGGTGAGTAAGATTTCAACTAAAATACTTTTTCTTTGCCATGTAATTCATTACTGGAGGGAGATGTGTTTTCATGGGTGCTTTGCCCCTTGCCACTATCTGACCTTGGTGGAGTCCCAGGTAGTTTCTTGCCCTGCCATTAGCACAGGGTTGTGGGTGCCACAACGTCACCGATGCTCTTCCTCCTGCACAGTTCCCTCTGCCGTGTTATTAAACGCCAGGAGTTCCCCCCCCTTTTTGTTGTTCTGCAGAAAACACAGAGAGCAGGGAAAGCTGACAGCTTAGCACTCTTGAAAATAGTTTATTGCAAAAAAAAAAAAAATCAGTTTTGAGTTTTTGTCCTCTGATAATTATAATAATACGAGAAATAATATACTGAATATATTCAATAATATGGAATCTGTGTTTTCTTAGAAAAAAAAAGGTTTATTTCTACCTTATATTGAAGGTAATGCAGTATTCTGCATGCTTACAGACAAGACATCAAGGCTTGCTGCTTTTCCATGTTCCTTGTATCCCTTTGATTACAGAAGGGAAGAATTTTAGCTCTGCCCACTGAAGCTGCTAAAACAATCTGCAGAACTGTGTCATTTTTCTTAGTGTTAAGTTGTGCAATAGTTAATTAATATTGGCCATATTGTTCCTAATTATTGCTGCTTTCCCAAATTCTCAACTGAGGCAGAATATACTAAAGGGAAGTCTTTCTCTTTGTGTATAATAATATATGTAAATATTTATACACTGAGTGAGCAAGGTTATAAACACACTATGTATACTGTTTTGCTGCAGACTGAGTATATGTTTGTACTTGACAAACAGGACTTGTTTCTGAAGAATTTGAAAAATCCTGTAAGCAATGTCATCTTCCCATGCTAGCTTTTTGGTCTAGAAACACTGCTATGGGAGTGCTGATCTGTGGGGAGAAGGATCCCTACAGTATTTTAGGGAAGTAAAACATTGATCTCTTCCATATCCAGTTGTCTTCTCCCCACTAAAACCAGGCTTGCTGCTGTACCTGTTTTATGTCCTTAAAGTAATACCTAATTCTCTGACGGAAGCAGAGTTTTCCACTGGTTGTATTTTCAACCCTTGAAGCATTCAATTTCTGACAGTGGAATATGATACTTAAAGCCACAGACATTAATTATTACCCATTGGAGGTCGCACTTTCAACCCATGGGACATTAATTTTCCTTATATACAGAAAATTCCAGCCTGTTAGTTTTAATTAAATATTTCAGAAGTACATTTTCTTGTAAATGGACTACAGTTTTTTATCCTTTACCCTTGATATTTGGCTAATTCTGCATATAATTATCAGCTTATTTTGCAAGCCTCCTTCAAAGCACTTTCCTGTTTGGAAATCCATTCAGCTGTTACGTATTTGTCATTTAAAAAAAGTTATCTTTGCCAATCATTGGCCAACGTTGTCAAGAAGGGGATGGGGGAAAAACATCTTTCAGGTTTTCTTGGGAAGTGAAATTATAATAAACATGACTTAACAGTCCCTTCTTGTGCCAGCGGATTGATGTGTCTTAAGCATTTATAATTGCAGTGTGAGACCACGCAGGAGTAACAGTGGAGCTATGGGTGACAGGGAGGATGGTTACTCAAATATTATTGTATAGAAAAGTTGCCAAGCAAAGCACAGCAGAGAGCGTGCTGCTGTGCTTCCAGGAATCCAAGAGTATGGGGGGGTGGAGGCTGCAGGGTGAACACCTTCATTGTTCCCCAGATCCTGGCATAACCCAGTCTCTTCTCCTGATGGATGTAGCAAATGCAGCTTAGGAAAAGGACCATGCCACCACATTTGGGTCCCATATTATCTCAAGTCTTGCCCTGGAGGCCGTGTGTAGGAAGCTGGAATCTACATTTTTGCATCTGAAAAGGAAAAAGGCTTTAATTTTGTTTACAGAAGTCTCTCTGCTGGGGGTCTATCCTTCCAGAGCCTTTTTAACATAGTGCAGTTGTGTATTTCGAAGTGATCCTGGGGGAGGAATTGGGACTTTGCAGTTCCTTGGGTTTTTCTGCTGCTGCAAAGCAGCAGTGCACTAAGGCAGCGGTTTCTGTTAACTCTTCCAGCCCAGACCCAACGGCTTGCAGGTCCCAAGCAGCACTCCTGGTGGTTGTGCGCTCTTGTCAGCATTATGGTTTTGTCAGAAGGCTCCATCCTCTGATACTTCTTGTTCTTCTCCTAAACAATTAAGAAAATGAAGACAAAAAGCCTAGAGGTTTAAAATATGTAATTATAGTAGTAATTTAGAACTAGGAAGATGCTGCAGAAACCAATTACCATTATACATTTCAGTAATGACTGACTTGGCCAAATATATAAGTTTTGTGTGTGAATTCCATGATAGATTCCAAGACTACATGCTTGAGTATAGGGGAAAATTAATTCTAAATGCCAAGTGCATCCATGTTAGACATAAGTGTTGCTCATCCACCTAGTGAACAGGAACCTGTATTATACGGCCTGTCGCAGCTTAAATTTTGAGCAGCAGGGCAGGCAGTAACAAGTGTCCAAGGAAGAAAGCTTGAATCGTTCTAAGAGATGGCTTTGAAAAAATTATTTGTACCTGATCATCCTGTGAAATACATTTAATTCCTTATAGGTTACAGATTGCATGTGGCTTGAATTGATTCAGGCATTTCCTACAGAATTGTAAATGGCCGGTTGAGGTTAATGGGGTTCTGTTTCTTTCCTGGTCGTCTTCTCTCCCAGCTGGTGAGAAAGAATAGCTAAAACTTGCATTCTGTTCACAACCCATTAGCAGGTGTACTACTGAGGTCCCTGCTGCAGGCGGGGACGTCACTTCAAACTCCATTCGGGTTGGCTGTGCCATTTTCAAAGGGACGGTGTATGGCTGTGGGTGTGAAGTGGTGTGTGGTCACCTGGAGCCCTGTCCCTCTGCAGTTCCCTGAGACCCCACTGCATGTCCTGCCGTCTCCCCCTCTTTGGGACCCGCTTCTGTCTTTTGCCTCTTGAACCTTTCCTGGAGATCCCCTTCTGCTGGCTGACGGACGGGGCTGTGTCTCGGCCTGGGATGCTTTGTGCAGCCAGGAGGGCTGATCACCTCTGAGGGTTTGGTGCTTTTTCCTTCTACTGGTGGTGGGGAATGGTTGTTTCTTCACTTCTTTTATAACAAAAATAGGGTGCCGTGACTGTTCGTTTTGCTTGCTCTATCCTTTTTGTGAGAAGACAGATTTGTACCTTACCTACGCCACAAACTGAGCATGATCAGGGAACAGAAGTGCCTGTTGGTCCTCTAGCTCTGTGCTGATGTACGCTGATGCTATTGTATGCTCTTTAGTAACCTGCAGAGGTTTTACTGTGCTGGTTCCCGAAACAGATCGGTTATACTGGGACAAAAACTACAGACAAATGAGCCTTTTCATTAAAATAATGAAAACGCAGAACCTGCAGAATATTGCAGAATATAACAGGTTCTGACAAGGCTCTGAAATCGCATCCCGAATGTCACGCAGAGTGCCCATGTGATGTATCGCAAGGGAGCTATTTCGAGACCGTTTTGTTTACAGTTCTGGTGTTGGAAAGAATCAAAAAGAACTTCCACATTGCACATGCAGATGTATGAACAGACACACAAAATCAAACATACCAGTTACTCCTGCTGATTTCATTGGGAAACTGCAAATGACTCAGGAGCGTTTTGCGAACGCCCTGGTGCAGAAACACAACATGTATTTTGTGTTACTCTGGTGGTGTTTTTTTTCTTCAGAGTTTTCAGCCTTTCCTGCTGCTCTAACAAAAGCAGGTTTGTGGGGCACACGTCTAGAAAACGTGTGTGCCCAGCTGTTGATGTTGCAAGAACTGTTGGCAGACGGAGGCTCTCTAGGTGGCTGTGTGTTTCTGGTGGTCGGTGGGTGGCCTCTGTAAAAACTGAGGGGTTTTTCCTGATTGTTTTAGTGTGTGCTAATTGATACCTGCAACAAACAGTTAATTTTTACTGTGAAATTGTTACCTCACATTGAAAAATTCTAGCCTTGTATCCCCAGCTTCTTATTCCCACAATGTGCTGTACCCTCAGTTGTGCCTGTCCAATTGTTGGTTGCAGTAAATGGCATCCAAAAAATGAACTGAGTTTAAAAACAAACAAAACCCGAGCAAACAACCAAAACCCACCATTTCCCAAGTGCAATTTCCAAACTAAATCAGGTTCACCGTGCAGTCCCCCGGAAAGCAGAAGGAAGTCAACCAAGGGGGTTGGTGCATCTGGGGGGACGGGGTCTGCTAATGGGGGCTACTGAGAGAGATGTCCAAAATCATGGAAGGGGTGTCCTATCATGACACACTGATCTGGGCAATGAGGCTGGTGTGAGAGGCTCCTGCCCCAGCTGCTTGCCCCTCCATCTCCCCAGCAGAGCTGTGCTGCTTAAAAGTTTTTGAGGCTGTGCTGGAAAACACCCAGCTTAAATCGTCGTTTGAAACCAACCCTTTTCTTACGAAGTGGAGCCGCAGAACTGCTTCGGTGAAGTCGGCACGAGGGGTTTTTGCAGTGTCGTGCTGTTTGAGCGGCTGCTGAGCCAAGCTTGGTCTGACCCTGCTGCTCGCCTCTTGTTTCCTCTCCAGAATCGGCCGGCTTTTCGATGGCACGGAGCCCATTGTCCTCGACAGTCTCAAGCAGCATTACTTCATCGACAGAGATGGGCAGATGTTCAGATATATCTTGAATTTTTTAAGGACATCGAAACTCCTCATTCCTGATGATTTCAAGGTGAGATTTCGAGGGGCTTCAGTGTTTTGCATGTACCTTGGTAAAGCAAGTATCTGGCATGTAGTCAAAACAGAGCCCTAGATGGGGGGGATGACTTGTAGGGTATGGTGTTCGATTTCAGGTATGTGGCAGAAGTAAGCGTGGGTTTGCTAAAGTGGCATCTGTCAGCCTTTCCTCGAGTGGCATCGATATTAAATTTTCCCCTCCTGGCTGTAGCGTAATGGAGCAACCTTGCCATGTTTGACCTAGGGAGATTAAATATCGTAGAATGCTGATGGAGACAGAAAGGATGTTACAATCTGGAACTGACCGCTTGTGAGCTTTGCTGATTGCTTGTCCTCTCATCTGCTTTTATGCTTCCCCTCTGATTGCAGCAGCTCCGGCTTCCACTCCCACGCTGAAATTCAGAGAATGGTGTGGGAATCACAGTATTGACAAAATAAACTGCACACATGGTAATATTTGACCATTAAGCCATAGAATATTTTCTCCCTCAGACTCTTGAATGCATACTGCAAGTTTAATTTTGGAGTTGTAGAGAAGTCAGGGATGAATAGTTCCATGTTTATTATTTAATCTTTATTAAAGAGCCTGCTTTTTTTCTTTTTAATAACAAATTAAATTTGTGGTAGTTTGCCATGTTAGACAGCCTACAGAGGTAGAGCTTCGGACTCCATGTGATGTTCTGTGTTTATCTGCTTGTAGGTAGTGGGTGTATATGTGGTGTCAGCAAAGAGAGCACCGGAGACCGCGGTTGCAATCAGAACAGATCTCTATCGTTACTTAATGAATGCATATCAGCGTAGCTGGCTGTGCCATTAGTTCACCGTAGGAAATACAGCAATTCAGACTGAACAGAAGAGGTGATGGGGAAGGGTTAGAGCAGTTCACACTGGTGTGCAGTCTTTTATCCCTCATGTCTGAGACAGATTTTCAGGTGTTTGGGTCATAATAGGTGTGAGGTTGAGTTCAAGAGCTGTGTTGCAGCAACCTTTGAATCATCTGCTGTAGACACATGCTTACTTCTCCCGTGCGTGACAAGGGTAGACCTACCTGAATAATGTGGGAGTTTGGAACTAGCCGATAAGCATCATATCCCTCTTCTGAAGCCATAGAGTGGCTTTGTGGTGCTCTCGGCACTTGTTCTGAAGGTAATCAGAAATACAGAAAAAGGAAAACCCACCTTCTGTGCAATATTAAGAAGTTATATCTGCAGAGCCTTTTAAACACATAAATATACTGTAGCTGTGCTGAAATTAAAAACATAACTCCCAGCAAGTTCACCCAACCAACATGGTGTTCAAAGGGGTGTCCTTCCCAGTTACACTTTAAGGTGTCCAAAAGATCGGTGCTTGAATTGAACAGCGGCCCTTGTTTCTTAGAAATATATAGATTAGGTGACTTTTTTGTTGCACATTAAATGTAAGCAGTATTTTGAGCATGATTTAGGAGTCCCATCCTCATAAAGCATTCTGTCTGTAGCTCAAATTCAGGGCCTTATTGACTGTTTGCTGTCTTCCTTTGTTGTCATTCTGTTCCTCTGTCTTCCCTAATTCTCATGTATTGCTTTTCTCTGTATAAATATTTTCCAAATGGTCTTACACTCTTAAATCTAGAAAAACAAGATTTTTTCTTTTAATTTAAAAAATGGCAGTACACAGACTCCAGATCATCAGTTCTAAATTACTTCATTACTAGCTATGCTTAGAAACGCGTTCTCTTTCCTCTGACATTTGAGACGATGTAGTAAACAATACTGTTGGCAAAATGGGGAGGTATTAAAAAATACTTAATTTTTAAAATGCAGTATATGTGCAATTCATTATGCAAATATCTGAATCATTTTACACTTAGAACCATCGCAGGCTCCCTCATTTACATTCTTATACCTGTTACAATGCCTGCTAGTATTGCTGTAAGACGCGATGGATCCTAGTGATGAATTTTCTGAATCCTGATTGAATTCTGTTCCATCTGTTCAATGAGGTCATTATTTTATGACATCACTACAGGGATAAAATATGGGAAAAAGTGGGATTTTTGCCTGGATTATTCTATAGTAGGAGGGAGTTAAGCACGCATAGCCTACCCCTCCCCTCCCAAACGCTGCTATATGCAGTCTGTCTCAAGTGGCTGATGGTTATTTTTGCTTGCACTGTTATTTTATTACACCTTCCTACACAGTAATTATGAACTATGTCTGAAGCATTCCAGATCTAGAGCGGTGTTAGTCTGAATAACCATATACATTAAGCGGTACATTAGCAATGCCTCTTTCTTAATTGTGTACAGTAATATATGTGTCTTTCAGGACTACAGTTTGTTATATGAAGAAGCAAAGTATTTCCAGCTTCAGCCCATGCTAGGAGAGATGGAAAGGTGGAAACAGGACCGGGAGAGTGGCCGCTTCTCAAAGTCCTGTGAGTGCCTGGTGGTGCGAGTTGCCCCAGATCTAGGAGAGAGGATTACGCTGAGTGGCGATAAGTCATTGATAGAAGAAGTGTTTCCAGAAATTGGTGACGTGATGTGTAATTCTGTCAATGCCGGCTGGAATCACGACTCGACGCATGTCATCCGATTTCCACTGAACGGATACTGTCACCTCAACTCAGTTCAGGTAGGAAGTCATGTATGCATTTTTTGGAAGGGAGCCTGCTGACCGGGTACCAGTGGGTTGACCCTCTTCCCTGTCACTGGAGCATTTTGATGAACAAAATCAGTTGGAGGCTTTGAGCTAGTTATTCACTTCTGTGGGTCAGGGCTGCTTTCTTAACCTAATTCACACGTATCATGACCAAATCTCTTTGCAAGCAAACTACAGTAGTGTTAAGAACCTGCTTTAGGAGGTAAATGTTTGCCTCAGGATAAAGACATTGTATATTTGGAGAAACATTTTTTGGCATCTAAATATAGGGGCGACCATTCAAGCCTCCTTCCAGTCTCTTGCCCTGCTTGTTGTAAATTGTTTTCTGGATTGATGAGAGGGCACAGGGACATCTCAAGCCAGGGAGGGAAGATGCCACATCTCCAGAGAGCAGTTGAGAGCATTGGGCTCTGTCTCTTCACCTGGGAAAGGTAGTGGAGGTGCTCTGATTTGCCAGAGTCCACAGGAGCTCTGAAACTAAATATGAAGAATGGAGGAGCAAAAAGTGAAGCCCTGGTCTCTTTGCTCTGGATGTGACAGGGGAGAAGTGATGGGAAAGGGAAATTAATGTGAGAAAGAGACACTGGACAGTAGCATTGGCCAGCTACTGGAAGGAGGGCCACACTTCCACAGAGGGAGAACACAGCCAGCCTCTTCCTCCTCCCTCCTGAAACAGGACCCAGTATTTCTGGAGAAGGGAGCAGCCTGCAGCCGCAAGAGAAGGCATCGGGGGAGTCTTACCGTCAGAGGGGACTTTGCCTCAGCCCCCTCTGCTACCCCTTGAACTGGGACATCCTGGGAGGGCTTTGGTCTTTCAACGTGACTATCAGGCAAGGCATGTAATGTGGAAGGTACAGTAGGGGGGAAGTTATCACAGGTGGTGTTAAAAACTAGTGTGTCATTTTTCCAGTGTTACCCAGGTCTTTTGCATTTGATAAAGACCTTTCTAATACTTCTTGAATAAATCACCATATACTTTGAATGAAGACAACATGCTCAATCTTCCTCCTTGCTGAGGTAACAAAACAAAGGCATGTCTGCTTATTGCAAATAGAGACCCATCTGTTTCTGTGGTCTCAGGGAAGACCCTCCTCTTTCGCTTTCAGCAGTTTTTCCTAATTTATTATGGCATAGTAGAGGATGTAGCAATATCTAAAATCACTAGCTGTTATGAAATGGATAAGAAAAGATCTGGGAGACAAATGCAGGTAATTTCTGGAAGAATTATAATAAACTTATAAGTTATAGTGTCATCTGGTTTATCCTTTGTTGGATAAAAACAACCAGCCTCACACACCTGTCTCCACCTAGTTAGCACATCCTGCACAGCCAGCACTTTGGAATGAGAGCACGTCTTCACATCTGGAATTGTCATTAGCACTCTTGATGCTGTTTGGTTTAGATACGCCTCCTAAATGCTCCAGGCTCATGAGCGAGTCCTTACAGAGAAGAGACTTGCAAGCTGAGCTTGGCGTCTTTCCATCTCCCAGGTCCTGCTCTCCAGGTAGAGAAGCTGTGCTCTGCTCCTTCCCCAGAGGAAGCGAGCTGAGCGCTGCAGTATGCACTGAGAGCTCATCAGGCACTGCATGTGTGCTAGCACTTAACACAGGAGTCTGGATAGACCTATGTAGACCAATTGAGATATGGTTAACCCATGTTAAGCTTGAACAGTTGTGTCTCATATTGGCTTTCACTGTCATGCTGAAACATCAAAGTTGTTTTGTTGTAGTGACTAATGCAATTTTAGAACAGCCCTACATGTAAGATTACAACTGAAAAGAGATAGGACTTTCAAGGAGTGTTATTTAGCCAGACGTCATATGATAGTTGTCAAAGCAGTTGTATCCTTTAGAAGTGTATCTCTTATCCCGATGTTAACATTTTTGTCACACAAATAAGAATTGCCAACTGTATTTACTCATGTAAAAAACCCAAGTCAGAGTGGCAAAATATGCACAGGCTTTGAGAGAGATGATGATCCCATGTTGATAATACTAATGCTGCATCTTTCATTTCTTGGGGACTTAAGCATCTCCCAGTCCTAATAACAATGTGAGGAGGGACAGGGACTACCAGTAGACCTGGAGAGTGAGGTGCAGACTAAATGATTTGCCTAGGGCTGGGCTAGTTTCCTAACAATTGCTACTGTCACATTTTTTTCCATGACCTAAGTGCTCCTGCTCTATTTTTCAGTGGCTTGTACTGAGACATATTTGGGGGATTTTGGCTTATATTGTTAAAAGCTAAAATTCAGAGTAAACAAAAATTGCACAGATGTTTTGTTGGTTGCTTCCAAGTCTCTTTTCCCACCCTCTCCTTTTTGACATTTGTCTGCTGTGCAATTAGCCATGCTCAGGTATTTTGGAAAGACTTTTGCCGACCTGAAGCAACACATGTAAAGGCATGGCATGTCTTGTTTCAGGCATTTTCAAACCACAGCTCGCTTCTCCCCCCACCCCAATCCTCTGCAGCCTTCTGCTCTGCTTGCCCTTGCTGTCCCAGCACACATGCAAGCCAATTTGCTAATTGGTGAAATAGCTGGGAAAGACTTGGTAGGCACTTGCTCCCAGCACAATCCCAGTGAGGTCTGGTCGTGCTGGACAGAGGGTCCCATGTCCTGTGGGGTTCGGCAGTGTCTGCCTCCCCTTGGTGCTGGTGGCCGTCGCAGCTGGCCCTGGTGAAGCCCTGGAAGGGGCTTTACAAGTGAGGCGAAGGAAGCCCAGGCAGCAGAACAGATAAAGACGATGATGAAAGTAGCAAAGAGTATAAACAAGGGAAACAATGCCTCAGCCCTGCAGTTATAGTAAAACAGCATGAATATGCGTAATTAAAAAAAAAAAAGTGGTGTGGAAGGAGACTATGCTTGCATCAGCCTGGAGCCGGTGCTGGGAACTGCGGTCTTTATACCATTGCTCGTTGGGTGAGTTGCATGCGTGCATCCCCGTGCTGCTCCGGGAGCCCTGCCTGACCCTTATTTTTTACTTTTTTTTTATTTTTTTCTTTTTTGCCATTGTATTTCCCATTGGAAGCAACACTCAGGTTGTGAAAAGGGAGGAAAGAAGGTGAACAGGCAGAACTCGTTAGTCCCGTAATTAAAGTTAAAAGGTCCCAGGTTTTACCACAGTAACTGTAGCCATAAATCTTTGCCATCATGGTTGGTTTTTAAGTCTCTAGAATATATGATGATAACCTCTGAAATTATGACCGCAGTATCTGCGTTGTCACCATTTAGTTGAGGTGTTTGCTCAGCATCTCCCAGTGTCTGCTAGGGAATCCTGTATTTGCTCTGTTGTATTGTAAATTTTGTGAAGCAGAGAATGCATTTTTCCATGCATGTTCCTGTGGACAGAAGAATACTGTATTTGAGAGTACTAAAAAAAAAAAAAAGTATTTTCTTTCATTTTATCTCTTATTGTTCAGTGGCCAAAGTCAGCAGAAATCGGTCCAATACAATGAAGCCAAGGGAACCAGTTAGTGGGTCTGTGTAAGCACTTTTACTTCCTAGATGGATCCATTTGAAAACAGCATCTATTGTCCTTGGACAGCAAATAGTCTGTTTATTTACTTATGCATCAGTGTTTGTTTCCTCTTTTTTGCAGGTACTTGAGAGGTTACAGCAAAGAGGGTTTGAGATTGTTGGCTCATGTGGAGGTGGGGTGGACTCTTCCCAATTCAGTGAATATGTACTGAGACGAGAACTCAGAAGGACATCTCGTGCACCCTCCGTCATTCGAATAAAGCAAGAGCCTCTGGACTAAAATGGACAAGTTTCTTTATGCAAAAAAAAAAAAAGGCAAAGAGAGAGGAAAAAAAAAAAAGGGGGACGTTTCATGTGCAGTTTGGACTCCAAACAAGTCCTGGAACTAAAATTGAATAAAAGACACATTTATATCAAATATAGAGACCACACCTGAATTCATATGGGAACATTTGGAATGGTAGTAATAACCTCAAGGTGTAAAAGAAAACACACATATATATATAAAATATGTATGTATATGTATGTATGTACATATATATATGTATGTATATGTCAAAGGGTAGGAAATGCAACAACAAAAAAAGTGGTAGATGAGGTTGGTGCTGTGATGGCCATTAAGTGTCCTAGGCCTTACTTGGGCCCACTTAACGGTGTACAAGCCATTACCATTGGGGGATACATAGACTACTCTTCACCCATTTTCCATTGCCAAACAGCCATCCACTTTTTACGTGCACACACCTTGACTCAACTCTGTTTGCATATGGAGGTTTATGTCTGTCTTCATTAGAGGTGGATGGACAGGTGTTCAGGAGATGACCATCCATTGCATTGGAAAGCTAGTCAACTGAAATTTTAAATGTAGTTTGTACAGAAGTCGCACACTTTTTGTCTGCCCTCACAGATGTGAAAGGTTAACTTTTCTTTTGAATGAGTTTTTTTGTTGTTTTTGTTTTGTTTTGTGTTTTTTCAAAGGGGGCCAGAATAATTAATATTTGGTAGAGATGCTCTGGTTTGAATCTGCTGCTTTCCTACAATTTTTTCAGATTTTATAATGTATTAAATACAATAAACTCTGTTTAAAATACCGAGGGTCTGATTTAAGCCAAGAGGAGCAGAGAGGTGGGGTTTAGCTCACTGCACTCTAGCGCATGGAGTGGCGGCCGCTCTGGCAGGCAGCGGGCGGGCAGCGCTTGCCGTGCACGGTGGAGTGAGTTAAAGGCAGCAGACGCCTTTGCGGGTTCTGTCTGGTGTGCTGCACGTTGCTAGTCTTCCTTCAGCGCTGTCCTTTTTAAGCTTGGTCATGGTTTGAAGAGAGGCTGTTGGTCAGACTTAAAAATAACACCAGCTCAGCCCAGGGAAACCTGTCAAAAAATGACGCCTAGTTCTGTAACCTTCAATGTAACAGTGAATAGTTGCATCCTTCCCTCTTGACTTAAGGAGTTGGCAGCTTCAACTCTCCAAGCCCTTGCCCTGCTGACTGTTAGTCAGCCTGTTCGTTTTTAATGTTGTTCATCTCCCTCATTTAAAGCTAGTGTTCTTCTGCCTAGAGAGTGAGACGGTCAACCCTCGTGTTACGCCATCGGCTGCATTGCTTTTGATAGCAGGCGGTAAGTCGATGTCCTGCATTAGATGATCTGCGAGTTGTTCTCTTGCAGAGTCTCACTGTGGTCACCTTTGCAGCCGCCTCGTTCGGGCTGGTGAGATTTTGCAAAGGTGCCACGTCACAATACCACTGCACGGACCATTCACAGGTTGATGCTTTCACCACCTAAGATGCACCAGCAACCGCCACCTTTCCTCCAAAGTATCTTTTTATGCAATATTCCAGAATATGACTGTGTATTCATCCTAGTACGGAAGTTTCTATCGACGCAATGGTGCCAGCGATCCATTCATTTTGGTGACACTTTGCTATTTATTTAAGAAAAGAAAAAAAAAAAAGAAACTGTTAAATACATGTAACAAGGTTTTTAATATAGTCTGATAACTCAAAAAAAAAAAGCTACCATTTTTCTGGTTTTTATTAAAATGTGTCAGAGGGTGCACTTAAATAACTATCTGGCAGCATATATCAATGGTTTTGAAATTATTGAAACTGGAAATGGGGGGGAGGTAGAGGGGGAGGTCCAAAAATTAAGGTTCATTAATGGGTTATTAATCTTCAATGTGATGCTGATCTGTCTATTCACAGTACTGAAACAGCTGCCTCATTGAAAATGCTTGTTTTCAATTAGCAGCAAGTAGTCCTCTTACAAAATAAACAAATGCTTGCTCTTACTGCCCACAATTTGGTTGTTAGCTTGCATAGAAGTTGGAAGGCTAAAACCCTGGGAAATAAATATTTTTAACAGATCTTCAAACCGTTGAAAGTGGTATGAACTTTGTGATGTCGAAAAAGATGTCAGTCCCCCTGGGTTGAGAGTACATGGGTACCAGTGCAAGGTGATGTGATGTTTCAGAGACTGCTGAAGAAACCCTCCCTGCGCTTCCAGGTGGACCCTCACTTTCTGGGGCCTCCGCAGTGTATCCGGGGATATGTTTACACTGTCTGTTAAGCCCAAAGGTACTCTCACACCCAGACCTGCCCTGCTAGCAGCCACGTTTACGTACGGGCATGTGCTCCGGTGCAGGCTGGAGGGGGGGGGGGGGTGTGCTGCAGCTCCTTTCCCTGCTCCCTGCTGCTTGGCCAGGAGGAACCCCAAGCCTGCCTGGCCAGGAGCATCAGCATCCCCAAAATTGCCCCCTCCCGGCGCTGGCAGTGCCCATACCCCCTGCAGCCTTTGCACAGGCTGGGTGTGTAGGGCGAGGAGATTTGTCACTAATGCTTTTTGTTGTGTTGCTCCCAAAGCCAGCAGGTTGTGCTCAGCTGGTGGTTTTGCTTGCTCAGCGCGTACCTGTCCGACTCGATGACACCGAGGATACCTTTGTGCTCCTCACAAATCCCCAACTGGCTGCTCACCCTCCCACCGAGCCCACATTTATTGGTGATGGAGTCAAAAATCATTCTGAGACCCTGAATGTAAATGTTGCTGCAGTTACAGTGTGGTCATGGAGTAAGAAGTCATGAATAAAGAAAGCGATGGCTGATGAAAAAATGTATGCAGGAGTATAAGCTAGATGTAGAGTTTTAGAGAGCAAATGAGATTAGTCCTGTTTGCAATTGAGGCTTGTAACCGTGTGTTTTTAAAATGTTGTTTAGAAAAACTGATCAATAGACAAATGAGCAATATATCCAGGAAGGGGGGAGTGGGGGGAACCAAGAAGGACCAGATAACGGTCAGCTGTCTTCTGGAGGTTAGTAATTTTGACATGTACAATATTTTAAATTTACCTAATTTTTTATTAAAAAGTATTACTCCATTTTATGCTATCAGTGCTGCTGTATTTAATAACAAGAGGAAGAGCTGCAGCGAACAGTAGCTACCAACATTGTACTTCAGCAGCTTGGTTAAGCAGCTGCCAGGAGAACTGCTGTGGGCACGCAGAGATTGCAGATGCCACCTAACACCTTCCCACAATGAGACGCAGGGAGAGGAACTGGGTCTTCACCCTTTCTTTTGGCAACGTGAATGCTGGATGTCTGTGATAGCCATCGACTCAGGGTTTAATTCTTCCCCTATTGCCTCCTTAATGTACCAAACAGCTATGTAACCTAAGTATGGATCCTGGCATGCTTGGATGAACCTTTACGCTGTGAGTGTCCCATTGAAGACTGAGTTAATTTACCCTGCTCCAGAGAAAGTCCTGCTTAGTCACTAGGTTAATATCTCTTTCCAGAAGCACTACTTGTAAATAAGTGCTGCTAATTTATTCTGTCTCCAGGAACTTACTGGCCAGGTAGCCTGACCCAGCAAAAGTTTTTTCTTTCCATTGTCACGTGTCTAGAAGCAAGCTGATCATTTTGGTGCTTGACTGGTACAAGCAGGTATAGTTGAGGCATTGTTTTTTGATGCCCAATAGAATCCATAACTAAATCCAATGACAACAACCTAGTACCCTCTGAAAACATGAAGTTTGAGCCACCCATTCAATTATTTTTCTTTATGCTAAACAGGCACTGATTTCAACTTGAAGAGAAACATTTTGTTCACGAGCATAATTTTTTTGCAGCAATCTTTAAAAATTGATTGCTGTACTAATTACAGGGTTTTTACCGTCACCCAAATGACTTGTCAAGTGTGTTTTTCTTTAATGTTCACATTTTTGGGGAAGGATTTGATTTTGGAAGGGTTTTATTTTTGAGGCGTGAGAAAAGAATTTTTATTGACCAATGGTCAGTTTTTCAGAGAAATAAAAACATTTACTTCCATCTGTCATTACTTGACTGTGGAATTCTATATTATGAATTATTTCTAGGGACAACTGGTATTTGTATGTAGGCATTCTTGCTGCCTGAGGTTTATTTACAGTGGAAATGAAACCAAGACATCCTCAGGGCCTGTAGACCAGTTGCTTTTTCTCAGACTTCAGTTTGAGTGGTTTATTATTTCTTGAGGGTCTGGAGGGATCGCCACCACCAAAAATCAATAAGTTGCATCAGGTCCTTGTGTTGGCTTTGGCTGCTATCATCTCATTGATATGGTTATTGAAGACCCCAAAACTGACTTAGCATTTGGGATCCTCTATTTGAGATTGAAACTGCTAAAATTGTATCCCTACCCCTTTTCCAAAAAAAGATGCAGGCACATAGCACAAAAATTCATCCCTTTGTAAGCTGAGCTAACACTGCTAGTTGATAACCAGGATGCTAAGGTCCATGCTGGGGGGAAGCCCTAGTGTCAAACTGCTGAAGCATCCTCTGTGCAAAGATGTGAGCTCCAGAAATGGAGGTGTCCTCTGACAGATGGGGAGAAGTCCACTTTTCCTTGAGTCTGTGATTTTTTTCACATGTCTATTGAGTAGAGCCTTAATAAATTATTGAGTCCTGTGCACCTAAACTAAGGAAGAGTATATTTTTTCAGCTCATGTCAGATACAGTGTTTTCTACTGCAGGTCAGAGGAAGCGTGGTTCGATCAGACTTTTCTCTCTCAGCCCCACTGAAACTGTATGTCCATGAGCTCTTCTCTCTACAGAGGCTGTCGCTGGTATGAACAGGCTGGGCTTGTGCCCTTCGGGGAGTGTGGGGTGTTGGTGCCCTTTGCCCAGCCCAGCGAGCACCGTCCCCTGGTCCTCGGAGCACAGCTCTGGCTTGCTGGTCCGGGCAGAGACGGAGGGAGGGAGATTTGTCTCTGTACTCCACAGTTTGGACTGATAAATGATCTCATCTACAACACCAAATGGTCTCCTAGCTTCTGTTCTATTACGTAGCCTGTCAGTGTTGTTATTAATTTTCCCAAGGAAAGCGTGCAGTGTGGGATGGCTGGCCTTGCCTGCTCACTGTTAGGATGCAGTCTGAAGGGCAGGGCAGCGACCTGTCAAGTGCACATCTCACTTTGGGCATTGACTTAAAAATTACACATGCTGAAGTCCCCAAAACTCATATACTGCACTCATTCTGGCTTTAGTTCAAACCACGGGGCTTAGCGGGCATCACCAATGGGTGGTTGATACTTCATTTGATTAACTTCCAAGCAATTACACTCAATGCAAAAACAAAAGACAAAACAACCAGAGTGTGAACATTAGTTCTGAAGATCTGTAGCCATGATTTCGCTAATCCCTGCCACTTCTGAATAAATACTTCAGCTCTGGGTGGCTCACATTAAATACATTTGTTACTGGATAAATAACATTTCTCTCCCTCGCTTCCTCCAGTTTAGGAGGCTTGTTTTCCTTCTCCTTGGGGCCGCGCCTGGGCAGCTCAAGAGTAATAGTTTTGGCCTTAATGCAGTGCTTCGTTTCTTCAAAGCATTGGACAAACCTTCAATTAAGCATCTCTCTACCTGCAAGGGAAGAAGGTAGCAATAAGCTCATCTTGCAGCTGGGGAGGCTGAAGAGGCTTGACTTCCAGCCACCCAGGTGCCAAGCGGCACTTCAAGAGTCACGCTCAGCTGCCACCCTCTTTCACAACCCTTCTTGCAGTGTAAAAAGAGACTGGAATCGGTGAGGTGTTATGACACATGGGTTTTAAAGCTGAGAGTTGCAGGCTATTCAAACAAATACTTCAGACCCTGAGATGTCTGAATAAGCTTAAAAAGTAACACTACGACCATGTTAGGCTTGATATACCTTTGGAATTTTTTTCTAATTCCTTCCCAAGTGAGAGAAAAATAAATGAAATAAAATTCCCTTCACCTTTCATGTTTTTAGTAGGGTCTGCTGACGTCTTCATCTCCCTCCTCTGGCTCAGCTCTTCAGTAGTGACTATAATTTTCTGTTTATGACGTTTTGGTTCCTTACCACAGAACTCGGGCATTACGGGGTGGGGGTGGGGGGAAAAATAGCAACAAAAAGCTCCAGTGCAACTTGTGAAAGAGTTTTGGTCGTTCATATAGTGGTCACAACAAAATCCTGACACGTGCCAGGATGGTCGATGGCAGGAACGTTTTTCAGGTGTGGTTGCTGGGATGGGGCAAGGCACGGCTGGCTCCTGGCTTCAAGTGCTCCAAAATAAAAATGACAACAGTGGGAACCTAGGGCTCAAACCCCCATAGATTATCTTCCTCCTTAAGCATCTGCTCCTCTTTCTCGCAGTTGTAGCCTTTAGATGAGTAGTTTAAAAGCTGTGCTAGCGTCTCAGCCGTAACCAGTGCAGCTATTCCGGGAGAAAGCTGCTTGGCTCAGGGACAGCTGTTCCACAGAAAAATTCTCTTCTGATGCATTATTGATAGATGTAAGTTAAAGCCATAAAGCTCGCAGCTTTATCAGGCAATATCTACTAAATCCTGGAAGCATGTAGGATAACCTAAATGTAATCTACTGCATACCAGCTCCTTCAGTGATGGATAGCACAACAAAAGCAGGACTAATGAAAAATTAATGAAAACAGTTACTTCCATAAGAAAAATGATCTGTTTTCTCCCACCTTTGTATTGATTTTAACTGGCCCTGTAATTGGAAGTGTATAATTTTTTCCTAAGGTAAAGAGGATTGAGGGCAAGGGAGAGCGAGCGTATAATTCTATTCATGTTTGTGACACACTTTCAGGCTGCAAAAACAAAGCGTTTTCCTTAGGATGTTGAAGCCGCCTGTGAATGCAAACTTCAAGCATATTTTCTCAGCACAGGCAAACTGCCACACTGGTTGCCTGAAACCAGATACTGCATGAGCAGAGTGCTTGGAGTACTTTGAAGGCTAGCAAGGAAGTACAAAGAAACAATGTTTAAGAAAAATCAAATACAGTGCATGTAACTTGGTAGTTTTAGCATGTTTCATGCATTCAAGTTCATTCCTGATTGATCTGCCACTTTCTGAAAGGGAAAAATCCTCCAGCCGCTCTTTGGAGAGTGAATGAACGTCAGGCTCAGAGGAAGGACCTTCTCTGTGAGACCAAACCATTGCACCACGTTGTTCAGGCACTGGCTTGGCAGTGGGCTCACTGCCACATACAGTCCCACCACCTTCTCACTGACACCCTTAAACACAGCTGTCTTTTTTCCTAAATTTAATAAAGCATTTCTGTTTTTTCACCATACAACAGCAGAAATCAGTCTAATCTGTGATGCTCCTGTAAGCTCTATCTTAAATTATTCTTAAGTCTTTACCTGCTTGATGTTAATATATCCACTGAGCCCAAAGGGCTCTGCTGAGATCATAAATCAATCAGAGTAGCATATAGGTTGTTTTGGTAGGGAAAAAAAACTGTATTTCTCAAAGGGTTTAGGAAATTTCCTCTTTCCTGGCCCCTGTTGTGCATGGTATGGGTCTTTTTCTAATCTCTTCCATGAGAGCTATCAAAGACATGTATGGGGCCATGTTGTGATGAGGAGCTGAGAAGCAAGATGTTTCTGCATGTATTGGTAGTAAATGTTGCTCTTTATCTTAGTCTTTTTCTAGCATCTTTTAGCCAGTATGCCTTCATTTAAAACATGCATCTATTTTTTTAACTTTAGAGATTTAGCTACAGCCTTGGTTGTTGCTTTTTGTTGTCTTTCTCATTGGCCTGATAACAGCTGCAATACAAGGTGAACTGCCTCTTCAGCTGCATGTCATTAAAAATTAGGGCATTTACCTGGCCTCAATATTGGCTTTAATTTTGTTGCAGCAGTATCAGCTGGTCCAGTCTCATCTGGTGCTCCGCACAGCAGATGTGGTGACCGATCGACGTGGATGACCAAGGGCCCCCTTGTAATGGTGCCCTCCCCAGCTCACTGGGCCTTGCTGCACGAGCGAGTGCTGCAAGAGCAGCACCAGCGGGGAGAAACCACCCAAAAGTTGCCGTGGCTGTAACCACTCAGCAGCAAGGGAGGGCCGAGGACCAGGGCAGCTCCTGTACCCGCTGTCGGGGGCTGCCTAGGCTGCAGGGGTGGGAGGGGTGCTGCTGGCAGCGGGGTGTCCTGGGTGCCCAGCTCCCTGCTCCACCCTCAGGCACGTCCTCCAGGCACAGGTCCTCCAGGTCCCCTGGAGATACTCAAAAGCTGTCTGGACACGGTCCTGGGCAACCAGCTCTAGGTGGCCCTGCTTGAGCAGAGGGGGATGGACAGGATGACTTCCAGAGGTCCCTTCCAACCTCAGCCACTCTGTGTTTCTGTCATTCCCCGGAGGACTGGACTGACCAAGATGTGAAAGGTTTGTCAGGGAGATAAATGTGGCCTTACTCCCCTACTTGGTGCCATCAAGGTCCTCTTCTTTCTGCAGAGTGACGCACCGGTAGTGCGAAACATTTCCAGAGGGACAGTAGTGCTGTCTAAAAAGTGTGCGGCCAGGTCAGGAAAAGCACTATCGCCGTGAAACAGCATTCCTGCAAACCTGGTGCTTGTAGCACCTTGAATAAACCAGCAAGACTTGTTTAAAAAAATTACACTGGGGGAGCAGGTGGAGAAGGGCACCAAAGCCTGTCATGGAAAGGCAGTGGGGTCTCCCAGGGACCGAGGGTGCTGGCGAAGCACATAAGGGCATGAGCAGGGCATTATTGGGATGGGCCAGCTGTGTCCCCAGGTGACAATTAGTGTATACGTCAGTAGTTAGCTGGATGGAGGGCTCAGCGCCCTGGGTCCCAGTCCTGTTGCTCTGCAGTGCAAGCTCAGCTCTGCAGGGGTGGAAGTAGCATACAGAAGGATGAACACTATGTAAACAAGAAAGGGTCTTAATGTGGGAAAACGAAGCTATAAGTAATCAAACGTGGTTAACAGCAATGTCACAGGTGAAGCATCTAGGATCACTGGCAACTCTGGTATGAGGTCTGTATTTTGTATGCCACTTGTTAATTCAGGTTAGCGATGGCAAAACTTGGGAATGATAAACGATGAGGGCAAGCAAAATGTGCTTGCAAGGAAATGATTAGCACATACTTTTTCCTTAGCATGCCAGAGTGAGGGAAGGACAGTAATTTGAGTGGAAGTGCATGGAAGAGGAAGTGTTCTTGATTGCTTTCATTCTTTAAAGAAAAAAACTTAAACTGTTACTCCAACAAAAAAGGCAGGCCAGCCACCTTATGCTGGGCAAAAAAGAAGAGACATCCTGAAAAAGCCGGTTTTGTTACAGATGATGTTCTTATTACTCTCTCCTTCCACCATCTGTACATTAATTACAAAGTCAATCTTCTGCCTGGCCATCACTTCATTCTGTCCTGCTCGACATGTGCTATGGACTATAAGAAAGGTCATTGAAAGAAATAGAAACAATATAGACTTTTTTCAGAAACAATCATTATTTACACTAACACATGACTGTTTTTCTTAAAAATGAGTATGCACTCTGTCTGTCTGTTCCCCCACCTTGGCATTTAATTCAGTTTTGAGAGAACCTGGCCAGGGCAGAGCCTGAGTAAAGGGTTGCTTTGGGAAGCACAGGAAAGGAGAACTTCTCTGCTCCACGCAGTGGGATAAAGTTGGTACTCGCTTGCAGGAAGAGCTCTTCTCCCAGGTGACAACTGAGAACTCTCATTAAACAAGCATAAATAAAAACACAGCCTTTCGAGAGGCATCAGAAACAGAATAGTCTGCACGTGTTGCCTCAAAAATAAAAAACAGCAGGTGGAGGGCTTTCATACTTCCTTGCACTTCTCAGAGATCCAGAGAGGCCACAAATGCATTTCTTCCTCCAAGTGTCACTCTTAAGTAGCACTGTTTATTTCTGGAGCACCACAATTTTCCTGCATCTTCTTAAAAGTAAGACATTGCTTAGTTTCACTTTCCTCCCCTTGTTGTAATATCTGGGGTTTTAATTCTGACCTCTCATTTTATTCAATTGAAAGAGATCTTTTACAACATTTTTTTCAGCAGGGAACTGAATGGCGATTTAGTCCTAATGGGGGTTGAAAGCCATTGGGTGCCCGTGCTGAGCTTGATGTAATGAACTATATTTAAAGTATTGCTCATAGAAATTCCGTGAACAGCGAAGCTGCGGCTCATAATTACATGGCATTGTTGCTGAAGAACGAACAAATGAACAGCAGAGCTGTAGGAAAGGTAGACCCAGTGCTCCTCACAGCTCCTTTGTGGGGCCCTGATTTGGGAAGGCATTTCAGGGTGTCCTTAGCCATCGGTACAGTAGAATTTTAGTCTTCATTTCAATGGGACACTCACAGTACTGAAATTGTGCGTATATTGCCATACCTCACCAAGCTAAGAAAGACACCAATGACTAAAGGAAAGAGGGGCGAGAAGACACCGGAGAAAGCTACTACAAAGTTCATTCTTCCTCTTTTTTTTTTTTTTTGTTTGTTTGTTTGTTTTACTGATTGTAGGGCTAAATATTGATTTTTCAGCTCTGAAAAACTGAAGACATAGCATCTTCTTCTGCCACGTTCTCAATATATTTAAAAAGAAAAATCACTCCATGACCACATTTTCCCCCTATAAAAATGTGAGCAATTAACATAGCAGGTTCTTAGTTCAATATGTATAATTTATTGTAAAATGTATATAATTGGTTTGGCAGACAGCAAATGCACCAACACAAGCATAAACCTTTTTATGAATACATATGTAATACTGGATGTTGATGGATTATTACTACAGCAAGATGTCATGTTAAATAACTGATGCAGTTGTACAGTAGCAAATTACTGGTTTTGCCATTTTCATTAAAAAATGAAACAAACAAAAAAAAACCCCTATTCACATCTCCATTATTTATTGAAGAATTTTTTTAATACACTCACTGCTGGAGCATCTGGGTGTATTAAACAGCTGAATTCAGCATCACATTAAGCTAAATTGCCCACAATGGGCAGCTGCCTCATTTTACTGTTCTTAAAAGTCCAAAATGTGTTTTCTGAACCTGAGGCATTTGTCTCCTTGCCGAAGCGGTGTGCTGGCAAGTGTTTCACCAAAGGGAGGGGGAAACAGGGGGGAAGCATGTTGCTCTGCTGCCGAGACTCTGGACGAACTGTGGCCAAAAATTTCCACGCGCAGGAGAGAGGACAGGAACAGGAGGAGAGGTCAAATCTGTCCTCCCAGCTTCATATACATGGACCTGGTTTAAAACCTGGTGGCCAAGGAGCATTGGGTGCTGTCACTGAGCTGCCCGGCAGTTGCAGGGCTGGGTCTGTGGGGAGAGCCACCCTCCTGCGTTAGCTCAGCAACCTCTCAAGCCCCCTGGCTCCCAGATATCTGTTTGCCATGTAGGGGTGTAGAGGCAGCACAGCGCTGCAGCCCCTCGGCCGCCCGCGTGGACCACGGGTACCCCCCGGTGATGGCTCACAGGCTGGGAGCAGCAGGGTGGTGCAAAGCGGGGTGTGCATGTCGGGGCTGGGGGCATGTGCTGGAGTAGCCACCCGCGTCTGCCCTGCCCACTGTGCTGCACTCCCCTGCCCCGTGCTCCTCAGTCCTGCAGGAAACCCCAAAGCTCCTCAAGAAAAAGCAGGGGTTCCTGCAGCATGTGCCCAGGCTTGGCACCTGGGGCACGTCCAACAAGGTGGGCAAGACAAGGGGACACCTCTTCTTTCCTTCCCTGCCTCGTTAGCCCTATGTCTTTTTCCACAGAGACCACAAACAGCTCAGACATCTTCCAGCCTCTCTGGAGGTGTTGGTACTCCTTGGGGGAGTCTCTTCCTGTCACAGATGGGGCTCAGACCCTGATGTCAAAGCCTCTGTGTCCGTCTCCACACCCAGCACCTCCACTCAGTTTCACACCGATGTTCCTCCACTTGTGTCCTCCTTTCACGTCTTCTTTGGCCTCTCCCTCATCCCAGAGTGGATTTGCCCATTCATTTTCCCACCTCTTATATCTTCCTCCTCCCTTAGCCCATTTTTTCATCATCTCTTTCCAGTTGTCTGTTTTCTTTCTCCTCCTATAATCCTGTAAATTTGGATAATTTTCATTTGGACTGTTTAACATAACCACTAGATTTGTGTTTTAGCCTTGTTCGGCAGGTTAAAGGCTCCCCTTTCTATCTTATGTTCTGCATTTTCTTCTCCCTCTTAATATGTCAGGGTTTAGAGACTTGGGATCCAGCTCAACTTCAGTGGGAAGCTTCACCAGTGATTTCCATAGGAGCAGGGGGAAAACATTCAAAATCTTCCAATGTGAGAAGCTGAAACTAAGTGTCTGGGTTTGTCTATGGCTGGATTTCCCAAGCTACTCCATGCTTCCAGCACCTCCCAGCTCCAAAGGGACCTGTAAGTAGAAAGAACAATGTTTCTGAAAAGCAGGCCACATTTCCTTATGTTACAGATGACGGAGGCAGCATCCTACCTGGTTTGATCCAACGTGTCAGAGCAGGGACCTTATCTCCAGCGAGTCTCTGCTAGGCATCATGCCCAGTCCTTCTGCTACATTTATATTTATCAGTAGTATGTCTGGAAGGAAGGAGAAAATCTTTTTTTTTGCCTTCCAACTTCTTTCCAAGGGCAGCTTGTAGAGGTTCATGTGTTTCAGGGAAGCCAGAAATGCCTGTGCCATCGCCCAGCTCGCACACTCACACGTTAGCTGACTGTGGTGCTGCCCCACATGTGAGCATGTGTATCCTGTAGATGTGCTGCGGCCATCCCAAACCAACAGCTGCCATGGGTGAAGCCACTCATCCACACAGCTAATCTGACAATAAACCCCATAATGTACACTCAGTGTTATGCTAGAAAATACGCTTTTGCTGGCAGGATTTATTCCGTGACCCTGCTCTCCTCAGCCGGCAAAGCAGGGACTGATGCGAGGGATGCCCGCAGGAAGCCCACTCAACCTCTGCATAACCTGGGATGGCTGCACTGGCAAAGCACTGCTAATGCAGCCCTGGAAACAGGCAGCCCTGGTTGCTTCCAGCCTTGGTGTGTAGGAAGAAAGACTTCCACATCGTGCTTCCATCACATTCAGATATTTTTTATTCTTCAGTTGCAAAACACCGCAGAAAAATAATCCAAACCGATCTCAGGAGTGAAAGACAAATGGAGCGGCAGCTGGTTTTGAGCGAGGCCCCTTTATCAAATGGTCTCTGTTCAAAGCTTTTCTGTTCAGTAGGAAATGTCCCACTAGAAAAAGTCCCCCATTTCCAGCTTATCTTTTCTGCAGCTGTCATTGCGCACTCATTGTTCGTGAAGTTACCGGCACCTGTGTCTCCCCGAGATGCGATCCAGAGGCTCCCACTGTTTATTTCAATGTAAATATTTTTTTTGTTGAGAAACAAAAGGGCTGGAAAAAGGGAGGTTATGGGAATATTCAGGATGAGATAAGGAATCTGAAGCAGAAAAGAACACACCAATTACCTCAGCTCACACGCTCATCTGCCAGATGAAACCAGTTTTACCGGCTGTTGCCCAAAGGCGAAACACCATAGGGCTTCTGATGTCATGCTGGCCTTTGGTTATGAGCCCGGGTAAATGGGTACCTGGCAGAGAGAGAAAAAGGGCTGTGCTGCTTAATGCCAGCTTCATCTATTTATGTTCGTCTAGCATCAATTAAAAATATCTTTGTCTCATTCTGCCTGTCTTCTTGCCTGCCTGCCTGCTAGTGTGGTATTCGTTTTCTTTCCATAACACCGTAGATTGCCTTGCCTTACAGTTTACAACAGCGAGAGTTGGCATTTGCCTCTGGCAGGGCAGAGGATGAGAAACCATTTCACTTTCACACCACTTTTCCTCCACTCTGTCTCTGCACAGAGCAGCGAAGGTGTTTGATGTGCCGGTTGTTGTGGAGGGGTGATGTACAAGGCCAGGATTGTTGTTAATTTGCAGTGCTTCAATAGCATTAGCTTTTTCCTTAGGATTTAAATTGAATTGGTGGCATGGCTGGGACGATGTAGTGCTGTAGATCTGAACTCTGTTCTGTGTACTCATCTGTCTTTTTTCTTTATTATATTAACCTCCTTTTTCATCCTTTTTTTTCCTTTTTATATCAGCAAGACCCAATGAAGCAGACTTTATGTTGCAATAATTCTGCATGTTTTGGTTATAAATATCCCGAAGCAAAGTTAAGGTTTTTTTCATATAACTATCAAAGCAAGTGTCTGCTTCAGCACAGAGTGAAAGGGACGTTTTACACATAAAAGCTCATCAGTGGGTGGTAAACAGCTTTCGTCCTAATACATATTGCAATTATTCTGCTGCGGCACAGACTGACGGCTTTGGTGAAATTGGTAGCATCTGACTGAGATGCAACAGTTCCCCATGCTAGTTGCTATCGTGGGAGCCTAACCAGGGTCTGAGCACACAAGAAATCCCAGGAAAACCAAGTCTTTTGCCTGTTGCACTACAAAAGACGTCTCTCGCGTTTTAAATTTCCAGTTGTCTCCTTGAGAGCAAATAATGCCGCAAAGTAATTTAAAAACAGAGGAGGTAAAAATCAGTAACTTCAGCAATAGCAGTGTAGACAGTTTCCTCCGTCACAATCTCCCATCTAGATTCCCGAGCAGACTCGTGGTTTCAGCGGCTGCCTTGGCAGGTGCCCAGCGTGATGCACCTGAAAGCAGCCGGGCTGTCTGAGAGCGGAAGTGCAATGGTTTCGGAAAATCAGAGGTCTTCAAGAGTTCTCAAGTCGACCATCAAAAACTACTAAATATTTCACGTTTTTCTTCTTCCTCAGTGTTGCAAGCCCTCAGAATGGCAAATGCTCCATGATCCGAAGTCCACACACCAGCGCTGGTGTATCACTGGCTTGCAACAGCACCCGTTTGAAGGGATGTTTTAAAGCAGTCTGCAGTGCTGGAAGGCAGCTTTTTCTGTACTGCTTCTAGCAAGGATGTGCTGATCTGAGCGCTCAGCGGCATGATTTATTTATTAGAACTTCATACCATTTTTTTTCTCCCCATTGACACAGGATTAAAATTAAACATCCTTACCTGTGTGAGACGAAAGTATAGCTTAGCTCATTCAGGTACATCTGTATTAGATATGTGCGTAAGCAATTGCTCTCCACTAACTTGATCTTGCATTCGTGTACAGGCAGAACTCCCCTGAGATGGCTTGCCCGAGTCGGATGTTCAGATGAACCGTAACTATGCCCGGAGGTGGCAGCGATTGGACTAGGCCAGGGCAAACCTTTGCAGCCTTTGGTTCTCCGAAGACCCCATCAATAGCTGTCATTGGCACTAAGGGGGGCCATCATCAACGTTGAGGTCCTTGGGAATGCATCGGATTTGTGGCCTCGCCATGTCACCTGCTGAGCACAGTGCTGTGCCAACGAGCATTAAAGCTCGATAACCCACCTCTTCACTGGGTGGTGAAGAGGAGGTGCGTTCTCAGGTCATGGACCTGCCTGGCCACTGAGCACTGCTCTCCAGTGGTGCGAGAGGCCCTGGGGACACCAGTGCTGCAGAAGTCTGGCCAGGCAAAGAGGCCCCTCCATGAGTGACTGCAGTGCGGTGGGGTTTTGAAATTGTAGGAGCACTGAAGCAAAACTCAGTGCATTGGCAGCAAGCGGGGTTTGCATTCAAAGACCCGTTAGAGGCATGCTGAGCCAGGGATGGTGCTCCAGCACGTGCAGATTTTGCATGGCAGCCCTGGGAAGCAAGGGAGTGCCGGGAAAGGCTGTGCTGGAGGCACTGGCCACTGACAGCATGGCCAGTGGTCGTTTGGGCTGACTCTTCTTCATGTTAAGAATTTGCTCATAGTCATTAGTGAGCCTCAGGCTAAGGGAAAGGGTGATACCTTACAGTGGTCTCATCCCTTGGTGATGCCTTTCCCAGAGATGGCTCAGGAAGATGGAAAATATTTGGCTGAATGTCCCGCTGCCAGTGCACAGCGATGTCTCACAGGGTGGTGTTGTGGGGAGTCAAAATGCTCTCCAGAGCAGCCCTGGAGACACACAGGACCCAGGAGAGGGAGAGGAATGCATGCCGCACGAAGGGCCACCCTTGGGGAGGCACTGCTGGCTGCTTTGGGTGCTGGGGGAAGGAGCGAGCACATACAGAAACCCGGCTGCTGCAAGCAGGTTGCATTGTGCCACTCCATGGTTAAAGTTTCTCCTGCCCCATCAAGTACAGTTACCCCAGTGTCCAGGCTGACAGGCATGAGTTTGAGTTTGGGGTTTAAACAGGACAGATGGGGCCAAGGGGGCCCAGAAGATACCACCAGCTTTTCAGGGAGGCGGTTTGCCTGCGCCTCTGCTTACCTCAGTGTCTCTGTACCCTTGCAGCTGGAGAGGAGAGCGGTGGGAGGTGGTGACCCATCCTGGACACGGGTCAAGGGGCCTGCTGGTCTTTTGCTGATGGACATGGTATGGAGAAGTCAGAGCCAGGCAAGCCAGTGTGGTGGTTTGTGGCATAGT
The DNA here is from genome assembly GCF_030936135.1 of Gavia stellata. Lineage (NCBI taxonomy): Eukaryota > Metazoa > Chordata > Aves > Gaviiformes > Gaviidae > Gavia > Gavia stellata. The sequence goes on from NC_082596.1 coordinate 50,819,785, forward strand.
AGAAGTATGCGTGGTGCAGACTTGTTCGGACTGAGTGGAGTCTGAAAGGGCCTTGTCAGGGATGCAAAGGGTTTTTTTTGGGAAAAGTATTACCTACGAGGGCCCATAAGCTTTGCAAAGCATGGAGGTGAGCACGGTGCTCTGAAAGGAGCTCTGGAAGTGGGCTTTGCTTGCTCTGCCAGGGGGTCTGCATCCAGCAGACCAGCACAGATGTGGGCTTCAGGGGAAAGCAGCCCTTGTAGCGTTATCTAGAAGCTGAATGCTTCCCCAGCAAGGATCACGAGGGAGATATGAAATATGTTTACTGTTGGAAATCCCATTGAATGCCCAACTTGTTGCCTTTTACACCAGCTTCTTTGAAACACAATCTCATCCTGCATGCAACCAGCTACAAAAGCAAGGTCTACTTTATCCTTCAGACTGCCCAGTTTACTTCCTTTTGCGATAACTATCAAGCATATTACTTTGTCCATTGCTCTCTGTGCATACGTTACGTGGTGACATATGATGTGGTGACAACACTGAAACCAGCTGCCCTGTGGTCAAGATTCCCCAAGGTTTAGAAAGGTGACCCGGAATGAAAGCTATCATCACAAAGACTTTCATACACCACTTGGCTGGTGATTACAGAGTATGAAGGGATGAGCTAGTAGAACTTGGGCAGTTTTATTGCAAACACTGTGGCCAAGATTATGCTGTAGGTGTTGGGGTGTCCTCATTCATGAAGCTTAAATCACACGACAGGAGAAGCAGCCATGTTACCAATGCTTGCAGAAGCGTAATGTATATGAAAGTGCTTCCATCTCCCCAGAAGTAAACAGAAATTAAAATGTGCTCTAAGTTTGCACACACAGAATCATTAACTTTGTATAGTTAGGGACTAGAGGGAGGGAGGGAAGGGGGATTTTTGGTAGGTTTTTTTTCTTTTTTTTTTTGCCCTGGGCAAAATTTTCAACATTAACTAATTAATGTTTATAAAGCACTTTGCATATATAGTGCCTTTCATCAGGGGATCTCCGAGTATTAGATTATATTATCTTGAAGGCCCCAGGCCTGTGCATACTAGTCCTATAAAGTATTAGCCTTATAAACTTTAGTAATTCACTTTGGGGTTTTTTCTGGGCTTTTTTTGGTTGGGTTTTTAATCTTCTCTCTTCTGAAAATGTGCTGAGCATTTTGGCTGTGTATGTAAAAAGGTGGTAAAAAGGGTGGTGTCAGCCAGACTGACCATACGAAAAATCAAGGCCCCATAATGCACTTCTCAAATCCTCTAATTGCTGGAGTTGAGGAGTAGAACCATGCCAAACTTAAATTGAACTATAAATCCCACAAGTCGAGTAGGGATCAGGAGGCGGCATCATCACTGTTTGGGGAAGCAGCTCTGCTATTTGCTCCGCCATTACCTAGTAATGACAGCGGGGATAGGGAGAGAAACGGAGACCTCTGATCTCTAGCAACATCGGGAGGCAAATGCAAGCTCCTGCATGGGGGCAAGGTGGGGGCTCTTCTGTATTGCATTAAGTTTCTGTTACAGAGACAAAAAGGTCAGTGGCGTCTGGGAGCCAGGAACCCAAGGATGGGCATGAAAATGGCCACGTTTAGCCCATCTGGAGTGTCTCCAGGCCATTGCTGTCACCCTCCCGGGCGGAGGCAGGAGGCAGAGTACCCCAAAGCCACGCCAACAGTAGTGAATCTCCCATGTGTCAAATCTGAAAAGCCTGCTTGGGTGTGGGCTCAGTGGATGACTCAAACAATTACTTAACAATAGCTGGTTGCGTGAGCTGGCAGGGATGTAGCCAGGTTCACAATGGAAAAAATGTGTGGGCATCTTGGCTTTAGCGAAACACATGGGGAGCAGACTTGCTGCTGCATGCAGGAACTACCAACAGAGAAAGCAAGGCCTTGGGGAGCAGAAACTTGACAGGGACAAGGCAGAGGATGTCTTTGCCCTTACTTGCACGTCTTACAGGTGGAATTCCCCCAGCTGAATTTAGCTGGATAAGGGCTGCTGCTCCAAGGGCAAAGACCCAGCAGCAAACCCGGTCTTTCGAAGAGTCAGCGGTATTCAAAAATCAAGAACAGAGCCATCCCCTCCAAGGCCATCTTGCCCAGACCAAAGTAGCCTTGCGAGCAAGTGGAAGTTCACAGCAAAGGGTGGGAAATCCCTCTCCTTCAAAGGAGAAGGAGAGTTCAGCAGGCCAGTGGCACATGTAGCTAAAACCAGACAGGTATTTCTTCATAGAAACAGCCTGAGAGCTCTTCCAGAGCCTGCACACGTTGAAGAACTTGATGGGGAGCTTGAGATGAGTAAAATCACTCACTTGCTGCTTGTGGGCTGATGTTCTGAGTCCCAAAATAACCACTGCGTGTGTCCCGGGGAGAGGCAATTGGGAGAAGTGTGCAAGGGGGCTGCGGGGAACAGCTCACCAGACAGGGTCTGGGCAGCATCTGGGCAAGGAAACCGAGCAAGAAGGATTCACTCACCAGGCTTGCATTTTGGACAAGAGGCTTGGGAGGCTAAGCCTTGCACCCCGCACTGTGCACTCCTGATCCCCGAGGAAGAGTGGGAACTGCATACGGATGTGGAGGGTGCTCACTGTGTTGACCTAGAGCAGCATTTGGATGGAGATGCGGGTGCAGCACAGCGCTTGCTAGCAGGGAGCAGCTGGAGCTGGCTTTGCTGTGGAGCACCACGTTCCCTATCCCTGGACCCAGAGCTGTGTACAGAGCCCAGGAAGCCACGTGTTGTGTTGGCAGATCTCCTAGGAAGCATGGCCCACACATGCTGCTCTGTTGTAGCAGCAAGAGAGGGTCGTAAGGGCCAACTCTGTACTGAGAGTGAAGAGAGAGTTGACTTTGCTCCTCTGGAGACACTACACTGCAAAGACTCAGCCTGGAAGCAGCCAAAGGTCTCATAGCCTTGCTCCAACCTACGATGTAGGCTGATGTACCGTGTGTGACCCCAGTGAGCATTAGGAAGGACTTCTCCTGGTCTTCTCTCTCCCTATCAGGTAGCTGTGGTTGAGCAGAGACTGGCAGAAGAGGAATCGAAGCAATAATTACGCTGGAGTATGGCTGGGTCTGTCCCCCGGGCTCTGATGGTGCTTGTTTCCTGGTATCTCCACATGTGCTGGGCTCACTTCGCCCTTTCAGCTTCTCCTGCGCTGCATGTGCCGTGTTTGACTCCCACTAGCAAGTGTGTATTTGTATTGGCAAATGAGGCCATCTACCAGATAAAGAGCCTCTAACAAGGCAAGCAGGCACGTTTATGAGGTGCCGCTGCCGCTGGCTGTGCGTGTAGACGTTATTCTCACCTCTTCTTTGATGTAGATACTTCACTTACGGGTCAGGCTAATACACCTGGTCCTTCAGGCCAGGATACTCCCACGCTTGCTTGTTATGCAGCAGGAGGGAGTGCATGGTACAATTGGTGTTACCTCCAACCTAGGGCAAGAGTGGATTAATTCACACTCATCAATAGGGAGCAAGGTACCTTTTCCCTGCCATCGAACTCAGGAAGCAGACATTGCTGCACCAGGCCCCAGGGAGCCTGGAGCTGGGCATGATGGCTCACAGGTAACCATAAACCGGCTGTGAGTCATTCCTGCTCTGGAAGCCAACCAGCTCCTGCTCGTGAGCTACCCTTGCGAGAGCTACTGCTCCTGTTAGACATGAGTGGTTTCACTGCCCGCTGGTTGCTGTCCCTGCCCACCAGGCTGGAAGTCACCTGGATTCCTCTTCCATGGGTGGGTGGTACAAGTGTTTTGGAGCAAAATAAAATGCTCAGCTTTGAAGATGACAGCCTTTTACTCATTGCAGGGCTGCAGCTCCACCCTTCACCAAAGCAGGTGCACTGCCAACTGCAGACTTCAGCCTCAGCAGGTCTGGGAGAACTGGGGCTCTTTGGTTGCTCTTCCCATTTGCATGCAATTCCCTCTAACTCCTGAATCCTCTCCCTGCAACAGGTAATTTGCCTACCTGACAGGAGCTCGGGAAGAACCATGCAGCCTGGGATTTCCCCACATTTCACACCACTGAGTCCTGATGGGTACGCTCCTGTAACTGTGAGCTGGGACGTAAAAATGACAAGGGGGCAAGGCACAAGGATGAGAGTGGCTTCTGCTGAAGCAGAAGAGAGGTTGGACCAGCACAGGGAGGCAACGCTAAGGTGTGTGAGCTTGGGAAGACCATCTCGTGGTGCTGTGTAGGTAATCATCCTTGGGAGTCATCTCCCACGGAGGTCACCCTGCTGGTCCTCCGGTGTGGACAGCTGTAGCTGAGAGCTGTAGCACGACCACAGAGCTTGCAAGAACCAACATCACGGTGCTGGCAGTGGCTGAGGGACTCCAGAAGGATAGACAAGAAAGGACTTGCAGCAAAGCTGACTCTGCAAGGCTGAGTTGGGCAACAGCAGTTTAGATCAGCTATAGATCTAGAGGCCCTCAAGTGAGGCAGGAGACAGAAGAAGCTTCCCTCTCCTGCCAGCACATCCATATTTGAGGTGTGGGTACAGGCTGCTCTCTGCCTAGGGTCTCGGGCGCCAACAAATTGGGTGACTTGGTCTAGCACTGGCGAAGTTTGCCAGTGCTCTCCTTCTCCATTTCTGGGGGATTTGGGGTGACTTTGGGGGAGGAGGTATTAATTTGTTCCCTCAGATAAAATTTCTTCAGCTCTGTCTTATATTGGGTTCTTGCATAGTGTGGAAAGCTATTCATGTCCCTCCAAAACAGGCATTGCAGGCAACTCTCCCTATCTCGGGCAGTGCCACTTTGGTTTTATGACCCAGGCTACGTACATCTTTAAACTATTCGAAGTGGTGGCTTGTTCTCATTAAAGTCTGCAGGACAAAAATAGAGACGCTGTTTCCTCACCACCTATCCACGGGGGAAAGACCAACCCTGGTGAAAGCAGCGGTTGTTCTCCACCATGGCAAGATGGGCACCGGGGCTTGGCCGTCCCTCCAGGCAGCTCAGCAGGGATGTGAGGGAGCAGCAGTGATGCCCCACGGCAGGGGAGAGTAGAGCAATGAGGCAAGCTTAGGGGTCTGGGAGGGTGGGATGACTGTCTCGGGCTCCAGCAAAGGGAGGATGGGTTCCTATAAGCATGTGTAAGCCTCGACTTGAGCCCGTCAGTGCTCCCTCCCAAACAGAAGGCAGGCAGCTTCCCCTAGAGCATTGAAAACATGGAGGGAAATACCCTTCAGAAACTGCCCAGATTTCATATTTGAAATTCAGACCACCAGTCTTGTGATTCCTGGAGATCTGATTCATGCTTTTTGAACGTGTGGGTTTGGCAATCCTGTGCTTGCACCTACAGCCATTTCCCAACCCCTTATTTTCCCCAGAGGTGTTCTTACTTTTCCCTTTTTTACTCTTCTATACATGAAATAAACTGCTTGGGAGTTAGGGGAGTTGTTACCGATAGCAAAACTCATCTATTAAATTCACACTCACTAAACAATAACAACAAAAAAATCCCCCCCAACTTTATAGTCTAAAATAACCACAGCAGGTCGGAGTGACTCCTCCACGCTCTTGCTTTGCCTTGGGATGGGGTCGACTGGGCGAGGGCTCCTTTCCTCAGGGAGCACTGGGAAAATGCTGTCCCCCCGCCACAGCCATGCTGGGGGTGGCGGACAAGCCCTGGACTGCTGTGGTGGATGTGACCTGTCTTTCCCCGTGTGTTACTGTGGGAAAGCTGAGCTCTTGTCCTCATCAGCTGCTCTGGGGAGGGAGGTGTGGGGTGCACGCAGGCACGTAAGCCCCTAGGAGAGCATCTAAGGGCCTCTCCTGGGGTCACCAAAAGAGGATGGTTTTGTTCTGGGAGATTAAGCGTAAGAGTTTTGGACCTGTATTCAGTCAGGTAGCAAAAAATCCTGTTTTTTCCTCTCAAACCTTTTTTTTGTCCAGTCGTGGCAGGGACTGTATCTGTATCACCGTAGGTATCAATCAGGGGCATAAGTGCTACCTTAGCTCAAAGAAAAGGTATTAATTATCCAAAGCCTGTGCTGAGCACCATTTGTACTCCCATAGACAGCCTGCTGCTGGCACGAGAGAAGGTAAAACCCCACACCCATGGGAGTGGAGACTGTTTTCCATTCCCTGTGAGGGATCCCTGCCCGCTTGAAGACAGAGCAGCAGTCAGGGAGCAAAAGGGAGCCCCACTGCGAGGGAGAGAGTTCACAGAGTGCCAGCCCCAAACTGGGCAGCCACGCGCTTTGAGCATGCGGGGCCAGGCGCGGAAGGTGCTACGAGACATGGCTTTGTTGGTGGGCTTGGGACTTACAGATAATTCCAGGGAAGGGCTTCGTCGTCGTAAATATTCGGGAGGTATAAATAGCCCCTGCCGCCCTGGGACTCCACTGCCTCAAGCAATGTGCCAAGGAGATCCTCAGAGGATGGCACGGGGGGAAGGGGAACTACCAAAACTAAACGGAGGGAAATCCCCAACACAGGGCTTTAGCTGCCGAGAAGCGAGCACTTCCTTCTTGCGGCGTTCGCTGTGATGCTGCAGAAGCCTAACAACAGCAGGTTTTTATTGGCATCACAGCAAAGCACAACTTGAAGGAGACATCTGAAAGGGAACAGCTTATAGCCTAAAAGCACTGCAGCTGCCTGGGACAGCCCGCCTCCTTTCTGCTGTAGGCACACACAGGGGTCTAGGAAAGGAAAACCACTCCAGCCCGGCTGTCCTCCCCTGGGGAAAAGGGAACCTGCATCCCTGACACCTTGGAGGCCAGAGATGACAGTGGAGACCTTTACAGCCAGTACTCCTCAAGGGTCTCCAGGACTCACGTCCAAGATTTGGAGCTCTTGAGAGGGCAAGTGCAACAGGAGCAACATTGCCTATTCATTAACAAAGATCATGGGAAGAGAAAGTAACCGAGCCTTATTTTAGCCCTGTTGAATTTGATTTAACATCGCAGCATGCACAGAGGGTCTCCGGATGCTCACAATTCCTGCCCGTGCAGAGGACAACAGGTTTGCGATCAAGATCGGCGAGCCATTAGCTCAGACAAGTGGCAGCTGAGGAGCTGTTTGTGCAGGAGATGAGATGTCTCCTATGGAAGGCAATCAAAGCAGCAAGCCTGAAGATGGCTGGGAAGGGATGGTAGTCATCCAAGGGAAACAAATTATTCTAGGGGTAGGGAGGAGAACCAGAGCAGCCATGGAAGCTGAAGAGGAAGGCAAGCTTTTGGGAAGAGCAGAAGTGCTCAACAAGCTGTGCAAGACGATGGCGGGAGCACCTGCTCCGGACGTTGCTTGGCCGTGAACATTTCACTTGGGTTTCACCTGAGCACAGAAGTTAAAGCCAGGCCGGAGGGTGCCTGGACGATGCGGACAGTGCACTCGCTGTTTACAAATCATTCCCAGGGCTTAAAACACTGAGAAAGGGCAGCAGCCAGGGAGCCCAGCAAGGGAAGGCAGGCAGTGCTACAGCGGGGATCTTCGTTCAAAGAACCGGCGAGTATCTCTGCCGCATCCCGCCGCCGGGAGCTCAAGATCCTTGTGTATGGCTGACTGCCCGCGGTAGAGACTGGCTTGGCAAGGAGACCTCCTCAATGCGGGACGCATCTGAGCGTACGGTGCTGTGAGGGACGACGGCGTGCCCAGGGGGGAGCCGTCAGCCCAACGTGGTCTCACAGCCCCGCAGCCAGGCCTCCCACCCGCAGGCCTGCGAGCTCATCCTCTGGCCGAGAGCCACCAGACCCCAGCCCAGCGCAGCCGAGGGGCAGGGCAGTCCCGCGGCAGCTCCGCGGGCCCCCGGCAGCCTGGGCCGGGCCAGGCATGCCCGGCGGCCCCGAGGCGGCGGGGCGGTGCTGGCTCCCCTGGGCCCTCCGCCAAGCAGGCAGCTTTCCCAGGGGCGCCTCCGCCAGCGCAGCCCCACCGCCCCTCCCGGGACCGGGTCTCTGCCCCCGCCACCCGTTGCCCCCTGCCACCCACTCTGCCCGAACGCTACGCTGCTTCGGCTTCTACGTGCGGAAGCACCACCCAAGGCAGGTGACAGCTACGCGGGTTTTAAATCCCTTCTCGAGAAAAGAACCTGTGTTTCGGGGTGGGGATCACCGAACGAGGCAGCACCCTACCCCTGCCACCCTTCAAGGGCTGCACCTCCCCGGCTTTCTCCCTTGGGGGACACTGCCCCTGGGGTCACCTCGGCTTCCCCACCCTGAGCCATCGTCGGAAACTCAGCTGTGGCTCAGGACTGCAAAAAGTTTAGCCTGTAACAGAGAAAAAGCCTGAAAAGGCAGCCATCTGCCCCAAGAGGTGGAGGAGCCTCACATAGGGAGGTCTGGAGGAGTCGGGTCCCTGCAAAGTTTTCTTAAGTTTTGACTTCATCAAGACTATAGAGGAAAAAAAACAAAGGGCAAAAAAAAGCCTCCTGACTCACTCTCTTCCCAAGACTGCCCTAGCCCAGGGCATTTTCCCTGCCTTGGGAAGTGTTGCAAAATTTGAGCTTGCCCTGGAGGTATCTCTCACTAATTACTGGATATCCTGGTTTTGTGTAAGGACACAGGCAGAACCTTCCCACAGGTTCTTCTTTACAGCATGGGAAAAAAAACTCGAAACACTGATTTCTGTTTCAGCATCCCCAGCAGACTGCTGTGAAGGGCTGATTATCCACTCGAGGGGATCTCTTTCTGGAGCCATCCTCCCCAGCTCTGGGGCATCACTCACCAGCAGTCTCTAAGCAGCAAGGAATTTCAAAGGCAAAAACCAACATTACTTTTAATATTTGCCCTCTGTACCTGAAGTTTGGGTCACTTTCAATTTTTTTCCCCTGTAATAAAGAAGGCTAAAGCTTTCACATTAGAAGCAAAGACTCTGAGAGCTGTGTGAGATGAGGCCTGTTTGAGTTCGCACCACCTGCCAGACGTGCGGCAAAAGGCTAATGAATTGACTGGTGAAAGGCAGGGTGCAGAAAATGACAGCCCTGGCCTTGACAAGAGGTAGCACAACCCTGATTACCATGTCAGCAGATGCTCACACAGGCTGTAAGCCTCCAGCCGTGGTTTATTCACATCAGTAGAGGAAAACTGTTTCGGCTCTGAGATGTTGAATAGCCCATGCTGTATCTACGCAGCTTCTGCTCATTCCAGCCTCTCTCTTTCAGCATCAGTCAGGACACCGACTCCTGTGGACAGCACATGTCCCCCCCCTCCCGCATCCCACAGTACTTCAGCTCTGTGGCTGGACCACAGCACCGGGCTGCAGCTGACAACAATCCTGCTTGCCACTCCTTTAAAGAGAGATGAGATGATTACAGAAGGTTTCTCCAAATTTTAGGAAACATGAAGTTAAGAACGAGAACTACACTGAACAGGAAGCAACAATTTCAGGATTCCTTCCCAAACAGAAATTACTCAATAAGTCTGCTTCATTAAATACATAGCCTGCATACACATACCTACCTACTCTGATAGATCTTTTTTTTTTTCTAGAAAGGCCCTTTTCTGTCATTTCTGTAAATGAAAGCCTCTGCCAGAACGCACAGAAAGGTATCATCAAAGCTCCTGGAGAGAGGTGCGAGCTCTGTCTTCGATCTTCCAAGTGCCTTCTCCTTTTCCTACCCTTCCTTCTTGAAAGTCCCACTGATCGGCTCTTCAAGGGAGTCTTTATTCTCTGCCCAATTTTGCACAAAGATATCAAAGGATTTTAACATATTAGAACTTGCAACCTCTTCAAGAATTTGTCTCCTTCCTCCCTCTCTCCTTGTTGCTGGAGTTTCACACCTGGGAGCTGTTGTAATTCAGCCCTTACAAGAAGTAGGGTATTTCTTTTAAAAAGTTGCTTAGCCATCCTTATATGCACAGAGTACATGTATATTCACACATAATTACTTGAAAAAAAAACTTCCCCTCCTCCTTTCCAACTTCTAAGGACAGAAGTAAGAAACACCTTCAAATAACTGTAAATAATAAACCCCGTCATGCTAAACACTTCAAAGTGGAAGTGCAAATATCTGAAGAAGCTTGGGGAACTACACATAATTATGAATTAGCTCTCAAAAACAGATACAGATGATCTGTCAGATAATTTTTCATTCCAAATAGATTTTAAAATACTATTCCCTGTGATCTGGTAGAGTAAGCAATTGCTTACTGATAACTGCAGTTATTCAAGGAAAGCCTGCACCTTTGCTCCCTCCCACCAGGGCACAGCTCCAGGGGAAGCGGTCTTTCAGTGACACTACTGATGGGCAGAGCTCTGGAGAAACACGTACATGTCATTCCCCGGGGCCTCAGCGCAGGTCCTGGTACCGCCCAATGTCCAGCTGAATCACACAAGACAGAGCTGTTCCCTTTCCTACTTCTGAGACTTTGAAAGAGGCTGAAGAGGAGATACCTGGAAGAGCTGTTGGACTGTGAGATGGGGTTGGGGAAGAGAATGGATGACCGGCTCTGATGGGATCTCCAGCAGGAACCTTAGGCGGCTCTGAAGAAACAACCCTAGCAGGGAAGCATCCCTTGGAAGGTGGGAAGTACCTACTGCTGCAAGGACCTTGTAGAAAACCCTTGACCGAAGTACGACTTAATGGTAGAAGTGTTGGCCACCATGAAACACAAACTTCCTGTGAGAATCTGCTTCCTGCACAGAAAGTAGCAGCCTCAGGGCTGATGGGAGCTCACCTGTACCACCACCTCCTTCCACTCCGGAACAGCCATTCAACTTCCAAGTCCAGGATGGAGATCCTCCTTTTCCTCACTCCTTCACAGCAAAAACCCTTTCAAAAGCAGGCTGCCTGGAAGCAACCTGTGAACTGTGAAGCAGGAGATCCTGAGAAGAGACTGGGTAGCAAAGTTAGCAGCTAACATGCCAGAATAGCTACAGAGAGCAGGCAAGGAGTGACCAGAAGAGGAAAGAAGAGGTGGTAGGAACAAGGACTGATGTGATGTATCTGGAAGGAAAAGACCAGGTTTCTTGCCTATTTCTTCAAAGCGTTACAAGGCCAAAAGGAGTGCTCACCTAGCTTACAAAAGGCCTGCACCAAGTGAAACACTGGCATCGTGGCCTGCAGACAGGTGATGAGGGTAGGACAAGCCTACTAGATGAGGGTAGGACAAGCCACTGACAGGTGGCAACAAGCCCAGTGCCAAAAGTGGCAAAACGGAGGTCTGGTATGCTACGTTCTTCAGACTTGGTACTCAATTTTGCACTCATCAAAGGAGTAAAGCCTTCACTGCAGATTGCAGTTATCTCCAGAGTTACAGGCTCCAGCCATGGGACTTTGGATAACAATGGCTAGATCCAGCTCTGGGAGGATGCATAGACATCACGTGTGCTACCTGCAGAGGGAAGTGTATGCAGCACTTGGCCTCAGAAACCCAGCAGCCCTCATTTGAAAAGTTTCTGGGAGCAAGCCCATTTCATCAAGTCCAATCACTTGGACTGTCTGCCCCTTCAGGACATCCTTGTTTGCCTTAGTCTTGCCTTCTTCACCCCAGTGATTACAAATGAAGAGGAAAGCAAAGAACAGAGCAAAGAGATGAACCCGGAGAAGAGCTGACAGCATTTTCTGCCAAGCAGTGCACTCACATGGCAGGACACAGGTGCCTACAAGAGTGGGCCTAGAACAACTTGATGCAAACAGTAGCCTTAAGCTACTCATGTCAAAGTGTCCAAGAGAGTGCAATGGCTTTGAGGAATCATCTAGCAGTGTCTCACGGGCCCCCACTACCTTCCTCATTAAACCTCGAACAAAGCTGCTGGGTGTGTTAGTGCACTCCGGCTAGTGTTTCCCAGGAGGGAGAAGGGAAAACCTGGAGTCAAAGGCAGTGCAAAGGGCTGGATTCAGCAGTAGAACTTGAAAATGACAATAAAGGGAAAAAGCAGCAGCTGGAGAAGAAAGAGTACAGGGCCCCTTTTGTTACCACGTAACATAAAAATCTCAGCATACTATGCTTTTAAGATAGTAGCAGTCAAGAGACAGCAACAGCAGCTTTCCCCCCAGCTGTATATACTATTTTCTCTAAAGGCAGAATACTCGAGTGGCAGGGGTAGTTCCCCAGGCAGCTCGGTGCATCAGAAATAACTGCTAGGCTAGCAGGCCATCCAGACAGCAAGTGCCTGGAGTAAGCTTTAGAGCCCTCACAGCATCAGTGGCATAGACGGCTCTGCTGCTAGGTCCCCAGTCTTGAACACGAGCACGCTGAGAACTAAGAGGCAAGGAAGCACGATGGCAGGGTTTGTCCTCATCACCTTATGACTGGGCTTTTAGTGTTTGCATGAAGAGCAGTCCACCTTCCCGCAAAGGGTAATGAGACAGGGAAAAGGTGGGAAGTGAACCCATGCTCATCTCTCCTTTAACTCCTCCTGTGGCTGAGCAAAGCTCAAGTGTCTCCTAAATGACACTTTAAAGGACATTCATTCTCAGAAACAAAGTTGAGCTCAAATGAGAGGCAGGTGGAGGGAGAGAAGTATTTTTAGCCTTTGCACCAAGGCCTGGCCTGTTCCCGTCTGAAATTAGGCCTAAAGACCTGCTGAAAAACCTTTCAGAAAATGTCTGCAACTCCTTACGAGATAAATTTTTGGGGTTTGGGGTGTGTTTTGGGGGTGGGGAAGAGGTGGTACACAAGGAGGAACTACAGGTGAAAAGAGACAACTTGCTGTGGCAACAATGAAAGCATGTGATCTGCATCACAGGCAGGCCATAAAAACACTTGAATGATCTGTCATACTTTATATATATATTTATCAGTTAAAATGGAAGATGTTGGAGAAAATAACTTAAGTATCACATTAGTTTAAAGAAGACAAAGAGGCAGGCCAATATGCAGATACTCATCTTTGTTCTCCAACCTGCACTTAATTAATTGTGAGTTGCTTTAAAATAATTTAGGACAATGCTTTCACCGCACATCGCTGAAGTCTGAGATGGCTCCTGTGTTTTTACTCCCCAGAACACATGCAAAGTGCTCACCTCTGCCCAGCTGCTAAAAAAACCCGAAACAGCCTCTGTGCTGACTGACTAGGGGAAGTCAGGCAACAGAGAGGTTGCTTTTTCTCCCTGCCCACCCCCTTTCAAGTAATCCTTTGCTCTGTCACCTAGTTCTGTTTAAAAACCTTAAAATATACATTTTTATCATTAATCCATCATGTGGGGCGACCGTGCCAATTACTGTGATGGGCAGATAGCCGGGGCTCACTCTCACAGCCACGTGATTACTCATGGTGATAACAGCTTCAGACACTGAACTTCTCATGTTAGGAAACAAAGTTACCAATTTATTATTTTTAATAAAATAATTGCTTTAATGCAGTATTTAAAATAATTTTAAACATCTGATCAATAAGATACAGTACACAAATACGGAAAATGCTGCACTTTACATAAAAAGTAAAGCTTAAGCATTTAATTATACAAAACAATTTTGCCTGATGCCATCAATATCTTGCAAACTATAGCTTAGTCAAGTACTGCTTTTCTTATATATATATATATGTTATATATACATATATAAATAATTTACAGCATTCATTTACTAGATTTGTTTACTACTGTTCCAACACAAAAAACATAACTGATTCAAAACTTAATGAATTTGGTAACTATCTGCAGTGGTTCTGACGGTGGAGGGCGTTTGAGTCATCCCTTCAAGTTTTGAAGTAGCATGCCAAACAACCATAGGAAGCTTGTTCCTTAAAACGAAAAAGTTTCAGCAGGAAGCCATTCAATACAGTCAGTGCCTTTCCCACCACTTCTGGGAAACAGCCGTGCTATACAGCACTGTATCATGGAAGGCAAAACGTTTGGAGGCTGGGGAGAGGGGCAACCTGGAGGTTTTTCCTGCCACCACAAGGCAGTCTTTACTAGCAAGCAGAAAATCTTTGAATCTATCCTAGCAGTCTTAATAATCTGGAGTCCTCCTCCTCACTGAACGGAAACGAGGCAACTGTCTAAATACTTTCTATTTGGTACGTTTCCCTATTATACCACGTTATGGTATTAAATCAATATTCTAAGTAAAGCAGTGAATCCTGTGTTTTGCAAACACTGTTTTTCTCCTTAAGAGAGTCTCCAGCTACAAAGTTTCAATGCATCTCAATTTTTCCCTTTTTTGCAGTCAGCACAGGTTGCTTTTGTTCATTTCCTTCTACATCTATGCTCAAGTTCAATGCTATTTTTTATATCTACAGAAAGATAAACTATTTATTCTGTTTACCCTTCCTTTTTAGGCTCTTTCACTCCTTGTATTTAAGTTTAGCAACTCCAAATTTTCCCCAAACATCAAAGTATGCCCTAACTACACTGTCTGATGTACTTCAATCACAAGAATGACCAATTTGTTCACCTTCCCTCAGTCACTTTCTCAGAGGAAAGGGGAAGGGCAGTTGAGGCGAGGTAGGGGCAAGAAAGCACCCCTTGTTCCGTTTGCTTGCCACTTTGCTCTCCACAAAGGAGCATCCAGTAGTAATTCTAAACCCAGAAAATTTAAGGAGATGCTGAGTCAGATGGGCAATACATTAGCACATTGACCGACTGCTGGTTCATGATTAAATACAGTTGCCATGCTATGCAGTGTCTTTAAAGTATTATTTGTTTCCCTAAATAAGGTTGGATTAGAAGAAGGCACTACATGTAGAACAGATGTTGCAGAGTCTGGAGCACTGAAGCAAGCGACAAACTAGGAACACTTACCAAGACCTCAGAGCCTGCAAGACAGTTAAATGGAAGCAGGTAGTCAGGTGCTTGTATGTGCAGCTCAGTGTTTTCACTGGTTTACAGACTGGTTTAAGCGGAATACTATTAAAAACCCTACAGGTTCTAAGTTAGGTATTTAATAAAAATGTTTATCTGTAAACAAGAGTTATCCTTACAACGGATCATTTTCCAGAAATTGGAATTTCAAGACAGTGCAACAATGCTTCAGTGTTTTCTTTGGCAGTAGACAGCAAGTTGAAATGTAGAATTCAAATCACTTCAGAAGAGCACGGTACAAGGTTAGAGAATGCTTCATCTCCCTCTCTTGTTCCATGCAGAATATCAAGTCCCTGAGACAGACGCGGGTTATTCTTGGACAGAGGAGCTGTTTTGTAAGGCTAAAACCTGATGATCCAGGAGCGATTCCATTGCCTTTCAAATCCTAAATGGGAGAGGGAGAGAGAAAACACATTAGAATTCCACGTAAATACAAGTTTGGTTAAAAACTGGTTGGATTATACCGCCTACTTGCATAAAACTAGCCTGCTGATGTTCAGCTTTACATGTTGAAAACCAGCAATCCAGAAGTCCTTGCACGTTAGACACTTTAAAAGACAAAGCAAGCACTTGCCAGTTCATGGTTTATTTCAGTCAAAGCAATGAAAAAGGTCTTAGTAAAAAAATTCTATCTTTTTTAAAAATTATATTATGGTAAGATAAATAACTGCCGTTTCACTGAAGTCATACTACATAAACACTTGCACTGAGAAAGGACAAGCTAACTACGAAAAAGGTACTACCACAGTTCCTACACAGAGCCCCAGGTTGTTTGCAAGTGGGAGTAAGCACTTGCAAACACCCAAGCTCCAGATGTTCACATGTCTTCTTGAAGAAAACCATCCCTGTGAGCGGGTTCTAGCCTTGAAACACGACCAGGAGAAACTCCTACGCTCACCATCACCTGTGCATTGTCCTTTAAGGGAGCAACAAACAAACACACAGTCGAAGCACCTGCATGTTCAGAACACTGTACCCGAGCCTATCCACCTCAGTCGGCTGCCTCACTTGGTTATGAAAGCACAATTGGTAGGAGATGATGGTGTTTAGTAGTTATACATTCAGGCTACTGGAATGAGCAACCCCCACGCATTCCAAAATGCCCCAAGATTTATTATTAGGGGTGGGGAGGAGGAAGATTACCATGAGCTGCACAATAGACTGGCTACTTATCTTGGAGCCAATCTATGCTACACAGCCAGTCTCTTATCACTACTGGAGGGTTCTTGGTAATGAATGCAATTTGTACAAATACAAGTGCTCAGTCTCTGTAACTTCAGCAAGGCAATGCCTGCCAGCATCAACACCACTTGGAGATGGTGTTGCTTGGATGCCGTGTTAACTATATCACTTCTTACCCTACACTCTCCGCAAGACTTCAGCAAAATGACTTTGCCCACTTTGCTTAGAGAAATCTAGTTAAAACCCCCATATATTAGAAACAAATACCAGGGCTGGACTATCTATAGCAGTGAATGCTACTGTTGTTAGGGGGGAAGTGTTGAAATTTATTGAAAAAATAAAGAGATTCACCAGAGAGCACGCACTAACCACAGAAAACCCAGGGCATACTGCAGAAATGGAAGCTGTATTTCTTACTAGCAGCATGCAGGGTATTCAGCACCATTTCATTTGCTTTACAGTCAATACTATTAAACACTATGAAATGCCATCATTTGAAACTTTCAGTTTGTTAAATGGCTTGGAACAAATGCGTGCGTGGGGAAGACTGCTGGCCACATCACACAGAGAGGGCACTGCTGTCCTGGTAAGACACAAAAGGGTCACAGTTCAAGTTTGTCATATGACAACCCTGAAGGATCCAGGGAAAAGATAGCTCTGCAATGCAGCTGCCAGCACGGGTTGAAAAGGAGGTCAATCCAACAGGATGCAGCAGAAGGCCTGAGGCAATGTTATAAATGAAACAAACCCCAAGGGTTTTCAGTAACCCAGCAGCAATGTCCTTTATAATTCAAAGAACTTTATGGAGGTGAAAGTATTTTCTCTCTAAATAGTCATTAAACTAGAAGTCTTACCTTTAAAAAGACACCAGACAAAGCCACCTCAATTCTGTTCATTCCCTTACAAAAAGGAGGCAAACAGCACAAATCCCCAAACCTGCTTTGGAAGCTGTTGGAGCCGCAAGATGCTACAATAGGGCAGAAGAAGCGCCAAGCTGCCTGTGTTTGGGACAGTTAGGGATTTGCCTGTTCTTAAATTCCTACCCATCATGCCCAGTGCAGAGACGTAAAGCGGTATTATGCTGAATATCACATCCAAAGCCAAAGCTTATCCTGGACTCCTCTTTGCTAAGACAGCCAAGTTCATACTTCAAGTTTCACGTAGCATCACACTGGCTTATCAGAGCTACTGAGTACAGCATTTCAGGGGCCAGGGGCTCTTTGACTAGTTACTGAACATATCTAAACCAACAGCTGCTAGTTAAATCCAAGTTAAAAGAAAAGGTCCTTCTCTTGAAGTGCATAATGGTTTAAAATTAAAGATGCCAACAGACAGCCTAGGTCACGGTAGTCCAGACTGGGACTGCATTGGGGAACTCACTCTGAACTGTTAATACTGGGATGAGCACTAACTTCTTTTAGCTACTGTCCCCTACAGCTGCATTGAAACACTAGTCTTTCATGGTTTTGTTTTGGACTTTGGACCAAGCAGTGGAGGGTGATGTACTGCCTGTCTTTTTTTAATAAAACATTCATAGAGAACCAAAAGTGAAAACACTTGAAGTTAAGATGCCATCTGCACATCAAAATGAGCCATCACAGGTGCCTTTGTTAATGTCCAAGACGTAATTTAAGAAGTGCCCAACTCTTGAGCTCTCCAGCTGACACAAGGGACACTTTACGGGAGGGTCCTCTGCTGCTCAGTTCTCAGAGCCTCCTCTTGAGCAAGTTCCTCTTGGGCAGCAGGTCGATCTTGTCAGGCCCTAGGCAACAGTCAGCAGTCCTCCCCTTTACATCTCATATACCCCTCCCTGCACAGAAGCTCCCCCATGCTGCTTTTGAGACCTTAATACCCAGGTTAGAACAATACCAGCCCACTCCTTGCCCCCAGACACCTCTATTACATTCGTCCCAGTTGGACAGCAACTGCTTGCATCGTGCTAATTTGGGGGATTCTTCACTGGAAAAGTCTTCAGCCTGTGCTAAGACAGCTTTGTGAGCCTCTTCTGAGAGGAAGTGAAAAGTGCTGCTTTTCAACCAGGCCACAGACAAGTACAAAGATAAGTGAATATAAAAAGCATCCCTGTAGAACCAATTCTAGCAAAGGGTACTGCAACCAGCCTGCAACCCCACTTCTGCAACATCTAATTATTAGTGCTTTAACTAGCAACTTCTTTTTTTTCTTTTTTTTCATTTTCTCTTTTTTTTTTTTATAGAACAGAATTTAGATCCTCAGAGCTTTTTATATACACCTGACAGAGATCAGTTACCCTCCCCTGATCTTGGCAGTGGAAGACATTGTGGAGCTCCTGCTGTAGTCCCACGCCTGTTGTGCAGCTAGTTTTGTTGAGAAGTTGCTCCAGAAACCTGTTTTAAGATCTCTAGAGCTCTCTCCAGTGGCTGGACCGAGAATTAAATACCAACTCTCTGAAAAGGCAAGAGTGAAGTCGACACAGAGTCACAGCTCATGACAAGGCTCTTCCTTTACCCCAGCTACCATCACCACCTTACTCCTAGTCTCCAAGGTATCTGGAGCGTGTGATCTACAAGTCTGGATCACAGGTACTGAGAAGGATATCAAAGTTGCTCAGAGCTAGTCTACAGACCCCTATACAAAGCTCAGAGGGGTCAGCAGACACCTTCCTTCCCACCAAGTCCAGGTCAGGCTCAGTAAGCTGTTCCTGTCAGAGTACATTCTCCGTTCTCAAGTTCAATGGCTTCACACCAATCGCATTCAAAATTCTAAACTCTTAAGAGGGGGGCACTTTAACGGAGCAAAGCGTTCAGTCAAATGTTACAAAGTCAAGCCAAGAGTTCTCATTTCAATTTTTGGTGTTGTTCTTTCAATTTTTTTCAATGTGTCTGGTGGAGACACATCCCAGTCTCAGAGCCAAGATCCCAAGAGAGAAAACTGTCAGTGCAGTTCTGCTGCACATTATAAAAATACCACCAGCAGAAGGAAGCAAAGTCATGAGACAGTTTTCAATGACATCTCCAAACACTGAATAATTACAGCTGTGTGCAGCAGAGACGCTGTTGGAAGGTGGTAAAAGCATCTAGCGAATCAGAGAAAAAGCATCCAGGTTCAGCCCCGAGCTCTGTCACCTGTGGTCGCACTGAGGTCTGTGGTATTTAGTGTACCCTGTACATTAGTTTCCCAGCTGTAAAACACAGAACACGTTCCTGTCTCACAGGAGGAAAAAAGGGTTAAAAAGCCATTAATGCACTGTGGAGTGCTCAAACACTTTCTTGGGTCTCCTCCAGCAGCAAGAAGGAAGGAAGAGACCCTGTCAGAATTGTAGAAGTTTTGCTTGTACAAATAAGTACATAATTTAGGCCAGAGAAAACAAAGTGAAAGAAGTTGATACTACTTTGGTGACAAGCCAGGCTACTGATGCTGCCTATTCTATGATAGCCTCAGTCTGCTAGAAATACTCCCACATTCACAATACTAAAATGCATTACTCAATATTTACATAAATATGATTTTTTTTTTTTTTTTTTTAAATAAACTTTGTGGCATTGGGTGGTGGGTGTTTTGGTTTTTTTTAAACTTATAGACCATTAGGGTAGATCACGACAATGTCTGAAAAGCTTAGATCTCTATTTCCAGGCTGATTCTTGTGCAGCTGAAAACAAACATGTATATTTATGATGTTATCTGTAGTCTACAAAGAAGCCTCACAAAGCTGTCAGATCTATATAATAGAGAATGCTATTCAACTATGCATTTTTCCTCAGATTTCATTGCAACATTCCTACAAGTCCTTTCAAATGTAGGCAACAACATGTTTTACATATTGAAACAAATTACTGCAAATGTAATGTCAGTTTATTCACTATTATGCCCAAGATTCATGTACGCATGTCACTTCATATGGCTACATCAGATGCTTAATCTGTACCTGGAGGTAATGAATACTATACAAATATGTCATGTTAGTTAATAGACAATTATTAAGCTGAAATTTTCTGGCTCTTTGCCACATCATTTTAAGCAATGTATTGTCAACTAAATTATAAATCTCTTGACCCTTCACCTGTCATCAACATTTGCGCATTACCAATATGTTCAGCCTAAAGCTACAATGCAATTAGTCATTTAAATTGCAGATATCTTTCACACATACGAAGAATTAAGTTCATCTCTAGCACAGAGAAGGCACAACATGGGCCAATGAACTGTATTTCTGAAGTGTGTGAATGGCAGTCGAGAATATTTTTGCCTATTTACATGGGAAAAAATTCACATCAAGTGTATGGCCTAGACTGACAGCAGCCAGGAAATTCAGCGCTGAAATTGAAACTTTCTAGCTGACAGGACTGTGCTTAGGTCTTGCAGCAAGTAAGAAAGATGCTGAAGCCATATTTTATAATTGCAGTAACACTTTTAGCTCCCCTCTTCCCCAAAGGTATGACCACGCTGTAGACTCTTCAATTGTTCCGACAGCCTGAATAAGAACCAGAAACTGAAATCAAGTCTGCATATGTTAAACGCACGCAAAGTAGAAAAAAAGAAAAAACCTCCTGTATCACTTCAGACCTAAATCTCAAAATGGGCTGGGGGAAGGGCTGGTAGAGACAGAGACACACAGAGAAAGAGAGGGAAAGTGCAGAAATAGCTGTTGTAGCCTGGCTCTGAACACCTACTTACATGCAAGTAGTATAGGTCCAATTTAAAGTGATTGCTTTTAAATTCATTTTCTGCAGCTTTTAAGAAAATACTTCAGCAGACTACCATGTACCAATGCCAAGCACCAGCCAGCAGCCTCTCTGCGCCCCACAGATATTCAGGGAGCAACAAACCTATCATCTGTTCGCTACAGAGCCAACTTCTTTGTTTAATTCACATTTAGACACAGTCATGTCCTTAAATTCACATTTAGACACAGTCATGTCTTTAACATCAATACTGAAGTTGATGAATTATGCTAGCGTGTCCTCTCATCAGAAGAGCTTATGACCAGAAAGGCATCAGTAACTTCTACAGCTACCGTTTATAAGAGTGTAAAGCCAGATACCCCTTAATTACCACATAACCCTTCCACAAATGCCAAAAAACCAAGAGTGATTTGATTGCCACACAGTGGAAAAACCAAAACATCTCTCTCTTCCCTAAACATTTGGAAGAGTTGGGGATTTTTTTCATTCTGCAGAAAGGTATTGTTACTTAAAAGCTTAGCTCTTCCCAGGTCAGCCTAAAGAGCATTTCCAAGGCTTAAACATGCACCGCATACAGAACGTGTTTGATCAACATGCATACCGGCATCCTAAGCTGTAAAGCAAGAAGGGTAAGTTTAAGTTCTGCTAACAATGATCAGATGTGGCAGAGACCTTGCCCTAAAAGAGAAGACAACAAGCTTGTTTCCTCCACCCACAATCAATACCAAAACGGAGCAATGACCAGTGTGGCAAACAAGATATTTCTCCCATTTCTTCTTGCTAAACTTCTTCCCAGAAGGAGAATACAAGCTTATTTGTGGACTGCTGTATTAGAAGATGTGGAAATATCATGTTATTTTATGCACATTGGCCAGAGGTAGGAGTTTGACAGAAAGAAAGTACTTGAATGGCTCTGCACTGACCCCAGGATATCAGCTGCATCATTTACTTCTGCAGCAACTACTTGCAGTAGCCCAGGTTTCCACAGCAGAGCTAGACTATGGGTGGCAAGGCAAGACCCACATGTACTAACAGAGCAGCCAGTCTTGGTGGGGGACAGAACAGCCACAAGCAGTATTTGGAAGGAGGAAATTTCTTTTGCCATTGGGTCAGGCAAAAAAGAAAGAAAAGACACAAGATTTACCCCTGAGACAGTCAATGTGACCAACCTGGAAGAAAGCAAGGGAAGGACACACCACCAACAGCACTTTGGGGCAAGACAGACTGCATCACTTCCAAGCAGTTAATGTGTTACCATTGAGCCAGAAAATGGATGAGAAGCAAGCAGTCTCCCCTCAAAAATTACACAGAAGTGCAGGCATCCAAGCAAGTTTTCCTGCATAAGCAGAAGAATGGTCCAACCACAGTCTTCAGAAGCTGACCATAAGAGTAACAGCCACTCTCCTAACTCTACTTTCAAAAACATATCCAGAATTTTTTTTCATCCCTTCTGCATGATACCACACAAATATACTGCTCCCAGTTCAAGGCCAAAGATGGGCTGGGATCCAGGACACCTTTCGATAGAAGGAAAGAAAGTTTAAGGACTGAGAACTGCAGCCTGTTTCCTCACAGAAAAAAGCTTTAAATATCTGCAAGAGTTTTCAAACTTCTAAGACTCCAGTTACAGTGAGAATGAGACAAAGCTGCTTCCAAAATAGCTTTGTCATCAGAAAAGCAGTAAAACTTAATCCAAAATAATCCTTGACTATTTCTCAGCATTGAAAACATTATGGGGCATGTTACCAACCAATAAAAACTATGAAACAGAACACAGAATCAGGAAATTAAATCTGTGGCTTCAAGTTTACTTTTTTCTGATTTGTTTTAGATGTGTTCTCCCTTCTCAATACGAGTTATTTTTCAATTCTGCCCACCCTTTAATTCATTACTGTTCACCACATGCCCCCCAAAAAAGGCAAAGAGGTGGGTAACAAATACACAACCCCAAAAACACATATGAATGAAATCCAGAAGCCTCTTCCCCTCATTGTATCCAAAAGTGTCCAGAGGGACCAGAATGAGAGAGAAGATATTACCACCTCTGGAATACAAGTAGCACCAATTAACACATTTTCACAATAGAGGGATTTTCTTACCAGCGCTTTCTCAAATTACTCTTTCTGACCAATACCATTCAGATGTTGAATTGCAGTGAAGAGAACATGCAAAACTATCCAAACAAGAAGGGGAAAAGAATTCCCATTATACTGATGCCTTTTTTTAGTTTTTTTTTTTAATTAGGCCTAGAGCATTAGCCTTATTTTTTCATTCCATAATCATCATGGATTTGCCCCTACTGCTATTTCAAGTTTAGCGATACGTAAGCAATAATTATGGCAACATATAGTTTACCCTTTTTATATTGCTTTTAGGTCCAAATTAGTTGACAGACACTCCTCTGGGCAAGAACCTCTTTCTTTATTTGTTACCTCCCTCACTATGAGGTGATGTGGCTGCTGGTAAGCAGGCGTCTAGCTGTAAAGCACATGCTTGTGTCACCACATGTTCTAGTTCTCAGATTAAAATAATACATAATAGGTCTCCTTAAAAGACCAAGTAAAGAAAGCAGAATCTCAGAGAACAAGATAAGATGGATGTGCAGGAATCAGGCATCCAACTATCCCAGGAAAAAGACTTTCCAGAAGAGATGCAAAGTCAGGTGGCAGAGCGTGGAAAAATAGACACCTAGGGCTGAAGAACCATCCCAGTTAAACACAGATACTCATTTGTGGAGAAAGGAAACATAGTATGCTAACAAAATTCTGTTCTTAGCCCTTCACACTTACTGTTATTGCAACAGAAGGTAGCAGATCCATACCAACCCAGGCTGCTGAGCTGCACTCTTCCAGTACCCATTACATTTTGGTACTGAATAAAGAAAGGCAAATATGTAGCAAATTTGCTTACAGATTTTCACTTTTTTAATACATACTGTAATGATTATTTCTTCCCTGTCTCCCCAAATACCTTAGGGCTTCAGTTTACATCAATAATGGCTTGAAACAATTCCTTTCCTTTAATTACTGCAGTAGGCAACGATACAAAGAAGCTGAACAGAGTCAACTTTGCTCTAACACAGACGTAAGAGATACAAACATTGTACAAAGAACATTATCCAAGGAAAGCTGAAGTCTTAGTTAAAAAAATTAAATGCAGTTAGCATCAGTGATTTCATTCAATACTGTCAAAGGATCATTCATATTCAGGAATAACTTCTTCCATCATACCTGTCTACCAAATTATTAGGCTTTAAAAAAAAAAAAAATGGTCACAGGAGTATTATGCAGATTTACTCCTTGCCATTGCATAGTCAGGAAGTTCTGACATTTAAGATTACTTGAGAGTAAAGCTGTCTGTGTTTGCAATTCGAAATGAGAAAGCACATCCTGCCTGTTTAAATTATTCTCAGACAGGTTGCCCAAAAAGATGATTTTAAAGATGCCCAAATGTGTATCAGCCTAAGGCCATATTGTACTTGCTTTCAGTTTCAAAGACCTCCTTTCATCTCTGAAGAATGGAATGTTGTTTACTGCTCAGGATGTTCTGCCATGTTATCATGAATGTATTACAAATGTTCTGCTTCTTGAACTAGAGAGTGTTTGTCAAAACCATTCTTTATTCTACATGAGAAGTCTTAAGCCTTTTATAAATCTTGCTCAGATATATTGGGACACTTAAATGTCTAAGTCTAAACATCCTTCTCAAGTTTGCTACCCTGCATAATTTCACAAAAAAGAAAAAAGGTCTGCAGAGAATTGCTTTCTGGTGGCATGAAGCCTAAGTACTACGCACTGGAATGCAAGATTGCATGTGAGACACAAAAGTAGTTGCACTAGCAGAATTACTTTCACCTACTGCCCTTACAACTCAGTCTAGTAAGGCAACCTATGTGAGAAGCATCTTAAAATACAGCAGGTAAATTTGTGACAACAAAATGCTCTCAAGGTTTATGGTCAGTTTTAGGCACGTTATGTCCACATTCTTTTAAACTGGCAATGTAAATAATGGATCACCACCTTTTAATAGCAACACTGTTATCTGTTTCACTTTGGCACAATCTCATGAAGCTTTTAATAAAGCAGACACACCGCAGATGATGAGAAATAACTGAAAAGTACCTAACAGGCAGACTTGTTAAATATTCAGAAACAAATCCGGCAATAATTACACAAAACCACTATGAAGAACAGGAGTAGTTACTCGATAGAAGCTTGGGGGAAGAGGAGAAAGGGATGAGGAAAACTTCTTCTGCTAGACTCATTTTTTCAAGTTTTTCCAGTGGTATTGTAAAAAAACACTGTACCTTCAGTTTCATGTGAAAGTGCATTAAAAAAACTTCAAAGTAGTGAAGAATGGCTGCTCAAAAGCTGGGAACGCTGCTTTCTACAGCTTGTTTAGATAGAGATTCCTTCACTTCACTTGCAGTAAACAGGGAGCATTCAAGGAGCTAATTGTGTCTCCACATCAGAAAAAAGAAAAAAAAAAAAAAAAATAAAATCGGAGAAACAAGTCTACCTCACCTCCTTAGAGAGGCCTCTTGTCACCGTCCAGACTGAAGGAAAACCTACAGGACAGACGCCACCACTGTCTCAGTTACATTGCAAATAATTGAGCTTTATACAAGCTCCTTCCAGACTTCAGTATGCAAAAACGCTGGAGTATTTTCAATCCTAGCATATATTTAAGCTTCCTAGGCCACAAGAATGAAAAAGACTTAAGGTTTGTCAGAAAAGACAACTTTACCACCACTTCTTCCACACAAGAGTTACTTTCCAGGCTTCTGTTCACTGTGCTTGGGTCACAAGCCAACCAGCCATTCACTTGAGCAACATGGAGGCTTCAGGAAAAAGAGGGGCAAAACTGGCAACAACACTTGAAGGACAGCCTGCAACACATTTCTCCTGCCTCCAGCCAAGATGATGATCACTAACAGAAGTAGGCTGTCAGTCTCCTTGGAAAGAACTTCTGCATCCCTGTAAGCTTCCCAGGTCCTGGAAACAGTTAATCTCCAGCGCAACATTAAAAGATTTGTTCAGACCGAGATTTGTTAAAAGCACCTTCAAAGCACTTTTAAAATGCAGCATGAGCCAGAAAAGGTGATCTGGCTCACTGCAGGAACTGAATGGTCTAGCTTTATTAATTTATTTACTGCTTTTTGGGGGGATCTAGCCAAGGCGAACTCACAACATATTTGAAAAGAGTCCCTATGCATTGTGCATGGGAAAAAGTCCACAGCCAAATATCAAAGCAAGAGCCATTTCAAAAACCATGCAAAATAGCCATCATGACTTCAACTGAGGGGCCATGACAACTAGCTGCTGTGGAAGACCACCACAGCTTCATTACCCTCCACTGCAGATGGAAGTTTCCCTGAGCCATCATTTCATTCAGTCCTTTACACACAGTGCTCTTATCCACAGTTCTTCCTATAACACACAATTAAGCATCCCAGAAACAATCCTTGCAAGTATCTAACACATGGACTAGTTTTCTTACAGTATGTAACCAGCCATTTCATGGAAGAGAATTCTCACTTCTTCCTACAGAGAAGGCTAAAAATAATGCAGTATGAAGGTACAACAACATACAACTCATCTCCGTACCTCCAGCCCAGATCCAACGTTTGATGAATCCAATGGTCTTTTCTTCCTTGGTCCAATGGCTGCCAAAGCTGTGAGGTTGGCTTCTCTTTGTTGCATTTGTGCTAACTCCAATTGCTGCATCTAATTTAAAAAGAAAACACCTACATTAATTATGATATACAGTATCCTAAAGGTTTTGGTTCTCTTTATGGCAGCTTCAGACAGCTCTGCAGTCCCTCCTGAAACAATGTATTTCACAGCATCTTTTCCTGTCTTTCTGGACACTTTTGACAGATTGCAATACTCAGTCATGCTTAGAGCCTTGAAACACTAACGGCGTTAGATAGCACTGTGTAAGTAACACTTTTTATGGAGATTGCGTTATGGTATCAACGCAGCCTTAACAGGAGCCTTGCTGCTGGTTCCCCAGCTCATAAGCTTTGCCAGTTCTGCTTAACAGAAAATACTGATTAGAACTGGTTTATGAGGCTGGATTGGTATTAAAAGTTGAAGTTACTGAGTTCTGTGAACTGGACATATTAATTCAAAATCTCAGTTCATGACTGCACAAACAAGACACTCAATTTCTTGTATTACCTGAATCCAGCACTCAATATTGCCATTCTGAAACATCTTATTATCCAGCTGAACAGGATGTTGTCATTTCACTGATATTCTTTCTTTTCCTAGTACATATTTGAATCTTCAGGCGTATCTGAAGCAAGTTAGAGATACACTGCACATATTTATTTTCACTCACCTCCAAAAACTGTTCAACACAAAGAAATCCTTAGAAACAACCTCCACCTGGGTTAGGTAAAGTTGGGATGGGTGAGAAACCCATAGTCAAGAGGATTTAAAAAAAAAGTTTTATCTCTGCATTTTGAGCTACATACTACTTCATTCTATTTGATAACTATAGCTGCCAGCTGCTTGGAGCTCAACCCAGTCAAAGTCTGCTAATAGACCTACTAGCTTGGATTGGCCACCTTGCTAATGCAACCATGCTGCTTTCAGATCCACCAGCTGTCCACAACTTGGAGCATGGGTGGAGGGGAGTGCTTACTCTCTCTGTAGAGAAGGAAGCTTTTCTATTTACTCAGGTTGAGTTTGTCCTTAAACACAAACCTCTAGGTTTGATGTTAATCTTTAAATGATCCAACACGCAAGTAGAACAGCTCCTTGGCCCCAGGACTTACAAAATGTGTTTGGATGGGAATTCTCGACATTCATGCATGTCTGTGTCTTTAAATAGAGGACAGCCATATCATGGTAGCAAAGAATCCAACTCTCCTCCCTTCCCTCAACCCCGCAAATCATTTAAAAAAAAATTTAATTAGAATTCCTCATTCAGTCAGTACAGATATTTTGCTTACTAAGCTTGCAATACTGTATGTTTTTGCTTGCTTTTCAGCTCTCAGAGATCCCACTTGGAGAAGAGATTCAGCTGGTTAAGAACTGAGCTTGTAGCACCTCCAGAGCATTACTCCCCCACTTGCTACTACTTAAGTAAGAATCCACACAAAAAAAAAATACTGTGGGGGTTGGGGGGCAGCTTTTTTTTGTTGTTGAGTTTGTTTTTTGTTTGGGTTGGTTTTGGTTTTTCTTGGGGTGGGTTTTTTTTTTTTTTTGGCAAGTCTGTTATTTTACTTCAGATTGGTAGACTCGTTCTTTCTTTAGTGATGTGAAGCTGCCACCATCAAGTATTGCAGCTAGCTAAGCTGTTTAAAGCAAAATGGTATTTCAGGGCAAGATTCCTAAAAGGACATCCTGCCCTGAAAGACTCAAACTACACATGCTCAAGATTTTTCAACAGAAATCAGGGAATGCAAGAGTTTGACATACATATGTAGACAGTAGTCAGGTTTTTGTTTTTGTTTTTGGAAGATGAGACAAATGATTCAGTTATGAAAACAACATCATTTGCAAGTGAGCTTTGATCACACTATGTAGGCTTTTCCTTACAGAAATGTAGTAGTACTTCTTCAATGCTAGATACTGTCATTCACTTACCGCACACACTATTCCTGCTTTTGGGTACAGTGTAAACATTTATAACCGTATTTATCAGAATAACTTCAGTTCTGAATGGGGTTTTTTTTGTTTGTCTTTTTCAAAGTATATAGTATTGCATTCAAGAATGTTTTAGAGACTGTAAGGTTTTATGTCCCTTAAACTTGAAAACTACAGTTCTGCAATTGTCTGACATTACCTCCAGCTGGCCTAGCATAAGTTGTTTAAGATAAACTTCCTTTTAATCTCAGTCTTAAATATGTATATTTACATTCAGGAACACATTGCAACCAATCGGGAATGGGGGAAATAAAACTAAATCTGAAAAAGTAACTTGAAACTTCACAAACTCTGTGAAACACTGAAGCTTAGAAAATATTTTTATGTGATGTCTTCATCACTCCCTGAATTAAACCATCAGGTTGAGGGAGGTGATTCTCCCCCTCTACTCCACTCTTGTGAGACCCCACTTGGGAGTACTGCGTCCAGCTCTGGGCCCCCCAACATAAGAAGGACATTGACCTGTTGGAGCAAGTCCAGCGGAGGTCCATGAAGGTGATCAGAGGGCAGGAACACCTCTCCTATGAAGAAAGGCTGAGAGAGTTGGGGTTGTTCAGCCTGAGGAAGAGAAGGCTCCGGGGAGACCTTACAGCAGCCTTCCAGTACCTGAAGGGGCCTACAAGAAAGCTGGAGAGGGACTTTTTACAAGGACATGTAGTGGTAGGGCAAGGGGTAATGGCTTTAAGCTGAAAGAGGGCAGATTTAGATTAGATATTAGGAAGAAATTCTTCACCATGAGGGTGGTGAGGCACTGGAAAGAGGTTGCCCAGAGAAGTTGTGGATGCCCCAATCCCTGAAAGTGTTCAAGGCCAGGTTGGACAGGGCTTTGAGCAACCTGGTCTAGTGGAAGGTGTCCCTGCCCATGGCAGGTGGGTTAGAACTAGATGATCTTTAAGGTCCCTTCCAACCCAAACCATTCTGTGATAAATTGGGAGCAATAAAATGCTGAGATTCTTTGGCAGAGGCATGTGCTGACTTCCAGCCCCAGCTGCCCAGGTCTCCAACACCTGGAGCCATCCCTACTTACAGGCAGCTCCAGAGCATCCCCACAGAAGTACACCTTCCTGCTAGCAATGTAGTTCAGTCATCACAGTGGTTGTATGTACACCACAGTCTTCTTGCCTTGAGAAGAGGTATTACAACATGCCATGCACAAGGCATCTGTCTGGGGGCAGATTAAATTCCAAAAGGCTCCAGTGGCAAAGAAAACTATATGGGGAAGGATGATTTGCTTTACTTTTAAGAATCATTACACTTAAAATGAAAAGGACTTTTAAAACCATTAAACTTAACATAAAACCAAACCAAAACAAAAGCCTTTATTAGCCTAACCTTGTGCTTCCATCCCTGGGAGTCATTAGAAAACGTATCCCCCCTGCTCCCTCAACCCCACAGAACACATACAAACCAGCTTCGCTGCAGTTAGACATGTCAAAAACAGGTGGCTGCTGAACATTTGGTCACTGGCTTGAAGCAGCATTGAAGTAAGATCCCCTCTCCTTTTTGTTGGGCTCATGTTGATGGGCAGCCATGGTAAAGACCGAGGACAAGAGGCAGAACTATGCATTAAATACCAAGGGGGCTTTGGGTAGGCATCAGCATGGGGTGGAGGGGATGGGGTGGGTTGAATTCCTCTTGGTAGCATACCAGAATGCTGCTTTGGCTGAGGACTGGGTGGTGCCTGGGCACCATCACCATTTACCCCGCGCATCAAACTGACAAAGTATGCTGTCGACACAGAGGCCCCGCAGGAGCAAGCACTGCTGCTGGAGGGCAGTGCTGGCAGAAAACCTTCCGATACAAAGGACGGCACGACACTTGGTGGACAGTGTGAAAAAGATGAGCTTTCTAGAAACAGAATTGATGCATCTTTGACCACACTGTTCCCAAGACGACGCCGGAAACGCATGTCATTACCATCATCTACTCTCCCCGATATATTTTCCACCTCAGAACCAATCAAAGGATTTTTCAAATCAGGCAGAATCTCACCAGGGTTTTGGAGCAGAAGAAAAAAAGAAATCATAGTCTTGTTGCATTCTAGACATCTCAGGGATTTTTCTGAGAACATAATTAAGACAAATGAATTTAAACAATCTCCATAATGGACTCAACAGATCCCCATTAAGTAATATGGGCAGGCATCCAAATTACCCTGCTGAAACCAGCAAAATCATCTTTTCATCAAGTTTTGTTTCATTAAAAAGTGTGAGATTAAATGTCCAAACATTGTGTGAGCAGTTAAAAGCACAGGATAAGGAGAAGACAGGCAGATAACATCAAGGGATACCCGAGGATACTGTCTGGCTAACTACTGCCGAATTTTCCTAAACAAGATTAGGAAAGAGCAAGAGGCAACTATGTTGAGTCAAATCTTTCTTTAACAGACAGTTTTGTAGCACACAAGTTAGGGCAGAAAGATCACTGCAGCAAGTGAAAGACAGTAAAAATATTACACACTTTATTAAAATATAAAACAGAGAAGCTGCATCTAGTATTGTCTCCCTTCTGGGGGCCAGTTTTACTAATATTGGTGTCTCTGACTAAAATAGGATACAAATAGGAACTGTCAAACCCAGGTTTGTATCTTGAAAACAGATGATTCTTTTCCCTTGAAGACAGAAGTGTGTAATGCCAATTCAAGAGAAGCACAGGGAACCTGCCATACACCGGACTCACAAACTAGCAGGTTTCCCCTTAACCTGACCTACTTCATCTGCTGAAACATGCTGCTGTTCCATCACGACACAGGAGTCCAACACATGTTCTATTCAAAATTCATTCCTCAAGAAGGGCATTGAGAGGGGACAGTCTCCAGGCGAGAGGCAAATGAATGTTCATGTTCCTTCTCCCCCCTTTCCAATTTTTACATACACTAAGAATTGCAGTACAAAGAGTTCTAAAAACCTGTGTATAAAGATCAAATTACTATGAAAACGTCTCAGAACTTGTAAAATAGTCTTTGTTGCTGCTGGCCTTTTTAATAATAAAAATAGGGTTTAAAGTCTGGTCTTGCAGCAAGCAGGAATCTCTAGGGTGACACAATAACCATTTTAGTTAATCTGACCTGCAGCACAAATCAAGAAGTAAGGTATGTTTTAAAGTCCTCCCTTACAGTGAAATGGCATTTGCAGCATGGCTGTAATCACACAAAATGAAAGGTTTTAAAATTGACCTCTCTGTTCTTCACTCAATCCTCTACTGAGAAAGAGCTTCTGTGACAAAGAAAAGAAATATTTTTCTCACTTATGTCTCATACTCCACATTTCAGAAAATATGCAAAATCTACTTTTACTACTACACCAAGGACATTTTTTGTGGCATTTTAATATTAAAAATTAAATTTCAAGTTGCATAAGAACACAAGAAGTACTTCAGCTATGAGATGCCGAGACTTTTTTTTAAAGCAATACTGCAAGTTAGTTTTAAACCCTTTCAGTTATGAAGTACATGATACGTGTACCACCTGAGTGGTTGTTCGCATTATCAGAGCTTCAATAATTCAAGTTATGCAAATCTCGCAAGATTTTCCCTAAACACTGCAAGGAAGGATCCCTTAAACACAACTGAAGAAAGGAAAAAGTAGACTCTACTACAAATAAAGGCAACTAATTCACAGTAGCTAATCCATGATGTGTACAGCAGCAGGTGGCTGTATTATCAAAGGGGGGAAACAGAAGAGCTACCTAGCTGAATATAGATGTTCACCTTCGAAAAGGAGTAACGAAAACCCTCGTGTCCGGTCACAAAGCACCCAAAGCAGAACAGGGTATTTGGTATAAGCCTTCATAGAAGACAAAGCACATAAAACCTTACTCTCTAGATCCTCAAGAATAGTTTTACCAGGGAAGACTTCTCTAAAGGTAGAGACAAGAAATTAAGCATCTGTATTAGCCAGGGCTCACAGAGCAGTAACAGGTCTGAGGTTAAAGAAAAGCCGAACAGGTGGCACTTGTCCAGCACGATGCTGGCAGATGACATGCATCTCAAGAAATTCACACCACTGCCCATTTCTGCAGGAGCTTCAATCTGTAAAGTACTAGGAAATAAATGAAGAGAGATTTCTTTTCTCCACTTCTCGGATTTAAGTGCTAGGAACTTATGTTTGGAAAAAAAACCACAACCCAAAATAGTCTCGGCAATGCAATAATAAATAAATACAGCCGTATGGATGTAAATGAGCCCAGAAGTAATCCTGGTAAGACAGATTGGGAAGCTAAACACCACAGTTCTGGACTTCGTTACAATTAATATAAGGGAAAGACTAAAAAGCCTTTGTACAAGATACTGGGTTTAATACCAAGAGAAAAGTGGGGATGTCTCCACATATGACATTGTAGGCTGACAGAGTATGGGACAGATTAAATAAAATATTTAAAGTAACAGAAGAACTGGCAGGAAAGAAAACCAGGGAAGACTGAAGACAAGTTAATGTATGCCTAAGGGTTATGTGTGCTATCCAGCAATAAGTACATCAGGAGTAATAAAAGCACTAAAGTAGATGAACAAGAATTTGTATAAGACTTGCGGGGGAAAAAAAGCAAGGCATATAAGCATACAAAAGAGGCAGAAGCCCCTGATTCTTTCAGCTTCCACAATAAAGAAATGAAACAAATTAATGAATATTAAAATTCAAAGTAAGTCAAAGCAACTGTGACCAAATATCAACATTTACTTTTTTCTAGCTTGCATCTGTGAAAAAGGAACCTGAACACCTACATGAGTCTTTACTATTGCCCTTTATTGTATATTTTTAAAGAACTAAATATCGAGGTACCTTTTAAGTGGGGCCACTTATCCAACTGAAGTGAATTCTCTCTTCTTTCTATCCATTCTTTTTTCTGACCATCTTTTTCAAAGTTTCACTGGGTTTCACTGTGTCCTCCATTTAGTGTTTTGAAAGTTTTCTACTGCTCCTAGTCACTTCTCCCTTCATTGTCTTTGGAAAAAACAAACTCCAATTTTTTCGCATTCCCTTTAAGCATTTTAAGGAACTTGTGACGAAAATGAAAAATAAACCTTAAAAATCTGTTTTCAATCCCAAGCCTCTCACACTGGTTGTCATAAAGCTCAATGAGCATTACTGCCTCCAGCCTCTACCTTTCCTATACAAAATTTTCTGCCCTACAGGTTGAATGCAGCTGAATAGCAGACTTCTCATAAGGGGGGCATCCTCTGAGGAAAACTGACATTTGAAGGCTGCATATTTAAACATTTATCATCCTCTCCTCTTGCCTATAATGCAATTTCTCTTCTTGCAATTGCTTCCTTTCAAACTGTTTTAATTAGCCATACAATTAGTTTCCACTGACTTTTCCCTCTGTTGTAATTTCTATTTAACAGCAGAAAGGCAGAATAGCACGCACTGGTTTGATATGCAGTCCTAACTTATAATAGGGCTATATAAAATACTGTAGGTTTCTTTCAGGTTAATATTCCACATACATGCTTCAGTGGCAGAACAGCTCCTACCACAGCTGTGTCCCCCAAGACCAAGTGCCTTGTCTGTCTAGAACTAAAGGGTGCAATAAGATGTTTTGGAGAACAACAGAGATTTTTTTCCAGGATAGCCATGAAGTAATCTACCCATAGAAGAAAAAAAATAAAATTCCTTCAGTTGATATTTGATATTCTCTAATACATAAATAACTAGGTCCCCACAGAATTTAAGAAGAAAGTCCAGGATGCAGTGACTTTTTGACTCCTAATTATTTTTTTTTCTTGACTCCTAATTATTAAGAATCTCTCAAGTGTGGAGTGTGTATTTCCTTTTACGAGGGCTTTTTTTTGTTTTGTTTAACAATTATTGATGCATGTCTGTATTCTAGAACACCTGGAGCATACTTTCATGCAGTCTCATCAGCTTGTCTTACTTGGAAGCCCAGCGAAGTTCCTGGGTGCTTAACATTCATTACCAAGCTCTCTCTATGTGTGTTTTCAGACATAGCCCAGGCTACTTCTGTTGCAAGGCCAAGAAAAGGCTATGGCACACCACACCAAAGCAATATATTTTGTAGTTTTTGTTTCAGATGCTATCGCGTGTGAGAAGACTACTCAATGACCATCAGCAGATCTGCACTGTCACAATGGGACAGTGTCCAGCTGTTCCAAGACATTACTTTAAAACCATTCACAGTTCTTCCAAAAGCATGATATTTTGTATGATTTTCAGCTGCTGTAACACTGTGTATTCATTCACTCACTCTTAAGGTCTCAAAGCTGGAGAACGTTTAAGACTTATCTTCCACCTGCAGGTTTCTCCATCTCATCGTGCAGTCCACCCAACACTCATTCCTGGCACAGAACTCTCCGGCTCTCCGTTATCATCTTTCTGTTGTACTTTTAGTCCTAAAATTTCCACTACTAGCAAGGTTCTATTCCAAGGCCATGCTTTCAGCTGGTTACATGTCCATTATAGTCTCTCAGAGAAATTTAGAAAAGGCTATTTTAAAATCCAACAGCAGGCTTAATGGAGTTTTGGGAGGGCTTTTGTTTTTCACTAGATAAAGACAGTTGCTATCATCTTCCAGCCAGCTGGTTTTAGGGTATCCAACGCAGTATCTCAGCTGCTCTTTTCTTACGCTCCTTCAAAACACCAAGATGAATGCCACAAACAGGGATTTGGTTCACTTTTCAGTTTGCTCAATAATCTAACACTTTACAGGATTTCCATCCCTGACTTTCAGCAAGACTCGTAACACAATGAATCTCTGATGATAGCCCTTTGCTATCTGTAAGGCTACACTGCAGGTAAGAAAATTTATGTCTGTTCAATAATCAGGCTTTTTTTCAAAACATGCAGAAGCAGGTAAGAAACACTACAGAACAATAAAGATAATATAAATCAGATAATTAAGCAGAAGCTCTCAGGATGTCACTGAAGGCTCATAAAAAGCCAATTGATTGCGATGAGATCTTATTTTGCTTGCGGCATCTTGTTTGCTTTTCTGAGAGGTTATGGTTAACTAGGGAGTTTCCTTTTCCCCTGCCACAAGAGTGGTCTTAAAGAATTTGAACTATTAGGTCCAGAAGACTAGATACGGAAGCAGCACAAGAAGTGTAGGGAAAAAAGGAAACAAACAGCTTGAAAACGTGGGTTGGAGAGAGCAGGGAGAGCAGCAGAAAAAGAATCAGGTTACAGTTACTTGTTACCTGAGAACGTGAGAGGAAATAAGGGAAAGCGTTAGGATAGACACATGAAATAGAAAAAAAAAAAAGATTATTTTGGAAAAAGATACTACAGAACAACTAAATTTCAGCCATTACCATATAGAACCCAGGAACTCATCAGAATCATGCAGACTTTTTTTTTCAGTGTTTTTGATGGGGTTTGGTTTGTCTCTACAAAAAACCTAGGATTTGCTATTTTCCTCCCCATCAGTTGATACTAAAGGTATTGAATTTTCTCAGCATCTCATCTGCTGCTGTCTTGTAACATCTGTGTCAAAATCATAACAGTAAAATGCACAAGTGCGTCAAGAAGGCAGGAAAAAGGGACTGGGAAGACCTGTGTAGTCCTAAGCGAACAGAGCTGCTGGAAGAGCAAGGAATGGGGCAGGCAAGTCTGCTGTCCATCAGGTGCTTGCTCCACACACTCCTTCCCCTAGTTCAAGATGTGGCTGCTCACCTGTATCCACCGACAGATGCTGCAAGGTGCTACAAGGTAAGAGCAGAGTTGAAGGTAGGTCCTATGGAATAAGCAAAGATGCTGTCAGTACGATACCTGTTCACCTGCTCAACCCCAAGCAGCGATCTTGCACACGTACAATCTGAAAGTTTTACCCAGCCTCAGCCTTAAGCTTCCTGAAGCCATACTACAAGCATACTCACGTTTGAAGATGAGAGACAGAAGTACAAAAGATCAGGGATTATATTTAAATTTACAGTACACACTGTTTAATGCTGACATTTTTACAGATCTTCTGGGATGCTCTGTTCATATGGCATGCTTGCACATTTGACAGTACCCTACACCTACTCAATTTAAGTAAGTTCATTTCAGAAGAAGGATGAAGCCAGAGATGAACTATAAATACAGCTACAAGAATTGCATCAACTGAACATTTTCTTTGTAACTGAAAGTAGAACAGGAAATAACAGAAAGCACCTAAAAAATGTTATGGTTTAAAAGTGCAAGCATCAGGGACAATAAAAGGACTGTATCCTCTCAGCTTGAAGTGGCAGATAAGGCTGAATGAAAAGCAGGGGTAATTTACCCAGACTTCAGGAACGCTGTTGCACAAAGAGCTGGCCCATGAGGTGAGCAAGGACAAAATTCTTGAGTGCACAAAGGAGCAGCTTGGGGCAAGCCTTGCAGCTGTCTCAGAAGGAATGAGCACTTTCTGTAGGTATTAAAATCTGCTGAAACAGGTGAAAAGGGGAAGTAAATAAAGACTTAATTCATAGCAAGCTACATAGACTAAGAAGATAAGAAAGTAAATGACTTAGCATGGATAGGGGAAGTTTGAGGCAATAGGTCATGCAAAAAGGGATGAAAAGGTCACAGCAATTATGTATAGCCTTTTGGATAAAAGAATCCACTGCCCAGTCTCTGGACGTACTACCAGCAATGTTAAGATGTTGCCTCCAGCTGCTGGATGACAGCACATCCTGGATTTATAAGTATTCATTGTTAGGATGTACACTTTGCATTTTGGGAAACACTGCTTTAGAACATGCTCCAGTGCCATTACCCCACACCCTCTCCCCTCTCCCGGGGGTCACCATCTACACATAAAAGACAGCTTTGAGGAAGGAAGGCCCATATCCATTCTTAAAGAACTTAAGCGGATCAGATCAGGCTTTCCAGTGGATACTCAACCAGAGTGGCCTGGAAAGGATCTGATTCCAGCTGACAGAGGTATCAAAATGCCCAAGTATGGTTTCTTAGGAGCAGGCTACACTCACAACACAAGACAGAGACAATGGTGAGCCTTTTCAGGCTTTCATCCCAGTACACACTGTGCTTCTGCATTACCAGTTTCAGCCTTGGGATATTTGTTGATTTTTATTTTGCTTTTATTCCAGCTCTACTGATGTTTGCATTTTTTAATGCAAATGTGTGCTGACCATTTATCTCCAAACTGTCAATAAAGTGCCAAAACATGACCAGCTGCATTTGGGCTCATTTCCACTCAAGCTTGAGACAGTCCTACAGATGAGAAAGCACCCCTGGCACAGAAGATCGGTGTCCTGTGTGGCATGTGAAGCCTGGAGAAGTTCTGCCCGCCTCATTCTCTGGAGAACAAAGCAGCAGGACAGAGGGCAAGGCAATACCAACACAAAGATTTGCACTGTCCCAAGAGGCACATCTGCCTCCTCTTCTTTTGGTGAAGCAGTTGGAGATGGTCTCTGTGGGAGCAGCACAGCATGGAGAAATATGCAGGACAAGTGTTATGAAGGCTGTCTTAGTCTGGCACAAGATAAGATGCACTGAAGGAGGTGAACTCAAGCACTTAGTAGAACACCAAGCACTAAACTTAAGACGCCTTCTCCACTCTGTTGGCTCCTTCTCTGTACACCTATATGCCACTTTTTAAAAGAAATCTCATTAACAATACCAACAAATCTAAAAAAAAGACCCAAAACACATATCTAACTTCTTTCTGTTCTAAATATCCAAATCATGGAGTATTTTTCAAGATCCTACACATTAATGTTCAGAGGAAGAGAGAAAAGAAGCTGCATAAATGAATCACTTTGCAGTGTTTTATTAAAGGAAAGAACCTCTAGAAATGACCAGATGATGCAGAGGTAAAACCACCTACAAAACAAGACAAATTAGCATCACCCACTGATTGTTGATCCTGGTGGCACTAGAGGCAAACTGGGAAGGGCTTTAGGGCAACTTTGTACTCACAGATTGTAAGCATGAAGAAGGAGTTATAAGCAGAAAGAAAGAATTAAAAGAGAGATAGTAAAGCAAATTCCTTCTCTCTCCTCTTATTTTACAAATTTCTTCTACTATGGTGCAAATTCAGAGCATTGATTCTAATACTATTTTACTGGATTTCCATTTGTTTTGCCTGGGCTTCTACATTAATCCAAACAATAAGGGCCTTTAAAGCATTCATAAATAACCTGCTGCTGCTGCTGCTGGCACCTAGGAGCCAAGTGCAGCAATGTTAAGCAACAACAAATTTCATAGTTCAAGAGGCACAGTTAAGGAAAAAGGTTGCTCAGAAAAACACTCTCATTTAGCACAAAGATCCTTAAAAATTGCATTAAATCAGTCAAGTAACTATAGAAACCAATTTCTTCAGCTCTGTATCACACGTCTCACACCTCAATTGTCTTTATTATCGTCTGCTGTCAGATCCTTAATCAGAAATGTGAACAGGCTTGATGATTTATTCAGCAGGGAAAAGAATCTGTAGGTCAAGTGAAAAATTTCACACACACATACACACGCACACACATCTTCAACCTTAGGTACTTTCATTTCATTCTGTTCCCAGTAGCTCTGGGGGCAACTCCAGTGAGATCCAATATTAAGGCTCAATTAAAATAAGCTCCAATTAGTGGAGCTTTTTTCTCTCAGGCTAGAAAAGTCAGGAAATGGATATTGGGAAATGTAAAAAGTCAGCTACTGAGAGGAGGCTGCAGACATAAATGAACTTATTTGTTGATTTCTACAGTTGCTATGCAGAGGCCTCTGGGAGTAAAAGCTTAACCAGTCTAAGCCATAAACTAAAACCCCTGCAGCTAAACATGAACTGTGTGAAACAAGGGCTCCATTCCAGAACAGAAAACTGCTGGGCCCAGAAAATTAAAAGCCAGAGGCGTTTTCCATTTAAAACTAAATCCCAGTACCGCCTCCCAGCCAAAGAATTATAAGCAGTATCAGATTTACAAAACGAACAATTACCCTGGAAAAATGTAGCCTATTGTACAGTCCCAGATGCTAAATCTCAAAGTTTCTTTTTTTTTTTTTTTCTAATCCCACATTATATTCCTACCAAGTGTACTGCTGCAGTTTACAAAGGACCGTTTCTAGACAGGACTGAAACTACAAAAATAAAATGTTAAAAAAGAGAGCTCATAATTCATTGACCTCATCTGAAGCACTGCCCTTGCCTGTGGCAGTTCCTGTCCTTCCCCAAGGCCTCTGCAAATGGTATGCAGCAGCAAAATAAACCCTGACCTAATTGCCAGGACAGGGCTGCCAACCTTCTCTCAACACAAAAAGGCAAGCATGGTAACTGGAAAGTCCTACCTCTTTCGCTTTCTGCTTTAACCGCAGTTGCTCTGGATCTTCTTTATTGGAACGGCTCTACCAAAGGAAGAGGAAAAAGATTGAATAGAAATTACTGGCATCCAAACACCATCGTATCCGTTAAATATTTAATAAATGACAATTTTCTCTGGTGATTGAAAGATTTAGCTTCAGGGGCGAATGCCTTAATCCAGGCTGGCTTCCCTCCCCCTCCACGCACATACACGCACCCCCCTCCTCATCTGGGCCGTCTGCCTCTGCTCTAGCCTGAAGCAAGATTAAGCTGAAAATGATGCTAACACTGTCAGTCAGGTCCAGTCTAGGCATGATGTTGTTCATGTCAGCAGCAGACACTTAAAAAGGACAGGAAGTATAGGAAAGAAAGGGAGTCGTACTCGCGCAAGTACAACATGACTCTTTCAAGTCCAAGGGGCCCAGAATTCAGCTTGAAACAGAACCAAAAAAACAACAAACAGAAGATGATCACATCTGATGGAGCAACACCTACTGAATTTTCTTTTGCTCCTGTTCTTGAGGGGAGGGAAGGGGGAAGAAGGGTACTTATTCTGTACTAGCAGTGGCTCCATCAGGGGTTCGCAGATGCTAGGGTACCAGCTCCAAGGCTAGCCCTCTGATCTGACTACAGAAAACAAATACATCTGGCAGGGTGGTGGATCTCACCAGTCTCCAGCTGCTGAACCCAACAAGCACAGTGAACCCACATTTTCAAACAGTGCCATACACAGATATGGAGAAAGACATACCAAATTCAGAGCCAGAAACAGAGCCAGGAAGGATGTTTACAGCTATGTGAATACTTCTTTTATTTCATTTTGACCAGTAGGAGTAATCTCAAAAGAAGAGTTCACCCCACCACACATTTGAAAGAACTCCTGTGATTTTTTTAAAAGAATGTAAGAAGCTAAAATCCTTTTCTGTATAGCCTAGGCTATCCTAAACATCACAGATTTCCAGTTACAGGGTTAATGGTTACCACATTTAAAGCAGAAATAGGAGAAACCTGAAGATGTTCACCAGACTAAAGGACACCACTACTTGCTTGGAAAGCAAGAAGTGAAGTTCTTACCTTGGCTGCTCGAAGCAACATTTCACGTTCCTCTTCATCCTTTCTCTGCTTTTCTAGGTGATCAAGCTTTTCAAGAAATCTCAGCTGTGCTCTGGTGTCACTAGATACGATGTACCTATCACTCCCCTGGAAAGAGAAGTTTGTTATAGACCACCAGACTTCTATATACACCACTAGAGCTAATAAACCCAATGGGAACAACCTGAAAAAAACAATGCTATTTTTTCAAAGCTGAAAAGTGTAGGCTGTTTTAGAAAGACTTCAGGTCTTCACTGAAGCATGTTTCCTGGCATCTGTGAGTAGTAAGAGGTTATTAAACAAGTGACATTAACAATATCTAGTCCATATTGACTATAACAACAATAAAGTCTTTAAGTCTAAAGGCTAACATTTTGTTTTAAACAGCAACTTCATATCCAGTAAACATACGTAAAAGACTGTCTTCTGGACAGGTGAAGAGGAACAAAAAAAATCCCAAAAAACAAGAATTGTAAAGCAGCAGAACATCACATCTTTCTCCCTTTAATGAGAAAGGGTGAAGAAAAAATAAAATTTGACATTTTAAGTTTCTAGTGTTTGGCGTTATAGTTTCAGCCATTTAATCCAGAATTTGAAATAAGCCTCACATGGTATTTCCAAAAAGAGGGTTTATGGAGTGGAGGGGCAGTTTAGAGCTAGTTATAATGAATCTTGGGGGTGGGGAAAGTGACATAAATTATAACTGGTTTATTATAGCTTTAGGAATACATATTTTTGCCTCAGTGGATGCTCTCAAGTCATAGGCTAGTTTATATTGAAAGGTGACCTGTGGAAGTCATCTGGTCCAGCCCCCTGTGCAAAGCCAGGCCAGTGAATACTGATGAATAGTTCCTACAATAACCCGACACGCATG
Organism: Gavia stellata; assembly: GCF_030936135.1. NCBI lineage: Eukaryota > Metazoa > Chordata > Aves > Gaviiformes > Gaviidae > Gavia > Gavia stellata. The sequence goes on from NC_082596.1 coordinate 50,861,180, forward strand.
CATTGAAACAAGACTAAGCTCCTTTTTGGTCTAAAAAAATAACAATTGGTTAGTTTATTTTTCATACTATTTTTGCCCTCACTGAAAAGTCTGAGTTTAGTTTGACTTTAGAAAGGAAAGAAGACAGAGAAAAGAAAGATCTAAAATGTGGTCAATTGGCAATGAAAAGCTTGTTTTTACTGTTCTGCTCTTCCAAAGTCAGGCTATTTAAGCCATGCAGTGGCCAGAGGGCATTAGGCAAAACAAGGCAGGGAGTCCATTCTAGATGAGGCACGTCTGTGCCACCTGTTTGTACCACTCTCTAAAGCACATCCTAGACTTGTCTTCTTTCTCTGTTACTTTGTGAACTTGTCTTTTCCTGAGAAATTTACCCTTGGGCTTTTACCAGCCAAACACACTATATACTTTCAGCAATCCTTCTTCTACCCTACCCCACCCCAATCTCACACTTTAATGAAGCAACCTTGACACACAACTGTTCCGGAATAAGCACAGTGTATTTTACAGCTATATTTTAGGCAAGGGTGTATTTTAAGTATATGGACTATCAGTGACTTCAGTTGCTAAATTTTTAGTTTTCAAACACAGTATACCCAAACTCTTCTTCCCACACCCAGTCATATACTTTTAAAAGCTGGGAGGAAAGTAGAAGTCTTCTTGTGGGGCACTGTTGTCTCCCAATCTGAATTCTCACAACCCAGCCAGAGCATGAAATCAATCCCTCTTCTGGTATTAAGTTTGGTCCCTTTCAATGAGCCACCACATTGTCATGTATCACCACCTGTGGCTCAGGCTACACCACGTGTTGCAACCAAGGAGGCTTTCTTTCCCAAGCAGAGTCTGTGGCTCTGCAAAAAAGTCCAACAGACCTTTCCCCTCTCTTCTGTTACCGCTCAAGATTTTTTTTATTGCTCCCCACAAAACATACACTACTTCGAGTCAGTCTCAGTACATTAGTACAATTTGTTTTGAAGCAGCAGTTTATAATAATACACCACCATGCCACAATCCTTTTAAAAGGACAAAGAAGAAAGCCATATTACCAGAAGATTATTTTTTCCAAAGTTTAGAAGTGCTTCGTGTTGGAATGCCTGAAGTCAGAGTTAGATACTTACGGTTTTAAAGCTAAATCCAAGACCGTATGCCAATTAGGAACGCAAGCCTCTCAACCAGAAGCACCCCAATGCAGTACCATGAGCTTATATGGGACAACAAATAGGTGCATTCATAACAGCATTTCAGCTCATCAAGAACTATTTTAAGATACCTTATTTCAGGTCTTTTTAGAAGAGGAACACCTGCAGTTATATTTTGTCCTACTCAATAAACTTGTTCTCTGTGATCATTTAACACTGAATTGCTTAGACAGAAAACATTATATTGTATACCTGTTTATAAAGTGTAGCCATTATTGTTATGATGAAGCAAGCTGGATTCAGTTTTTGTCCACATAACAGTTTAACTTGCTCACATAAGGCCAAACTGTCCCCAGCTATAACAGTGCAATCCCAACAAAATTAAAGTTACAAGTATAATTGAGAATAGAATTTAACTTAGTGATAAATAAAGCACTTAACTACAATACAGAGTGTGATTAGATATGTATGTGTCAAAGCTGAACTTGTATATCTGACAGTTAAAAAAGGGGTTTTACTTTAACTGAGCTAAATTTAACCCAGAGTTCACGTCACTATCCTGAAAGAAGCTATTGCTTTCACACAACAATAGTGCATTATTGCATCTGTCTTGTTATGAAATTAATTCCTCCACACTTTTTTTTGTCTTCAAGAGAAATGTACATACTCAAGACTTCTCCACGAATGTGCTCTAAAGCATAGCCAATTCCTACCAAAATTTTTATGTTAGGTTTACACATATTTGAAACACGCAGCACTGAAGCAAAGCATTCCCAGGTATGTCTTTCATGAGAAGAGAGCTGACAACAAATTCAAGAACAGCTATACACCTTGTCTGCAATTTGCAACCTCCTTCCTAGATTGTCACATACATGTAAACGAATCTGAAACCTGACTAAGGCACTCACAGTTTAGCACCAGGAATGTATTGCATGTCCAGGGGCACAAAGGAACACCCCCCCACCCCCACCCCCAAGGAAGCTGCACTCCACTTCAGTCCACCAGGAAAGAAGTTAGAAGAATCCCACAAAGACCAGTTTTCCCCCGAAATCTGAACAGTTTAAGTCATGTTGAACTGCCCTGCTGAGGACAGAGCAGGAATGCAGGCAGTTGCAGAGGCTCAGCTACTATGTGGGAACATATTAAGCTTTGGCTTTTATATAGTCAACCCCTAAATCAAGTTAATAAGAGAAAAGCTTCTGGTAAGTTACTTCTGCGCTCTGCAGTTTGACGGTGGTGCAGGGTGGGTAGGAGGAGGCTGGATGTTTTCACATCTAGGAGTGCTCGCTCCTTTGCTACATTTAGAGCTTACCCCTTAAACCAATGCAGCTGCCACACCATATTGCCCTACAGATAGTGCAGTTTAGGGTTGCAGTGTTTTACTGCTACTGCACATGGGGAAAATGTTTTCATGGAGCAATGTTTATAGCACAGCACTGTACCATGCCTCTCAAAGCCATGTGCTCATGGGCTCCAAACACAGGAGCATGGCAGTCATCTCATGCTGTGCTGAATCCACCCACATCAAAAACGTTTTTTAATCACTGTACTGTTTAGTTGTCATTATTAATTCTGGTCTTCCATATCATATTATGTCACATGCCTACTCTTATACCTCAGCAGTTCGCCAGATTATAGGAAGGAAGTAGCTGAAGACCCAAACCAGCTAGAGAATTGCCTTTATGGTCTTACAAAGGCTCTATAAAGGCACTGCAACAAGAGTCACAGCACAGAGAGCAGCTTACAACAACCTGAAACGTTATTACTACTTCAGATAAGAAGACCACCATGATAGTTTTATCCTAATTAAGTTAGTAACTTTCAGTTATATACCTTTTTTTTTTTTCCCTTAAATCTAGCAAAAAAGGGGCAAAAGTTGGAAAGTCTACATGGTAACATGGTATGAAGCTTTTACCCTGCCAACTCTCTCTCTCTGTAGGGTTACCCATGTAAGCTACTAGACATGAGCTGAGCGAACTGGGAAGAAGAGTTTCCTCAGTATGATCCCATGAATTATTGGCTTTTTGCACCAACTTCTACCCTAACAAAAGTTACCTTGGTTTCACCAAACCTATCCCTATTACTGTCCATCTTTTTGTAACGAAGGTAGGCCAATATGAAGCCTTACAGGGCAACTACTCAGTCCTCTTGGAAAGGCTTTGGATAATTCTCTGAAATACATGGAGTCCACATTGCACACTGGTACCTATCGATAGCCTAGAGGGAAAAAGACGACGGGCAAGCACTACGGGAGATGGAATATAGGGCTGTGTAAATACATCTATAAATACATAACAGGCCTCCAAAACCCTGTAGTGTTCTGTTCTTGAATTTAGATTTCTAAAAGCCCGTCAGCATCTCTCACAATAACATTACTCACAAACACAATCCTGTAGGACACTCCTCTGTAGTGTAATACCACCTTCCTAACAAAAGAGGGTACCTGTGCTTCTAGAATTATCATGCCCATTACTTTTTTGTATGTTTGTTTTGTTTTTGAGAAAACAGGAAAAGATAGCAAGCTTATTGCAGTCTTACAATCTTATCATTGCTTCTGGCAATTCAGTCAGACAAAAACCTATCAGTTTTTCTATTGCTTTACATCAATGAGAATGAAATCAGCCCTATCAAGACCATTGTCCAAAACCATTCCCTAGTGTCTTGCAGACACCAATGACACAAAGTCCTACTGGTTACTCAGGACTTCAGCTTCCACCACACTTTTGCTCACAAGCTCCATTGAATCTCCCACTTCAGAGAGACAACACAGAACACATGCAGATTTCTAAAGACTTCTCATAACAAACTCTATACTTTTTCTGTATTGATTTTTTTTTTTCTACTGCATCTTCTTCTGGCAAGGAACAGCATACTCCAACTACTCCAGACATCACTACAAATATTTGGAAGTTTCCAAATAGTTCCTGCTCTTTACTATTGCTTCTCCAGTGCTTAAAAGCCTGTAAGAAGTGTTCTGTACAAAAATAACTCCTATCCCATCAGTTAGCTGCTCCTGTAAAATTTCATTAAGTATAAAGTTCCTGTAAAAAACCAACCAAACAAACAAGAACTTAAAAGTTGACAGATATGTCTGCTTCTAACTTCCAATTTTTTTCTAAAACAGCTTGATACTGAAAAAAGTAAGGACTAATATCTTATTATTACATGACAAAAAAAAAAAGGCTCAAAGAGCTGTTTTGGCCACTAGTAAGTTATTGCTTCCCGTTTATACCATACAAGCATCTTAAGGGATACTGGCTCACTGGAACCCAATATAGTTTATATTGAATGGATCTAATACAAGAGGGAGGGGAGGGAATCTTAAGTAGCACTGGCAGAAAAAAAGTTCTGGAAACTTTAAGATCAAAGGGGTCTCTGCCTTCACATGGAGCACTTTCTAAAAATAAAATACTCAATTCAGTTTCCCAAGGCTTTTTACTGAGCCAGTACTGCAGTTCCACCAACAGTAAACACAAAGTAAACACAAGCCCCTAAATCAACTCAACCACCAAGGGCATTCAAAAATAGCTTTACATTTACCATGCAAGACAGATTTTGTATAACAGCCACCACTTCTATGGAAGAGGAGAAACACATGCATTTACTGTTATGCTGGGTTTTAAGAGCACCTATCCAACAAGCCGAATGGAAAACGTAAGGAATAGTTAGAGGCTATAAACAGTTAAAACCAGCCTTTGGTAGATACCAAAAATGCACATATTGCATATGGTGTGCCTATGCTTGGAAGAGGTTTACCTTCAAGGCTGCAAAACAGGAAAACTTTCGTGCAAAACTTGCTTAATGATTTCCTTTACCTTGTGGGTTGATACTCTGTGCTGAGCAATTACAGTTAGTTTTTCTAGGAGGCCTCGTAATCTCTCCTGTGTAGCATGGGAGATCAAGTTCACAACATCAGAGTTAAGTTCCATAATGTCATGCCTTTTACCTGTGGAAGCAGAGAAAATCCATTACGTGTTTTAGTAGTAGCTGATAATTGAAATAATTAGCACAGCAGGTATTCTGTTCCCCCTGGAAGTCATACCCATTATGAATAAAGGTTTGGAGATTATGATTTTCCTGGTAAAGTCACAACTTCAAAGATCTTAGACATTACATTAATAAAACTTAGCCTGGAGCTTCAGAAAATATAGACATTGTTTCACTTAGCCTCCAGAACCACTCTCCTTGCAAGGTCATTTATAGGACAAAGTTAATAAGAACACAAATCAAGCTTCATGTTCGGGGAGGGGAAGAAGTGGTAGCTGTAGAAATTAGTGCCATATTCTGTTAATTCCAGTAATTAAAAAAAAATAGAGAATTACATTTTGCCCTGCTTGACACTGTGCTTGTTAACAACTCATGACATTTATTCGATGAGTGGGGATGGTTTCCGCAGCACACTCCGGGCACACAGGACCCTCTCACCTGCCTTGACCAACCGGCATGGGGCAGACAGACCCAACCATCCCACGGCAACAGCTCGGATAACACAGATCAAGTCTAGCCAGGGTCATTATGCCATCACCTTCAACCTTTTCTCTGGGGCTCCTGCTGCCTCTCCGCGTTTCAGCAGCTGCGAACAAGGCCAGCAATAGCTCCAGGCAAAGCTGTCCCACCCAGCCCTGTGCCCAGAGCTGGGCATCACCTCTGCAACCTTCCTGTGGCTGCAGGCTGCCGATGGAGAAGCCTTCCCATGGCTGACACCATCGATCACTCAACACAACTCTGTCAAGACACCTGGACGGCAGCAGCTTTTCCCTGGTAGGCACGGCAGGCAGCAGTTTCACACACTTCATACGCCGTGCCCGTCAGAAGCACTTTTCCTTGCCCCTCACTACATTTACAGCGGCTGTAACACTTTATGATGCAATATACAGCCCGCCTTCAAAACCCATTTCAGTATTTATTGCCAAGTGGAGAGTTAAGAATGGATAAACAGTACACCGTAAAAAAACTAATCACCTATTTCATTTGCCTTTGCTACTCTAACTGAAAATGAGTAATAAACTCACAAGACAGGGAGAATCTACAATGTTTTCCCAGAAACAATCAAAAGTGTTCCCACTGTTTGATCCTGACCAGTAAGCATTGGCCTGTACCTTAGCTGGGTGCAAAGCTCATTCTGCTCAAGCACCTTTGAAGACTTCCTCAGCAGTGTCCCACTATGCTATGCTAGTACTGAACGTGAACTTAAACACAAGACAAAATCCCCCAAAATCTCAAGACCTCCCTCCACACACACACACTTCTTAAACCAAAGAGAGCTGGGTTCAAGAGCAGAAGCATTCATTTTCTGAATTGCTGTACTCCCTGACGGTATTCCTTTCCTTGCAATCAAAAAACTTTTCATTTACGGCATGAATTATTATTATTAATGTGGAACAGCTACCATGCCAGCCATAAAACAGCCAGGCTTGTATTTTCCATCTTTCAATGAATTGTATTCACACCCCAAATCAGACAATTATTCTAGAAGTACTTTCTCTTCATGTTTTTGTAGAGCTCTTATTTTTTCTTGTATCTACTTCCCATGGATGACTGGTTAACCCTCTAATGAATTTTAAGAAAAGCTTCCATGCACCAGTTTCAGTGTGTATTTTCCCTTTTCCACTAGTAGCACAGCACTTACTTCACTCAGGTATGCCCCACAGAGCTCAGATGGCATATCTGGCTAAGTAGTGCGGGATATATTGAGGTAGCAGATACATTTGCAGGTTACATGCTCATCACAGGCTAGCTGCTTAGTTTGGACCAGGAACAAGTTGCATGTAGAAAGACTTTCCGATCATGTAGTTAAACCACTGTGACAGAATTATGACTGCACATACAAACTGCAGGCTTTTCTGAATGCTCAGCTATAAAACTCACTGTTCCTGTATAGCAAGCTACTATGCAGAGAGCAGGAGGAAGGAGTTGAGCAACACTCATCCAATTTGCTGTAGACAGCAGTGGTACCAATCAGTGTGGTGTTATACAAACGCACGCTCCCTGCTCTGACATAATACAACATTGCTAAGCAACAGTTATTATTTTGCTCAGAAATTAGCAGCTGAGATGATACATACACTAAAAACCTCCTATTAGTTTAGTCTCAGCCATTCCACATACATTCCACAGTATTATTCACTGATACAAACAGCTTTAACATCTCTTTCACATAACATTAATTAAAGATTTTTCCATAGAAGGAGTCATAAACAAAGGTCTGCCCTGTGCATATTGGCAGTTTGAAACTTCTTCCTAATCACATGGGCAGGATCTGTAATGTTGGTTAATATATCTGAACAGGCTGAGAAATGCAAAAGCTGTTAGGAAAGTCAGTGTAACGTATCAAGTTAGGAGCTGCAGAAATAGAAAAACACACTTAAGTATTTGATTTGACACTAGCATCTATATGGTTGTTAAGTGTTCCACTAACTTTAAGAGTAATAAAGTTGCTCAGCTCTCACATGTAAAAGTGGCACCAATTTCTTTTTTCTGGTTGTGCTTCAGACTATTTCCATGTAAAAAACTTAGAGAACAGTTGTTTCCTAGAAGAGGAAGTAAAAAACTCAGTATAGTTTGGTAGAAGCATGTGAATTGAGATGACAGAACTTAATAGTTCCAGCTCCTTCTTCAAAGACTGGATGCTGGCTGATGAAACAGGCAAGAATATACTATATCCATGCATATCTGTTACATATGCTTTGTTCTCACCTATGTTCAAGATCTTCTTCTGAAGCACTTCCGAGGAGAGAAAAGGTTCATCTGCACAAGAGTGGATCACTGTACCAATAAGCTCAGAGTTTGTTGCCAAAATGCATGCATTCTCCTCATTAAGATTGAGTCCAGCCATAGAAGTCACATCATTTATGTCGTCTTCATCTCTACTAAAGAGAAAACCAACATTTTATGCTTTTTTTCAGAATGGATACAAGACAGAAATGGATACACACAGAAATAGTGTGGCCAGCAGCAGTAGGGAAGTGATCGCGCCCCTGTACTCAGCGCTGGTGAGGCCGCACCTCGAATACTGTGTTCAGTTTTGGGCCCCTCACTACAAGAAGGGCATAGAGGTGCTGGAGCGTGTCCACAGAAGGGTGACAAAGCTGGTGAGGGGTCTGGAGCACAAACCTTATGAGAAGCAGCTGAGGGAACTGGGGTTGTTCAGCCTGGAGAAGAGGAGGCTGAGGGGAGACCTTATCGCTCTCTACAATTCCCTGAAAGGAGGTTGCAGAGAGGTGGGTGTTGGTCTCTTCTCCCAAGTGACTAGTGACAGGACAGGAGGAAATGGCCTCAAGTTGTGCCAGGGGAGGTTCAGGCTGGATATTAGGAAAAATGCCTTTACTGAGAGAGTGGTGAAGCATTGGAACAGGCTGCCCAGGGAGGTGGTGGAGTCACCATCACTGGAGGTGTTCAAGGAACGTGGGGACGTGGCATTGCGGAATGTAGCTTGATGGACATGGTGCTGTGTGGTGTTGGGTGGGTTGTGGCTCGTTGTTGTTGTGCGGTGGTTTTTTTTGTTTGTTTTTTTTTTTCCAGGTTGGACTTGCTGATCTTACAGGTCTTTTCCAACCGTAGTGATTCTGTGATTCTGTGACATGGTTTAATGGGCATGGTGATGTTGGGTTGATGGTTGGACTTGATGATCTTACAGGTCTTTTCCAACCTTAATGATTCCGATTCTGTGAAAAAGCCTCTTGACTATCAACAAACAGCCACATTGACGTATCTTGGAGGCTACCCCTACACAGTAGACGTTTAGTGTGGGCATGGACAGGGACAGATAGCTCCTAAAAGCTTGCACACTTCAGTGAAGTGCGTCTCAAACATTAGCTTGACTAATGCCTCAGTTGCTAGGCATGCAAATCCTTTACATGAAACTGAAATACTGAGCAAGCTTGGAAACCGAGGACTGAGGTAAACCTGGATTAAAAGTCCCCACAAGCCCCCCACCCTGCACCACTGCTCTTACAGCCTGAAATTTGTTTTAAAACTCCAATTCACCAGGTAGAACCAAGTATTGAATAAAGTTGAATACTGACTCATTGAACTATAAACAAACCCATTTTCTAACTGAGATGCCTATCCTACCAGCTGAAGCTTACAGCACAAGCGTATTCACACAAACCTGACCTTCACTTTTCTTTTACTGAGTTCCCTTAAAAAATAAGATACAAACACTCCTTGTCAGTAGTATATAGAACCAACCAGACTTTGCCCTTTGAATCAGTCCTAACATACAGTACTTATGTATGTAGCGGGGAGGATGCTATGCTTCTGAAGAACAGCAGCAGAGCTCTAGTTCTTAACATCCCTCCGTTAGCCGGACTCTGCTGTAGCAGCTTTGGCCTACATGTTCAAAATAAAAACTCAAGTCTGGCATACTTAGGGCTAACATAACTAAGACTAGCTATAATCATGGCAAAGCTCATGTTAAGCAAATAGCCTACGTACCTTAGCTTTTTTTTTTTTAAAAAAAAGATCATTTTAGTTAAAATACTGAATGAATTTTATATGGGAAAAATTTTTGCAAGACTTTAGCAATGAAAATACCCAAGTTACTTTCAATTAAGTTTAGATCATCAAAAGAAAGCCTTTTCTGCTTCACAAAGCGACAAAGGCCCTAATGGTGGCTTCAAGGGTTTAGAACCAGAACACAAGTCGGCATTATTAATGCAGACAACTGGATACACTCAGTCTGAAGGTCTTTTGATTTGAAAAACAAAAGAAAACAAAAAACAAAACCACACACACCCCCTTTCTGAAAAGTATTCACTGGCAAAGTTTGATAAAGTTCATCTTCAGAAAATACTGTGTGGCCTACATAACTCTTGAACAAGGGGTTAGTCAGAAACTTGCCATTCTTAGGTGAAATAGGATCTCTTGGAGGCTGTCTTCTGACTGGCAACAGGTAGAAGCTGAAGTTACTAGAACATGGGTTGGGTTTGAGCAATACTCAAAAGACACAAGAAAGTGTTGGGATTTTTTCTTAAACTATAGATGCATTTTCTCATTTGGGCTTCAACAGGTTTCTATGGCGCAAGTCTTCTCCCACAAAATTCTAGAGAGAAGCCTGGCTAGGAAAGGAGTCCAGCCTTCCCCTACTCCTCCTGCCATTTGTGTGCCCTCCTGGCTAGGAGTTTCTATGCCACTTGTTTAGCGAAAAGGAGACCCAACCAATTCTCAAACCAGCTTCATTCACTAAGTCTAACTAGACATAGCTTCCTGACTAGGCTTGTGCCCCAAATCCATTGTGCTAAGAAGAGTGTTAAACCCTAGGATTGTCAGAATGATGAAGTGACCACAGTTACGATTCAAAGCTGAAGTCACCACTGGCAGAACAGTTTCCTTCCTCCTACCCCTTCACAACCAGCAACTGAGCAGTTCTAAGCATATACTCATGCTCTATTAGCCTAACAGAGACCGTGATCTTTCAAGAAGTATGTAAATGAAGTTTCACTGTATGCTAATTGAGTGCTAACTGATCTTCACAAGTACACTCCAGTTTCCTCTTCTTAATGACCACTACAGATAAGTCTTTGCTGGTGGCAGAGACACAAATCCCACTGAAGTGCAGTGACTGCCACGGATCTGCTGATAAAGGAGATCACAAAATCAGCACAAGCAGCACCAAGAGCACACATCACAAGCTAAGAGAACTGCAGATGCTGGAAGCTGACATTACCCCAATGGGGCTGTTTATGGAATCCAAGTAAGGATGCTTGCACGTCACAAACAACTGTATAGCAGAAGAAGGTAAACTTCTATATTGTACATCTACCCACCTTTCTATATACACAAGTTTCAGTTCTTTAAAACCAGCCTTTATCAGGTTACTACTTTCTTTAATATTTCCATGCACACAGTCTCTCTTGCGAGTACACACATACAAGAGCCGATACGCAAGTAGACATCTCTACCTGTACTATTTTTAAGGACCAATTCTAACTTCTTCACTGTGGGATATAAGTTTGCATTAAGTCAGCGAGTCACTAGCCTTGATGAAGATTAATTTGCACCTATGAAAACACTGCTGCACTTATTTTACTTAACGCAAGGAAACTATCGTTACATTTCCTTAGAAGTAGTGTTCACTAAAGATTAACGTAAGTTTCAGAAGCCATGTTATGTTTGTACTTTTTTTTTCTTTTTTCCTTGCTGTTCAAACAAACCCCAATAATTTTAAGTAAGGTATCATGTACTTCAAGTAAGCTATAAAAATCATTCTACTAAAGTGATAAATTTAAAATATTCCAGAGTATACATGCAGACATTTCTGTTGGATATGGACTTGCTTTCATTTTCAGCAATCCCTCCATAAAGCCCCTCTTCTACACTGCTTCCTTTAATGCTTTGTACATTTAATTATGTCACATCCAGAAATCAACAAGAAAGACTCTCCCAGCTGTTATACATCTCCAGTGATTTAAGCTTACCAGGACAAGGGGGAAAAACAGAACACAGAGTTCTGAGCATTACCCTCCATGAAGTCAGGTTTGACCTTTATACTGAATATTCCACTGGAAAAGAAGCCAGAGCAATGCAATGCACCTCACATCTATGAATTTGCCTGTATTGGATGAAAAGTGAGTCTGTGGCACCCTCTGGTGTTTGACTAACGCACACGTCTTCTGAATCCATCTTTATTTTATACAACAGTCAAGGGGAAAACTAGAAAGGCACACTTAACCCAAACCTCCGTGCACCAACATGGACAACTACGTGGGACAGAACAATTCCAGCAGAGCGAGAATCACCAGCGCTCCCCGCCACCACAGAGCAGGAGGAGCAGCTGCCCAGATGTTCTCCACTTTTCTGTCTCACTCCTGTTTGTCTGCTAGTTGAGATTGCTGGTACCTTCCAGACAAAAATGCGCAAGTCAGAGTTGTATGTGCTTTGGAGAACAACTCTATTAAATAGAGTAGATGCAAAACAAATATTTGAAGATGCAAATATGTGTCTCATTTTTTCCCAGGGTGCTCTAGCATATATTTTAAAAAAGTATGTAGAACAGTTTATAAAAATCTTGATGCTTTTAAAAATCTTGATGCTTTTAAAACAGACTGCCCTTTACAATACATGCCACGGGGCAATGAAGTGCCAGCGATGTCCATGCTTAGTTGAAATAATTTCTAGCAGGTTGTTTGAGTTTTTGGTTGGTTTTTTTTGGGGGAGGGGGGAAATCGCCATTTTTTCTACTGCTCATCTCAAGCAACCTAAGACAGCCCATTAAGAGCAGACAAGGTCAAATTGCAGCTTATTAAGTACCACTTAGTATTACATTCTTCAATCCCAACCTAACCTAGTCATGCAATGGCAGAGGGAGTCATGCTCGATAACATACTGCAATGAGAAGCCACAGTTTTAAGTGTCACGTGTACAACCACATTGATTACAAGACATACTCTCTGCCCATAACGAATCTCATCACAAAACTTGAAAGGGGGCCATGGTGCTTCTCTCTGCCTCACACATGATAAGCAGTTGATGGATCACAGGTCACAAAGAATAGCTGTGCTGGGAATACTGAAAGTCAGGACAGGAAAGTACAAACCACTTCATGGCTTACTGGGGAAAACACATCGCCCAGACCAGATTAACACTATGTGGTGCTAGACCTGCTCGGAGAACACAGATGCTTGACTGAAGGAAACCAACAGTTCAAGTACATGCTGCCCAGGTTCAGATATATGAAGATTCTCATAGGTTGTTTAAATTTAGTCAGAAAGTTTGGTTATAGCAGCGAATAGAAGAAGCACCAGGGGTGTATCCAAAGACATAAATTCTTCAGAGACAAGACTTACTAGAAAAATTTAAGGTGAGTTAGAGATTTAAAATCTGAATTCTCATGGACTTAAGCTACTTTGAAAATCATACTCCAAAAGCAAGAACAGAAATCCCTCTTGGATAACACCGTAAAAGCAGAGTTTTCCATACACTAAGAATTTAACAATTCAGGGAAGGAACTTCAAGAATTCAAACTTTTTCATGAAAGACAGTTGCTATATTCCAATTGGAAGATCACAGAAAAAAATTTGTTTCTTTTTTTTTTGTAGGAGCCTGTTTGCTTTTTAGTTATGATATTTATAAAGTGATTTTTTTTTTTACCAAACATCACTACCCAAAATTACATCCCAATGTAAATTCTGAAGTATATTTCATAAAAGTCTGAGCTGCTGAACAGAGCTATTGCTTTAACATCAGCTTTTCATTTCAACTTCTGGCTACCAGTGTTTTAAGTGTTCACAGTATACTGTATGTTACTGTAAACAACAACAGCTCTCTGTCTGTACCAGTGCATACAGAGCTGTATCTTTCAAGAGATGAGAAGTCAACTGGTCAATAAGACAAAGGTGTCATATCTGCTTTTATCCCTCGAAGAGCAACTTCAAGCTTGCCTTAAAGTCATGAGGCCAATAATGCTTATGGCTGTCTGTACCTCTGTTCCAACATTACATTTCAGAGCTACAAAAATAATTTCTGCTTTTGAAAAGTTAATCAGTTACCAGAACTAAAAGCTTTAAGCACTCTTGTAAACTAAAGGCCTAGAGAATATGCCAGAAGCCATAATCAGAGGTGTAGTCAAAAGACTTTCACCTCTACATACAGGAACAAGCTTGTAAGAGGAGCTAATAAAAGATTTCAAAATACAGCACAGAGCTTTAGACAGGTTACCAGCCAGTCCAAATAACAGTTCAATGCTATCTGGCTGTCTGTCAAAAACAGAGGTTATATCTGCTTTAATCCTCTGGAGAGCTTTTAATACAAGGTAGTCTTGCTTTAGATTAATTAATGGTACTCATAGGATGGAGATCAATATGCCGCCTCTACAAGTGAAAAACTGATACATATTGATGCACACTGTTTATATAATTACACTCTTGTGATAGCATGATGAAAATCCAACCTCATCAGGACAGTTTTCTTATATTAAGAATAATTAACATCTGCTTTGAGGTCAAAATTTTTAGGATCCCCCTTGCCAATTAGTACTATAATGTGAAAAACACCTATCATAAACAAGTTTCTAAATAAAGTTGCTTTTATTTGGGCTCCGTTCCCACCTCTATACTTGCTGTCTGTTCCTTTTGTTCCTTCCTATGGTAAGCTTCTGATATTGTTTATTTTTACCTGAAGGATGTTGCTCCATTCTCTTTTATTTTAGCTTTCTGAATAGGAGATGCTTGAAGCGAAAGAATTTTATTTCCTGGCAGGGTAATTTGTTTCAGAATGGAACCTAAAACAAAACAAAGAACATGCCATAGTAGAAAGCAAAATGCTAGGACAACTCTTTAATCAGTTCATACTTCTAGCAAAGGCTACTGCAGACTCAGTAACAATTAATTTGGTCCATTTGAAAACCAAACACTCTAGAATCTTACATTCTACGTGTATGACCAAAAACCCTACACGCTCTCAGCAAACATCCTCCTCTGTGCTGACCAGTGAAAGGTTTTAGTGAAAACTAACTGGATGAGACAAACTCACATCATGCATCAACCTGGACCTGTTGAAGGAAAAAGCAAAGTCTTGTGAAACGACTCTCAAAAACATCACGGTTTAAAGGAAGTTCACTGCAAGAAGCTTACTCGCAGTATTTTAACAAGTACAAATGTTTGATTGACATACTTTTAACAGGCGCCAGAAGTAGACATGGCACTGAGTTTCTCATCAGAACTCCAAGCAGACAGTAAAGTTCCACTTGTCGCACAGAGCTGGTTGCTCCCGATAGACAAACACTTTCTCACATTCCTATGATCTACCAACAGCCTGCACTTATTTCTATACCTCAGCAGCCCTCTCCCTTCTCCATTAAACAGGTTCCACTTTACCTGCAGGAAACTGGTTACTTTGAACAAGTGTATTCAGCGGCATCCTCTTCTCAGCAGATGTCTGTAGGGTCAGCGTTGAGGGTTGTGGGACTGCAGATACTTGCTTTACAATGGTTCCTGACGGTTGTTGGACTACCTGGAAGTGGAATACCCAATATCAAGAATGAGAAGAGCTAAACATACAGAGAAGTAAATATTATCAATATGTTCATTCAGCCAGAAGTGCTGCTGGGCATGCATGCATGTGTAGCTTTCCGTTCAAAGCAAACAGCATGCTCAGAAAAACTTCACTTTTTTTTTTACTTCATGACAAGAAATCTTAATAACTGGTGGTGAGCTTTAAGCTCCAGCTCATTCAGTGAGCTCTATGAGACACTTCAACCCTATTCTCTATTGATAACCATATTAGATGAGTTTTACTGAGTGTTACATAATCCATTACACTAAGTGACCTTCCTCTCCCTAAGTCTTGCTTAACAGACTAACAATTGAATATTGAGCCTGCCTGCCAACAAGTTCAAAAGGGTAGGTATCACATACACCTAGTTAAAAAGGGAGAACACCAAAACAAACAGAAGTCTTGCATGAAATCCTTTTCCTGTCAAGAATAAAAAGCACACACTAGAAAGTTACTAACGTATTTTTGGAGCCGCAACATCAATTGTAAATTGAGATGCTGAGTTTCAAAGTGTTAAGCAAAAGTACACTGAACACATCACAGTTAGCAGGAACACGAAGTACCAACTAGCAACACCTATAGCTAGTAGAGCCTCTACACAAAAACATCAGTACATTGCTGAAGGGTAAAAAGGAAGGGGGTTGATAGTTTTGTTTGAAGAGGCTCTTGAAAGAAACAAAACCTGACAGCAGGATGTCATCACAACACAGAACCACAAGCACAGCCCATAAATACTAATTCTTCCTCTTCAGAGGTAGCTATTAAAATGCAAAAAAGTAATAAAACTGCAACATCCCTAAAAGCCTCATTTCTAAGCCTCCCAGCTAGCAGAATGTGGGCTCCAGCTTTTGATACATACTTTGGAAAAGTTCTTGATTACAAGTAGTGGAAAGATGTGCTTTTACCAAAGCACAAGATTATCAACATCTTCAGATTGAATCCTATTTTTTTAGCAGCAAAAAGCTAACACAAAGGAATTTTCAGGGTAAAGAAACCACTTTTTCTTCTCTGCATCTTTTATTCTAACTTCAGAAAGTCTAATGAGTGCTTGTACAGCAACACTGCGCAAGTTTTAATTAAATAAAGAATTAATATTTATTATATACTGTCTCCTTCTGTCATCTAGCTTCAGATTTATCAGTAACCATCACCAGCGTAAGTATCACACATTCACAAAAAGAGTTACTTTGTGTATGAAATAGTCAAGACACACCCCACCCACCCCCATATTAAGCTGCTAATAGCATCACAATTTGGCATAGCAGCAGTAACATACAACAACTGAGCTGAAGGTGGTATTTGAAAACCAGACAATGAACAGGCAGTTCTTGAGAAGAAATGCAAGATCCGTATCTCCCAACTTTTTATGCAGAGGAAGGAACCACGGGAGTACAGGGACGGACTGCAGACAGAGTCGAGGCTTACAGGTGCAGCACTGCCTCGCAAACCGGTACACACTCTAACATTTGCTTCTACGTGTTTTTATGAAAACTCAAGTTGATCTTTCTGAAAGATCCAGCTTTCATATGCTGGAAGTTGAAAATAATGTTAACAGCATCGTTTATACGTTCAGATAATTACTGAACCACCGACCAGCTTGGATAAACTACTCAGGCTCCGCCAGCACCCACGCTGAGATGCACCGAGAGATCCTCCCTACTACCAGCGAGAATTATGCTTCATCTTCAGCACACAAAACACTGAAACAGCACAGGAGAAAACATAAGCATTCAAGAAGAAGGTGCGGCAGACAAAAAGAACAGAGATAGCCAATGTTAAATCAATAGCCTAGGTGGAGATTGGGAAGTAAGTCAAGTAACTGAGACTAGATCAACAAGAAACAGAAAGGATGCGTTGGCAGTAAAGCTGATTTTGTGTTTGCTATTCTAGCTGCTAGACTAACAAAAGCTGGAAGTCCCCGGGACTTGCAACAGGGCAGGGCAACAATCCTAGAAATTTCAACAAGGATCTAATGCCACAAAACAGTATTAAAAATTAGATAATATCTGTGAGAAAGACCTATTGCCTCTTTTCTTCAGGTTAGCAGCAAGAAGTAATAAAGAAAAGGGACTATTCCTTTGTGCCCCGTTAAGTAGGTTGACAGAGACATCAGAATAAAAAGCACCAACACTCTCGAGTAAAAAAAAAAAAAAAATGCAATGTAACATCCAGCTGACAGCATAGGGACAGCTGCCTGAGAGAGACTTTGATTAGCCTTACTTGAATCTGTTTTGCATTCATAAAGCAAAGTTCGGAGATCAGTGGAGAGATGGTAAGGTATCATCACACACTACAGGCAGTATTGCTTCATGAAGGAAGACTCACCATCTGAATGCTAAAACATACATCCAGGGCAAAAAACTCTTGAAAAATAACAGAGGAGATTCTCTGCTCAAGAAAGCTCAGCTCTGAGGGGACTTGACACTAACAACAACTCACTAAGAACAAGTGGTTGGAACAGCACAAGCACTTGACTCCTTGCTTCAACTGCTAGCGATGTCCAGGGAGCACGTCTCACTGGTAATTGCAGGGACTACACCATAAAACTCTTGCTCTTTATGCTTAATATGAAGCTGTAGTCTCACAGCAGCTTTCTCACCATTGGAAGCCAGCAGCTGGTAATGTAAATTTTCATTTATTGTGCTTTAACAAGAGACAAAGCAATACTACAGCAAGACAAGCTTTCCTTCCAAGATGAAACTTCTGTGTATGCCAATGTCCTTAAATGACGCTGTGTTAAGAAAGTCACTGGGAGAGAGAACTCCAACTTGCAACTCTCATAGCACAGGTGCGAGATCAATGCCAGCAGCATCCCCGAAGAACAGGTCCCTCTGTGTCCACCATACAAACCCAGAGTTTCGATAATCATGCACAGAAAAAGACAGTTACACATTGCATCACTCCGGTCACAATTCTGGTATAAAAATACTGCAGTGCTGCATTCTTAAGCAGCACCAACGTTAACACTGGAGCTGGCACATGAAAGTTCGCTTTACATTCCCAAGCACAAGACACCTAAATTAGAAATGGGCATGCAGAGGGAGTGTATGGCATCAGACAACCCTGTGGGCTGGAAAGGGAAAGAAATTGCTGGCAGCATTGTATGGACAGATTTGCACAGCTGGCACATGCTTCCTTTCAGCTGGCAGCAGGATCCTTGCATTTAGGGAGGGGAGGTCCAGATTTGTTTTCTTGTGTGAGGAAACCAGACCCTCTGTCCTTTCAAGGAAATGCACCAGGGAAGCCCTAGAAGATGCAGCTACTTCTACTAACTTGCTCTTCGTGCTAATAGGTTGCCTGAACAAACACCAAGCTCCTGATACGGCTAGGCTGCAAAGTGGTCAACTCAGCCCTTCAACTACAAGACCAAAATTAAGTAGGTATTTTGAAGAGCAATTATTTTAATCACTGTGCCTGGGATCTACCCAAATGAGGATAAAAACATGTTTTGTATGCAATTCAATGCTTGTAGCGCACAGTGAAGAAAAGCAATTGCAATAGGCTGCCACACAACAGTAGTGGAGGAGGCAGAAGTCATATCTTGAGTTCACCAATATCATATTGAAGAAGTGTTTTGACTCCCCAGCGTAGAGTTAAGCTTCCTCGTCTATTTGTACAGATGGTCAACCTTTCCCCTGGATTACATGGCTTGCTGTGTAGCCAACAAACTGCTCTCCAGCCGTTGTACAACCTAAGAAGCCCTCATTTTCTTCTGGCTGGTCTTTCAAATTTAGTCCTTAAAGACGGTAAGGTTATCAACTCCTTTTCCAATTTGGCTTTAGCTACTACTGTTAAAGACTGTTAGTGCATATGCTTGATAACTGTTCTTACAAAAAACCCACTCATAAAAAGGACCCCTCATCCCCTCCATATAGTTGAGTGCTTTGTTCTTTTTAAGCAAGTCTGAAAAGGTGAAAAGCTGGTAGCATAAGCTCTTTATTTAGAACGCAGGATTCTTGTATTACATCCACCTTATGCACTTTGAAAGGAAGAAAATTTAAAAAGCAAAACATTTTAGGGGTGTGAACACTGTTAAATCAGTATACACAATTAACAAACTACCGAGGAAATTCACACACCTGATACCTATTATACCAGGGAGTAAATCTAGCTTCATAGGAAGTCTAATGTTTTCCCCTCTTTTTAAGGAACAAATCTTTACAAGGAAGTCCTATTCAAGAATCAAGTTCTTTATCTGCCAAAGGGAGACTATTCTCTCAAAATACTTGAGAACATTATTTGCAGGTAGACCAGTCAGACAGCATACTACTCAGTATCTCAAACACCCATAAACCAAACCTAATGTATTTCACAACGTTGCTCTTTTGGGTATACCTGTGATCCACAGTTTGTTAGTATTTAACATTAACATTAGCAAGAAGTTAACCTGTGCCAAGAAAAAAATAAATGTTAACACATTGCTTTTGAGGGTATTGTTTTAATAAGACATTTATTCCTCCTGGAATTTGTTAGCTAATGAGGCCTGACAGGAAAAGCTCACTTTTGGATGACTTCATAATTAACATGTCTTAGTAAATTTGGAGGTCAGAACTCTGCTCTGAAAAGCTCCTTGAGCTAGTCTGTACATTTCAGTTAACGTATCACTAAGTATCATCAAGCTACCTGTGCCTGCAAAGTATCCAGGGCAGGAACTACCAAGGTAGAGAGACTGGAATCCCTGGTGGCTAGCTGAGGCAAAGCCCTAACAGGGCAGCTAATAGTAATTAACATAAGCATCCCATCAGCCATTTCTGTTTCTGACACTAGCATTTCCTGCCTTTTCTTTCAGATGCCAACCTAGCCTGGCTGCACACATAGCAGGGGTCAGAACTCATGTTCCCTCATGTCTCAAGCTGGATGTTCAGTCTGATGGAACGGTGGTCAGCATGTCTTGCAAGAGACCAAGCTTACAACTTGGCTTTAGACTCACCTTTTCGGCAAGGGCTCAATTTCCCTAATTATGACACATAACTGACCAACTCATGACAGACTAGCTTCTGGTTAACTTATGACAGATTAGCTTCATATGCTAAAAAAAGAAAAAAAAACTAAGATCCAAATTGATATGCTCTCCACAAAATGGTTATGAGGCAAAGTAAAGAAGCCCGGTTACAGAGAAGCAGAGAAATTCATCTTACCAACTGTTTCACTTTAACCACCTGCTGAGCACCCACTGACTGCGCAACGATGGAGTTTGGCTGAGAGATTTTAATACCGATTGGGGTTCCGATGACTGGTTTCAGAGGCCGGAGAGGTGTTGCTGCTGAAGATGCCGCTGTAGAGACCAGCAGTGGCTTTGCAGACTGGAGAGAGGATGTTGCTACCGCAGAGGTGAAGACTGGCTTGACAGTTTGGATAGCAGTCAGCCCTGATGTTGCTATCGTTGTGGTGAGGACTGAAGCTGTAGGCCCAAGAGATGCTGTCACCACTGCAGAGGCGGGAACAGGCTTCACAGCCTGCAGAGAAGCTGTCGCCGACGCACTAACAAGGACCGGTTTTATAACCGGAGAGGCTGTGACTGTTACAGGGGCAGAAACTGGTTTTATAACTGGAAAAGAAGTTGTTGCTACAGCTGAGGTTGCCACTGCTATCGAAGGAGCTGGTGCAGCAGAGGTACAAGTCGAAACAGCTTCTTGGGTTGGAGCTGGCTGCTGCATACACTGCTGGATAAAGCTCTGCGCATTGGGCATTAGCTGCCGTAAGGCAAGCATGCTTTTCTAGAAGAAAAACAAAAAAACACTGGACATGATATCAGCAGAGTCTTCCACATTACTGATACATTAGCAAGTGAATCCTATTCCTCATCTTCCAATTTAATTTTTCATGAGACAATAAATTGCTTATTCCAAACAAGTTTTGCTGGAATACAGGCACCCTTAAATTGATGACAATACTGCTCAGTGAAGACCACAAGAATCACCAACACAGGCTGAGCAAAGGTCATCAGTCACCACTGCTTCACTGCACATAGCAAATCCCTCTATAGGGAAACTCACCCATAACTTTGTTCTTTTGTTTAGATTTTTCATTTTGGAATTTATGTTTCAGAATAAGACCATTTTAACTCCTTTACTACCTCAAAAATTTTGTTTAGCCAAAAAACCCTGCTATATTGTAACAGCTGTGTTTATTCCTTGAGCCGGTCTGACGGAGAACTACAAATTATCCAATGAAGTCAGAAACAAGCTCTGAAGATACCAGCACTTCTGTACCAATACAGCTGTATCTACACTAGGGGGGGATACCACTTTAATAATGCCTGTATAGCTGCAGCAGCACCACAACTTAAGCCAGATCGTTCTCTGCAAAGGAGAACATTAGTAAAGCTATCTGGCAACATCTCATTTTTACTACAGCTATGTTTGAGAAAGTTAATGGACAGAATAATCTTCAAGCCCTCTACAGATTTTTCTTCTTGATGATGTACAATCTGTTATGGCTCAGAACCAGAGGAAATCAGTTCTACAGCTACCTGTATATTCTCACAACCCCTTTTTTTCCCCACCCTTGACAGTTTTTGAAGTTTGTAAGAGTCTCCAGCATAGCGCTGTTGCTCTGGGCTTCATGCAAAAGGAGCATGTCTCATATGCTAATATACCAAGTGAACAAATTGTTTGCACATCTGGACCTTCTGTGGCACACCTATCTTTAACATTCGCTTCCTTTTCTTTTAAAAGGCTGCTCAGCTTTCCTCATGCTCCTGATGCAATTTGTTTACCAAAAGCATCCAGCACAGATTTGAAAATCAAGCAGGCTTCACAGCCAAAGTCATAGTACTTTTCCACCTATTGGAACAGACAAAACAAAATATGTGCAACAACTTCATCAAAAACCCGCAGCTCAAAGATAAGAGACAACTCCAGAGAGTCCTCCCTAAAATTCCACTTCACTAGCTAAAAGTGAATTGGCAACAAATCATATCACATTTCTTTCCAGACTCGAGCTGCAAGCGTTTCCCCCACAAACAAGGCCAGCAACGATCCTCATAGCACCTCAGAGAAGCGCTCCTGAAGTCAGCTTCCATTTGGCACTCAGTCCTGTCACAGCTGCTCAGAGTTACAGACCAGACCTAATTGGTGTGTATCAACTACACATCCTTAAGGTATTTCTGAAAAAAGCAATCAGATGTTTTAAAGGATGGGTAACACTACAAAGTCAGCTAACTTTGACCATGACAATGTCTAAACAACATTTCTGAAGTCACTGTATTTCTTTGTTAATATAGCATGCAATAGGGAGAGAGCACCTTGTCAAGGATTATGGGGTATGGATACTGCCCAAAACAGAAAAAGCCTAGATGACACCACTACCAGGCACCACGCCGCAGGAGAAACGTGCAACAGCTCTGCTGTGATGGGTCAGGGTCTGACCCATGCTGACGAACCCAACTTAACTCCTGTGTAACTGCCTCGAGGTCTATACACCAACTGTAGCAGCTCTCCATGTTGTGGGATGGCTTATTAACTCGGGTTCAGCACTTCTGTGAGTGCATGAGGACAGCACTGTGCCTGAGCTAATAAACCCTTGGGGGACCCGAAAGAGTGGCAGCATTAGCAAGTGCAGTACAGCCACTCCTCAGCTCCTCTGCATGAGCTAATCTGGGGCTATCAGGGCTCACCAGCCTCAGACAAGGTCTAGCTGTACCAGATTTAGGCTGCGTCTGCACAGGGCTACTGAGGTTCACCTGCATTGTTTCGGGAACACAGCACAGCAGCACCTGAGCAGGTCCCACACAGGTGCAGCCAGCCCATGTCCAGCAGGGCTCATCAGCCAGGGCCATGCAGAAAGCAGCTACGCTACTTCTGAAGCCAAACTTGCCCTGGCAGTTAGCAGAGCTCTCCCAAGACTCTGCGCAGCTCATAGGAAACCTCTGCCAGTCACACTGACCCTGCACTCACAGCCCAGTCCTTCTGCAGCCAGAGCTGCACTGGATGCAGGAAAGCCCATACTCTGAGCTGTTTGTTTTTCTAGCTTTTGCATGGGCATTTAAAAAGCCTCCAGGGAATTAAACAGAGGATAAATAAGTGACCAATATGAAAATTTTCTATCAAGTCCTGCAGAGATGACCGTAGTCTTCTAGACTCATGGCAAACTTGCTAGCAAAGCATTTAAAGGCTGCCACTGTAACAAAAACATCCCACACTTGAACAGATTAACACCAGCCATCTAAAGTAATATCAACATAATCACATGCATTGTTATGTGCACTGTCAAATACTAAGGAAGAGGACAAACTCCAGAAAACCTCTGTCCCAGCTTTACCACTTAACTATTCTTCCTTGATTGTCCACCATGCCTATAATAAATGCTAAGGAAAAGTACAGATCTGTCAAGCCTAAGAATACTGTGTACATTGCAATTAAGTAAATGTAACCAAGTTTTCCATGTTTTCACCAGGATTTAATGCTTTCAGTACAACAAAGATGTTCATTTCTATTTTGTTAATACCATTCTACCATATGATTAAAAGTGTTAAGAGAGCATTTATGTGATTATTTGCTTACTTTTCCTAAGCTGCAGTAGTCCAGTCAGACCCTTTCTGGAGAAAGGGGTGGGGGTTTTTTCTGCCTCCAGTTAAACACAAACCAGCAGATAGATTAATAGCTTTATGTAGATTTTTTGAGCTTAAGGACTGCATAAGCTGTGCACAGCCACTGTTGTCACTCTTCCGTGTTAGAACTCAGAACAGCTAGAGTTTTGGTGAGAAAGTAAAGGTCTTAGTATAGCTGCTCTACCATAGATGCACCAGTTTCCAAAACATTAGTCTTCACTAATGACTAGAGGGTAATTACTCTCCAATTTAAGAACAGAGCGTAAATTACTCCTCTGAAATCCTCCCTCCCCACAAAAATTGCCCTTCCAAGAGCAACAGGGCTAGGTTAAGCACCATTTCCTCAACTGACCTGAGAAAATACTTATTTGAATGCTCTGCCTCTTTCCTTTTCTTTTTTGGTCCTCCTCCCTCCCTCCCCTCATTAAATACTGTATATCCACAATCAGACACTTACCTTGAGAAAAGGGACTAAATACGGTTGTGGAGATGACTTGAGCTCTATGTATAGTTTTTTTGTAAATTCTTCTGGTTCAATTTTTGCTTCCTAAGAGGAAAGTATAATTACAATGGTAAGTTATAACTATGAATCTACCATATTTTTTCCCACATGTATCAAAAATTCATGGAAATTTACATTATCATGGAATTGTTCAATTTCAGCACTTAAATGCTTTTTTCCTCCTGTATTTTTAAACAAAAGTTTTTAGGATAGAATGATGTTATAAATTGCATACAGCATTATCAGATTAAATTACCTTATTCAACCTACAGGCAGTTGACACACGTAAGAATACTTGTTCAAACACCCATTCACTGAAGTGAACTGATAGAAACAAGTTTATAAGTAGCACTGATCCTTTTGAGCACCTCATTGTTATGCAGAGATATTTAAAATCCACTACAGTACTTTTTTTCTGTAAAGGTAGTTTATCTGCATAAAGATCAATGTAAAGTGACTGGAGACAAAACACAACTCAGTAGTTTTTGTAAGACAATTCAAGTCTAATGCGTACATAGCATAACAAAGCAGAACACTTAACATAGTCTTTCAAAAGCAGGAGAAACTGAACATCAGAACATCACTTCTGCATACCACTAGGGTAAGAGTTCTCTGTCTTGCAGAGTACAGTCTCCTTTCTTAATGCTTTCTGCTCTGCCCCAACACAAACACCTGACTCAAGGGCTTGGGAGGGTTAGGAAGTTGCAGCAGACTTCGGAGACCCCTCACTCACTACTTCAATGCCACCATGATGGGGCTAACTAAAGTGATGGGTAGCCCCAGCCACTGCTGGCCTTTCTCACCCTCCCAGATGAGACCCTGCCACAGAGTCACCAAGAGCATTACCTCCTCCAAGAAGGTACAGACACACAAAGAAGAGGGGCCCCAGCATCAATCTCTGTCTCTGCAGAGAAATTACTCCTCTCACCTATATTCTCCTTTGGAACAACCGTTCCAAGGAGCTACCTGACCAGAGCAGGGGTTTTAAGGACTGCATATTCACCGACAAACAGAACTTAGAGCAGCTCTTCTATTTAGTCATTTGATCTGCTGCCTGTTAGGTCTCACTGAGCTGTGGATACAGGTCACCAAAGTCTCACTAATACAGATGCAGTGATCTGGTACACTACATCTCAGTGCATACAAGGCACTTGACACCCACTTCATGAGATGCTGCCTTAAGGACCATTTTACTTCACAGCTGCCATTTACTTGTTTCCCCTCATACATATGAAACACTGATTTATTCTGCATTTAAATCATATACGCATACTGAATAGAAGAACAACAGCATTTTTAAAATACTACAAAAAGCAAACAAGTGCACAGTTAACGATGTATTAATGTCTGGTAACAACTGTTTTAAAAAATAAATAAAAGAACTGTAAGCACAAGAAGGAACAACTCGTATTTTCCTACAGAAGCAAGGTGTATAGTCCAGCAGAGACACAGAAGCAGAGGAATCAAATTTTTGCAAGGCTGCATCTTCAAACAATCTGCTCTCTGAAATTACACCTCCGTCTACACCACACTTTTCTAGACTACAAAGTCCTTTGGTACCACTAGCAAAGCCATCCCCCTCCACCAGCCCAGAGCCTTCTGCTACAGTGGAACAACAAAACAGCAGCAGCGGTCAAATGCCAAGACAAGAAGTGGCAGGAGAAATTGTTACCAAGAAAACCCAGCTGTGCTGGGGTACAGCATGAAGCAGCATACGGAAGCCACCTGCAAGGAGAGAGAGTTTGGCAGCCACCATGTTATTTTCTCCGTCCCATTGTCTAAAGACATAGATAATGTCATGCTTGCTCCACTGGAGCTTCACTGTCAATCCATCAGTCAGTTCTGTCTTGGAGTAAAGCAGTAGTACAGACTTAGCACTGCACTACAGCCTCCACGGTAACACACTTGCTGTTGAGGACTCAAAACTACACTAACATGGAAAAAAAAGCAGCTCAGACCCAGAAACTGTGTTAAAACTATCAGCTCTTCCTGCCGTCAGTTACCTGTGTGCATGAAACAGGAATGTGAGGGGGGGGGGAAATACAGCATGGGATCCAGTTAAAACAAGAATTATAATGTAAGACTTAAAGACGGTCAGATGTACTCAGCCACAAATCCAACTCTTCAGCGGTTTTTTTAAAAAAAAAAAAGACAAGGGACAAAATTATGATGACGTCAATGTCAAAAACGATGCACAAATGATGCAGACTTTGGTTAAAAAAAGTCTCACCAATAGATTTTGCACCAGATTCTTCACATTCTGCCCCATCTCAGGGGCTTGAGGTCCACTAGATGCCAGTTTTATCAGTGTGGCAAGAAAATTCTTGCATTTCTTCACATTCTCTAGCATCTCCTAGCGTGGAAATAAAGAGAAGACTGTTAGATGTTGCATTGGCTATCCAACCTCTGATGAATATAGAGAATGTTAATTTTTAATTAAAAACTTTTTTTTCTCCTTACTGTAGAAGCGCTGGTCTGTGCTACTGTTGTGCCCTCTGCTTTCACAGAGACTGTCTTTTGGGAGATAGCTTGTGCAGGTGGTCCTGTAACTGGAAGTTTTACAGGTGTTCCAGTACTCAAAGGCTTTACAGCAGTAACTGTAGTAACACTAGCTGTTGCAGCTGCTGGCTGAAAAGAAAAATTAACACTTTTAACCAAAGGCTAACGTGACAAACATACTGTATTCTGCTAGCGTATAAGGTAGCACCCTCCCTCCTCACTACTATTTAAAACATAAACACACACTTTTTGTTTTTGAAGTTTGGATTCATTTGCTTTGAGAGGCTCTATTTAATATAGTAAATGACAGAACCCCCACAGCCATAATTCTGTTTTTAAATCAAGGACGAGGGGAAGAAATGACAAAGGCTTACCCAGACTGAAGCACTGTCTGCAACTTCAAATGAGGAGAGAAAGGTAAAGTTGTCTTGAAGAAACCAATATATTAACTTTGCAAGGCTCTTACAGTCTAAGACTAATTAATATTGGACAATTCTAAGCCAGACGATACTACACTGAAGATAAATATGACTTTAAGCGATTATTTATCTTCCTTCCTTCCCCCGCAGCTCCTCTCCCAATTGCAATATTCCCGTACTCTTCCTATCACACGTGCAATAGGCAAAAGATGTTGTGTCCACTTTGGAAGAATGCATGTGCCAGCAGAAGCAGTCAGCTGAGCAAATGCACCTAAAAAGTTCTTCCTGCCTTTTCCTTGTGGGCAGCAATTTGGATCTCTCTCTCCTCTGCCCAGACACAAACCCTCACAAAATTCAGTTTTGAGACCTCTTTATCTCATTAGAATTTACCAACAGATTCAGAAGCTCCAGCAACAAGAGAATAATGAACATTTAGGAAAAAATAAGAACACAATTGCCTCTCTCCTTTGCAAACCAGGCTAAATAGTAGTTTCCAGACAAAAACCTACTAAACGGAAGTATTTCTACTTCAGATTTTAAAGAAAGAAAAAAACCCAAACAAACAACAAAAAAACCCACAAAACCCACACTCAAAGAACCCAACACAGTTCTTCTGATATAACAGAATACAGAATGAGTAAAAGACTTTGCCTCTACAAAAACCACTGCTTTCGATTTCTCAACTTGAAAACTAAAAAGCCAGATTGAACCTGCAGGTTACAGAAAAGCAAGATTTTCAGGTTAGCATTTAAAACCTGAAGTTGGGTGTCATTTTTCCTCCAAACCTCTCAAGAGAAAGAGAAAGTATGGTTTTGTAGGCCAAATTCTAGGTTCAGATCTGTGCAACACAACTGGTTTCACTGACTCTTAACACACTTAAACATCACAGTTTATTCCAGCAATCACAAATTAATACTCGCTAATTGCATTAATGATAAGACAGTAGCACAAGAGCCCAACTTACCCTACCATAGGTAAAACAAAAACTAATCAGAGTTGGACAGACATAATGTAGAATATCAAAGAGCTTTTAAGTTTTGCAGGATAGGGAAAATTAGTGCGCAAACATTTAGAGCTAAAGCAAAACACTTGCACTTTTGTCATTTATTTATAAATTATTTTTTTCCTGGGGGGGTCCCCCTCCCTCCCCAAGCTGCTGCCAGCTTGACATGAAAGCAGCAGGCAGCTACCAGAAAGCTTTCCAGCTTAGGCTCCCACTGTTGGTAACACTTTAATAGCTCTCTGCAGGATCTTTGCCACCACCACTGCCTCTTCCAAGGATGAGGCTCAACAGCTCTAAGACCACAGGGAGGCAAACTGGGCACGAGAATCCCACAAACAGATGGACAGGAGGAAGATGGAAGGGGACAGAGTACAGATCTGTCAAGCTGCAATGCCCTGGGCTTTTAAAAGCCGAAAACATGAGGTTCTCAGGAGCTGATCTCTTCCAAATTCCAGCGTGTTTACACATCAAGACCAGAACGGCATTTTATCAGCTGAGGGAGGGCACAACAGGAAGTCTGCTGGACCCTTTTCCCAGGAAGATGAATATATGGGAATTAACTTCTGTCATCTGCCCTCAACCTTTTTCACTACTGACAATTCTCATTCTCACTTCGAGCAACAGAGAAACAGTTGCCACAAAAAATGGCATTAATCCTGCATATTTTGAAGTCATTTCAAGAGAAGAAGTGCTCTGCATCTAAATGAAAGTGCCCCAGCATGATGCTAATTAGATACTTTGCAGCTTCGTTACCCCATCTGGGAAGGTAAAAAATAAAAATGTGCAGGTATTTTGTCTAACCTCAGAGCTGAAACATTTAGGAATGTCAAAAAAGGGCAATATTTCTGTAGATGAGGAGAATAATCCTGGATTCAGTAACTACAGAGAGTTTGGCAGATAGTAGTGTTCCAAGATGTACTAAGCACAGGATAGGAGATAGACGATGAAGTCAAGGATTATTTCCTCTCCACTGTCTCCCACTTTTTGTGATGACATCATACTTTCACACCAACAGTCCTCTCTGCTGTGACCTCAAAAAACTGTCAAGACTGACATCAGCAAGTTTTTTTAGGACTGATGAATGAACCGCTGCCAAGGAAATCAGACCCAAGGACTCTCTCTTTCTTTCCCCAGACGGTTCCTGAACCTTATGCACAGACTCCCTTGTCAGCACTCTTCTCTTGTCTGCCCCAGGGTGAGGAGTGAAGTGGCCCTGTGATGGCAGGATGTATCCGGATTGCACCTATTTATTCTTTATTGTACGAGGAGCTTGTACAGAGGACTTTGCAATCCTCTGCAAAACAGAGGGGCTCCAAGAAAGCCTGTCCAAACAGAATGGCACTATTTAATTTTTCCTAGGGTCATCGTTCCTCCTGTTTAAAACCAGCCCTACGCTCATTAGAGGTGTTCAAGTTTCTACAATGGAAAAAAAACATGGCTTACAAATACTCCAAGTCTACCTCTTTAAATCTCTCGGAAAAACACAAGTTAAATTGATTACATCAAAACTGAACTAAGAAAGTACAGAAGAACCAAGTCAAAGGCAGATGTAAGTTTAAAAAGGAAAAGTTAATAGCATGATGAATCTCAATGTTTACCCACATGAGAGTGTTAGGATCCAGGCAGCTTCATCCATCAGATGGACAAAATCTTTACCTTCATCTCTTCTCCCCAGTGCAAGGGTAGTATAGTGGATGACTATTGCTTTTATATCCTAAAGATCTCTATGCAGAGATCACAAGCATGTGGTTTGCAAGCTAGTATTCCAAAATAAAAGTGGGTAAGGAATACCTGTTACTGGTCTTAGACACAAAGCGTATGTTGTTTCCATTCTAAGCAAAATAGAAAACGTATTAAGAGAGGCCTCTGGGTTTTCCCCTTTAGCCCCAACATTATCCATCTGTAGTGAGAAGGAAGAGAAAAAAGATCAGACAGAGCTGTGAGTAGTTTTCAGTTGCTGATACAGAAGAACAGCAGGAGGACAAATCTGTAAGTCAGACTGTTAGTTACCGCTGTCAGCGAACATATCACCCAGTCCTTCAAACACCCTCAAGGTCAAGAACATACATCCAGTGTGGTTTTTTCAATGACTGATTCTGCTCATTTACTGAGCGCTTGATGAACCACTACCGCCCAGTCTCCTTCAACCTCTTGTTCACAAAAGAAAAAGTATGTACAAGCCAGACTTCTTCCCAATTTCTCCTCCAGGTTATGAGGAGAACAGAATATTTTAACTGTAGAAAGAAGCAGTTTTCTTTTCATCACACGTGCTTCTCCAGACCTCTGGTCCCCAAGAACAGAGGAAGAACTGTATCTAGGAGAAGGCTCATACTCTACAGGTAGCAAGAGCCTCTTCTGAAGAGTCCTACAACATTTTTCTCTGGAAAAAGAGAGAAGTAAGACCTAGGAAATAAGACAAACAGCACTACCTAAAAATAATGAGGCATTTCCAGCTACTGTCTATTTACAGTCATATCTGTGGAACCTGTCTACCAAATTCAATTAGAGAACAGAGGTCTTCAGCTGTGACCTTCCTTCAGCTTTTAATGAGGGCAAAAAAACATGTAGACCTGAACTAGACAGCTCATTTTCTCCTCAACAACATCCCAGGTACACTTTGTTCCCCTAAGGAATTCAGGGACCCAAACAGGAGAGAGCATCAGAAGTCTCCATCCCCCAAAAAGCGGGAGCTAGAGCTTGAAGGAGCCGTTTCACAGAGTACAAAAGCACCGGAAATGGCTCTCTGAACTATTTATTTTATCCATTGTTCATATGCTTTCTATTGTATTGAGAGAAGATGAGCTGACACACACTGGCAGAAGAATAATTAAATTATGCATTTTAAAAAAGACATTCAGGAAAGAATTTATCATGAGGACAAAAGTTACCAGCTCAGTGAAAACCAGATTAGAGTTAGAAACAACAAGAATGCATCCATATCTTCTTCAGTTCTCTCTGTCACTTATTCTTATTCCACCGCACTATAAAGATTGCCACCTACCTGTATTACAGCAGGTGGCTGAACAGTAGAAGCCACAGCATTTGTTGTTTGAGATAACGGTTTCACAGGAGTAGCTGCTACTTTCTTTAGTAGCTGGGTGCCAGAGTTCTTAAAGAAAAAAAAAAATAAAAAAAATTAAACATGTGCAGAGAACAGTTGTCAGACAAGTCAGTGACAAAACAGACACTGAAGTTAGTACCTGCTCTTGTCCGATATAAACCAGACACCCACTCTTACAGTAACAATACAAGCATCATTCACATCACCCATATAGTTTAAACACTGTTCAACAAACCTATCTGTCTACCAGTTTAATACTCAGGAACAGATTCAGAGACATTTAGACACAACGCCTAATCAGAACAAAACAGTTAAAGGATGAGCATGTTGGTGAGACCTAGGCAGACAGTTACTTGTTTTCAATACCTGCTCTTCCTCTTGCATGCTGACTACCTTACAAGAGACAGAAGCAAAAAGCCAGCAGAGCTCAGGGAAGAAGGAACATCCTGGGGACATGGGAAAGGTCCTCAGCTTCACGCAGCTTCAGAAATGTATCTCACCAGAGAATCGCAAGGTTGCAGTTACTAGCAGTAACCGTTTTGGTATGTTTTTTTATTTTGAGTTGTTTTTTTCTTAAAACCCTTTACATTATCATCATCAGAGAGGAGTTCCTTAATTTGAACTACACCGTATGTAACGGCTAGCAGTTTTTTCAAACTGAGAAAGCAAAGCACATAGTGATGTTTATGTACAAAACCAAACACCATCATGCTGTTCAGAAAGCATTCAAATGCTTATTTAACCCTCCATAACTTATTTGCAAACCCTGTTATAACTACATAACATACAGATACACCAAATGAAACCTATGAGAGAAGCTACCTGTACAGCACATATTCTGACTGCAGGTGTGCTGGCCGGTACAGATGGTCTCACACTTGTGTTATTTTGTGGCTGACTCTGTGCCCGTGGTATTGCTTGTTGAGATACCAGCATTAGTTGGCCATTACTGCTTCTGATAAGAACAGTTCCTGTTGAAGAAAAACATCCAGACTGTTAGAAATTAAGCGATATTATGGCTTTCCTATGCTCCTGTGGAAGAAATAACTAGACCACACTGATAAGATGATGTAATATTTAGTTTCTTACTCCAAGGAACAGCTGCCAAGAAGTGTAAGAGCTAAGCGTACACCAGTTTTACTCTGCATTTTATGACAGAAAACAATTCCTGAAAACAAGAGAAAAACTTTAAGCAGTTCTTCAACCTGCAAAAGTCATCACCACTATCACACCTGGCTGCCTTTATACATTTTCTCTTTCTGAACATTTAGGCACATACTTACAGGTGAAGATATGGTTTAGAGAAAGCCTGCAATGGGAACTGAAGCCTGATTAATACCAGTTCACCTGCCTATATCAAGACCATACCCCTTTGTCAGAAAGCAGTGGTCTCCAATGAAAGCCAAGGCCACTCAGGCATTTGAAGCTGTCGCTCTGTCAAGGGTCTGTCCAAAAGCATTAAAATGCATGGTTTTAATCCAAGCAGCTTACTGCTGAATAGGGAGATTCCAATGGGAAAGGAAAAAAAAAAAAAGGAAAGAAAAAAAAAGATTCTTCTGCGTTGTTTCCTTGCTTTTCTGTTTTCCTTTCAAACCTACAGCAATGTCAGCCCACAACTATTGAACTCCTACCACCTTTCGCCTACCCCATCAGCTAAAAAGACAAACAATTAAACAGTTAACAAACAATGAGTATTTTTACTAAAGCTTTCAAATGAAAATCACCCTAACGAGCATCAGTTAGATGCCACATCACAGTCCCACCTTCCCTGCCTTTGGAAACCATTCAGCTACCAATGCTGCCGCCTCCTCCTCCTGGAAATAAATTCCAGATGTTTCATCAGGGTCACAAATACAAAATGTCAGCTGGATCCCTGGTCCTAACGGCTTCAGATCGCTACCTTTGCTGGTGCCTCACCTCCTTTACCTTCAACAGCAGCTGCTGCAGAGTCCACTACTAAGACCACCATCCTCAAACACCTCACTTAGCAAAGGCCTTACGCATAAAAGAAAAGGGAAAGGTACAGGATAATGCCAGATATGGAAATAAGAGTACCTCAACATCTTTGGAGGACTGCATTAAACTTCCTTGCAAGTTATCCAATATCTGAAGAATCCCAGATCTTCTATGCACACTTATGATCTTTCCTAGTGTAAAACAAGCCTGCATCAATGGAATAGCCCTTTTACTACCTGATTAGTCTGGAAGCTGTCAAAATATTGCTGTACAATACAGCCCAAAACACTGCTTCTATCTGAGTTTAAATGAATACAACAGGAAGAGCCACAAGCTCCATCAGTTGGGTTTTGCTTTTAAAAAAAAAAAGATCAAGCTATGACCACATGCTTAGAAACAAGTTTGCATCCTCCACATCTAAAAGCGTAAGAGGATACTGCAAGACAACACAAAACTTGGTATAAAATTCTGTAACATCAACATATTGTCATTTACGTAGCACACACAAACTGAGACTGCAAGAGTAGCATCTAGAGTGATTCCTTCCTTTCTCAAGCAGCCTTTACTAGATGGGGCAGAGGCACAAGACAGTTGCATATCCAGAAAAACACTGTTACTCCACCTGACAACTCAGCTTTCTCCTCCTCCACTGAGGTCTTGACTATAATTGTATTTAGGTACAGATAGATCTTTTAATTTAATCAATGAATATGTGGAATCATAGAAAACATATCGGATTTCTAATTTTCTTTTCATGCCATCTTATTTAGACAGTGATTCATGGCATACATTTATCTCAGTCAAAAAAGGGCATTTTTTTCCTTGTTCACGTCACATGCTTATGCAGATTCTAGGGAAAGCGAGAAAGCTGATGATACCACACGTTTTGATAGCAATAGCATTTCTCTCTGCTCTAGGTCTACACTCAGGATGGCAGAAGTGTTGCTACCGGAGGTTTTAGGCTTTTGTTTTCTAAGCTTGCTTAAAAATGTCATTGTCAGCTCTACTCTTTGAGAAGGCACATACAAATTTATCATTTAATTCCTTTAGAGATTTGGAATGCATTAAATGTTTTGTCTTCATGTATTTGGGTATTTTGTCACTACTCATTACATTTGTTTTTTAAGCCAAACTGTCAGAAGCTCCATTTCTACTCCTTTGAATCATACTGCATACCAGAGACAGCATCATTACCAGCCAACTCGATTACAGGGTTGGGGATTGGTTTGTTTGGGTTTTTTTTTTCACTACTGTTCTGAAGTTTCAGTTAGCATTTGCCAGAGATGGAGACCCTGCCTGAGGAGTATCCCATCCTCCAGTCACTTGAATGGGCAGAGTTTCCAGGAGACTCCACTTGATGGGAAATTAACTCAAGAGCAACACAGCTAGCAAGCTTATGCAAACACAATACAGTTCATAGGCAAATTCATGAATGTCTTAAAAAAAGTAAACAAAAAAAACCCACCACAAATATTAACAAGTCCCAGTAGCCCCTTTACATTTGACCATGACCGCAGTGATTCCCAACAGCATTGTATGCTGAAACATAAATCAACTTTCCTCCTACTAACAGGATTAGTCAATACAAAGACATCCACACTTCATCAGAATAAAATAACTGTAAAATAACTGTAGGCTTATTCTTGGCGAGAGCATCCACAGAAGTTACCTAAGGCCACTCCAGTGGTCATAGCCTTTATTGGAACATAGCACTAAGATGATGCCTGTTTACTTCCATATAAGTTATGGGAAGAACCTGTTCGACTTGGAACAAACATTAATTTCTCTATATTTGTTCTATTTGGCAGAATTTTTAAAATGGTGGTAGCCTTTTCATGGCAGTAGCTTTTCACCACAGCTGGCAAAATTAGAACACCAAAACCAACAAAACCAGTGTTATGGTAATCTCCTAACTACTGCTTTTGTAGACTTAATGCTGCAAATGCCTGATGTTTGCACAAATAAAGCTGAAGGCAAATCTGAAACGACTGTCATAGCTACAGATGCATACAGTGAAGAGCTACAAGATATCACTTCAAGCATGAAACACACAGTTCTGAAGTCACAAAGTGATAGTAAACTGACGCATGGATTGCCTGAAACAGTCTGAAAGCTGTTGAGAAGGACATTTATTTTTCACTTCTGGTTGCCGCAATTTACTTATACTTTTTCACAGCTTAAAGACACCCCCAATCTTTTGATACTTCCTTTCCGCCCTTGAAACAAAAGCAAAACACTGAAGTCAATAGTGCAAGCTCCAAGAGGGGACACAGTAGGTGGCTTCTACCAAGAGAATAGGTCCCACGGCATTCAAAACCAATGCCTGAAGTCTCCTACACCACATACAACTGCGTAAGTGTGAAATGAGAGAACAGCAGGTGATGGTAACCTTGAGGTTTTCAATAGAAAGGTCTTGTAAACAGACTTGTGCAGCTACCAGATGCTAATATCAGAAATGAAGAGAAGGTAAGTGCAAGAAGCCACATTCTTCACTTGATAAGAAATATTTATCTTTTTTTTTCTTCCAAGAGCTGTTTTCACATTCACTAGACAGCAATTTTTGCCAAACTAAATGTGAAAACAGATCAGGTATTGCAGTCATTTCAACTCCACAAGAAAATGGGGGGGTGGGGGAACCTCTGAACAGCTGAAACAGTGATGTTTCAGCTAACACTGCTCAGCACACCATTTAAAAACAGAAAAGATACTGCAACCTCTGACCAAAATATCAGCACCAACTGTAGTTACTGAACAGCAATCAGGCACCTTCATATAGCCAAAGGTGCCCTCTTTTGGGCAGCGCTTCCAAAAAGGCACCATTCACAGGATACACAGCTTGATAGCTTTACTGAAGTTGTTTCAGAGAACAGGAAAGACTTTCTCGCCACTCGTGCACTTTGATAGCAAGAGTAAGGCACAATCCCTTTGGGGCTACAAGGCTGTTGCTATTTTCCGATCTCAAACAGAAAACCTAAGTGACCAATTACCAGCAGGGATTAGTTCTTACATGCTTCGCTGCAGGACTCAGGTGTCCTTCACAGATTAACAAACAGCCCTTTTCACAACAAATTGAGACTTCTGTCTCTAGATAGTCTGCCTGTCCTGTCAAAAACATCCTTTGGAAAGTTAGTTATTTTTCTTGACTGCCAGAGAAGGCAGTTAAAATAAAACCAGCTTTTTCAGTTCTTCGCTCCCTGCACACCTTCCTTCGGCTGCAGTCCTGTAGGAAGGCTGGAGGGGAAGGAACCAACAACCAAAACCCAGCTTGGCTTCCTCCAAAGCTACACAGAAGGAGCCACGCTATAGCTTCTCACCTTGAAGAGGTCTCATTGAGATCTATACCCCTTCTCTCCAGCAACCTGCCTTCTCCTGGAACAGGAGCTCCAGGAACCATGCCTCCAGAAAGAGCGCCCAGCATCACTCCTGCAAAGCTCAGGCGGCCACCACCCAGAACAGCTTCTACCTAGGCACGCCAGTAGTGCATGCCGTGGAAAACCAGAGGCCTTCTATTAAAATTCCATTTGCTGCTCAAACCTGAGATACCTCCACTGTAAGTTTGTGCTGTCCCAGCCCCACCAGCCGTGGAAATCCAGCTTTTTCTGAACTTGGTTATAGCGCACTTCAAATTTTCTAAGCTGTAGCTGTATTTAGCATCCAGCCCAGGAATGAAGAAACACAGGTTAGCAGGAGGAGGAGCTTCCAGATACCTCTTCATTGCAACTACAGATAGAGAACCAAAAACTCACCAGAGACATGAACAAGATGCTGTGGGATCGTGGCAGAGATCTGTTTATGCCACTGTACATAAGGCCACCTGCATGGGCTTCACTGTATTTCAAGGAAACCACACTGTTGTTAACATAAAGCTGTGCTGCCAACCAAAGCTCAGGGTTTCATCTAGCAGCACTGAACACCAATGCATGCTAAAAGCATCCCACTGTAAGGGCAGCTTCCACCATTAAATTTCTACCACATCAGACAAGCCCAAGGCCATTTCTTAAGGGTAACATGCAAAACTAATTTCCTAAGATGAACCAGCCAGCAGATGTGCTCTGGTGGAGATAAACCATACGCTGTTACCCGTGAAGCTGAAGCTGTTGAGGTAAGCCAGCACTTCGATTGCACAGTTTCCAACACAACTGCTCAACAGAACAGCTCTTCAGAGCTGCTGGCTGGGGAGCGACATGAGGAAACACAAAGAAGTCTCCTGCTCCTAAAACAAGACAAGCAAGAACAAACAAGACAAAACAATACAAGCAAGAACCAACTGCATTAGCCCCAACTCATTTAAAAGAACACAAGTTACAAAAGCCGCTTTCAAAGAAGGGTAAGTTTAGTTTATTTCAAAACAAGGGGTGCCTGCACAGGTATGTTGCCAACCTTAGTAAAGTCCACTTTAACACCAATTACAAATACACGGCTAAATGAGATTTTCAGGTCCCAAATCAGTAAGTGAACAGTTTAACAACAAAAATGTTTTAAAACAACAGTAATATTTCAGTGCTTTCTGTTCCTAAACAAATCTTTCTTTCATTGAACTACTCAAAACAAAGGGATAGTTTTTAAGGCAGTTACAAGCTAAGACCAAGTTTTAAAGGGGATGTTTTAGTGGGAAACTAAATGGCAACTAGAAAGGAACATTGGTTTTAAGTTTCTTAGCCTGACTATTTCTGACTCAAAATTCAGAAAATAAAGGGCCACATACTACTAATCCACGCGACAGTTTTGAAAATAGTTTTTCCTCTCTAAAGACATCCTTTAAAAAAATGCATTATTTTCTTCCTTAACCCCATTCATTGAGCCCCACAGAATAGGTTACTTAAAAGTCACAAAAACACATTACAGGACTGAATAAGACAGACCCAGAACGGACATTATTAGAGACATTAACTGTTTAGACAGTGATCATATCAAGGTGCATTATGTTGTAGACTGGCTGTAAAAGACTGCTGAAGCAGCAGAAAGTGTTAATGAAATACTGTGAAAGACATCATAGGTAAGTCTGATACTGAAGTGACTTAACGTTTACATGACTTACGTAACCCTTCTAATATGTTGGGGTTGTATGTTTTCAGATGAAGTATGGACTGCACTGCATGCAGGAGAACCACTTACTCCCCATGACCCTCACTTAGTACTTCAGTTGTCCTACATGTCTACTGCAGACTTCTGTACTGAAGATGAAGAAACAAAGATGACAGCCCAATCTGGAGGCAACATCTAGCTGTGCTCACTGTCTTAA
Organism: Gavia stellata; assembly: GCF_030936135.1. Taxonomy (NCBI): domain Eukaryota; kingdom Metazoa; phylum Chordata; class Aves; order Gaviiformes; family Gaviidae; genus Gavia; species Gavia stellata. Next base: position 50,899,541 of record NC_082596.1, read on the forward strand.
GAACGAAGCTACAATGAAGATCTGGTGGTCACCTGAGGTTACCTCACCACAGGCTCCCAATGACAAGTTCTAACTTCTATTCTTAAATCAAATATAATTGACTTTGGACAACTGACCTTCTGGGAAGCCACAAAGATTGCCTGTTTGGGGCTTTTCTTGGGAAAACATCTCTGCTCTCAGATTTCCCAGACAAGCAGAGTAGAGGACTCATCTGCACTGGACAGGTCAAGTTGAGTTGTTCAGCTTGTACACTACATCCACAAAGCACTTCACGCCTGTATGGGGTTTGCGTGGCAGCATTTTGGTAGCGGGGGGGCTACAGGGGTGGCTTCTGTGAGAAGCTGCTAGAAACTTCCCCTATGTCTGATAGAGCCAATGCCAGCCAACTCCAAGACGGACCTGCCGCTGGCTAAGGCCGAGCTAATCAGCAACAGTGGTAGCGCCTCTGGGATAACATATTTAAGAAGTGGGGGGAAAACTGAGAAACTACAGCCGGGGAGGAGAGGAGTGAGAATATGTGAGAGAAACAACTCTGCAGACACCAAGGCCAGTGAAAAAGGAGAGGGAGGAGGTGCTCCACACACCGGAGCAGAGATTCCCCTGCAGCCCGTGGTGAAGACCATGGTGAGGCAGGCTGTCCCCTGCAGCCCATGGAGGTCTGCAGTGGAGCTGATATCCACCTGCAGCTCGTGCAGGACCCCACACTGGAGCAGGTGGATGCCCGAAGGAGGCTGTGACCTTGTGAGAAGCCTGCAGCAGAGCAGGCTCCTGGCAGGACCTGTGGACCTGTGGAGAGAGGAGCCCACACTGGAGCAGGTTTGCTGGCAGGACTTGTGACCCCATGGGGGACCCACGCTGGAGCAGTCTGTTCCTGAAGGACTACACCCCATGGAAAGGACCCATGCTGGAACAGTTTGTGAAGAACTGCAGCCCGTGGGAAGAACCCACGTTGGAGAAGTTCATGGAGAACTGTCTCCTGTGGGATGGACCCCACACTGGAGCAGGGGAAGAGTGTGAGGAGGAAGGAGCAGCAGAAACAACGTGTGATGAACTGACCGGAACCCCCATTCCCCGTCCCCCTGCGCCACTCGGGGGGAAAAGGTAGAGAAAATCGGGAGTGAAGTTGAGCCTGGGAAGAAGGGAGGAGTGGGGGGAAGGTGTTTTTTTAAGATTTGGTTTTATTTCTCATTATCCTACTCTGGTTTTTATTGGTAATAAATTAAACTAACTTCCCCAAGTTGAGTCTGGTTTGTCCGTGATGGTAATTGGTGAGTGATCTCCCTATGTCCTTGTCTCGACCTATGAGCCTTTCATCATATTTTCTCTCTCCTGTCCAGCTGAGGAAGGGGAGTGAGCGAGCGGCTGTGTGGTGATTAATCCGGCTGGGACTAAACCACGACAACGCCGTACACCAAATCATTCCAACCTTTGGAAGTCAATTTTACATGATGCAAGAGGAATTCAGCAGTGATCAACCCATAATCAACACTGTTATGGCAGCAACCACAATCAGTCACCACATACCCAGGCCCTCAACCAATTCATTCTCTGCTCACATGTTATTTCACTAACCAAATAATCACACATTTCAGAAATCACTTTCTGCTCCCCTTCCCTCTGTTCCAGGGAAGTTTCTGTACTAAAGGGTCTTTGAAGGAATGGCTCAGGACTAGTGACTAGCGCGTAGATATTACAGTGTCACAATGAGATGCCCAATTTTGAGTTCCACTGAAAGACGCCTTGTTTTGCCCACAGATGGAACTCATTAATTTCCAGGTCAGAAGAAAAGTTCAAAGGGCATCATCTCAATATTCTTTCATGCTACAACAGAACACAGGGAGGCTAAATAAAATACAATACAATGTTACACCCACAAGTTCTTTGAGTAAGTTGATTTTGTCTTTGCCAACTGCGCAAACACCGCACTGCGGTTTCTTGTTGACTCTGGCCTACAACTTTTTAAGGTTGCATCAGCCTCAGATGTCTGACCACATCTCACCTTTTCAATGCCAGGGACTAGCCTTACTCGCAGACATCAACGTCCAGTTGATAGCATTGTTTCACTAGCATTGCTGTTTCCCAGATTGCCTGGGTTGCTGTGAGCAGCTTTTCAAACCACCATGCAGCCACAACTCTGTCACACGAACAGCTTGGGGGGCATACAGCCCCAGCAAAGGCTGCTGCCTCCAGTAACTCCAACCTTTCTCCAGCAAGGTTCGGTGCTAACACTGGGCACCAGAGCTCCTGAGACGCCCGGTACAGGCACAGACTTTTCAAGCATCGGGAGCCAGGAAAGTGATGAACTTATCTCCCCTAGGCAGGATGGAGCAAAGTCTGATAACCTATTGTTTCAAATAGTCTGGAATGATGAACACCACGTGTCTTTCTGAAGAGTCTAAACAATGTCCCCTCTCCCTCCCTTCCTCCAGGAACTAGACACAAAGTGCTAAAAATGCAAAAATCTGAAGCCAAATTTCACACACTGCTTAATCAGTAAGTCTTATCCAAGCTGTTGGAGGCTAGCTGCTCATCAATGCACTTTGGTGCCCAGATGGAGATCTCTGTTTAACAGACTAGCAGTTGGGCCCCCATAGTGCTGATGCCTTTTCATAGAATACAGACCCACGTTTTAGAGCTAAGAGTTCTCCTCCACTGCACACACAGTTGAGTTTCATTACTTGAGAATACATTTATATCCATGCAATTTTACAGTTATAGTAGAACTCTTGTGCAAAAATATAACTGTCCCAGTTGCAAGGTAGTATACCTTTTATTTATAGCAAACAACAGATGTCCATACCAACCATCTAAAGAAAATCTGGACATTGCATTGATTCTTGGAAGGGCTGTAAATAACTGACAGGCCATAGATGCTTTCTGGGCATAGCTCCAAGATGGCACTGCTGTTTCTATTCAAATTCAAAGTGTATTTATTACACTTGAATCCCAAGAGTTTTTGTTTTTATTGTGGGTAGGCATATGGGTTTCCTACCCAATGCTGCAGTCCACAAGGCAAAGACTTACTTGATATCGTGAGAACATCTAGCTCTTGTCCTTGGGCCACGTCTTTCAGCAACCAGGATCATTTCCCATCAGCATTTCCTCATCTCATCTTTGTGGTTTGCAACTTTGCTACTTGAGGCTTCGTTGCTTTCCTATTCAAGTAATCAGACAGTTCCAGGTTTGTCTATGGATAAGATGATCTGACTTAAGAGTTCTCCAGGACCCAAGTTACTTCATGAAGGAGTTACTTCAAGTATTTGCAGAGGACTCAATCGATGGCAGTGAAATAGTACCTCCAAGGAGCCAAAGTGACAATTCCTTTCTTTCAAGACAAAAAGGCACTGAATCCATACACCACACCCTCTTCTAGTTTGCTGTGTAATCCTAGTATTCACTGGAGTCAAATTCTTTAAATATCAAGTTAGATGCTTGGCACATTGCAGCCATATATATACAGCACACAGCTTTATAAGGACCAGAAGACATGCCAATACCCTGCACTTACCATTTCTAAAACACTGTGAGCTAATAAGCTGTGACTGAGAAGTCTGAAACTTAGAGTGTTGAACTATAAATCTTAATTTTAAACCAAGAGGTGCTAAAATATAACTGGTGTCTTGGTAGAGTTCTAATAAAGGACAAGATCAGCCCCCTTTAAATCTCTGTTTCCTTTAAATATGAGGAGAATCAAGTCAGTTAATTCAGATTAATTTCACCATGGGACACTTGTTTCCTTGGTGTTTACACGGGGACCAGTAGAAGGTTGAATGCCACTTAATGTCCTCTAAAAGTACATATTCACCCCTCTGTTGGATGGATTTTCACTTATTTCAGAAAGGCAAGCAAGGGCTTAACACTGAATTTTAACAGGGATTACCACCTTGCTCTAAGTGGGATGGAGCAAACAAAAATTCTTGTAGAAGACATCAGAACCTTCATGCAAATATTAACTTCTGTCTACATGGATACTGTGGAAACTGTTACCAAAACTGTGTGATATTTGTCAAGTGGCTAGTATGCAAGCCATATATAAAGGTGTTCTGAATACACTTACCCCCTTCAACACACACCATCATCTGCCCCAAGCAGACTGCCTAGTAATACACCACCAAGCAGTCAGGTGGACCTGGCTTCGAGGGCTCCACTTGAACTAGATGGCAACTGCCACTTGGCAAGCTGCAAGTGAAAGTCTTCAGGTGTTGTGCCAACCAGGGCATGCTGTTTCACCCACTTATTAATCTAGCCTGGACATCCACACAAGGAACTTCAATTTCCCAGGCAACTCCCAGGAGCAACCAGTACTAACAAAGCCATCTCCTCTGCCTCCACCAAACTGGAAGTGTGCACTAGAAGAGGTCTGCAAACATGAGCTATGAAAACCAAGTGCCATCATAACATCTGACTGTTCATAGTTCACCAAATCACTGAGCTTCCCAAGTTCTCCAGCCTTAACAGACCCTAGATTTGCTCATTAGCAACAAGCATCTTCCATCCGCTGCCATTTTTACCCTACTTCAATTGTGATCAGAGACTACTTCCTCAAGACACTGGTGGAAAAGACCCATTAGTGGACTTTGTTCTAAAGGTGACCCAGATGGCAGAACAGACCTTAATCCTGACAATTTGAATAGCAAGCCACCTAGAAACATCTATTGTGATCTTTTCCACTTCGCAAATTATATACATTTTCCTTCAGACCTCATCATAGTTTGAGAAATAGCTTCATGTAAAAAGAATTCCAAAAAAAAGTATTTGCCTTTGGGTTTTTGTCTAAGTGGCTAGGGCAGTACTAATTATTCATCTTTGATAGTTACCAGAAGCTTTGCACCTTACAGCAAAACTCATATACGCAACTGTAACATACAATCCTACCCACTAAGCACAGCACAGATTTCTACCAAATGGCATGACAAATACTCGGTTCTCTAAGATAACTTAAAAAAAATCTGGTATTGCAAACTACTCAAAATAACAACTCATGAACTTACCTAATTTATCAGCATCTTTGAGAAAAGAATACTGAAATATAATTAGTATTTCTTCCAGCTGTCACTTGTATGTGGATGATGCTATGTTTACTGCTACAAGCTGAAGGGTCCTTTAAATACTGCAAAAGCAACAGAAGCCAGGCTCACATTCTCTCTCTTCTAAGGATTAAAAAGTTTACTATTTGCCAATCTGTAGTTATAATCCTTTGCAATACACTCCAATTGTTTGTAAAATCTGAACAGCATTTAACATTAATTTTACTGAGCATCATATTTCAGTGCTTCAGTATTCAGAATGCATCTGGTTTTTTTGTGAAAACCATATATCTAGAAGTTAGCTTTATATCTTCTGCTAAGGTTTAAATCTTAATTCCCACAGGTCTGTGCATTTAATGATATGAAGGCCATTGTTTTGGTAGACATATTCAGTCCTGAAAGCAAAATCAAGTCCTACAGAGCAGCAGAAAATTCTACTTGTTATCGCAGAAGACATTTACTCACTATTTTTTAAGTTTGACTTAGTTCCTCAATCCTGCCAAAGCTTTGCTGACCCCTCCTCAGAAAAAAAGTTGGCTGGCGTCACCTAATATGAAGAGAAAAGTTTGCAAAGAAACCATCATGTTAAACCTGCTAAACAGAGGATTGGGATATAAAAGGTTGCAACCACGTATTATTTAACCCCTGCTAGTCATCCTACAGCACAAGTATTGTGCTCAGACTTCATGGGATTATCAACACCCAGAAATTGCAGACTTTGAAGGAGTTTCTAGGTTTTTTGTCTTGTTGAAACAAGAAATATTTAGATAGCCTCCTCCTACCCAAACATAATATAAACTAAGAAGTATTTTTAAATCAGCACTTCCTCCTATTCCAAAGTGAAGGACCAGATGCAAATATGAAAATATCAAATTCCTCATGTGGTTTTACAACCAAGAAATAACAACTGGAACATGAAGAGGAAGATTCAGAGTACCGTACTTGAGAGGTATTAGGCCAACTTCAAAAGCAGGAAGCAGCATCTAGATGTTTACCAGCCCTTACCCCTTCAGGTTACCTTAGTTTCTATATCCAGTTAAGAGAAGCACGACAAGATCAGGCTCCGTACCACCTCATAGCAGTTTTGGGGTACCTGCATCAGCTCTCTCCCTCCCACCCACAGGTGTCTGCATGCTGCCTGCCTGCCTCTTGCCACACAGCCCTGGCCGCCTGCCATGAACAGTGGTTGTGCTTTCTGAACAGTTACCCACTATCAGCCTAGATAAACGGTAGGCAGTGGAAAACCTGCCAGGGACAAGCCAAAACATCCAAGCAAAGACAACTGAGCTACAAATAGAAACCAAGAACGTGTACGTGCTGCCACTCCCCTACAAGTCAGGTGCAAAGGAAACTTTATATGGTGGCCATACCTTGTACCGGCTTACTAGTGCAAATTAAGGCAGACTCAGGGCAACTTCTCTTTGCTGACACCACACTTGTTCAGACCCACTGGTGTTCGCAATAATGTAAAGTGTAAAACAGAAATACACACACCAGAGGCAGCTGATGCTACACTGAAGAGCGCTGGCAGCTGCTGTCATTGCCCTGCAACCAGCAGCAGGGGCATCAGGCAAGCTTTCTGAAGAGCTTCCTGCTGTAAGCAGATCCTAAGGTAACAACGGAGGATCCCTAGCATCCAGTCCAGTTCTGTGTTTTTTCGTCCCTCCACAAGAAGAGCAGATACATCTGCTAATTGTCCTTTCAACGCCCACCTGTAATGAGCATTCCAGGGCCAGGCATAGAATGAAAGCCACAAGAACAGACAAAAAACTAAGTTCAAGAAAAGTAACGAAGAAAGAAAACCAAGGAACAACATTCTCCTTGTTACTTTTCTAGCCTCCATTTCTCCAAAGCAGTGTACGGCCCAAAGACCCTAAGGTGAGCTCTAAACATTCCTCACAGCCCATGGAAACCTTGTCACTCTTTCCCCTTCCCAAGCCTTTAACTATTTCCTCCTGTTAGGAGCACAGCCCAACCATTTTTCCGCCCAACATTAAGCTCAAGTTAACCAAGGACACAATTTCTTGTTAGGCAGATGGTCCACGACACAAGACATGGGCAGTTCTGTGAGCATCAGCACAGACCACATGCGCAGCAGAGCTCAGGACTGAGGCAGTACCGCACTCGCCATGCCGGTCTCTGCTCTCTGCCAGTCCCACAGACCACTACATGTGAAGCCTTCTGAAATGCTGCTAACGTGTTCTTGTCAACAAAAAGGGCGACTGAGGAAGGGTCCCTTTGGTAGATCATACAAGTTCCCTCCATTTAGGAGGACATAGCCCAACCATTCAGTCTAAGAGCTGATGGTATGTAAGGTCAAAATGTGACAATCAAAACTTCAAGGCAGAGTCTGTCCAGCTGAAGGTGTATAAAGGACACAGTCCCCAGCTGGAGTCCTACTGCGTGCTAAAACCCTCAGTGGTGGCCAGCCGTAAGCTGGGGGTAGAGTCACACCTCCTGACTGCTAGTACAGGAGGTACCCTGAGGGTGAAGGAGGAAGGCTTGAGTACCAGCACTGGTCTAACAGCTGGCTACTCAGCTGAAAACTGGCACTTTGTAGAGGAAAACATAGGAAGGTGACAAAAAACCCTTGTTACTCATGAGCAAGTCTGGGTCCTGCAAGACCTGGAGAACTTGCAAAGCTCAGAGATCTTCCCTGGGTAACCAGGTAAAGAGGCACTTGGCAGAGGCACTTAGAGAGGTGAGAGGAGTCATACCTGGTCATCTGCCTTTCCCACCTCCTGGCTTTATTCCGGGCAAAAGGGAGGGGGAGGTAGAGATGGACGAGAAAGAACAGCCTAAATCGATGACTTCCGTTAACCTCCGCTGCCCTCCAAGCCATGGGGGCAAATGCAGCTCCCCTGGTGCCCTTCCTTCCCCAGACTGCAGCCCTGTAGACGCACTGGAGCAATGCCTGCTCCAGGCGGCATGCAGTTCACAAGTACTTCAGGATGAGCAGTAAGGGCAGTGCTGTCCATCCTTCCTCAGAAGAAGCCAGTTCAAACATCTCCCTTTGAAACTCAGCGGGAGGATGCTTTCCGTATGCATTTTTCTTAGCAGGTGCCACAGGCTGAATGCCATGATTTTAAAGCCAAGTGCATTCTCCCTTCTGTATTTTATCCTGCATGGCTAGATTTTGCAATTTATTTGCAATACAAACTTTTCAAGCCTAAGAATTTGATGGTTTATTCCACTATCTTTTTTAAGGATGCTAACACTTGTAGCTTTAATGCTATTCATCTTGCATTTAAATTTCGGAACGATTTTATTATTCATTAAAAATTGAATCCACACAGAAGACAGAGGTAGAATACTAACACTTACTTAAGCCAGAATGCATTTTTAAATAGTCCTTAGGACAATTATTTAGACAAATTTTCCTGAAACATTGATCTATTTGAAATCTGACAACTTCTATGCTCCTTCTGGAGCATTAAACTCCATACAGTTACTTTTAATTTACAATGCTGCCCAGTACCGGCACCTCTGACCTTCCAATACAAAGTCTGCTTGCTTTGTTTCTTGTCCCAGGAGCAAGGAAAACAAGCTGATGCAACCGAAGGGTAACACCACTTTTGTTACACCTGCCTACTGCCACGATACAAGTCAGATGACATTCAGCAGTATACCTTGATATAATCAAACCCAAGCTACTAGGAAAACCAATAATTTTGCTAACTTATAGTTCCCAAACTACAAGCAACTTACATGAGCGTTCACCTTCACAAAAAGATGTTTAACTGAAGGCCAATACATTCCAGAAAGCCAAAATACTAGACAAAGTCTGAAGATCTGTGAGGCCCTACTACAAAAAAAAAAAAAAAAATTTTCTGTCGTGGTTCATTTCAGAGGAAAGTTGGCAAGGATTTAGACTTGTCCTTGACTACTGACTACCCAGACATCATAGCATCATGTGAGTGCTGGAAAAACTACAGTGAAACTTACTGATTGAAGACAATATTACTTTTTTAATTACATTAGCATTATGTATTTCGTTGAGAGGTGCATGTCTTTGATAAAGACATGGGGGAGGGAAGGAGGGAAGGAGGGAAGGAGGGAAGGAGGGAAGGAGGGAAGGAGGGAAGGAGGGAAGGAGGGAAGGAGGGAAGGAGGGAAGGAGGGAAGGAGGGAAGGAGGGAAGGAGGGAAGGAGGGAAGGAGGGAAGGAGGGAAGGAAAAAACGCAAATATGCACCAGCAGCACAGGAATTAATGTAAAATCAGCCATCCTTTTAGACAACATCCTACCTGGAAGTAATTGCAACAGATGCTCCAACAAAGGAACTGTCCTGGCAGGAAATAATTATAGCGACAATAGCAATAAAGTGATTACGTATCTTGGGGTCTCAATATAGCAAGACCAAGACCAGTGGAATCAAAGGCACTTTCTTTTTTAAACAGCATTTAAATACAGCCTGACAGGGAAGAGCAGAAGTTTAGAACCAACAGCACTTTCTTCCTCTTGTGAGAAAGTGCAGGTAGGAGCCCTGGCTAACCCTCTTCTGCTATCCAAAGTATTAAGCCATCTTTACCAGCACTACACAATTCCTACATTAATATTTTCTTTGCCGCTATAAGAAGTACATCCATAAGTGTGGTACCTCTCTAAACTCTTCGCTTCCCACATATGCTTTATAGAAAAAAGCGTTTCAAAGGGCAACACGCAATGAAATTTCAACATTACGCTCCTCATGCAGGGTAGTATTTTGTTTCAATAACGGTTCACATCGGCCTGGTTGCAACAGTGAAAACAGTTCCTCCAAATCTGCTTGCTTGGAGGGGGAGCAGGAGCAGTCAGTACAGCATGGCTTGCACTGTAAGTGGGAGTTACTTTGCCGTCGCTAACCCACGCTCACACTTGCCCGTCCTACTCGTTCATCCAAGTTCCGCGAAAGCCTCCGTGACTCTTTTTCAAGTCACAAATCAAGGTAACTTGGCCACCGAGTGTTGGTTAGTCCTCCTGCCCCTCGTGCTATCCAGCAAAGTAGAAAGTTGCCTTAATCCGGAGGCTTCCAGATCCGTCCTCCAGATACGCTACACGCACCTCAGACGCTGTAAGCATCCCGAGTGCTGACTGACTTCACCCGCTTACGTCTCCAATGCCCCGCAAGACAGACAAACGCCCCAGCTCCCAGAAGTTCGGGGCAGAAAAGCAACTCGCCCCAAACTTTCGGCGCACCCGTGAAACACCCCCTCCCGCAGCGGCAGCTGCCTTTCCCCCGCCGCCCTGCCCGTTACCCGCTACGGCTCCCCCCCCCCGCAGCAAGGGCAGGGCGACGGGCTCCGGGGGACGCCCCGCTCCCAGGCAGCGGGGAGCGCGACATGCCGGGTGAGTCGCGACACGGGACGCAGCCCGAAGCCGGGGCAGCCCGGCAGGGCGGCCGCCCACTCACCTGGGGGCAGCTGGAAGTTGGCCGGTAACTGGAGGGTGGCCGTGGGGGGCCCCTTGGGCGCCACCGGCCGCGGGCCCCCGGAGGCGGCCACCCGCGCCGTCAGGGCCCCCAGGGGGGCGGCCGCCAGGCGCGGCGGCGGCGGCTGCGGGGCGGCGGAGGGCGCCGGGCCGCCGGGCACCTTGGCGACGGGGCTGCCCCGCTCGGGCGCCGGGCCCGCGGCGGGGGCGCAGAGGAGCCCCGCGGGCGGCGGGGCCGCCGCCTGCTCCGGGTGCCCGCCGGGCATCAGCCTGACGGGGGCTGCCGCCGAGGTGCTCATGGAGGAGGAGGTGGCGAGGGGACGGGGGGCGGCCGCGTCGCGTAGAACCCCGCGCCGCCCCGCAGCATCGCGGGCAGGGGACGCTCAGGCGCTGCCCCGGCCGCCGGCTCGCTCGCGGAAACACATGGTGGCCCCGCTCTGCCGGCTCCCGGGCGCCGCGCACGTGGGCCCGGCCGGCCCGGCCTCCCCTGCCGGCGGCTGGAGGGAGGGAGGGAGGGAAGGCGGGAGGGCGGGCGGAGGGCGGGCCCACGCCGCGGGCGCGCCCTACTGCGGCGGCGCCCGGCCCAGCCCCACCGCCCCTCAGAGCCCGCCCGTCCGCCCGCGGCGCGCTCCCGCCCGCCGTGTTTATAGAGCCATGCGGACCCCCGCGCAGGCGCCGAGGCCCGGCTCCCCCAGCGGGTGGGGCCGCGCGCGGGGCGGTGCCGGCGCCGAAGTGAAAGTTGTCGGCACCCGGGGAGCGCCCCGCGGCGGTTGGGGTTTGGGGGGACCGGGGTCCTCGCTGGGGAGACGCTGCGTGGCCCCGCCGGGACTCGCTCGGGAGGCGACGCCGTCCCCCCCACCTCGCTGCGGGACCCGGCCCCCGTCCCAGCCGCCGCCGGGTAGCACGGGCCGCACGCCTGCTCTCGGAGCCCCCATTTCGGTCAGCTCGGGCAGGGGGAGCGTGGGTGACCCCCGCAGAGCCGCGCGGCTGAAAGCGAGCGGGCCTGGCGCTGTTCCCTCCGCTCTACCGTCCCCCGGCCCGCCTGCCTGCGCCAGCCCTCCCACTCTACCTGCGGGCCGCAGGTCTCCTCGGGGCTTCCACTGAAAACAGAGGGGGCTCCAGCAAGTGCAAGAAGTCCCCGGTATTACGATCAGCTCCGGACCGGAGCTGAAGTTGCTGACAGGCTGAAGAGGCGAAAGCAGCCTGTCCCCTCCATCCTTACAGGTACCAAGTTGTCCGTTTGACCTTCACGCCCAGGGCTTGATTTGAAGAAAGGCTGAGGAGGGATGTGCAGCTCCCTCCCCTTGCAAAGCAAGCATACAGGATACATACAACATAGCTCTTTAAAACAATTTTCACACTATAACTGGAAGTTTTTGCTCGCTTGAAAAGGACATCAGCATGACCTTCAGTAATTCTGTTTCAAGGTTTTTACTTATCATAGCTAAGTTTGGGCTAAATTTCAGTAGGTTTGGAAGCATGCTTATTCACATGCTTCTCTTTACCCATAAAACTTGAGGGGTATTGCTCGTCTGCCCAGGTTGAGCACAGCGCAATTATGAAGACCAAGGCCTGGTATCCAGTTCATTATAGTGGCATGAAAAGCACAAAATCCAGCAAAATGTTAGGAGAGCAAAAAATTATTTTCATTTTAATTACTCTTGTATTAAACATCCTTTGCAACTATGTTTTTCAGGTAGAAACGTACACAAGAAATTCTAATACTTGAGGTTACGCTGAAAGTCATGTAAAATGTGAACAGAATGCAAAAAATTATACAACTCTCTTTCCATGCCCTGACAGATAGTTGCCTATACTGCTCCTTACAGGTTTGTCAGACTGGGGGAGCAAAGGAAATATGCCTCTTTTTGACCATTTCCATTCACAACCTTGCTCGATTTCACAGTATTACTGCTTTAAAATGCTGTCAGCAGCAGCTGAAACAGCTACAGAACAGAAATCGCATGAGATGATAGCTGAAAGCATATGGCCATAACTTAATTCCAGCATGGTCACAACACAGGTCCCAAACTCCACTAGTATGGGTAACAACTGGCATGAAGATGAGTCACATGGACTAGCTGGATAAGTGCCTTAATCGTCTACCTGCACGTCAAATTCATTCTGTCATGCTTTCACCTCTATTGTTACACCGGTAGCTTTAACAGATTGCAGAAAGCACAGCTATTGCATCTGCATTTGCAACATACCAGGTAAGAAACAGTGCCATGGAAGCCTGTATTCAGGAACACAGAAAAACCATATTTAGGATCCAAACACAGTATTTGCTCTCACACAGCATCTCTTCCTCCTCATCACCACAGCTCTCGCTGTGCCTCAGCTTTCACCCTACTGACCATTCCAGACAAACAGTCCAAAATCCCAAACAGGTGGCAGCAGCAATGGTTACAGTTTCCAAGTATGAGAGCAGGCTAGGAACATGGTGGAAGAGGAGGTGATGGGATAAAACAGGAGGGAGGCAGTCTCTGTACCCCTTAGAGCTCTGTCAAGTCTGAGCAAATTAAATCTTCTTACACATATGGAGCTGTGTTACACGCACAAAGTAACAAACAGGGTACAGTGAGTTACCTCCCACATGCCGAAGGATGCTCAGAAACCAGGAGACGGGGAAACTTCAGTTCCAGCAAAGACCAACAGTGACTGACAGCAGAAGCAGGAGGATACAAGGGAAGGCACACTGTCTACTGTTCTTGGACTTCAAGAAGAACGGGGTGGGCTTATTACTTAAGACCAAGTTTTTCTCTTCTTGGGGCCATTCAACTTCTGACGGAATCTCCGAGAACCCCATGTAAATACTCAGGGGTGAAAGAGTATTGGAAGAGACAGAAACAGCTGAAGAGGACAGAAGTGTATACAGCAAAACTGTGAGGTACAGCAGAGTGTGAAAAAAGAAAGTAGAAAATATAGCATAGTGAGAGAAAAACATACAGAGGCTGCAAAAGCAGCAAAGGAAGTGATATGAAAGACAACACAGGAAAAGGTATACCACAATGATAATAAAGAGAGAAAACCCATTGAACAAAGCCCAGAAGATTTAGAAACACGCATATCTTAAAAAAAAAAATACTGGGCTAAGTTAAAGTGCCGTAAGTGTCCTCTCCGAACAAAGCAGATGCAACTATCATTTTATGAAACTGCACACGAAATAAAAGGAAGGGTCCTTTTTCACACCAGAAAAATGTGTTATAATAGAGGACTGGATATTACCAATATGCAGTCTGCATTACCCAGAGTAAAAGGAATACAAAAAGTCAGTCACAATAACAAGGAACAAAGAATCTGGAATTTTAAAAGCTATTTTCATAACTGAAACTTACAGCACATGTAAGGAAAGTTACTTTTGTCACTACCTGGAGTTTGGGGTTTTTTTAAATCTTCTTGGGTGACTGCTACCACCGAAAAACCCATGCATTGAAAAAACTTTGAAGTAAGTCATCATTCTTGCCAACAGCTTTTTTCTCAAGACCTTGTCCAGGACATACTGGTAAACACGGTAACTGCTTTTCAAAGTCAGCTGAAGATACATCTAGCTGTTCATTCCATGAATGCCCAGCCTTGGCAAATTGACCTGCTTTACTACTTCAAATAACACATGAATGGATTAATCTGATATTCATGTAGAAGTATCTTCTTTACCTTCGGGGCATAGGAAAGCATTACTGTAAACAACAGTTCAGATTTCCTTCCCAGGAGCTAATAGGTTATATACTGCCCATAGTTGGGTCGGCATAACCCCTTTCCAACAGCTAAGACTTACGCCGTGCATACTGAATTGGTCTCTCCTGTACTAAGCTTTCCCCAGTGTTTCAAGTAGGGTATTTAAAACACAGACCAACTACCTACCCTTCAAAATTCCTGTCCAGAGAGCAGGCCTTAACTCTGAATTTCAAAGACAGACCTTTATAAAGTCCTCAGATCTTAAGTCAGTTTCACATCCAACGCTTCAATTTTGGTTTCCTACAACCCTATAAAATCCATCTAATACACTTCAGGGTTTTAAATCTCTCAGTGATCCTTTTTACAAAAGTTTTATTTTCTCTCCAATTGATGATTTATCAATTAAATATAACCAGCAAATGAGCTGGAATGAGAAACTTATAATATTTGCCTTAAGCTTTTCTTAAATTACAGAGACTTGGCAGCACGATGGAATTAACTTAAGCATGTAACTGCAACATGAAGGGAAGAAATATGTGTGAAGATTTAATCTCATTAGTTAAAATAGTTACTTTTAATGGCAAAAATGAAAAGCTTACCATGAAACAAGTTAAATAGTAACAAAGAAATGAGATCCTGTAGATAAGAGTAGTAAAAAAAAAATCAGGGAATAGAAAGTTTCTTACAAAAAAAGTGTGAATGAGTTAGTTGGAAATGCAGAAGATATGAACAAAAAAGATTAACTAATGGGAATACAGTTGCAAATGTGAATTTATTTACTAATGCAAACAACCAAGTGAAATCACGACTGGCTATTTAATATCCTTAGTAACCACACCTCTACATTAAGTTTCTGATTTGAGTAGATTTTTTTCTAAATTTAAAGTCAGTGTTACGGTCTGTCCTGGTTTTTTTTGTCTTGATTGATGATCTTTTACGGAGGTTCCTCCTTCTTTTGGACATTCAGGTGACAGATGCCAAACCAAACATTACACTTACATAAGTCAAACTCTTTGTTCCATGAGGTACAATACATTGCAGCTTCAAAACATTATAAAACATTTAAAAGTACAACAGGAAGGTACAACAAAATAACTAGGCGTATACTTTTATATTGTTCTAAGCTGTAAAGCTCGGTTGACTATACTGAGCTACTAATAACAAGAGAGCTAACTGAACATGGAGCTTAACGATATGGTGAGGCATGTTAAATCCCAGCAGAGGAAAGCCTACCTGGATGTGCACCTGCAGTTCCCACTAGTTTGGGGAACCCAAACCTACATCATGAAGCCACAGAAGCGATCTGATGAGATGGGAAGGTCAGGGAAGCACACGCACCTCACAAACTAGGCTTTAAGTGAGGAAGAAAGACCAGAAGACTAAGTGAAGAGAGGGAGAAGGAAGGGATGAATGGGCACAAGCAATAGAAATGGGTAGCTGAAAATACACAGTAACAGGAAATAGGTACAGTTAAAATGCCTCAGCAAAAAAGATTCACAGCATTAAAGGCTTAGCCATTAGGCACAAATGTATTCTCAATGGAACACAGAGAGAAAAAAAAAAAAAGATCTAAGACTTAACATTTTAAGAATTACATAACTGTTTTAAGAAGTCATACTGGATACCACTTGCTATCCAGTAAAATTCACTAGGAGAAAGCAGTTTTATCACTGAAGCTGCAGTGGCCTATAATAATACAGCATTATGTAAAGTGACATTGCTAATCCAACACTTAGTAAATGAAACAGAACAAAAATCAGAACTTTACTGGACTCGTAATATCACTGAGCAGTAATTATCCCATCTGCAAAAAGTTACAGTAGAAGAGAAAAAAAAAATAGGGGTTCTGACAGATTTTACATACCTTGTACCAACACTAATTGGGGACAATCATCAGCTTCTGGAAAACACGTTAGTGACTTTTTGTGACAAATACGTGCACAAGAAAAAAAGAATATGTGAATATATGCCTCTTTGCACAGTGCAGGATGAACAAACAACTGTAGCTTCATCAAGTTTCAAGAAAACTACAGAACTCAGCTGAGGAAGAAACAGGTTCATTCAGCAACTCTGTGCGCTGTAGACAATGACTGCCTCTTAGAACTTCAAAAACATTGTAACAGCTATCATAATTGTTCTGTGACGGGTATTTTTCTCTTTTCCTTTTCAGGTTCTTTTTCCCTTCTTTATTTCTGCAACTTGCATTTCAATATCTTTTGCACTAAAAATCTGAGTAAAACAAAATTATTAATACCACTCATTTCCAATTGTGATGCTCTAATCTATTTAGTTACATTCCATAGCAAAAACCATGCTGCTAAATATTTGTAAAGCATTGCAAAGCGATGCAAACAGTCAGAATCAGATTTATGAATCAGATGATGGTGAATTAAGAGACTGCCAGCAATCAACAGTGGAGTTACCAGAGGGGCTAACCAGGGCTGCATCCCTTTCCCACCACTTAACACCCGCCACGATAAGGCTGACTGAAAGCTGTAACACAAATTACACCAGTAAAATCTGAAATCCAGCTGCAGACAGATTAAAAATGGTGTTGGTGTTCATCTACCTCCTTAAACAGAGACTGGAATTCTGTTGTAGCGTATAGGATGTCTTCCTGTTCCTTCAAGCTGTGCCCTAGTATTAAACAAGCTCAGATGCCCGTCAGAACTATACTCCACTAGGTACTTTCCAAAATTTAAAAATATATACTATATTTAATTGTGTCTATCACCATTTTATAAACACATAGGTAGTTATGCCAGCTGTTAGAAATTTTTATTTCTAAAAGAAAACAGAACACTCAGGAATTAACACTCTGGTGAGTATTCCAACTTTGTTGAGAAAATAAGCCTACAGCACAGTTATTTTTTTTCTCTGGGGAAAAAAACCCAAAACCAAACCAAAACCAAAAAACCCTGACTGGAAAAAGAACATAGCAAATCAGTTTCATCAGGGCAACTCATGAATTCTCCTTCAAGTGACAAGGTTGTGTCCTTGTTTTCCTTTATCCTCATAAGTATCACCTTGTAGGAAAACATTGCTGGAGTGGTGCGTTTAATTTCCACCTCCCTGTGCTTGTATATCATCTTGGATTAAGCAGGTGTATGTTTTTTAGTCGAACTGCTGGCCTGCCACTGGGAATTCATAATTTGATTCACCCTTAACACACATAAAGCATAAAAGGATGGAAATGCGTGATTTCTGAACCTGGAACTGTAATCTTGCTTCCTTCTTTCAGTCCCATGGATGTTTCAAACAAGCTGGTTTACTTGAGCAAAAATAAAAAGTGCCTGCAAAGAACACCCGGATTTATCTTTTCACTTCTTTTGCTGAATAATAAAAAGATCGAGATTTGTTTTCTTCCTCTTCCTCCCCTCCCCCCCGTTCTCATATTTGAAGGGGCAGAGAGGTATTTTAAATGTTGAACAAATGTTAAAACTAGAAAATTAGTCTAATTAATGTCAAAAGCATTAATGCAAAGAAAATGAATTGTTTAACTTCTTTAAATATTTGGGAAAATGTGTTTGCACATTGTTCCCTCCCCCATTTTCTCTGTGCTATTTTCCCAAAAGTCCAAGTCACAGTCACTTACGGTACTGTTGCATTGGAAGAGATGAAATGCACACTGAATTTCAAAGCATGAACTCATTGTTAAAATTTGTTATTCAAGCTGAAGGCCTAGAGACAGTAAATAGGAAACCCTAGGCACCTGTAGTAAGGCCACGTAAATTTGAGTCCACCCCTTCTCTCCATCCACACCTGAGAGTTATTGGAGAAAAAAACCACAAACCAAACCCAGAACACCATGACCTGGAACAATGAACACAGTTTTGAAGATAATGTCTTTATTTTTTTCCATCAACTATCACAGAACGGCTGAGGTTGGGAGGGATCTCTGGAGGTCCTCTGGTCCAACCTCTTCCTGCCCAAGCAGGGCCACCTAGAACCAGTTGCCCAGGACCATGTCCAGATGGCTTGTGAATATCTCTAAGGAAGGAGACTCTGCAACTTCTCTGGGCAACCTGTGCCAGTGCTCGGTCACCCTCACAGTTAAAAAAAAAAAAAAAAAAAAAAGTATTTCCTGATGTTCAGAGGGAACCTCCTGTGTTTCAGCTTGTGCCCGTTACCTCAGGTCCTGCCACTGAGCACTAATTACAAGAGCCTGGCTCTGTCCTTTTTGCACCCTCCCTTCAGGTATTTATAGACATTGACTCGATCCCCCTGAGCCCTATCTTCTCCAGGCTGAGCAGTCCCAGTTCTCTCAGCCTTTCCTCATAGGAGAGATGCTCCAGTCCCTTCATCACCTTTGTGGCCCTTCACTGGACTCTCTCCAGTATGTCCACATCTCTCTTGTACTGGGCAGCCCAGAACTGGACACAGCACTCCAGGTGTGGCCTCACCAGTGCTGAGTAGAGAGGAAAAATCACCTGCTGGCAATACTTTGTAGTATGTAGCAAGTATTAAAGTAACTGTTCCAAAACCAGTTCTGATAATATTTCTAATGTAAATTTTTGTACATACTCTAAAGCCTGTATTTTCCACTTGTGATAGAAACAGAAGCTGTTAAGCTACAAAGGGACCACTGCATGACAGAAATACTGTGATAAGGATCACTACAGGATAAAACATTGCTATAATTTTCATCATTTTCAAAGACAATGATAATGTCTTATACAACCCACACAAGAAGCATGTTGCCATACACCTTCCTACACTGCTTCCTGCGCGAAATGTTCCCAACAGTGTCTTACACTACCATAAATTAGCAGCAATCACTATAGCTCCCAGCACTATCCATCTACAGAGACACTACAAAAGTCACCTAACATTGTACCACCAGATGTTAGGGGAGATTTCATACATCAAGTTGAATGCACAGGTGTCACCTGGAATAATTTTTGTGAGAAGATTTTGTATACCAGTTATATACTAATTTCCTATAAAGTCATTAACATGTACCTGTGGTGGCTGGTTTCTCCTTATTATAGCAAGCTCAATATTTTTTCCACCAGATTTCACACCGTAGCGTACAATAATATCATTAAAACAAGCATATTTACCAAGCATTTCACATTTTCATGAAGGAAAGAAGCCCAAGCTTTTCTTGAAGTATTTATCACATGCTTTGTACTGTATTTCTTCTTAGCAAAGCTGATGCTAATTCGATGGTGTCCTTTTGAGCTCCTGCAGCTTCTTCTGGGTAATTATTTTCCAAAAACTCTTACCCAGTTTTAGCATTGCCACCAATTGCATTGGTCTGTGGAGGACAGAAAGGAAGTTATAAATCTCACCACAACATACATTAACTTACCTGCTGTAATCAATCTTATAAAGGCTTGTGTACATTTGCTACTGGGACTCCCTCACTATCGCTACATAATATGCAGTGCGCAACTTGCCTATCTGCCAGGTCAATGATTTCCCCTTGCAGCTTCTACTTAGACTCTGCTAATGTTTCAGTACTTGATTGTAGGGTATCTGGAAACATAAATCTATGAGAACAGCAGCTCTCAACTTTTACATGCCACACATGTCTTTATGTAAACTATTCTAGCAACTCTGTGTTTGCTAAAACCTCTTCCGATATAGAGCAAGGGAAGGACAGGCATTTCAAAACCATTTAACACAGTCTTGTGAGCAATAGGTGAAGAAACTCAAGTTAAATTCTGTCCATGGGAGAAGCATTCTGAATAAGCCAGGATGCAGAATACTTCTCAAACTGATGTAGATCTATATTCAAGGTTTTACAAATGCAGTATTGTTTGTGGTGGTTTTTTCAGTTAAGAGCCAAGAAGTTCTGTTTGGAAGAACTGCCAAACTTTGGTACTTATTTCTTTACATCAGAGAGGAAGAAAAGGCATACACAGAGTTTCTCTCAAATGGAATTCAAAACTTTTTTCAGTTTCACTGGCATCTAAATTGCTATCAGAGCTTCCCGGTGAATTGAGGAGTGTCTATGTGGTCTGGTGTGCAAGACTGATTTCTAGTGCTGCAGCTATTGTTTTTTCTTGCAATATCTAGTGAGTAAGTATTTGTAGTGATTCAAGGATTATCTTCCCCTCTCTGAAGTTTAATAATAAACATAATAATAATAATAAAATCACTAACATTTGTTCATTTAAAAGGGAAGTGGAAGGTGGGCAGAAGTTTCATCTGGGTTTACTGAGGAGCTGATTATGACCATCTCCACCCATGCCATGACTTTGTCAACTAACTCTGTCCCTGGTGGTCCAACTGCCAACACACCTCTGCCAATTCTGCAGACAAGGTTCCACCAGCATTTTCTCAAATTAAAATGAGAATGGCAAGAATGGTGTCTTGCACGGCTTACAGTGAAAAAAGTACATTCAGGAAGTTATTTTTCTTTTCATGTTTACAATACTGTCATTAATAAACCAGTTGTCAGATTCTGTAAATCCTCAGCTTTTCACAGGCTCATTGCTTGATCTATCCAATGTCTATCTGCATGTCCCAGGACTCTTTCCCAGCTAGCTCAAAAACGCCTTTGGAGTATTGTGATAGCTCATGAGCACAGTGGTCTGTGTTTTGGTCCGAGTTCATAAGAGATGAAAGAAATCCACAAGACAGGGGAAAAGCAGATGGTGTCTAAGACTTCTTGGTTTCTGGCTCTTGGGAATCAAGCAGAGAACATGAACTGTAATCCAATTAACTACACCCTTGAGGCAAAAACTAGGGTACTGGCAGGTCCCAGCAGGACAGGGAACCAAGAAGAAGGCGTGATGGGCACATTATGGTATAGAACAATAGAAGACTGCAAAGCAAAAACACTACCACTTGCATTGGTAGTTAACTCTGCTACTTTATGCTCACTTTGGGAAAAATAAAAACAAACAAACAAACACGCGATAATTAAGAAAAGAGGAAGGAAGGAATTAGGACTTCTCCTTACCTTTTGTCCATAACCTCAAAGTTAAGAACCCAAATCTCAGAGCAAAAGGGAGTTGGAAGGGAGATAATGCTAACAGCAAGAATGGCTATTACCTGATATATTAAGTTACCTAAAAGGCAACTTTTCCCACAAAGTTTCTTAAATGGAGACAATGCAAAGTGTTTACTTACTTGCCAGTTCTAGCAGCTACGTGAGAGCCATCAATAGCATTAAGAGATGTAAGAAAAATGGCAAAAGTATCAAATTGATAAAACTAGCATTAAAAGGATCCTTATGCCCTTCAGTCCATTGCCTCAAAGCAAATTAGATCTTTGATTTTGCCTTCACCAAGGCACATACACTTACAGGTCTGGGGGAGTTTTAATCCACTCTACAGAAAAATTGTTCCAATTTACACATAACCAAAGCACAGAAGCCATTACAACATGCTGGCATACTATCTTCCTCCCTCTTCTTCTCCTACTAAGTTTAAAAGATATTTATTTTCAAAGAGAATTAATGCAAAGCCTTCTGAGCAGTAAAGGTGGACACCGCTCCTGTCTGCACGGGGGGGCCAATCCACTGCAAAGCCTTCAGCTGCCTTAGCTATACCTGTGCCAGAACAGAAAAGCTGTCAGCACATGGGTCCAGACACCGGAGCTTGATTATCTCTATTACTACAATGGTCTCTGGCACACATTGGGAGCAGGTAGCCAGGACACAGCTAGTTCATATTGGAGGCAAGGAGAGTCTGGTACAAACATGGTCTTGGGGACAAAAAGTGGGCTTTGGCAGTTTTGTTCACTAATGAAGAGTGAACTCTCGCACATGAGCTCATGCGCTGTAAGGGCTTTCAGCAACCACTAGGCACATACTCAGCAATGAAATTACTCCAGTAAATTAAAGTGGTAAATATCTGATTGACTGAGTACAAAGTATGGACAACACCAACTGCAGTCAGGTGTGACCATTCCTTTAGCCAGAGGACTTCCTCAACCCTGCCTCTTCCCGTCTTCATTTTACAGAATTTAATAATAATAGTACTCTTGGCCATTGCTTCCATGACTAATCAACATATTCAACAGTTTCCCTGCAATTGGAAAGGATGCCTAAACATAATCATCCAGATTGCTCTCTTGCTACTGCTTCCAGTGGCACAGCTGCAACGCCAATAGGGAGAGCTTCTAGTGTGAACAGACCGTACACAGAAGGGTTCACCATATTTGTTCCAGTCCCACTTGAGTCAATTACAAAAACCTATGACCAAGACCACGGTATGACTCAAAATTCTCTGGCACAAAAACTCCAGTAATGGCCTAGTTGCTGTTTGTGTTCTTTCAAATACAGCTGATATGTGAGTTTTCAGTACCTATACAAAAAAGTTTCTATAAGAACTGACAAGTGAAGAAAAGAATCATAACAAAACACGACACATTTCAGATGGATTGTTTTTTTTTTCTGTATGAACAGGGTACCATATCTTGCAGCAAGTATCAAGCCTTTGTAAAGCTTTTACATCTATGTATTTTGCTATAGCTTATTATAACTTTATTTTCAAAACCAGGTATGCTTCAGTGACTTAGTCAGCTTGAACCTTCCTTCTGATCCTGTTGATGTTTGGTTCAGAATTCAACATCCAATGTCAGAGACATGTGCTGACTACGCAAAAACTTTTAATGCATAAAATTGATTCATCATACAGTCCATATATGCAGTACTTACATATAAGTACTTAGATACTTACAGACTCTCTCTCTATATATATTAAGTGGACACTTACCTTCCAAGGCTGGTAGGTACCAGATGGATCCGTTTGGTGCAGTTCAGGACTCCTGCTGCCATCAAAGCCCACAGTCAAGGCAGACATACCAAAAGGTCTACAGCCATTGCTTTGTGTGCAGCACTGTGGGAGAGCTGACCAGTTTTGGCATCCCAGAAAATGAAGAAATTCACTGGCCCAATACACAAGCAAAGCACAAGACGGAAAAGGCTGGATACAGGTATTCACCATAAAACTCTTCATTTCTGATATATCAACATCTTATTTCTGATCTTCAGAATTCAGTTTGTGGTCAGTGTTCTAGTTACACAAGTAACTGAGGTAAAACAGGCTTCACTGTAAAGAAACTACTCCCTGTTAAAACCACACAGACTACAGGAATTAAAGCTTAATCAGTTTATCCTTTAACATGATCTCAGGCACAGTTGTGAACAGATTTGAAGAAACATCTCAGATGGTTGCAATCAATCAGCCTGCTCACAGGTGTTCTGCTAGTCTTTAGTATTTGAAAATAAGAATCTGTATCTGTGAGTTTTACATTCAATTTGGCCTTTCGCATTGCTCTCTTCTGTAAGGGATTCTGTTGTTTTCTTTTTGATTTTATAATTTTATTTCAACTCTTTTATACAGTAACATTGTTTGGTCTCTCTGCATTATTATTTCCAAATTATACAATAAAGTTCTTCACAGATCTATACATATGAGGAACAGTTATGTTTGCTGGTGCTCCTTAAAATAAAAGAGCTCATAATGGTGATGATTTTCTTGTGAAAAAGTTATTTTTCTCAAGTGACATTTACTTTTTGAAAGAAGTCATGCAAAGGAAACTTAACCTGACTTCCTTTTTTTACAGATAATAATAGAAACAATCAATTTGTTTTCAATACTGAGGATCATCTCATGCTTTTAAGCAGAAGCCTAAAAGTGTCAAACTGCTTACGTGCTAAAGTTGCAAAGCAGTGTGTGGCATATTCCACTGTGACTAAACCCTCGGGAGTCAGTTTATGGAGTTGTTAATCACTGTTCTGGGACTAGCAGCCAGGTCTGCATAATCATAATCATAAAGTTGTCACAAAGACTCTTTCATTAACTAGCAACAAATTATTATTCAAGAAGGAGCAAACCACTGCAACTTTTTTTTAAGTCAGAAACTGCTGAAAAAGCAATGTAGGTGAAGACAGAAACAAATTCAAAACAACACACAGGATAACTTTAACTGAGAAAAAGCAACTTTAAGTAAATTTCAGGCCATAACAGTTTTTAAGTTTACAGAAAGTTAACTTACAGAATTAAATATGGATTTAGTCCCTCCAAAAACACATATGAAAAGTACCCTGCTCCCTACTGTACCACACATCATGGTTTTGGTATTGTACAACTCCCTCTACCCCACAGTACCAGAAAATTGGGGTTACAGCACCAAAATAGCATGTAAGAAGAGAGTTGCTGAGGTACATCCTTATTCTTCCTCATTACAAGCTACGGTAGAAAATCCAAGGCACATTTCACATTATAACTTTCCTGATGGCAAAGCCAGTTGAGTTGGTTTCTGATTTCCCAATTTCCTAGTCAATTATTCACTCAGCGGTGTAGTTCTTCATCCTCCCATTCTCCCACAAATTCACCTGCTTGTGAGGCCAGCGAAAACACTCAGCTTCCAAAAGTAAAAGATAACTTTTTGTTTGTTTTTTTTTTTTAAGTAGGATCATTTTGATGAGCCATTTACTACAAAAAGCTGAAAATTTCTTCTACCACTTGGAATACCCTTCTTGGGGAGCAGCTCCATGTTCAGCATCAGCCAGTCTAAGAGCACACTGCTATCAAAAGAGATTCCCCCGTCTCCTTTCCCTCACTGCATCTTCTCATTTTCTCCCTGTGTTAGGACGAGCTGTTTTGCAGCTGTTAAGTCAGATCAGTGTGTTGACCCAACTAAATTTTTTTTGACAAGCTGAGTTTTGTTTTCATGCCTTCTGAAAGCATGCAAAGAGGACAGTTTCACATCCTGCTAGCATGACCCCAATGGAAATTGCCATAAAAAGCAGCAGCTCTGTTCTTCCCAACCACTTCCACACAGACATTCCTGCAGCTTCCCCTGAACTGGATTTAACAATCACACAACTTTGTGGCAGCTCACCAAAAAAAGAATTCACTTTGCATCAGGTCAGTGAGTTTAGGACTATTTTCTTCAGCAGCAGCTTGCATGCACAGTTGGTTAGGTGTAACATCAAATTGCACCCTCAGTGGGTGATAATAATGGTTTGACCACCAAAAAAGGACAGTCCCACCTCCTCCCCCAACTTCTCCCTTCACTCCCCTCTTCCCTCACAGAGTTATGGGGTTCATACAGTTGCACACTGAATCAATTCAACAAGCAAATGAAGAGGTTTTTTTCTATGAGGTTAGTGAGTTGAGTCAACTCACAAGGAGTCAAAGAGGCATCGGAAGGGGCACCAGAGAGGAGATCAGAGTGTCTAGGTAGAGCAGAGACAGGAGGAAGAGTGGCACCACCCAGGAGCACACACTCATATGAGAGAGTTCAGACTGATCGAAGTCGGTGCTATTGTTGCTCTCCTATGTGAACTGCTCCCCTTATCCCTGAGCCTCTGCTGGCTCTCACCTGACCTTGGTCAGACACTGCAAGAAACCTTTTCTTCCGGGCTTCTCTCTCTGCCAGCCAGGCTTCCAGTCTGGCTTACCACACCTCAGCCAGGCAGCAAAGCCAGCACAAAAGTGACAGTGGAAGAGCACAGCCGGGAGTAAGACTTTTGTCTTGCAGTAGCAACTAGCCATGACCAGTCAGTTTAGCAGTCACACGGAACTGCATGTTGAAATGAGATGTATACTCTAGGCAGTTTCGCTAACCAATTTGCTGAGTTTCCATGCACTTTTGCCTTCATTCAATCCTCATCTGAAGGAAAATATTCCTTGCAGAGGCAAATGTTCACAAGTGTTGGTTCATATACAGAACAAGGGACTCATAAATGAGACAGGCGGGTCAAGAGGTAGTTTCAAGGGCAGAGGAGGAGGACAGCAGCACAGATTCAAGCCCAAAGTTGTCTTCCAACTCTCCAGGAATATTTCCAATATCATCCTGGTTTGTTTTGCTGAATTTGATCTCTAGGTTTGCCCTTCTCTTCCCTTTCAGTCTGCTTATTGCCATTGCAACCAGTACAGAGCATCTTATGCTATCCAAGGGGCTTGTCCCTGCTGATGAGATACAAACAGACTCATGTAAGATGGTTTTAAAAAAAAAAAAAGAGAGACCAGTAAGTTTTAAAAAATCAAAATAATTCCCACTGGCCACATAAGAATCGTTCAGCTATATTCAAATCAGTTATGTAGGAACTCAAGCCTTCATATCTTAGTACCAATCTCCCAAACCACCATGTCCATCTTCACAATATTTTTCATAAATCCAGTCTTTAAAGGCCTCCCATACCTGCATCGGAATGTATTGTGGAGCAATAACACTAGGAATACCTGCAAAAGCCAAACAGACATGATCACCAAGTGCATACATTTTCCTCACAGTTCTTTCCTCCTGAAGCTCGGTGACAGATTTTTTGTGTACCCAACACAGCTGTATCCAGCCCTCAAATTCCAGACTGTTAGATGAGAATAAAGAAATTGTTATCTCCAATATTAACTTTATTTATGTTACGCAGAGGAGATGTTATAATAGTAAGTCTTTTCACAAGGACATAGGCAAAGAGCTATACGGAGGCTGTGCGATCCTCCCCGAACAGTAAATAATAATGTCTGACATCTGTTAGGAAGGAAAAATGATAATCTGCGGTAAACATCACAGCAAAAAGTTTCAAAGTTGCAAAAGTTGTGGTTACAAATACGGTACAGAGAGGCAGCCCCTGAACAAAAAGCTTACAACCAAAGTAGAAAACAAAGGAAATAAGGTAGTTACAGACACAAGAGCCCAGGGAGATAGCAAGACAACACCGATCAGTGTGATAAGCAGTATTCTCAGCATACTCACTCTTTATAGGTGCAGTCGTGGCTAAGCTGATCTAAAAGCTAACTGCTGACAAAGAAGGGTAATTCTGCTCTACTCTTGTGCCCCAGGAATTGTCTTCCCTTGCTTTGACATTGAAACTCACCTGCTCCCAACAACAGGCAGAAAACTGCTTTTATAAAAAAGCAATTGTTTTTCTGCTAATTTAGCTTCCTTAAACATCTCACTGACAATGGGCTGAAGAAAATAAATGAACAATATGATCAATGATAAATAAACTAGGATTTGGAGCTGAAAGTCTCCAGCATGACCGAAACAGCACATAAGCATCCCCTCCTTTGCTTTCTCAGTCTTCCTCAAAGATGCTTTCCTACCAGCACTAAGGAATTGATACAAAAGAGGGCTTACAGGAACATGAGTAGTCCTTTGCTTGCAGAAATTTACCATCTTATCCAGCACTCAAGAAAGAAAAGCTCTTTGAGTACACGACATACAAAACTCATCCCTCTTTTACACAACTTCCTTGTGATAAATACTCTCCTTATCACTTAACCTAAGACCAAAACTTTGCTACATCACAACCAACGTCAAACTTCTCAGTTTCTGTGGCTATTTTATATAAAGTACACAGAGGGTAAAATATTACATAAATGAACGCAGAAAATGGTACGTTATTTTAAAAAGGCATAAACTGTTATCTTCGGGTGTTTAGGAAGAATAACAGACTCTAGTTTCATACTTCTACTATAAAATGTTTGCTCTTTAAAAAAATCTAAACCAACACGTACATACAATCTAGCCATCAATTCTACTTGTTTTAGAGCTCATACAACTTCTATTTTAAATAGGACAGCAAAAGTTTTCATAGGCAATTTCTCATTACATTTTCAATCCACTACAAGTTTTGTCCTCTGTTCTAGCCCTACAATTTACTACTTTGCTTACAAAAATTAGATCTGAACCAATAAACATAGGAGGTTTCATCTGCTTCTCTTCACCAGATTTGACCTTTCACCTCTCTTCCACTTGGCTCTCCTGGTCATAATTTCTGATAAATTTCAGTCTTTTGTTTCCTATCTCCAGAGAGCAAAATTACCTCTGTTCTTGATTCATAGGTTATAATTCCTTGTCCATGCCAGTGTCTAATCAACTTTTCAAGTTGATGCTGACCAAACACTATGATGAAGTTTGGGAAAGACAAAGATGAATGAAAAATAAAATCTATACTTAATATTTTCAATGAATACATAAACCCTGAATCCTACAAAAGAGAGTTATTCCAAACTGAATTATTCCTGATAGCTCAATCAGCAGGGTAAAATGATGCATCACTTATGGCAGAATTGAAGGTCCACTTGGAATGAGTAAGAAAGAATGCAGCATTTAGAAGATGGCATAATGAATTTATTTGAGCAACAGTACCTATTCCTGCAAAAATATATACACACTAATAGCTAAACTGTGAATGTATTTAGAAAGTTATGCAAAATCACATTTTATCATTATCAGAAGACTTGTATCTAATAATAAAGTGTAGATTATGTTATTGAACAAAAGACTCCTTTTTTATTCCTATAGAATCAATACAAGAGAGGCAAAAGTATTACTATGACCCACATTCCCATCAGGAAGGCTTCTAATTAGTCTTTTAGAGTTTTTCTTACTGATATCCTCAGACTGATAAATTGCTATTTCACTTGCAAAAGCATATATATAGCAATTATGTAATAACACTACGATACTCTCCTAGAGTATCTTTTTAGACTAGAGTCATGCTTTAAAACTTCATGCTGAATAAAAGGAAAAAGTGGGGAATGGTAAAAAGCATTGCTATATCCTTAAAGCAAAATAAACACTACAAATCAACACAGTTACTATTTTTTTCTAGTTTCATATGTTACTTAGAGAACATTACAGTCAATTCCTCTTTGTAGGGTAGTTCAAAGGCAGTTTACCTATTTCTAGCACACATCCCTTGTTACCCTCATTCTAAAACAAGGGAAGACCAAGGCCTATAGTTTCTACCTTGCAAATACCAAACTATAGACATTGTAATTGAAGTGTATTTGTCTGTGCTTCCTGCTTCTCCTGGAGCTCAGCCTTCCCACTTTTTGGTGTGCCTACTCCTGTGAGCATGCAGGGAGGTCCTCCCAGGCAGGCAGGAGGACATCTCACATGACAGGGGAATATACAAACATTTTGTCATTGTTACACACGCCCAGATCAATTGTGTACCTGCTTTCCTCAGTGGTGTAACAGGGAAAGAGCAGTGCTCCAGCAACCGTCATCTCTACAGGCCAAGCTTCTCCTCATGGATGCAGTCTGCTGTTTTGTATAGCAGACCTCCTGTACCCTGGGACCCTCTTCTCACACACTGCACTCACAGGAAGCATCTTCCTTCTCCGCCCTTTTGCTCCTGCTTGAAAAGAACCACACATGCATAGATACATATTATACATATGTATTTATTTTTCATATATATATATATTTACAGTAATGCAAGTTAGAGACATTAACATTCCAAGCAACCATTCACTGCACCTGCACAGTCTATGGTTAGAAATTTGGACTAGATAAAAGAAACATTTAAAAATATTCCTAGTGATTTTCTTGGCTCTTGA
Organism: Gavia stellata; assembly: GCF_030936135.1. NCBI lineage: Eukaryota > Metazoa > Chordata > Aves > Gaviiformes > Gaviidae > Gavia > Gavia stellata. The sequence continues at coordinate 50,928,914 of NC_082596.1, forward strand.
AAATACATACATATTCAGTTACTGTGTTTCCACTGATGATGGGACGACTCAGAACAGAAAGGTATAAATAAGTAAACTTTCACAGGAAAGGAGTTTTGTCCTTCAGTGAATCATGTGCCTTTTGAGTGGTTCTGATGACTCAGTTACTGCACACACACCAAATACAGAAATGGGGACAAAGAAATGGGGCCACTTCTGGAAGGATGAATTCCATGGTACAAACAGTGATGCAGTATGTGTCTTCAACATAAGTTTATTTTGGTTTCTTTTTGAACATTATAAAATATGAATATGCTGTATTTGTCATTCCATGCTAAGAGTGAAATGTATGCATTGTGTGTATAAGAAATGTTATAGAGCCTCACTCTGCAACTGGATCTCCAATCATCATAATTTTATGCTTGAAAATACTTGAGAAGTGGAAGAAAGCAAGCAAGAAGAAAGAATCCCACAGACATTAAAAGTAGAAAACAATAAATGCACATTCAACACAACAAAATTTTAGTTAGAATATATTTTCCCAAATTGGTTTCAAGCACAGTAATACTCACAAAGCATATTTGCAGAAATGTGAGTATGTTGTTTCTTTTGCTGTGCTTTGTTGTCACTGAGGTGTTGTGTAAGAGAAATGGCACCCCTGGTTATTAACGGTGACAAGACTATCTCTATAATCTATTTCTGGTCAAATATAACTGTATTCCCTGCTTTGTATTTCACTGTATAATTTATTACTTTTTTATTCATCAAAAGAATTAATATTGTAAGATTTTAAGACCTTCTGATAAAATAGGCAATGACTTTGAGATACACTATGTATAGAAAGTTAAAGAACACAATGTTAAATGGCTATTTATTGTTCTTCTGTGATTTAAAAAGCAATATATAGAGTATATCAACAAAGAAAGCAAACAGAAGAGAACAAAACCAAACATTGTTTATGTGAGACAGCAGCAGGAATGGAGCATGGAGCTCTGCCTTGGGATGGATGAGGAGTCAACTGGGAGCTGCTGGGGCAGAACAACATGGGCAAAATTGTTCTGGGTGTCTGCTACAGACCCCCTGATCAGAAAGGGGCATATCTGCTGGAGGGGCAGCAGAGCAGGGCACAAGCAATGCAAAAGGTTTGGGGAGTGCATTGATTGACAAATCCCTAAGAAAGGTGATTGAGGAGCCCAAAAGGAGGGGTGCTCTGCTGGACCTCACATTTACAAACAAGGAAGAACTGGTTGGGGGTGTGAAGGTCTGGGGCAGCCTTGGATGCAGTGACCATGAGAAGGTGGAGTTCAGGATCCCAAGCGGAAGGAACAAAGCAAAAAGCAGGATCACAGCCCTAGATTTCAGGAGACCAGAATTTGGCCCATTCAAGGACCTGCTTGGAAAAGTCCTACGGGATGCAGCCTTGGAGAGATGGGGAATTCAAGAGAGATGGTCAATTTTCAAAGACCAGCTCTTCCAAACTCAAGAATGGTCTACCCCGAACTGCAGGAAATGGAGCAAGGAGGCCTGCAGGGGTGAACAAGAAGCTCCTGACAGAATGCAAACATAAAAAGGAAGCATATCAGAGGTGGAAGCAGGGACAGGTGACCTGGAGCAATACAGAGACACTGAGTATGCAGGGAGAGAAGAGCAGTGGATTTTTTTAATCTTAACCTTAGTAAGGTTTTAGGCAGTTATCAGGGCCAATATTGTTGAACTTCTTCATTAATGACCTGGATGACAGGAGACAGTGCACCCTCAGCAAGTTTACAAATGTTACAAGACTGGGAGGAGTTGTTGATACACCAGATGGTTGTTTCCATTCAGAGGGACCATAACAGGTTGAAGAAATGGGCAGACATGAACTTCATGAAGTTCAACAAGTGGAAGTGCAAAGCCCTGCACCTGGCGGGGAACAACCCCAGGCACCAGTACATGCTGGGGGCCAACCAGCTGGAAAGCAGCTTTGCAGAAAAGGTCCTGCGCGTCCTGGTGGACAAGGTGAATGTAAGCCAGCAATGTGCCCTTGCAGCAAAGACCAACAGCATCCTGGGCAGCATTGAGAGCAGCACTGCTAGCAGAATGAGGGAGGTCTTCTTTAGATCATGGGATCAGGCTCACTGAAAGAAAATTCCACTTGATATAATTATTTTTCCATATTCCCTCAGCAAGTTGTTGATTAGGTTTGTGACAATAAGGTAGAAGTACTGTCGTGTAGCCACTCAGTCATCTCCTCTGTCATGGTCATGAGTCTTCAGAAGGCAGAAGCTGAAGATGATGCAGATGATGCAGTAGTAAGAGTCCCCAGAAGCATCTCCAGAAGAATAGTACTCTTCTCCATTGCAAATGCGTTGCCTTTAACAGATATGAATATTCAGATCATCAAGATCATTGCTACCTTTACTTCAGCACTGCTTGGCAGTGCCTTCTCATGTCTACCTCTTCTGCTTTGCTTTTGAAATTAAAAAAATGAGGAAGTTAGTGAACTACAGTGCTTTGCTTCTGTGTCCTAAAATAAAATACAAACCTCTATGAATTCTTGAAGAATTTTCAGCTCTAAGGAGGCTTAGATTAGATGCTCTGCTATTCTTTATTTATAGCTTACATTCCTAGTAGATGGAGATTCCCTTTTGAAGAATAAAATCAGGACACAGGAAGATTTTCTCACTGCAGCTGTTGCACTTACGCCCATTAGTGCGAACTGCTGAACCTGCTGTGAGTTTCTTTATGCTAAATATTTATATTTGCAGACTAAAATGACAGATACTAGAATAAAAATTTAGCATCCCAATTATTTTTTTTCTGGGTTTGTTATTGCCCCTCTGGAACATGGCAGAGCCACCAATATCCTTGTAATGTGCAGTGCTGTTTGGGTACTTCACATTATATCAGAACATATAGGCTTGCATTTCAGGTGCTACTTCTTATTAATATTCTCTACAATAGCCAGTGTAGAATATAATTGGCAAAATTGAAAAAAACAGACAAGAAGCTGACAGAATAAATTGAAGACAAATTTATCCTGTTAATGTGATCCCTTTTAAGAAGCAAAAAGCACCGTTTACCCTACCAACAGTCTGATATTGTTGTGTATTTTGATAACAAATTACTGTTTATTAAATAAACAGGATCTGAACCATTTTCAAGACTCAAGCATTTACATAGGCAGACCTTCAGGTGCAAGCTCCATTTTGCAACAAGATGAATTAACATGGAGACATGGCATGTAGGAAATCCCACCGAAGTTACGAGATCACACCAAGTTCAGCTGCTGAAGAAATACTAAATCAAAAATAGCATTTCTTTCTTCTGCTATCTTCCTTTTTCGTCTACAAAAAGATGCTCCTTCCTTGAGATCTGCTCTGTTACCTGATTGTATTGCTGATATTACAAAACACAAGCATAAACATCCCTTTTTTTAAAATTGCAAGATGAAAAAGTAGTCTATCCTGAAAAAGAGGCTCAAATTCACCCTGTCATCCTATTAGCAGTAGAACCTGAGCTATCTACTTACTGTAGTAAAGAAAGTGGGGTTTTTTTGTCAATTTGAAGTGAATGCACAAAATAAGGTGCTGTCACCAACATGTTAAAGGCTTTGTCTGAGAAACAGACAGTCTAACAGTCTAACTCTCAGGAATCATTCTCAACTTTGATACCCAGACCTTTAGTCAAGCAGGTTTAAGCAGATGGTGCTACTATAAAATTCTTTGCTGTCCTCTTTCCTGCATATATGGCTTTGAAAATGCCAAGTTTGAAATTTTAATTTTAAATGTAAACTTGAAAATTATGATGAATCAGCATTCTGTATTTTCCTGCTTGTGGATGGGAATGTCTGTGGGTTCCTTCTCTTACTTATCTCTCCTATTCCAGAGAATTTATGGAAACTTAGATAATAAAAATGACAGAAAATACATACAGAAACTGAAGACCACTTACTATTTTTTCTCAGAATTGTTGGACGACTGGATCACTGCAAATATTACAGGTTTCTGCAAAACTGAATTAATTCCTCTGCAATGAGGAGTTTTGACACAATCCTAAGACTAAAATCGCTCTACTGTTAGCACTTCATTTCAAACAGATAGCTTTCTCTAGGAACTAAATGTTAATGCTTTCCAGACCCTAGTCTCAGGAACTATACCTTCACCTACTATTTGTTACTGAGAAATATGAGCTGGAAACATGAGGAAAAAATCTTTCAGAAAAGGGCCCATCCTTCTCTATTTACATTCTTTTCTCTCAAAAAAATATGACATACTGAAATGCACATCAACAAAAAAGACACTACACTGACAAAAGTTGGAACAGAGGGGAAGAAGCTCTGACTGAAACATATTTGCATTTGAAACTCTTGGTGATGATCTAGATTTATGCATCTAAATTACAATTAAATAATGTTAAGGTTGAGAGTAACTCACAAGAGCAAAGAAATGTGCAATTAAAGAGAAAATATACCATATGTCCTTTGATATCTAGGCATATTGCAGTGCATTAAGAAAGTCATAAAAAAGACACCCTGTTGTGGTTATGTGTTCAGAGACATGTGGCACATTTCCATTGTAGCTATCTATTTCCCTGCTTGTACGCATCTGTGCCATTATTTAAATGTTGATTTTGAGTGTGAATTTCCCTTTCCATGGTAAAAAAAATGGAGCTGCGGACTCTTTTTTCATTGTTTCTTTAGATCTGTTGCTATTTATGAATATGGAAGTCCAAAACTTTAAACGTATGAATGAAAAATCATCACAAAGGGGAATAAATGGATTTAATCATAACACAAAATTAGGCAAAAGAGATGGTTTTAGCTATTATGTGAATGCTCTTACATGTGTATCTTCCTCTAAAAACAGTTGAATGCCAAACATTGTTCTCCAATATTTTGCATGGAAATAGGAATGTACTAAAAAGTTTCTTGTATTTAATTTGGACTACTTCTGGGAAACACAGTGGGCAATTACTCCTTTCATTTTAAGGCTCCTCACCTGTGGCATCCCAGAAGCCTATTTTTCTCCTCTACTCAAAACCAACTTGAAAATGTCAGAGAATATGATGGAACATTCAGATCTTAAAAGCAGTATTTATGTGGCTGACATCCAACCCACACTGACTCAAATGCTGTGATCTCCAAGACACCCCAATGTGAAATATTTTATTAACAGTGGTTGGGCAACTGGAGGATGAGAGCAAGTTAAGTTATACTTATGGGAAGAGAAAGACATTTTGCAGAATTCCCAGTGTTCAGAGTATTTCACAAGAATATGTTTGCCCTCCAGTTGCTGAAGATGCCTGCAGACTTGGGACACTTTCAGACACCTCACCAGTTCTCCAGAGCTAAGCATGTACTTCTGCTAAAGAAGTTAAGCCCTCATGATTCTATTTGCAGCTGGCTAGGAGATGGTACCTTCTGATTACACACTGATTTGGCCACAGCTGTCTTATGTTCTTCATTCCTGATTCTTTGTTGTAATTTATAATAACCAGAAATAGTAGCAATTTGAGCATAGAGGTATTACAGCAGTTATCCTATGAGTTCACTCCAAGAACATACAATAATAACCATGAATCACCATGAAGTGTATCAGATTTAGGAAAAATAGGTTTCGTCAACATTTTCTTTTTTTGCTTTTGGTTTCCTACAAGTATGATAATGATGATATGATAAAGTGCATAGGAGACAGAAAAAACCACACCCTACTAGTACAAAAAATGGACCCAGATACCATGGTGATGAGCAAAATGGTTAGAAACACAAACAGCCTAATGGATATGCTGGCATCACTCCTCCTTAGCGTGACCTGTGCAAGGACTGGGCCAGAGACATTTTCTGGAGAGGAGAGCAAGCCAGATTAGCATCGCATCAACTCAGGGTCCTGTATAATCTGAAGAGACAGGGCAGAAGCAGCACCACTCTGGTAAGAGAGCATCAGGCCCAGGTGGTGGGCCCTTGGCTAGGAGGGTGCTGTAGGAATGCAAGAACAGCTTGGAGCTGGCAGCCCAGGAACTGGTTGTCAAGGGAAAAAAACGGGATGACAGTCAGTCAGTCAATCCTAGGACTGCAGAGCCAGGAAGAGCAATCTCCATGGGGCTGGGGAAAGGAGCCAGCCTAGAAAGTCTGAGGAGAGAGCATGCAAGTTGGGAAGCAGCTGTACAGCCACGGGGTGGCCACTGACGCCACTGACAAATGTGTGCTGTAACCAAAAGGGTTAGGGCTCAAGGGAAGAGCCAGGGACTTCAGCCAGCAACAGCTGAGAAACAGAACAAGCAATGCATGAACTAAGGAATGAGATTCATGTTTTGTGGTGTGGTGTCATGTCACCAAGTAGTATTCCGTCAGCCACAGCAAGCACCCATTTCTGTCAAGCACAAGAGCAGAAACCAGTTTAAGAAAGGCCATAGCTTGGGAAGGAGACAGTACTCACACCCTGCAGTGCCACACTGAAAAGCACACAGGCAGAGAAGGGGTGTGCCCGGGTAAAAGCAGATTTAAAACACTTTAGTTGTGGGTTTTCTACTTTATTATACCATTACCCTTTGAAACTCTCATCCTTTTAAAGAATAGTTTTAGACTTCGCAAACTTGTGCATGGTACCTTTGGCAAAACCGAGATTCCCTCCAGCGGCCACACTGAAAAAAATCAAGGCCGATTTTAGCACTTTCAGCGTCCATAATGTATTTAAAGTTGCAGCGGTAAGAGTTTCTCCTTGCTCCGTTTCGTTCTCACGACAGGGACGCTGCGGCCGCCGAGATCGGTAGGGAAAGCCGCCCCACACCAACGAGCCGGGGGTCGCACAGCTGCTTCCCTCCAACTTTTTCTTCGTGGTTTGTTTTTCCCCCCACCTGCCAGCGTTGGCAGCTGCCGAAGGAGCGGCACCGCAAACGGCGAAAGTGTCACGGCGGCAGCGGCACCTACCCCGGCGGTTAGTGCCGGGCCCACACCTGCCAACTCCCCTCACGAGCTGGCGGACGGTGCCACGCCGAAGCCGCCACGGCCTCACCAGGGGATCGCAGCACCCGCCACCGCCTCTCGGCGCTTCCCTGAGGTGTGTGCCTCCCTCGAACCCCGCCCCGCGCGGCCGCCCGAGCGGGCTGCCCGGGTGCAACCAACTGTCGCGGTTAGTAGAGGGGGGAGGAGAGCGCGCCGCTCGGCACAGCCGGAGCGCGTCCTCTGTAATGTGCGCACCACAGCGCTCCCATCCCCCCCGCCGGCCGTACCACTTCGCAGCCTGTCCGGCGCGGAGGCGCGTTGAGCAGGAACGTACCAAGGCCGCGGAGGGAAAGGGGTAGCCAAGAAGGTCGCGTGACAAGGAGAGGTCATGTTCAAACGGTGCAGCGCCGACTCTAGGTCCCGTTGTTTTGGCCGAGCGCTGCGAGGCGGCCACTGCTTCATCGGGCTCCCGCTCCCAGCAGGAAAGGGGAAGGAGCCGCCGGTCCTCCTTAACCCTTCCCCGGCGGGACGGGGATGGGCCGTCCCGCTGGGCAGCCGCCCCCGCCCCCCGCGCGCAGCGTTCTTCCCGGATCGCTGCCGCCTCCCGCCGCTGCTGGTTCCGCGGGGCGCGTGAGCGGGCGGGCGGCGGGGGCGGACCCTCCTGGTAGCGGCCCGACATGTCGGTGGCGTTCGCGGCCCCGAGGCAGCGGGGGAAGGGCGAGATCACGCCGGCCGCCATCCAGAAGGTGAGGGCGAGACGAGAGGGGGGGCCGGCCGGCCGCGGGGGCTGCAGCTGCTTCCTGCCGCCGCGCCGTGCGGGGAAGGGGGTGGTGGCGCCCCGTAGCACCAAGGCCCCGGCTGGGGGAGCGACCGGGCCGCGCTCGCTGCGCGCGGAGCACGGCCCGGCGGGGGCGGGCGGCAAGGCGCTGCCTCATGCACTCCGGCACTTGCTCGGGGGTCCGGGGCCGGGGGGAGGCGCCGAGCGGGCGGGCTGCGCCGTCCGCGGCGGAGCGGGGCGTGGAGGCCGCGCGGGCGGGCGGCCGGTGGCCCTGGGCCCCCCCCGGCTGCCCTGAGCGCTGCCGGGGCCGTGGGCGTGAATTAACCTGTAAGGACTCGGCCTGGCACGGTGGGGAAACGGAGGAGTCGGTTAACTCCTTCCTGAGGGGGGTGTTGGTAAGCGGGACTTCAGTCGGGTTGTTTCTGAAGCCTCCCTAACTTTGGGCACTGCCTCCGCGGGGTAAGCGATGACTGCAGCTTCCAAACTTGGTCTGCCTAGTAGGAAGGCTCCCCCCCTCCCCCGCCCCGTAAACTTCAAGTGTTATTAAAGAACGTCATGGTCGGAGCCAATGACAGTGACTCCGGATGACTCCACTTAAGCTTTTGTGGGATGGAGCAAGTTAACTCGCTAAAGCAATTAAAAGAAAAAAAAAAGAATATATAGGTTTTGTAATAATCTACAGTGTTTGTATCGCCAGAAGCAAATGAGCATGTTCAAGTTCACTGGTAACTCAGTGCTATTTAGAAACTTGATTTGAAGACTTGCACTGTTATCACTGTAAATAGCAATGAATCAAATAGATTTCAGATTACTACAAACTCCTTGTGTGGGAGCCTTTTGGGTAGATATAGCTAACCTATGATTTAGTAAAGAATGAGCACGTCAACAAGGTAGGTGCTGCAGGGATTGGGGCCTCAGAGAAGACCCCAGAGTTACAATGAAGACCTCCAGGGTACTGTAGCAGAAATCAGTGCTTGAGAAGTGTAGATGAAACATACATACCCACTGGGTGGAAGGCTGCCTAAAGGTGGTCAGTGGAGGCTTCAGGTCGCTGGGGTGCGTATGGAGAAAGCAGACAATTAAGTTTTTCTTGTGCTGCAATCAAACCATCAATTTCATGGTGGTGTGCTGGCAAAACCCTAGTATAGTTAAAGCTGAAGAATCTTTGCGTGTCAGAAGAATCTAAAGCTGTCAGAAGCCCTGGCAGTGTCTTCATCCATCTGGAAACTAAATCTCTTTTGATGGTGGGTGTTTATAACTCTTTCAAAGAACTATTTCCATTTTCTATCAGCAACTGCTTAATCAAACTTGCATAAAACAGTGCCTGCAGCCCCCCCTGGGATACAGTTGTATTCCTTGTTTGCTTTCCCCTTGGCCCTAGCATTCTGTTTTTTAACCCCAAAGAGGTCCATCTTACATGGCAACAGTGAAGAATGCAACTATCCAACTGGCAGTCTGAAGGTCTACCTGTCTGCTAAACTTTAAGTATCTGCTGCCTTCCTCTGGAAGGTGGGAGACATTCTGATGAGAGCCTTGATTCAAGGCTTCCTTGGCAAGTGCTCTATTAGACTTTGGTATCAAAGGTATTAACTCCTTTTTTCCTTATTTTTTCTGGTGAAAATGGCCACTGTGTTTCTTACAAAAGTTGATGTTAGTACATGTGAAATGTGTCTGTGTAGCAGTGTGTTTGATCCTCTTCAGAGCGTGCTCTGCTAGTTTCTGAGGCTCAGACAGTAACTCGAAATAGTGCAGTTCTGTCTGTGTTTAGTGCTTAATGACAGTGTTTCCAGATCCAGCAGTTTCAGGCAAAATAACTGCTCGCTGATTGTTCTAGTCAGTTCTGGTGAATTACTGGTTTGTATCTAGGAAGACTGGGCTGGTTGGCTCATTCTTACATGAATATAAGTCCTGAGTAGACTGCATGAGGTTTCTGACTCCGTACCCTTTTCATGGTAGAGATTAGTTGGAATAAACCAAGTGTCAGTACTTCTTTACTTCTTTTTTTCCCCTATAGAATTTGTTTAGGTTGGATTCCTAGGGAAATACAGGTAATATAATAACACCATTTGTGCTTTCCATGTAGAAGCATGAGCATTTTGGCTAGTCTCAACCATGTTTGGAAGAAGGAAAGAGTCTTGGAGATGGTTAAGATCCTATTATTTTTGTGAAATTCAGCAGCTGGGTAAAGGGATCTAAACAGCTTTCTACTGAGAGGAAGCAAAGGGAGAAATCAATGCAAAATTTTCCATTTGGCAGTAAATTTTCCATTTAGTTCAGTTGACTTGGGTAACTTGGCTGGTAGCTCAGATTAGCCATGGTTCTGCTGACTCTTGAGCAGAGTCAGAGATCAGAATGTGGGAGAGTGGTTAAAAGGACATGTGTGTGGGGATGTGCAGCTCTAGGAAATCAGGCTTTATTTTTTTCCTGTTTATGGAGCTTGGAATGCCTTGAATTCGTGAGCTTTTTGTAGAAGGCCATAAGATCTGCAATTTCCCATTATTTTACGACTACTTTTTTTTGCGAGAAAAGTAGTTCATCTATGTCCATATTCCTGGACACTTCTGAAGTATAACAGATCTGTTGTGCCTGTAATACAGAATATTTATAACATGCAGTTTAATTAGAGATTCTTAATGTAAATAGGGCCTAGCTTTCCAGTGCATTCCCTTGAAACAAACCTGTCTGGTAAGCTCAGTTTCTATCAATAGCAATTTCGGTGCCTTTTATTATTAAATTTGTGAACAGTTGTGGGCTTTAGAAGGAGAAAGGAAATTTGGGGCATAAATTTTTAAGTAAACTCCTTGGTAGAGATCAAACAAAAGAAATGCAAAACTCTGAAACTTCTTAAGAACTTGGTGTGCAACAAGTATAGGTATTTGAATGGGAAGCTTCATAAATATAGTTATAATAGTGACTTGAAACCCTTAAACTGAAAGCTGTAAAACTAAGCTGATGGGGGAGGGAGATGGGAGCAACAAAATGTGCTATAAATAAATGGTTAACGTAGAACTCTCTGGAATACTACTTTTCATTTTTCTATGTTTTCAAAAAATCTGAGATGAGGAGCAAGACTCAAATTTATCTTCAGTTCCTTCATGAAACTTACTCCAAAATTCTTTATCGTTTCAGATGTTGGATGAAAACAACCATCTTATTCAGTGTATAATGGACTATCAGAACAAAGGAAAGACATCTGAATGCTCTCAGTAAGACATTAATCCAAATCTACTGTGGACTGGGTGAATTTCCATCTAGATCACCATTCTTGATTTGTTTAGCTTACCTTGTAGGAGAATTGTGCTGTGAAGAGTAGAAAAGTATTGCTGCAGATACTACACTTATAATTAATTTTTCTATTTGCCGTATGACTAATCACTTCTATCACTGAAATGTTGCAGCTTGACTACTGCAAGTTGATGTCATGATAATGATGCTCATAAAAATGGGGACTGTATAACCAAGATCTTTTTCCTCTGCATCATAATTAAACTTTGGGAAAGAGTTTTCTTCTCAAACCTTTCAAAATCATGTGGGAATGGACCTTTCTTCCTCATGGCATGTTTGAAAACTACCTGCTTACCACTTGTCTTAGAAGTTTGGCTTGCTGGAATATCCCATGAGGACTTGCTGTCTAGTGGGGTCTCTGGAGAATGATCTGAGAACTGTGGAAGGAGTGAAGTATTAAGGAATATTATTTTCCCATTACTCTTTTCTGGCATGGGATGATCATGGTACCCTTGTAATCAGACAAATAGAGTCATGTGAGAACTGTTTTTCTGGGAGTAGGAGCATGATCGTAAATAGTAGTTATTTTTGCTTTAAGGGCGTGCTTTTATTGTAGCACAGTTACTGTATTAAGCTGTTTGCAAATCTGTAGTTATGTATTCGTAATCTGTTCCTGCTTTCAAGGTTGTTGTGACTGTGAGCTACATGTTGAGACTCTGGAATGTGGTTCTGTAGCAGAAAAATCATTCCATAGGAAACTTCCAAAGCTCAGGGTCCTGATGAAATGTTTGCATTGTTCTTGGTCATGATTCATACAAATCTATGATACCTGGCATCTGGGGACATAATATAAGGAGCTCTCTTTCCCTAGTGTTTGTGATGGAAATTACAGCAGCCACACACACTCTATATGTCTCCTGGTGACTTAGTTTGAGGCATGAAGTGAAATAGGTAAAAACAGTGTCACCCAGCTTTAGATTTTTCATAGCGAGACAGAAGTTGTAGAGAAGATATAGGCACAGATTTGATGGAGACATTGGGAAAGGTTGGGTAATAGGTAAGTGTGAGGGGAAAAGGCTTAGGATTCCTAATAATCGTACTCTTGTAAGTCTCTTGAATCTTGTTTTACATAGGTAACTTCCTTTACATGTGTAGAATTAAAGTAGATTCTGATGTTATTGTATTCATGACTTAAGTTCTCTTTTACTTTTGTTTATTTTGATAGATACCAGCAGATGCTGCATACAAACTTGGTTTACCTAGCTACTATAGCTGACTCCAACCAGAACATGCAGTCTTTACTACCAGCAGTAAGTACAAAAAAGTTAAAAGTAGGGAATAGATTTCATTTGTGTTCCTGGAGGGAAAAAACCCCAAAACCACACAGAAGTGTTTGGCAATGACCAAACATTTAGCCTCTGATTTAAAGTGAATAAAAGATGCAGTGTCTCTTCATGCTGTATTTGGAGTCTAGTAATCTCACTGTTTAGGTCTTACTCAAAATCTGACTTGTTTAACTGAAGACTGATATTCTGAATTAAATGCACAGGGCACAGGTTATGTGGCCTGCCTCACAGATAGGTGTTGTGGCTTTTTTCCTCAACTAAGAACTGTAGTGATGCGGCTTTTAGTCAGCTCCTACAACAGTACTCTGTTTCTCCTCTTACATTAGTGAAACGTAGGGGGTTGGGGATATTTTTTTCCCCCTCGCAAAAGAACGGACAATATTACAGCCTCAGTGAAATAAGGGCAGGTAAACCTTTGTCTGCTTTTCTGTATTCTAGGTGAGTCTCTTAAATTCTTTGCCTCTCTACTGTATCAGAAAGCAACTTTAAAAAAAAGTTTATGCAAGAAATAAGGTCACACAGGCTTAACTTGAAACACTGCATTGCTTTACAAATGAAGCATTTCTTGGATAATACTGCTATCTTTTTATTTAATCTGGAGTTTTCTGAATCTGTATTCCTGAACTCTTATATTTTATAAAATACCTCATTTTTTCCCCCTTTCCATTCTTTATGGTGCAGTAAGGAAAGCTACAACAAACATTAAAATAGCTTGCTATCTGTTTGCTTTTTGTGTTAATCAGAAAGCTTGGGGAGTTCATTGTGAGTAACACAAGAAAGTTCTTTGTTTTTTGGTAATAAGACTTTTCTTGAATTAATATAGTCTTGATTCATTTCTGTAATATGAAGCTAAAAAAGAATGTCTATAAAACAGCCATTCCTAGATACTAGTTTTCACCAACTGAAATCGAATTACTTTTTCTTTGATCTCTGGAGAAGTGTTCTCCAATCATAGCTACTAGCAAAGCATCCTGTCAGTTGGTACCTAGAGGACTATAGAAACAGTGCTTCATTATGTCCAACCTGTTGTGCCTGTAGAGGCTTCTCTTTTTATAAATCCATGCTTGTAGCTGAGGAGAGGGAAAGAAACCTTTAAGAGGGCTGTGTGTATTACTCAACTAATATGTTTTTGGAGGCTTAATTCATATCCTGGTTCTGATGACAACTGGAAATTAATTTGACCTTCTCCTAGTCCCCAGTGAACAGCCCTGTTCTTAGAGTTGAATGGGATGACGTTCTCTTCTTAAAAGAAAATGAAGATAGGGCCAGGAAAGACCTTTGCAGATCAGAACTGAAGTGTATTTCTGATCTGGAATGTAAGGAATATTCCACATTAGTGAGAAAATAGCATAGTGTTTTTTGTTTGGGGGGGGGAGTCCCCTTTGGACAGCTGAGGAGGGAGTAAAGAAGGTAGCTTCTTGGTTTTTCTTTCAAACTTAAATACAAAACGAAATTTAGGTGTTCAGTCTTACCTAAGTGTAGACACTCTGACCTACCAAGTCAAATCTTTAAAGATTTGCCTGAAATGTGGTAACATAATCAGATGATGTGTTTTTGTTGGAGTTTTTAGAAAACTATTCTTTAAATTCTTTCTGTTTTCCCAACAAATTTTAGCCGGAAGAATTTGGGAACTTACAAGCTACTGCTTTTTATAATGCAAGATAAACTACTTGAGACTCTTTTCCTTTATTGGCTTTCCGTTTAAGAACTGATGAGGCTCAAGTTGACTTGGAAGTATTATGTTTCTGTTCACTGTGTTTCTGTGTCAGCTGTTGAACAGACTTACTAAATTCAAGGGTCTTGGGTCACAACAGTTAGATATGGAGCAAAATACTGTGTGTGTAAACATCTGCTATTTTTAATAGTAAACTACATCAGCTGTACTATACTACCATTGCAGTAGTTTCCCGCATAACTTAGGAGGGCTTGAGTCTGGATAGCTTCTGAAGTTGGATTGTATCTGATCTATTCATATCTGGAAGGTAGTTCCCCTAGTAAACTATACTTTCTTTTTTTATGTTTTATCTTGTGTTTGTTTTAATTAGGTAGCTACACTCAAGAAACTTCACAACTTAAAGCATTTTATAAGAAGTAATAATTATGTGATAAAATGAGGTTGAAAAGAGAATATTGCTGTTAAGATAGCATTCATGTAGAACAAATAGCTAAATGATAAGGTTCATTGATGTTTTTAATATAAGCTAAAATGACTTGAACCTGATGGTAACTTCGTTGCATCCTCTCACAATACTCCTTAGCCTTAATGCTTCATATTGTTGGGAAAAATGCTTGTAGTATGTTCTCCCTCATGTTTTCTGTCAGGATTACTCAAGATAGTTACTGCCTCCTTCCTGTCTTTTCTCTTGGACATAAATGTTGGATTTTTTTATATTAAAAAAACCCAGCTTCTATGCCTCTGTCCATATCTTTTTAGATTGTGCTATTCAAGACAAATGACTGTACGTTCTTTCTGAAAGTGTGGTATTGCCTGTAGAGAACAAGATATACAAGGCCAGTTGTATGCAGTTCAACAAGGCCAAGTGTCGGGTCCTGCACTTGGGTCACAACAACCGCATGCAGCACTACAGGCTTGGGGACGAGTGGCTGGAAAGCTGCCCTGCAGAAAAGGACCTAGGGGTGCTGGTTGACAGCCGGCTGAAGATGAGCCAGCAGTGTGCCCAGGTGGCCACGAAGGCCAACGGCATCCTGGCCTGTATCAGAAACAGTGTGGCCAGCAGGAGCAGGGAGGTGATCGTGCCCCTGTACTCGGCGCTGGTGAGGCCGCACCTCGAATACTGTGTTCACTTTTGGGCCCCTCACTCCAAGAAGGATATTGAGGTTCTGGAGTGTCTCCAGAGAAGGGCAATGAAGCTGGTGAGGGGTCTGGAGCACAAGTCTTGTGAGGAATGGCTGAGGGAGCTGGGGTTGTTCAGCCTGGAGAAGAGGAGGCTGAGGGGAGACCTTATCGCTCTCTACAACTACCTGAAAGGAGGTTGCAGAGAGGTGGGTGTTGGTCTCTTCTCCCAAGTGACTAGTGAGAGGACAGGAGGAAATGGCCTCAAGCTGCGCCAGGGGAGGTTCAGGCTGGATATTAGGAAAAATGTCTTTACTGAGGGAGTGCTGAAGCATTGGAACAGGCTGCCCAGGGAAGTGGTGGAGTCACCATCCCTGGAGGTGTTCAAGGAATGTGTGGACATGGCATTGTGGGACATGGTTTAGCGGGCATGGTGATGTTGGGTTGATGGTTGGACTTGATGATCTTACAGGTCTTTTCCAACCTTAGTGATTCTGTGAAGACAAATCTTGTACTAAACAAAGGTATAGTGAACCTACTGTGTTGTGCAGAGAAATGCTTCTATAAAGGGGCCCTGGAAGTGAGGAAAAGGTGAAACAGGTGAAGCAAGCATTGCAGGCTCTGAATGAAGGGAACTAGAAAGACTTTGAAACTCCAGTGTCATAACAAAGCTCCTGTTGTCTTTGCATGCATGATAAATTTAGAGTATTAAATTATGACTTCTGGGGTAAGAGACTTTCCCTCGCATAAGAAGACAAAAGTGCAAGGTTCATCTGCTTGTGTCAACCAGTCTTTTCTCAGCCATTTGAACAGCAGCATTATTAAGGGCAGAGCTGTTTATGGAGTGTCTTCCCAGCTGGAGAAGAGCAGTAGCTAAGCCCACATGTGAAGTTGGTGTGACTTTTTGCTGCCTCTTTCCAAGACATGACAGGTATTCTCTTTCAACAGCAGTCAAAAGTCTGTTTACCACCACCATACGGGGTAAGCTGGCTTCCCAAAAAAGGCTTGTATGGTGAGGAACACAACACTGTTGCGTTCTTCTGATTTTCATTGGTGCTACTTTTGAGGGAGGCAACAGCAAAATGTTATTAGTTGTCTTGAACTGTAGAGAGCAAAGATGCAATTAAAGTTTGTTACAGGGACTTCCAAGAGAACCTCCAAAAAATAGTAGTGAAGTATTGTGTGTGTGTTTCTAAACACATTAAATCTCAAACTGCAGAACAGGCATCTTATCCTCCCTGACTTCTGTTTATTTTTTAATTTCTTGAGAGAGAGTTGTAGTGGTGTTAAAAAGTCATTGCAAACTATTGGATAAAAAACCGCAAACTTTTCCACTTGGACATTTTCTCTCCCCCAGATGCCTTCATTTTGCTAAATATTTATAAGAAAACAACCCATGACCATTACTTTATTGGGAAAAGTAAAGCGGAACTTTTGTCCTGCACTCCAGCCTTTTCATTTTGGCATTAGTTTTATAACAGGCAAATAGTGAGGTCTGCAGGAATTGTTTGATTGGGAACGCTTGTTTTGGTTTTTTTAAAACACAGAAAAAGTGATTTTTTTCAGAGTTTTTATTACATAATGCAACTTGCCTTCTGTCAGCATGCAGAGCACTTGATTTCAGTGTGTATTTCAAGAAGGTGATGAAAATAAATGCTTATGACTATTACTCACTTCTATAACATGCCAGTTTTGTTTTGTCTTGAAAGTGCAAGTTTCTTCCAGTAGCAAGCTAAACTCTATGTGAAGTGACTTCCAAGAAAACTCATTGTGTCTGAGTTGTACAAAAATGAGCACATCACATTAAATAGTTTTTCTCAATTTCATAATATTGGAAAGGTTATTAATAAACTTATTAATAAAAAAGTTATTTTTTTCTTGCTTGAGATACCTGTCCCAAAAATAATGCTTTTTGGTAGGACCTGTGAAATCCCTTAATGGATGCTGTTCCCATCTAGTCCCAAACTTATCACACAGAACTGGTGTGGATTCCACCCTAATTAGTTACAAAACACTTTTATAGAAAATGGTGATTGCTTTTTATAAACACCCAACATCAACAAACACAGAAATGCTGGTTACTTGCAAAGAAACTGCTTCAAGAGGTAGAACCATTAAACATACTTACTAGCACCTGACTAAAACTTTTCTTCAAATTCCTTATTGGAAGATAGGTGTTTTTGTTTTGTTTTTTAAAAGCTGCAGGGTTTGGGTGGCTAAATAGGAGTCTTCAATGTAAGAATGGTTTTACTCCATCAGTGGAAAGTCTCAGATGATCTTAAATACCCTTTAGTATTTTTCAAAGGGGTAATGTTCAATCTATGGTTTTAATATACTTGTGATTCAGTTTGTAGAAACAATTCAGAGTTTAAGAACTGAACAGTGCACTCTTCATTTTGAACATAAAAGTTTCTTGTGGGGGAAAAAAAAAACAACAAAAAACCCCAAGATGGCATCCAGAAAAGAGAAATGTGGCTCAGTTTTAATAGCTTAAAATAAAATTTGCAAATAAAACTGCTGTTACTGAAGATGAGAGGAATCTTAAATTAATTAAATTCTTGTCTAGTTATGTACCAAATGCCTGGGAAAGTCTGATACCTGTGGTAGTATAGAAGAAAATGGTATCTGCTTTCCTGCTGATCACAGCTGGCATTGGTCTTTAAACCTGTGGCTTAATTCTGTGTATATTGAATGTTAGTGTGTTGATTAAATTAGTTTTAAAGCAGATACACAAAGCAGTATGGTGTAGTATTCTGCATTAGCCTTTCAGAACACAAGTCCATGCCAAATTCAAGTTCAACTATTTGTAAGCTGAATTAATGGAGAACAGAGCAAAAGAAAGGTTGAATGTTTCCTGTCAGTAGGCAAGTGAGCTAGTAGTCGGAAGTGGAGCTTGGATTTTGAAGAATAATTGCTCTGATTAAATGTTTGTTAAACAGTTTTCAAAAAATGTAATTTCTAGAAGACTTTTAAAAAGAGAGACATTAGGGAGGAGATTTTTTGAGAAAGGGAGGAAAGATGTTGTGTTCGTACCTGCCATATTAAGCAAGTACACTCCGTGGAGGATTTCTAGACCATGTCAGTAACATTGATCGTGTTCTTTAAAACAAGAAATTTGAATGCTTCTGTTTGGTGTGGATTTTCACGTTAAAGTAACTTAACCAAAAGAGCAACTTTACTGCTACTCTTCAAATGAGAGGCAAGTAGAGTCACTGTGGTGGGGATGGGTAAAAGAAATTAAGCTTTACATTCCTGTACTGTTATTTGAAACTGTCAAGCTAGTACAAATCTGTAATTGATAAAAGCTAATTTATTTGTGCTTGCGTACTCCCTGAAGAACATAATTTCTTAAATTATTCCTTCCTCCAACTCTTTGTACTCTACATTTTTATTTGCCATGTTTATTTTGCATAGCAAAACTTATTTCTTATGTTTTGCAAGGAAGAAACACAGGGGGTAAGCCTCCTTTGGTAATAGTGTCTAGCCCACAGTTGGTTAGGCTTTGTCACCAAACAGTCAGTAATGTGGGACATTTAGGTTCATGTTGTAGTACCACATTATTCTAAGAATTCACTGTTACTGCTGTGTTTGAGTGATCTGAGAGACTCAGGACTTGGAACAAAATGGTAAATAAGACATTTCCTGAAGTTGTACAGTATTATGGGTCTGTTTGAGATTTAATCCTTTTGCTGTCAGTAGCCTAATTCTTAGTTATGACTGCAGTAACCAGTCATAAAAGCAATGCATTATGATCTAGCTGTATAAGTGCTTACAGAGAGGTCTAGTGTGTCTGTATCACTTAATTGTCTTTGCTCCAAGGCCAGCACATGATCATCTGATCCTTTTTCTTTCTTTGAGGCTTTGGATGCTGCTTGACTTCTGGCCTCTCAGTGAACACTCTGATTGCCTACGTGTTCATTGAATGTAAAAAATGTGGTTATGGGATATTAACCCAAAGAGAACTAGTTTTACAAATAGCTACTCAGATTTTTTTTGTGCGTGTGTTTATACCATTGTTTATACCAGGAAACTGAAAAACTACCGATTATGGGAAGAAAATCTTGTAGAATTGTCAGTAGTACAAGCTTTGTAGAAGGCTTAAAGGTAAAACAACCAGATTTGCTATGGGTTTGATGGGTTGTTTCTCCCCTAGCCTATTCGCTGAATCTCTGTAACAACACCAGTGCTTGTGTTGATATGCATCTTTCGGAGCTAATAGTGTCATCCTGCTTTAGCAAAAGACAATTAGGTATGCTGCATTTTTAAAAGAATTTTCAGGTTGTGGATCCTCAGTTTATCCATGTTTTTCCAGGTTGTTCATTTTGCTCCAGATAGGCTTTTGAACGTTGGAAAGAAGTTTGGCTGTTGTTTGACAAGATTTCCTTTCGATAGTAACAGTTATGCTGACGTTACCAAAGCCGTACTCTCGTCAGCTGCAATTCTGCTGTGTGATGCTTTGAAGTTGTTGTAACATGAACCAATCTGGAGAATCAGTCCAGATTAATTAGGTGGAAAGGGGGATATTTTAATTCTGGATTAGTTCAGATTAACTGCAGGGCTATGTAAATGGCTGTGTTGGTGCAACTGAAAGGGTAGTATTAGGAAATGGAGAGCAGCTGGAGGTAGCTTCTTAAGCCAGAAATGCTACTAAAAAAACTCCAGGATATGGGAATTTAAGTTGTTAACATGTTAGAACTGAATTCATAGACCACTAGTATAGTCCACTAGTGTAGTCCACTTTAAATAAGAGGATCACTCGATAACTTCTGTAAGCTGCTTTGCATGTATTCCTAATCAGGTGTGTCCACATGGGGAGCTAGTGCACTGTATACAAAAAACCTACTTATATTGCTTACTAATGTCTGTGGCTGATTTAGAAATCAGTAAAGATAGCAGCCAATTTGAGTTAGGAGTATGCTCTGAAGTGTAATTCTTTCATACTTGAAGATGCGATTTGCCTCTCTTTCATACAGTATCTGCACAATAAATACCTATTTCGACCCTAGTCAGTCTGCTGAGAGCTGTACCAGGCAGTCTGGTAACATAGATGCTGAGTCCTTTAGCCTGTGTGGTTTTGCTGTTTCCCCAGTGAAATGCTCTGAGGGTTCTGCAGGATTCTTTCTGCTTTAATTGAGTTTACATAAGGCCTTCTAGCTGGAATAGTGGTGGAATTTTTCTCTTAGGTTACTAAATGCAAGCAAAACCTGTAACTATCGGACCAGACATTAAACCATCTTAAAAGCCAAAGAGGCAGAAGGTAAACAGCTGTGGAACAGAAAGCTCTTGCTTTTGAGGACAGATATGAACGGCATTTTATGGGGGAATTTTAGAGTACCTCTGGAGTTGTCTAGTTTCTATAGCTCAATGTTCCCCAAGTTAACATCCACAGTTAACGTATTCCTAGTCACTTAAAATAAAGTGATCTGAGTTTGTACCAGATTATTTAACTTTTGATTTAAATAACTTCTAGTTATATAGAGAGTTAAGAATTTTGTGTGATTACTTTTGCAGTACTAGAAGAGCTATTGCTATGCAGACATTATTTTAAGTATTTTAGGGTTAAATTTTCTGGTTGTTAAAACGATGCTAAAGAATATTTGTGCAGTTAAATATTTTTATGCAGGGATATATGTAATTTTAAGCAACTAAAGATTCCAATTTCCTCTTTAAACAAAGTGTTTAAGTATTACATGGTATTTGTTCAAATATTAAGTCAGTTTCTCTGATTTTTTTTTAGATACTGATGTAAATTGAGATTTAGAAAGTGGTTGTCATTCTACATTAGAATTCCTTACTGCTAGTGTCACAACTGGTACTCCAACAGTGAGAGCACAAATTACATTTGTAATTAGCTTCACTATTTAGACATGATTGTA
This sequence comes from Gavia stellata, assembly GCF_030936135.1. Lineage (NCBI taxonomy): Eukaryota > Metazoa > Chordata > Aves > Gaviiformes > Gaviidae > Gavia > Gavia stellata. The sequence goes on from NC_082596.1 coordinate 50,949,834, forward strand.
AATGCTTTTCATGTAGAAATCCTGCCTACCCCCAAATATTACACTTGCTGAGAATTGATGCAGGTTCTTTATTTTTTTCATTTAAGATACTCTTAGTACCAGAATACTCTGCATCTTGTAGAAGAGTCATAACCCAATTAAATAGATCTCGCCTTCTTCAAATCTCAAAAATGTATTCCTTTATGATCTGATTTCCCAGTCTGACACCTCAGTAAGTACTCTGCAGGTGCCATCACCACTTATCAACAGAGTACTGTTCTCTGAGACTGGGACGGGTGCTGTGATATTAGCAATGTGGTATGTCCCTTGGATGGGATATTTTGCTTTGCAGAAAATGGTATTTGATAACTGAAAACAAAGATGATCGCTTAAATCCTGAGTCAGAGCTTCTCTTAGAAAGATCAGAAGGCTTTTATGTTTGTGTTCCATGTAGCTTTTGTTATTCTGAGAGAATTTTAAGAAAATTGTATTTTTATAGTGTACTTTAAATATCTATTGCTATTTGTATTGATTATGTCTTTTTTACATTTTATTGATGACTGAGTTGGTATTCCATCTCAGTTTTTATAACAATGAATGTTCCATAAACAAATCTTTTTCAACCTGCTATTGATGGTAAGGAAAATCTGATAATATAAAGTAGGGCAGAAAAGAGATGACAGATGAAAGGTCCAGGTGTACAATTCCACCATGGCAGCTTTTATTGTTTGCTGTACTGCATTTAATCCAATTTCTTATTTAAAAGAAAATCCTCTAAAAAATGCAGTTTGGCTATTGTTTTAAGAGTATCCTTTCAAATAACTTTTGGGTTTAGTAGGATTTTGTTTGCTGAAAGTTGTCAGTTAAAATCTAATGGGTTTTTTTCTTGTCTGTTTTTTTTGGTTACAACTGCAGGTCAGTTTCAGTCTTTTTCCAGTTCAGATTTCCAGAGTTGAACAAAATAGCTGATAATTTTTTTTCATGCTCTGATAAATTTTAAATGCTTGTAGCGGCTACAAATTGTAATCCATGTATTTAGGGAAGTGAGCCAAAAGTTAGTGTTTAGCAAGTGAAGCTATGTCTAGCATCTTACTTCTAATTCTTTAATTTACTTTTTACTGATAGTAAAATATTTAACATTTTCTACTTCATAACTGGAATAAAATCAGCAGTGATTTTAATTTCCATTCCTTTCTGTCAGTCATGCAGCAGAAAGAGGGAAGTAGCCTTTCCTTTAGTTTTGTTAACCGACCTACATTTGAATATCACCCTCCATATCTAGACTGAATGGGTAGGGATCATGTTGGGTAACTTTCTTTTCACAAAGGGTGGGGGGTTTCTTTTTCTTTTTCTTTTTGGCTTTTGAATAATGTATGGTCATTTTGTATTTTAAAAGGTCTTTATCATGCATAGTGTGTATTACTGGGGATGGTCAATTTCTTTAACTTCGGTAAAGAACAAAAAAGGTTAAATGACCCAGGTTTTGTAATTTTGGGGCGGGGGGGGGGGGAGGGGGGGGGGAGGGGGGGTGGGGGGGGGAGGGGGGGTGGGTGGGGGGGGGAGGGGGGGTGGGTGGGGGGTGTTGTTTGCTTGTTTTGGTTTTTTTGGTTGTTTTTTTTAAATTAAAGATGATTTAAAAGAAGTTTATCACCTGTAAAAGCCTCGATCAACTCTGATAGATATAGGGAAGTTGCTATTTTAAAACAATTTTTTCTTGTTTTCTTCTGGCTGCAGCCAGTAGAAGAATACTCTGGAGGAATTTCACTGGGGAATAATAATATCTGCAGGAGACATTTCTTTTTAATTAATATCAGGTAGTGATTGGTTTATGACCCTGACATGAAGGCTTATAACACAATTTTAAAATATCCTATATAATATAACTGTTTCGATTGCATATATGTATGTGTAATTATCTCTGAATCTTACTTAAACTTTGTTCTAGTGTCTCGTGTTGATGAATTCCTCAGGTTTTTGTGATTTATGTGGTGTCTTGTATGTTTAATGTTATTCCTCAATTTATTGACTATTCTCCTGGAGTTTTCTTTGTTGTTAAAGCATAAATTGGATGATCTACTTTTTGTATGTGTCATACATTAAATTGTATTTCTGTCATACCCCCTTATGTTTGTTTCTTTTCGATGTTAAAAATTAAAAAAATATGTCCATTTTGACTTGTTTCAGGTGAAAGACATTGAAAGTCTTTAATCACTGGTTGCTTGTCTTTGGAATCCTGCTTTTACAGTATCTTTTTGTGACTGTTTTCCTCAGATTGAATATGTATCATGATCACAAATACCATAGCATTTTTTCTTGTATATTGTACCTCACTTTTGATATATCAAGCACTGCAGGTAATCAGAAAGTGAACACAGGTATTTTGAATAGTTTTTATGGATTATTTTTTAATTATTTTTTTCCCACCAAACTGGGTACTGGTCAATTTTTTTTTCCCTGGTTTAGTTGCAATAGGAGTTTCTTCTTTCTGAAGAAAGTGTGGTTCAAAATTCAGTGTGATTGCTATATATTTATCCGTGTTGAATTTCACCTGGCACCACTCTGCTTATTCTTTCTTCCACAGTTTTCAGTAATTAATATTGCAACATCTTCAAATGTTGATATTTACTAACAGATATTTTCAGGGGACCTCCATATTTTCCTTTATTCCTTGAACTTCTTGTAAGGTTATTGCTTATTTCTTCCCTTTGGGCAGTTTCTGGTCAGTGAAAGTGTGTACCCCTGGACAATGTGTTTTTCCAAATGGGTTTGTCAAAAAACTTGTATTAAGTTTTTGTTACATATGCAGCTGAGTGGTTTAATTTATATATTTGAAAATTTCTAATAGTTTAGAAAGATATGACTTTCCTATATTGACACTTTACTAACTCATCTTTATTTTTATCGTCCTTGGAGTTTTCTAATACTCTTAATTATTTCCATCAATTTACTTGTAGCTTGGGGAACAAGGCTTACAGATTAATGATTCCTAGAATTGATCCTACTACTTCTTTATAAAAAGAGGTACAGTGTTCGCCTACCTTCTAGTCATCTTATGGGATAGTTTATTTTAATGAAAGATTGAGGTTTTTGCAGCTGCTTGGACCTTTTTCTTGCATTATTTTCAAGAATCTGAAATGAGTTCACACAGGTCTTTAGGCTGTTTCCATATCCAGAAGCTCCTCTTGCTAAATTATTTTCTGGTAGTACCTTTTTGGGTGTTTTTAATTATTCCCTCAGTTCTATCAATTCCCTGTGGTTTTTGAAGTCTCTTGCAGGTTTTTGCATCTAATGGGATTTTTAAAATCCTTAATACTTTTTCCTCCTGTCCTTGAATGTTTGCACTCTCAACACTGTTTTTTGATCACTGCAGTGTTTGTCTTAATGTTAAACAATAGTTATTTTGAAAACGACCAGAATAAATTTCAGAGTTGGAATATAGAGTTTTTTCTCAGATAACCTGTGGAGGTTTTTTTGTCCATCTTTCCATGCATAAGGGCCTGCCCGTGTTATTGCACAAACACCTGCAGGATAGCTAAAACCTAGGCATGATCTAATATTTTTTAGTACTTCATAGTATTTATTAACACGTTGTGTGAACATCAGATTTACTAACGATTTATACTTAGATTCCAAGTAGCTCATTTTAATTAGAAGTTCATTTTAATTCTGAAAATATTTTAACTTGGATATTTTGTGGCTTTGCTCTCTTTGCTGAAATGGGGCTGTTACGGTTTGAGCTCTAGCTGCTTATGTGGAGGTGCCAAGTGTGTTGGTTTTGCTGGTATTCTAAAAAATACTTCCTAAATAAAGATTAAAAATAGTCTTTTTGTTTTTTGTTTGTTTCTCTGTTTATCAGTTTTAGATAATTTCTGTTAGATGCAAAAGTAGGATGATAGTGAGCTTTTGAAGGTGAAGGGAAGGAAGACTTAACTGAAGTGGCCTTACTTTGATTGCGCACTAGTGGAGGAAGATCAAGCAAAATGGAGAAGCATTGCACTCACTGTTCAGAGAATAGAGCTGCCTTTCATTCTTACCTTTTCTACCTTCTGCCACTTCTGCTATAGGATTAGGAATAAATTTGCATATAAAAGGTCATTCTCTTCATCATGGAGGAATGAAAGGAATTTAGTAAGAGAAGTCACCTACTTGCTTGTGTTTTCCTTCATTTCCTTCCTCTTTTTTCCTCAGAAAAAGCCTTTCACTAACTAATTTCTGGAGGAATGTTTAAAAATATTGCTGCAAAAATAACACGTGCTTGAGGTATCTGAAGAAATGTTGAGAAAATAAATTAATACCACTTCCCCCTTTCCCCCGGGAAGTGAATATGTGCGTGTGTCTCTGCATTACCCAGGCGTTGCCATCTCCAAGGCCAAAAAGGGGTCCTGCCTTATGGTCATTTGGAAAGCATTATTCTTTTCTACTGTATTATATCTTGTCTTTATGAACGCCCTGATGAGCAGGTGTAGGTATAAGGCGGGCTGGGCTGGATGGGTATTTGGTGATCACCCCCTTGGTTCTTTCTACGAAGAGAAATGTTGAAAAATACGCACACATTTGTCTCGCGGGAAGGGTTTTGCATGAATAGTTACGGCCTTTTAGAGAGGGTCCTCAAAAGCCAGAGACCCAGGCATTCGCTCTCACAGAGATGATTTTTATTCCCCTGAAAGCATTTGGCTAAGGTATGTGAGGAGGATCATACAGTCTCGCAGGTGTTTTTAATAGGAAAACGAGGCTGGCTACTAGCAGTTTCTGAGTCTCCTTACGCTGCTGTGGGTAGAACCTAACAGTAAATTCCCCCTTGTATTTACTGTTTTTCTTGCTCTCCCTCTTTGAACTCTCAAGGTTATTCAGTTATTTTCCTCACAATTTCATTAGGAAATTTGCCAAAAACATCCTTTCTAGGCAGCTGTCTCTGGACCTTTGGAGGCCGGTGCTAATGTGCTTCCAGTCTGTAGGGGGTGTTTGGCAGGAAATTATGAACTAGGCCTTCAGCGCCTTGGGGGAGAGAGGGGAAGAGATCGCAAACGTTTTACCACACCCAGGTGCGAATTTTTGCTTGTCTATGAGCATTCAGAGGCCTTCATCTCCTGTTGTACCTGTTCTGTCCTGGTGCAAGGTCTGTTAAGAGCAACAAATTGATGCGAGAGAATTACAATGGAAGAGTTATTTTTCTGTTCAACAAATGTTGCTCTGAAGGAGAGCTTTTGTGTGTGGGGGAGGGAGCGACTCCGGCAATCTTAAACTGTTCGGACACAATTTTTAATGAGGCATTGATTTGTGTTTTTCAATTATTTTAAAGCGGTGCTTGAAGGTGCTGTAGTGTTGCCTCATGTAATACTTCATGTAAAATTGATTGAAATATTAAACGTTTTGCTGAAATTAATATTGGGAGGAGTTATACATATCAGAAAGAGCAGGAAATATGTTTCAGTGCTTCCTTTCATACCCCGCTTAACGATATAGGCAACTGCTGTACCATATGTACATATAATATATTTGTCAGACTAACTGCTTCTGGTGTTTGACTAAACTGTCTCCTTTCAGCCACCCACACAGAATATGCCTATGGGTCCGGGAGGGATGAGTCAGAGCGGCCCTCCCCCACCTCCGCGCTCCCACAACATGTCTTCAGATGGTATGGTAGGTGGGGGCCCTCCTGCACCACACATGCAGAACCAGATGAACGGCCAGATGCCTGGTAAGTTTTTCTCCTCTAAGACATTAACACCAGCGTTGCCTGGCAACTGAAACGACATGGGGGCTCAAGGGATACTAGATTGTTGATGACAAAACTGCTTTGAATGCCCCCGAGTACAAGCTCTCTTAGAGTTTGTTAGCTACAGAGCTACGTGACCTGTATTCAGTGTTTATCAGGCTGCCCTTGGGCTTTGATGTAGCTGACACACAGCATTCCTCTGATGAACAGAACTGGCTAAATTTAGTCTGTTTGAAACCGTGCAGTACAGCTGGCTTTAGAAGGCTTATTGGGGAAAGGTATTGGCCTGTGGCTGAGTGAACACAAATCCTTCCATAAAAAGATAACATGAAATCATCGTAGCTAAATAATTAGATAATAAAATAGACATTTCTTAAAGAGGGTGTTTCGAACGTGGGTGAACGTTAAAAAAAAAAACCACAACAAAACAGAAACGCTTTTATACAGAAAGCCATCCAGCTTCCACTAATCCTCTGTGTTCTTTATTATTGAAGATACGTTGAATCGTAAGGGATTTGTAAAGAAATGGCCTCCAGATTATTGTTCTAGGTGTAAATTTTAAATCGGTTTTTATGCCATCCTGTTTTGTAATAAAAAGAAAAGTGCTTGGGAAGTCAGAAACAAAGCAGTGAAACAAGATGATAAAATTCCACATTGTACCTACCAGTACTGGCTTTGGGGTAACTATTCCCTTTAGCAGTCAAATCAGAATAGAGTAGGCCCTGGAAAAGCTTGCTTCTTTATACAGAGGCTGTTTTCCAGAATTTCTACTCATAAAGTCATACTGCCTATTTCATGTGAATTGGCTTTCAGCTTAAAATTGCATTCCCAGGATTGCTTTTGTTCAGGACCCCTTCATTTTTTTGTATGGAGGAACTTTTCGTACAAAAGCTCTTCAAGGTATTGATTCTTCCAAGAAAGGAAACTGCTGTCAAAGGATCTTTGAAAATTCGTCTCTCAGTGGTCACAAGGATAAGCTCCATCACAGCAAACACAGTAAAGAACTATGCAAAACTTAATACGAACTAAAAAATATAATGATTGCTGTAGTCTCTAATTTTTGTGCTAATCTTGATAAAGTGAACCTGATAGTGTTAGTGACAGTTTTTCTGAGAAGAGTAGCTGAAGAGCCTCCAGAGGCTGTGTGTAAGAAATGTAATAAAAGATCTAGAGAAGTTAGTTTCATCATACATGTTGGTCATGGTCTGCATTTGGAAGTGGAAAGAGCAATATATGCTGCTCCCTAAGTAGGGCAGAGATATTCTGGTTTTGAAGTCCTCTATCCATCTAAGATCCATCAGCTCCCATGGAGAATAGCATTGCCTCTCACAAATCAGTCTCTTTGACCCTCTAGTGTAATCATATTATTGTTATTATAATGATCTTTTCCAAGGAGAAGGATTACTAAGTCACAATGTGAGCATAATGACTTCACTGCAGAGCCACAGGGGAGAAAAGTCACTCCTTAAACATACATATTTTGTAATTAGATAGAATAAGGAAAGAGCTCTCACGAAAATATGTGGAAGGTAAATAGGTTTGTTTTGGTATTCACCTAGACAGATACTTAAATACAGTTTCCAACTAAGCGTTAATTTAGCCTTTCTTCAAACATATTCCCTTTTTTGAATGTCTGTTCCTTCCCTTCTCTGTTTAAGGTTGTCTCTGAGAATGTGAAGATAAACAGCTTAGGATGAGGGCATCTCTAATATCGGAAAGGCATGCTAAAATCGTTTCATAGTTAGGCGTTGGAGAAGGGGAAATGGAATCATCTTGTTAAGTGGATAGTTGAATGATTATTTTCTTTTTTAAGTGTTTGCTAGTTTGCCTGTATGTGAGCCTCTATGTATTTCATAGACATGTATTTGTAATCATTTCTGCAGTGTATCTATTTGCTTTCTTTAGACTAAAGTTGTGTAGATACTTTGTAATAGAAACTAGATACAAAACCTTAAATATCTGAAGAGATTATCTGTCCAAAAGGAATAAAGTCACTAAGGTGCAAACCAGGAGACTCCAGGGTTGACAACCACAAGCCTGGAAAAAATAAAATGCAGGCTTTTAAAAATACCAGCTAAGGATTTCTGGAAGGCCTTATCTGAGCAGGGTCTTCCACGGGACTGAGTATGGGTGGAAGGGTTGATGGAAGAATGTACTGGTTTTGGCGTTAAGCCATGACAGAGGATCAAAAGAACTGCCTAGTGATGGTCAGGGCATGAGCTGATTTGAAGTTGTGCTGTAGATGTGTCCCATTACCTAAAGGGCAAAGGATGATTTTTCTCATATTTGTGTTCTGGTTAATAAAGGACCTGAAGTGCTGCTAAGGCCCTTAATTGCATCGCCTGACAAATGAGTGTCTGTATCCTCTTAACAGGGAAGAGAGTCATGATGAACCTTTTTTCAGGCTATGCTGGAATTGAGTGTTACCTGTGACAGATGATGGCTCTTACCAGAAAAAATTACTGTCTGAAGAGTTACATTGACAGAGAGTTTGTGTGATGGAAAGTAGGGGTGGTCTGGATTTGGAAGGAGATAAAATCACAGAATCGTTTAGGTTGGAAAAGACCTTTAAGATCATCAAGTCTAGCTGTAAACACTGCCAAGTCCATCACTAACCCATGTCCCTAAGCACCTCATCCACAAGTCTTTTAAATACCTCCAGGGATGGTGACTCAACCACCTCCCTGAGCAGCCTGTTCCAATGTCTGACAACCCTTTCAGTGAAGAAATTTTTCCTAATATCTAGTCTAAACCTTCCCTGATGCAACTTGTGGCCATTCCTCTTGTCCTCTCACTTGTCACTTGGGAGAAGAGACCAGCACCCACCTCTCTACAACCTCCATTTCACGTAGTTGTAGAGAGCGATAGGGTTTCCCCTGGGCTTCCTCTTCTCCAGGATAAACAACCCCAGTTTTATCAGCCGCTCCTCATAAGTTTTGTACTCCAGACCCTTCACCAGCTTTGTCTGGACACGCTCCAGCACCTCAGTGTCCTTCTTGGAGTGAGGGGCCCAAAACTGAACACAGTGTTCGAGGTGCGGCCTCACCAGTGCCGAGTACAGGGGGGACAATCACTTCCCTGCTCCTGCTGGCCACACTATTTCTGATACAGGCCAGGATGCCGTTGGCCTTCTTGGCCACCTGGGCACGCTGCTGGCTCATATTCAGCTGGCTGTTGATCAACACCCCCAGGTACTTTTCCATGGATCAGCTTTCCAGCCACTCGTCCCCAAGTCTGTAGCGTTGCATGGGGTTGTTGTGATCAAAGTGCAGGACCTGGCACTTGGCCTTGTTAAACCTCATACAATGGGCCTCGGCCCATTGATCCAGCCTGTCCAGATCCCTCTGAAGAGCCTTCTTACCCTCAAGCAGATCAATACACCCACCCAACTTGGTGTCGTCTGCAAACTTACTGAGGGTGCCCTCAATCCCCTCATCCAGATCATTGATAAAGATATTGAACAAGACCGGCCCCGGTACTGAGCCCTGGGGAACACCACTTGTGACCAGCCGCCAGCTGCATTTAACTCCGTTCACCACAACCCTTTGGGCCTGGCCATCCAGCCAGTTTTTTACCTAGGGAAGAGCAGTCAGTTTCTCCAGGAGAATGCTGTGGGAAACAGTGTCAAAGGCTTTACTAAAGTCTAGGTAGACTATATCCACAGCCTTTCCCTCATCCACTAAGTGGGTCACTTTGTCATAGGAGATCAAGTTAGTTAAGCAGGACTTGCCTTTCATGAACCTGTGCTGACAGGTCCTGATCACCTGGTTGTCCCGTACGTGCTGCGTGATGGCACTCAGGATGATCTGCTCCATAATCTTCCCCAGCACCAAGGTCAGACTGACAGACCTGTAGTTCCCTGGATCCTCCTTCCGGGCCTTCTTGAAGATGGGTGTCACTTTTGCTAACCACCAGTCCACTGGGACCTCCCCGGTTAGCCAGGACTGCTGATAAATGACGGAAAGTGGCTTGGTGAGCAATTCCGCCAGCTCCCTCAGTACCCTTGGGTGGATCCCATCCCAGATGGTGAACTGGGTTGTGCTAGTGGCAAATTATCTTCCCAATTTCTTGAGCTTGTTCTATCATATGTAGAAAGTTGAAAGGTAAGACTAGCCATAGGGTTCTCTGACCTTTGTGCTGCTGGCATTGGTAGATCACCTTCCTGAATAACAGGTACTTACGTATTGCCAACAAGTTCTCTCAAAGTTTTCTTTCCTTCCTGCAAATGTAGTTCAAGTGCACTTAGACTGGCTTACAGCTTCTCAGAGCTAAGATACTTAATGTAAGTGGTTAAGAGGAAAAAGGACTTCTGTTTCTAGTCAAGATAATACTTACTCCACTAACTTTATTATAACACAGAATCTAATTAGTGCAGCATTTAAAGCAGTTATTTTAGTAGCAGATACACACTTCGTGTCTCATTCATATTTCATTCATACTCCGTTCTTCCCATTTCATTTATTCTTATGAAAAAAAAATAATCAACTGTTGTGTCCTTATGTGCAGGAGAACCCCATGAAGTATTTTGGCAAACTATAAAAAAATTTATTTGTGAAGTGTGTTCCTACTATTTCTCATTTGCAAGGTTTTTTTTGATAGTATGGTCTTAGCTTTTCCTCTGTCCTTGTCTTCCAGCTGCTGACTAACAAAGTACCTGATTTTAACCCCAGAACATGCCTGACGTTTCATGTGCCAGCTTTTTTTTGAGTCCTTTCTCCTGTTTTGATGCTGCCTGAGACATGAAGTGTAAATCAGCCTTTTAGAAAAAGTGTGGTTATCTTTTCAACTTCTTCTGTCTTGCAATGATTTTGGCCTTCCCCATTTTGCTTCTTACATTACTGTTTCTTAAAAACTTTTTCCACTGTGTGCTTGGCTAGTTTTCTGAAATCTGTTATTAACAATTTCTTCCTTTAAGCAAAAAGGAACCAAATGACTTCCAGGCCCTGACTTTCTGGCACTAGTCCTTTGTATTCCTTCCTTCTCTTAGGAAAGAAATTAAGAAAGTAGTCTTCTACCAGTCCTGCAATACTTCCTTGGCACTACAGTCTGGAGCTTTTCTTCACCTTAGCTTTACTTTAAAACATTGATGATTGATCTAATGGTTAAGAGATTATCTCACTTTTTCAGAAGTAAACTGACTCCATATTCTCACTATTACAGCGTTAGGCAGTGTTGAATTGAAGAGGGGACAGTATAGGCTTCTATAGTTCTGTCATGGTCATCCTAATCACAGAGTTATTTTTTCTGTATTTGTGGTGGATCTGCCTTTGAAATATTCAGCAATCTCGGCCACCTTGTTTTGCAGGAACAGTGAACTGCACATACAATACTTCTTTAGCTTTTTCACTTTCCTGGATAAAATAAGCTTATGTGTTCATTTCAGTAAGGTGTCTTGAAAAGGTCAAGAAGGTAAACATCATCATCTTAAACGTATTCTCTGTTTCTTCATGTTGGCTTTTAGTAGATTTGTTCCTTGATCATTGTTATCTTTTTCTTCTGCATCTTTTTGTTTGCAGGTCAGTTGATACTGCAGGTCAGTTATACACCTTGTGTACAACTCCCTGTGTCCTTATTTTAGCCTTCATTCTGTCCTACGTTAGTGCAGTTACTACTTTAGCCAAGAAAAGACTTGGGAGCTGTTTACATCTGAAGGCAGATACTTTCCACCCACCCAGACCATGGGGAGATATGTAACCAAATCACTATCTTTCTACAGCTCTACTGGCATCATTTCTTTTAGGTTCCTCTTCTAAGTTTTCTGTATTTCTTAGGTTTTTGTAGCTTAACAAAAAAACCTGTGGCATGTTTTCAACAATGGCATCTTCTTGGTGAACTCCTTATATATCAACACTTGCCTTGTTTATAGTTGGCTTACTCTGTCACATGCTCTGGTTGTACATATCTTAAACTCTTCATGTGGTGCTTGTCATACGCATAATCCTTGCATTTCATTTACTTTTTTCATTTGTCATATTTATATCCACACTTCTTACTAATTTTACTCCTAGTAGCTGCTCACTTATCCCAGCTGAAGTAATGGGTAAACTGATCAGATGGTATTGTAACGTTTATACTTTTTAAAATACCGATTGAGAGTAGATTTAATTCAGAGAACAATCCAATTCCAACCTGTGTTGTCAATAAGACGGGGAAATAAAGGGTGAAGAGATGTAATTGGCCTCATGGGTATATGAGCAGGCTGCTTTTCCTTTGAATCTTTGCAAGCTTATCACAGAATCATTAAGCTTGAGAGGTGAGCTGATAATTTGATGGCTGTCCTTCCAGTCATCGTAATCTCAGCCTAGTCTAGTAATCTGTAAATACAGTTGCAGAATATTGGCTGTAGATTGTATGTTCAAACAATGTTGAATATGCCTTCAGCCATGTCATTGTATTTGTACCATGTCAACGTTAATACTGCCTGACTTTTGAAAAAAAAAAAAATTAACTGTTACTTTCAGAGAAGTGTCTTGTATGGTTGGTTTGAATGAACGGAAATGTTACAGCTATTGTAACAATTATGTGTGTAGCTGTGATAGAGCTACCAACCTGGCTATGAAACTGATATTGTGCAATTCAGGTTAAAATTCTGTGTGTGTTGTGCGAGTACTAAAAAGTCTAGTTTTGTGTATGATATGGATATAAGATAAGCTGTATGATATTTTACACCTTTGTTTTAGTAGCTTCAGCTGCTCGACAAAAAATACTGCATAGCAGAGCTGAACTTTGACTGTTGTTAACTATTCTTTAAGTTGGGACATCATGAGCAAACTCTGTTTTAGCTTTGTTTTAATGTAATTGTATTTAATGAATTTTATTTAGTTTTGTGATTTAGTATTACTATATTTGCTTGTTTCATGATACTTAATGTAGAACCTTTTTTCCCTGTTTTTCTTTCTGAAGGACCTAACCATATGCCTATGCAAGGACCTGGACCTAACCAACTCAATATGACAAACAGTTCCATGAACATGCCTTCAAGTAGCCATGGGTCAATGGGTGGCTATAATCACTCAGTGCCATCCTCACAGAGTATGCCAGTGCAGAATCAGATGACTATGAGCCAGGGACAGCCGATGGGCAACTATGGTCCCAGACCAAACATGAACATGCAACCAAACCAAGGTAAGTGAGCTGCTTGCTAGCTTCTGTAAAAAGGAAACATCTCGGGTATAGACTTCTCTAAATGTATTTGTACCCATGTTTGGAGGACTCTACATGTCCTTTCTCCCATGTGTTGGTGACTTTTTATCTATTTGCAGACATTGAACTGTTCTCAGGTATTGTGTGAGAACCTGGGAATGGCTCTGCTTTCATCAGTTATGTTTGAACTACTGTTTCTCAGACTTCACACTTCTATCTAAGTGTTATTATTGCTCGAGTTGATAAAATACATTCCTACTCTTCAGTCTCTTGGGTAAATTGAAAAATTAAAGTCAGGTAGCCCTCAGATTTTTGTGCCTAATTAATCTTTGTTCTCTGCTGCATGCTGTTTTAGTGTGGAATGTCTGTTAATCTTACAGAAATAAAATTCAGTTCCAGGAACAAATCTGGTACTCCCTACTGTTTTCAGGAGATGTCCCTGTGTATACAGTAAAACTCAAAACTGATTTTGTATCTAGGATATTTGCATAGCATAAACAGATGATGTATCCTGTTGACAGTATGGTCCTTGTTGAAGTGCAAGGACACCGCAGAATTAAAATACTGCATTAGAGTCACAACAGACCAAATTATTAAATTATACGTTACCGCATAGTCTTATAAATGTGCTTTACAAGTCAGCAAACAGTATTTTCAGTTTACCTGTTAAGTTGTTGTTACGTTGAATCTGGATATACCACCTGCTAGAAGACATACTGCAGAATCTTTTTGAAAAAATGCTTTGCCATGTTTACAGCAGTTATGTTATGGATGCATTAGCTGAAGGATATGACTTAAGTTGAGGTTTTCATCTCTTTTCTGATGCTGTAGGGGAATGTGTTTCTCTCTTTTTCTAAGGCTCCCTTTCTGGTCATTGTAGAAAAAATAATCCTCCAGTGGCATAGGTTCTTCTTATGGCAGTATACTCTTACTGGAGATCAAAGCTCCACTTTGTTAGGTAGATACCATTTGTTCCTGAGGTGTACAAACAGACCAGGTCATACTGATCAGTTTAATTATTAGATCACAGAAAAGTTCCAAACAGACAAAAGACTGAGTTAATGAGAGACCAAAAATGAGTCAAGATGAAACAGCTGTTTCTGCAGTTTTCTTACCAGTAGTGAAAGTGGGAGGTCTGAGTCCTTCATCATCCACATTGTTAATGGCATTTTTCTTAAAATTTAACAGCAGAGAAAACAAAAGATAGGCGCATAGCAGAGGAAACCATCACAAGTGGGAATATTTTTTACTGTCTTTCTGAACTGGCAAGTTATCTGTGTATTCTGGGCAATACACCATGGAGTAATTTTGTAAATGTTGTAATGTGCTTTAGAAAAGTCCTGTGCATGCTCAGTTGAGATTTCTTAGTTGCAGAAAGTTAGCAATAAATATGTAGCAGTATGTGTGAGGGAGCCATCCACTAAGTCGCTCTACAGAAAACAACCTCCTTTCTATGACTGACTTACAACTTAGGCCTAGTGATTATTCCATCTCGAAGTAGTCTTCTTTACTCTTCCCCATTCCCCTGCTGTATTTTCAGTACTCTGTCAAACTTGAAAATTTGCTCATTAGAAATTAGGCAGAAAGATACTTATAAGGTTTCTGTTCTGAACAAATAATAGTACTGAAGTGGCTTTGGGGAATAAAGAATAAAGCAGAATTATATGTTCAAGAATAAGAGCAAAATCTCTAGTTAGTACAAGAGCTGGTACCATTGCCTGCACTTAGGGCCACAGTAAGCTTTCACATTGGGTAATTTTAATTTTGCCAACTTTTGACCCTTTAGGCTGAGACTTTTTCCATTCCAAATGTCTCCTTCAAGGCTGATTTTTTTTTTTTTTTTTTTTTTTGTGGAAGTTTCACAGAAGTGAAGAGCCATTTCTGACAGTGGGATGAAAAATTACATTCTTTAAAATATTTTAATGTCTCATAAAAACATTAGTAAATAGAGCACTTCATATGTAAATGTAGAGTGCTGGTGCCCCTTGCTTTAGAGCGAGGCTTTGAAACTTGTCTGTTATGCCAGCAAGGTGTTGTTTGCTGTTTCAGTGAAAATACTGTCCCAGATGAACCAAATGTTAAATATCTGTAGGGGAAGAAGTTGAAGTCTGAAGGTGTGCATGTTTTGTTATGTATTGGTAGCTAAGGTTTTTGACCTAAGAATATTTACAGTCAGGTCTACTTAATACATTTTGTTCATTTTCTGCTCTTAGTTGTTGCATTTGTATTGAGATTTAGTGACAACTTAGAGGAAATATTTTCATATCTTCGCTCTCCTGTGACTCCAAGACAGCAGGGGAGAGAATGGCAGAGAAATCTATGAGACCATGAGAGATTTAGGTAGCCAAGATCCAGTCTAGCTGGGCAGAGGGTCTCAGCCAAGCACGGACACTGCAGGCTTTTCATCTAAGTGAAGAAACAAGAATGAGCCGCTAGGAAATGCATTGAGATGCAGTTTATCAAAAAGGGATTAAACAGATTGTGACTTGAAGATTTCTTAATTGGCAGTGTGCTGCCATTCAGAAACAGAAATAAATCAAAACTTTCTGAACCTCAGTATTGTTGTCAGGAGGCATTTGTGAACCCCTAAGCATGCATGTTTTCTTATCATAGAATCATACTGTAAACCTAACACTGCCAAGTCCACCAATAAACCATGTCCCTAAGCACCTCAGCCACAAGTCTTTTAAATACCTCCAGGGATGGTGACTCAACCACCTCCCTGGGCAGCCTGTTCCAATGTCTGGCAACCCTTTCAGTGAAGAAGTTTTTCCTAATATCCAATCTAAACCTCCCCTGGCGCAACTTTGCGGCCATTTATAAAGGGGTGATCCATATTGAGAATGAGAGATGATACTATATCTGTCAGTTAATAACTGCGGTAGCTAAATATAATGCTAAATATTCTGCAAGATAAGGTCTTAGCATCTCAAGTTGGCTGTTAAAAATTACTAGATGTTTTTGACCTTAATCTTTCCCTGCATGGGTTCCCCATCTGTAGAGGAATGAATCTGATGGTAAGATTATACCACCATCTGATTTCACAGGAGTGTTGTGAAAGTATATTCATTATGAAGATTTGGACATTTTAGTTATGAGTGCCATAAGAAAACCCATGAGTAAATTAATAATTCTGTCTTCAGTGTTTGACTAGGCATGGCATCTCATACGAACAATTAGGAGGAAACAAAATATTGAAATAGCTTTTCAGTGAATAATATCTACTGTGTACTGAATGAGACCAGTACTTTTAGAAAAAAAGCGTGCTATCATATAATAGATAAAGACACCATAACACACAGAAAGGTTTGATCTAACTTTTGGGTGGTTTTAGCATAACTTTTTATGTGTGTTTTTCTAGCAAAACATCTTGCTGTATATACACATTTTGAGGTAGATGGTGTTAGTAAGAGAAAATGAAAAAGTGCTCATTAAGAAATAAAATGCATAGTAACAGAACCCATTGTTGGATTTACTTTCTGTCTCCACTTTGTACTTATTATTGATTTGCACTAGTTTATAAAATGCTAGGCAGAGGAATATCTTAAATGTGAAGCAAAATTTTCATGGTATTGTTTTTATATAGTCAGTCTAGTTAAAAGAAGAATTTTAGTAATTTTGGACTTAGGAAGCAGAATGTTTTAAGTGGAAGACTCTGTAGGCGACTCCTGATTAAAAAGCTACTGTAGCAGCCTGGGACATCTGCAAGAAATATTGGCTACCTTTTTGGAAAAGATAGGAAGCAGCAGGAGCTCCGTGAATGTGGAAGAAACTTCTTTGATATGGGTGCATTCTTCTTTTGTATGGGAAGCTACTTCTGTTGAATGAAATATTTCAATTCTTGCCAATTTTTTTTACTTTTCAGAGGGGAGGTGTAAGCATGATTTTCTGGAACCTGAAATTTACATGGAAATTCTCTTACTTATAATGAACAGATCTTTCACAGACAGAGAATAGTACTAAACAGTAGAATTCAAATATTTTAAAAGTAAGGACCAAGAAATCATAGCTTGGCCATCTCAGAAACTTTATTTGTCAGATCTTTTTGCTAGCATTCTGTTCCTGTGCCAGAAGTGCTTGAAGCAAAGTTGCCAAACTCCCCAGTCTGTATTTAATGAGCATTGTATGTTGCTTGGGGTGAGGGAGGGGAACTAGTTTACTTTTAACAGGTGAACTCAACAGGTGAACTCTACATGATATTCTCATGTAGACTCAGATCATTTGCAGACAACCAACTGTTGAATCTGGTGCTGAGATTTTTTTAATGACAGTTTAATTTATATAAACTTAGAAAATTCCATTAAAATTTCAGAGCTCTTTCAATTACAAGCAAATATGAAGACATCATGGAGACAGCAGAGATGAGGCAGGTGCAGAATTCCTGTTCTGTTCTTGTCCACATAAAGAAAGGAACATAAAGATAGCAACATCCAATGTTACCTGAAATACGAACATATTCAGGGTATGACAGATCAGGATAAAATAATTTCTGAGGTTGAGGACCTTATGTGAATGTCTTGCCATCTCTTCATTCCAATGTAAGCAGAGGCTGATGTAATGGACAAAGCAGGGCAGTCTCAATTTTTTGGACATCTAACCTATTAAAGAAAAATAAAATTGTCTCCACATTCCTAAGTGCCATCATGCTATAGCTGGATTTGAAGTGTGTCTAGCTGTAGAAGTCACTGCAGTTCTCCTATCTTGAAAAAACAAAGATAGGAACATGTGCCATGGTGCTTGTTCCTTCATCTTTCTTCCCTAGTATAAAACATGAAGGCCGATGTTGGTAACTAAGAAAATTTTTTGTATTACTTACATTAATGTATTTTTTTTCTCAAATGACACCTGAAATTATGGTTCCGTTTGAGATGAGAACTTTGTGGAATAAGTGAGTGTGGAGAAGTTTCTACTACCTTTAATTTGCAGCCTAAATCACACATTAGGAGTGGCAAAAAATTTTATATCCTCAGAGTTTTTTGAACTAGTGTTTAAACTGCCCTTCATGTTAAAACACCTTTAAGATTTTGGTTCATTTGACCAAATACGTTTGAATTGTAGCTTTTGTCAAGAATCTTGAGAAAATTGAAAGTTAAATTTACGGTAGAGTTCCTAAGCAAGCTCTTGCAAGAGTTTATCACCATCACTTATGTTTAAAAACAAGCATATTTTTGCAGACATGAAAAAAAACCAACAAAAAAGTTTTGCTGAGGGCTGCTGCATTGCTAGGTGTATATTTTGTTATTTATGTAACAGTGGGCACAATGACAAGATTTAGCATGGTAAATCTGGCATGGTGTACTTTGCTGATACTCTAGATGTGGATATCCGATTGTTTTATCGATATGAGTGCACATTGTGAAATGCTTAAAGAATAGACCTCTTCTTAGCAACAAACCCAACGTATTTTTGAAGACTGAATAAACAATAGCTTGTACTGTTGCTTTTTAGTTATACCCAGCTGCTCCAATAGCTCTATAATCAGAACAGAATTGTGAGTGTGGTTCCTCACTTCTCTGCTTCTTCAGAAGTTTCAGTCATGTGAGCTGTTACTCTTGTCCTCTCACAGCATTTGCCACCAGAGTTTCAGCAGAAGAGACAAAGCTAAGGAGATGCTTTTAAACTGCTAAGTGTTTTTGCAGCTCTTTAACCCTCAGTGAAATTCTGGTCTCAAAATTGTTAGGTTTATCTGGTACCCACTTCTAGTTTGCATTTCTGTTTCTCTATATTCATCTTACATTTCTGAAGACTGAGTTGTCAGTTTCCTAAAGTAATTTCTTGTCAGGAGACTGCCACCAGGTCACTGCATTTATAAAAAGTTCAGGCACCAGCTCATTTTTACCTATATCCACATACCTTTTCTTCCCTATACCTGAGTCCTTCTTATGAGACACTGGCTGGAACAGGAACAGTTTTTTCATTTAGTAGATGTAGATGACTTTGAGCAGTTGAGGAAAATGTTGTGTATTCTTGATAATGTATACTGCTTTTGATTAAATTGAACAATGAGCAGTTCAGTTTTCACTTATTGTCTGGTTTGCTTTATACATTCACTTACTCCATAAGACTGATTTGGGTCTACACTGTGCATTTTTCAAATGCCTGTTTAATGACTGCCAAAATTGCCTGCACTCCTCACAGGACCTACGGTATTACTGCTTAGCATCTTTTTCTTAAGACTTCTATCCCAAGAATGCTTCCAGTATATTGACATGCGAAAGCTGCCTTCTGAATATACAGGAACATTTATAGGGCTTTTGTACTACCAAAGTTAAAATAGTTTCTTGGAAAGACAATAGTCTGCTTGT
Organism: Gavia stellata; assembly: GCF_030936135.1. Lineage (NCBI taxonomy): Eukaryota > Metazoa > Chordata > Aves > Gaviiformes > Gaviidae > Gavia > Gavia stellata. Next base: position 50,968,977 of record NC_082596.1, read on the forward strand.
GTACTTGCATATTTACAGGGATAGTCCTACACAATATTTTCTTGGACTCATTTTGGATTCTGTACAAATCAGATATTTTGTCCTCTCTGGAATAAATAGTTCTAGAAATTCACCAAAAAAAGAGTTTCTAAGGAGAGTTTTTGAAGGCAGTGAGGATTCTCTTGCAGCACACAGTTCGGTGAACTTTTGTGCATGAGGTCTTATCTCCAAGTCTGGAAGAGATCATGATTTCCACTGAGTGTAGTTTGTTGTGACCTGATTGGAGATTCAAGAGCTGTTTTTTTTTAAGTGGGCTGTAAAAATAGGTGCTACAAATCTTAGGAAGTCTTAGATCATTAACTAATGGTCTTAAGCTTTTTACTTGTTTTGTGAAGGGGCTTTCTAGTTAGTTTTATGTCATATTAAGTATTATACAATGACTAAATACAGCTTTATTGTAGGCTTGATTTTTCAAAAGAAAAAACAAATTCAAAGTTCTCTCACCCCTCAAAACTACTGCATAAAGTGGTTCTGTTGCATGAGACGATAGAGACCATGGTTCTTCTTTTAGGTATCCTCTTAATAAGAGAGAGATGTGAACCAAACTGGAAGGAAGCCAGGCACTCTGTTATTAACACAATACACAGCCTGAAACAGGGTAGTGAATTCTCATTGTGGCTCTACAAAGCGTTAATGAAGTTCTAATTTAAAAAGCAAACAGAAAACCTCTACATTGCACCATGGGGACCCAACACATTTTATCAGATTGTATTGTGACTAATATTAATATTGTTAATTAACAAGCTTTCTTGAGATCTAGGAATATTATGGCAACAAGTTCTAATTTTTTTCAAGGCTGCCTGATGTTTCTCAGTACCTCCAAATAGAGGAGCAGTGAAGTGGAATGATCTAAATTACTTATTCATTCATAAGATCAAAAAATGAAATATATTTTTGCTAAGTGACAAATAATTACAGTATCTCAATTTAAACCATTTTTTTACTTTAAAATTGGGACATGACACTGCCATGCAGAAGGATAGAAGCATAACTGGATCATTTTAAGAGTGGCCAATATTTATCTTCAGAGGAAAATGAAGCTTAACAGAACTGAGGCCACTTTACTTCTCACTGAGAGATTCCACACAGGGGTTTAATGGGATTTAACTAATGCACTTTGAATTCATACCATTAATTAATTTGGCTTAACTTTCTCTTGTAACCTCACATAGATGGGATCTAAGTGACTATGTATTCCTTTCATTATATAAATCCATTTTCAGTATTGACTGTATCTAGGTAATTTTCCAGTACTGTGGTTTCTATGTAGGACTTTCAGCTTGTGCTCTAGCACCTAGTTATGTAAAAATATTAAATGCAGTGGCAAAACCTAGCATATAGAAAACTAGATGATACCTTCCTTTTTCTCCTGGGATCGGGCTAAGGAGTGGCTGTGCTTGTTTGATGTTTTGATTTGTTTTGGGGGTTTAGCGAGACTAGTTACTTCTTGTCTTTGTAGTTTATAAATAAAAAAAACAGGGCAGAGCTTTGGGTTTCACCATTATAAAGTGTGCAATATGTGTTAAGTGGTTTGAATTAATGTATTGTTACATATATGTTGTAAGAAGTTTAGCTCCTTGTCACAACTCTTTTCATATTTTTTAATACCGGAATAACTCTTTTTGAAGTGCTACTACAGAGGAAGTGAGGAAGCTGTTCTTTGTTACAATTTATATCAACCTAACCTGCAATCCCATATAATGAAATGGTGTAATCATAATTTTTATTGCTGTATGGTGTCAGTAGGGTGCTCTTTAACTGTGTTTTCATTACTGAAGTTTGCGTTTCTCCAAGTTCAGCCTTAATCAGATACTCTCAGTTGATAAAACAGGGACAGTACTTGAGCTCTCCTGGTCTCTTCATGTGGCTCATAGAAACTTGGTGCAGCTTGGTATGAAAGATTTTTGTTACAGGCTGCTTGGGACTGAGCATGTATTCTTGTGGGCCCTTCTGCATACTGCCTGTTGTGTGATTGCCTGACTCACCGGTATATGTGGTTTGTCTTTACAGGCTAAATAAAATTATTTATTTTGTGATAACAGTGAAGGGGCTTATTGATGGACTGTAACAATAACTATATGTGTATTAAAACTATGCCCCGAGAAGTTCACAATGTTAAATAATTTTTCTATGACTTACTAAGGTTTCACTATCAGATTTTCATCTGTACTTTCTTTGCAGATGCTTTTTAAAACAAACAAAAAATGGTAAAAGTGTTTCAGTTATCTTCGTGCATGAGTAAACTAATGTCTGTGTAGTTTGAAGAAAAATCACCTAGAAAGCAGCCTTGTTTAGGCTGAGTTCTATTTTGTAACTTGGTTATTGAATTGATCTGCCTGCATTTGCATAGGTCCAGAAACAACGAATCCTTATGAGAGCACGAGACATAAAGAGCCTTTTTTGGTCCATTTTTAAACGTTGGGTTTTTCATGTTCTTTTTGAAAGATTTACCCACAAATCACGTGTTACAGAAGACTTGATACTTTTCCTTTTACAGGTCCAATGATGCACCAGCAGCCTCCTTCCCAGCAATACAACATGCCACAAGCAGGTGGCCAGCATTACCAGGGACAGCAGCCACCTATGGGAATGATGGGCCAAGTTAACCAAGGAAATCACATGATGGGTCAGAGACAGATTCCTCCATACAGACCGCCACAGCAAGGTAGGACTTCACTTCAGTGTTTTTACATTGATTTTAAATAACCACCTTTAAAACTATTTTAAATCACTTCCTTGCTTACACCAAATTTTGATCAAATCATTGGGTGTCACAGACTTTGTTTGCAGTCTGGTTTTTTTACCCTCTTAAGAGTGGTTCTTGCAGCAACAGATTATTGGTATCACCATGAAATGTGAAGACAACTATTACTTTTGTTTTGAGTTCTGTCTGACAAAAAAGTATCTAAAAATACGTATCTCAGCTATGCTGATGCCGAGTTCTGTTTCAATATTTAAATGATAGGTATGGAAAAGGAACAGAGTACCTGCTTGGTTCTGAATTTGTTCAGTTACAAAAAAGGAACAATGTTCCACAATCTTGCTTCCTTTTTTTATTTTTTCAGTCCTTCTAGAAAAGGAATAACTTTATTTTTAGCATCTTAGTCTGCTATAACGCATGTTCCTACAATGAGCTCAAAACTGAAGTTTGATATGTATGTGCTCAATTTAGTGCAGCCAAACAACTGTGTGTGTGTATATATATAGATGGATATATTTATTTTTTTTAAGTAAACCAGATTACATATGTTGTCTGAAATGCGACGATATGGGTGGGGAGTACATTTGAGAAATATTTCTCATACTAAAATCAGAAATTAGCAGGCTTTATAACAGAGAAAACAAGTTATTTACGTATTGACTGGTTGTGGTTTTTCAGGCCCACCACAGCAGTACTCAGGCCAGGAAGACTATTATGGGGACCAATACAGTCATGGTGGACAAGGTCCTCCAGAAGGCATGAACCAGCAATATTACCCTGATGGTAATCTCTCATAAATGTTAACTTTCCCATTTTCTATACCTGCCCAATATTAATGTAGTCATATGCCCAAAATTAGGGAATGGGGCAAGAATAGTAATTGGATATCATACCTCACATTTACAAAACCTTCCAAATTCAGAATTGTTACTACAGTTTAAGTTACTATGACTAGTTAATTTTACAACTTACTCAAAGTACGTATTTTTATACTCCTATTTGAAACTCTTAACAACAGTATTAATATTTCAAAATGAAAATTCTGTAATTGGTTTATCTAAAAGTGTGGAAGGTTCCTTAGCGTATCTAGCATGATTGAGATGAGTTAAAACAGTCATAACTTCATTATAAATCAGAGAGGGGGCACTATCCTTTTCTTAAAGATTTTATTGAAGTGGAAAAACTTGTCAAAAAGATGTGTTTTTTCTGTAAATATTCTGTTTTTCTAACTTAGTGGTTAGTTTTAATACAAGTCGCACAAATGTGTTATTGCTGCTATGGATGGTATGGGCCTTGAGCTTAATTTTTACAAAAGAATAAAGTGGTCCCTGCCCTGAGGAGCTTGTAATTATGAATCCTCTTTAGAAGTCCCCCCAGTGCATTCAAGACAAGACCGTAACTTTGAATTGCATAAATCTGTCCTCCTACCTCTTGGAATTTAGAGTGCTGAAGGCTATTGGATTGTGTTATAAGTTAGAAAAGTTGCAATTAACCTGTTTTTAGGCTGAGCAGAGACTGGGAGAACAAAGGTGCTGACTCATGACTACTGTGATAACCATATGTGCAACTTAATGATGGTATCTTATGAAGTTCAAGGAATGTGGTAGATGTTAACGTTTTGAAGATGTATACAAAGCAAAGCTGTGTAATTGCCAAAGCAACTATTCATTGCAAATAAAAGGATACAAGTTAGTTGTTTGAATTTTAATTTCTCTTAAATTGATTTTAAGATACATCCAGCCATATTTATATAAGCTTATGTGTGTTATTTTTGGAGATATATGTGCAGTTATTTTACAAGGTGTGTTAACTCATAATTATTAAGCTTTGAGTTTGGAACTTCTGTGTTACACACATGAACTTTAGATGGTTACGGGCAATTTACTGTAGTAAGGGCAATTGGATATTACCATCAACAGGTCTGTGGCAGCACAGATTAATTCTCTAAGATTCCTTCTAAAGATTCATTCTTTATCATTACCTCATTATTACTCTTATATAGAATGTAAAGAAAATATAAGACTTGTGTTAATGGTTTTGTATTTGTATTAGATGCAATGACGTATGGTACAGTTGCAGAACTAATTACAAAGACCACTTAATTTTAGAACTATTTTCTCCTTTCCTTAATTTTATTCCAAAAGTATATAATTTGTATAATCTTACTTCAAATTTAAAGAAAATTTCGGCTTGTTTTCTTGACCAAGTTAGCAATAAGATATATATTTTGGTCAACTGTAAGACAAAATATATTTGTTCTAAAAACAACAACAGGTGGGGTGCTTACTGCATGTGTTGGTTTCTTAATCAGAGATACCTGTAGTCTCTGAAAAGGAAGGTTCATTTGTAATGATCCTACTCAGGACTGGAATGTAAGAGGAAAAGTTAAGACTTGTAGGAATTCTGTTTGTAAGGAAAACCTTGAGAATGTTATTTTTCTGTCACTTAAAAGCGAAATTTAATGTAGGCTGTGGTTCATAACTTCATTGAGCTTTATTTGTTAAATTTCACACTGCTTTTAGCATATGCTTTTGAATTGGAGATCAGCAGAACAGGTGTTAGACAAAGTATGATAATTGCTTTCTTTGTTCATTCTAATTTAATTCAGGTTATTTACATGTGAAAGGCCTAAATGCTTTCTTTTTTTTTTGAGTGAGAGATAAAGTACTTCCCCCCCCCCCCCCCACTCCCCCCCACCCCAAGGGTTATCAGAAGGTTAAGACCATCCCTTGCTGTGATGTTGCTAAAACTTCTGCATTAAGCATTTTTTTTTTCCTGTCACATGTTAATTCAATATGAAAGGAAATCATATTAATAAATCTTTGGCTATTTCAATTAAAAATTCTTTTTCATGTATATCCAGTTGAAATTTTTTTCATTTTTCTGAGAAATGAAATATTTTTAGGGTTTTCACTCAGAGGCCATTAACGTTTCTTCCTGTCTCTTGTCGAATTGATGTAGGTCATAATGATTACGGTTATCAGCAACCGTCGTATCCTGAACAAGGCTACGATAGGCCTTATGAGGATTCCTCACAACATTACTACGAAGGAGGTATCTATATACCTTCACACACATACGCACATACATTCCCTTTCCTCCCCCACCCGCAACGGGAACAAAAATTATTGGACAACACGACTTATACCCATGCAAAGCTCTTGTAGAATACTAGTTGCTGGCTGTCTTGAAAATTGCAGGGAACTTGAAGCATTCAGAATAATTTCTTGCAAACACCTAAAATATATAACCACAATTTGCCATTTCTAACAACAGTAAAATGACTAAAACACTCTAGAGATTTTTTTTTTTTACCTCAATGGAAATTTTTATTTAAACATAAATTTGTTGGTTCAGTTGTATATCTTTTTGTGTGTGTATATATTTTGTATAATTATAGTGCCGTTAGGAAACAGCTTGCTGATCTTGTGTAGCTAGTCTGTGCTCTTGTAGCTGTCCTTAATTTTGTCTTTTTTAATTTTATTTAGCATAGTCATGATCTTATGACTGTGATGTTCCAGTAAATGTAATGCTCGTTTGGCAGAGATGCTGGAAATGCTGCAGTTCAACTTTGCAAAATTGGCTTTAACTGCAGTTTGTTTGGCCGAATTCCTTCTGTTTGGTTTGAGTTTTCTTTGTTTTGTTCAGTTTTTGAAATCAATATTGCATTTTCATTTTGTTCTTGTGTTGTTGGCTGTGCATCTTAGAAGGAAAAAAAAAAAATAAACTAGGTATCTTTATAAGTTTTTGCTTTCTTGCAATCATCTTACAGGAAACACGCAATATGGTCAGCAGCAAGATGCATATCAAGGACCACCCCAACAGCAGGGTTATCCACCACAACAGCAGCAATATCCAGGCCAACAAGGCTATCCAGGACAACAGCAGGGTTATGGTAAGAACCTGAAGACATAGACAGCAATCACAGAAGAAACTGAGAGATCCTCATATGTTATTCCATTCCTGTTTTACTGAGTTGACAGGCCAGGCTTGTGCAAAAAAGCTGTATGCCTGCAATTTCAGTGGCCAAAACAAAAAAGCGTAGAAGACAGCATATTTTGGGACGTAGATCTATTGGCAATCTAGGACTGTGTGGTAGCACAGAAAATCTAAGGTGACTAGACAACATGATAACAGGTGTCTGTAGCTTAGAAAGACCCAGAAAGAATCTGTCCTCTGTAGGTGAACACAGTCAGGAGGGCACAAAGATGGCAAAGAGCCATTTATACCCTTTCATCCTTGGATTTGCCATTTAGAACCAAATCTTTTAAAAACTAGTTTAAAATTTCATCCAACATACATGAATCATTCTTTTAAAATTCTTGTACTGATCAGTAAGGAAATGAATATAAGCATTGCCAATGCAGCTTTCAATAGAGTTTGTCTTATAAATTTGCACTAGTAGTGCAAACCTTCCGATTTATGGCAAGAATTGAGGAATCATCTGCCACAAGTGAGATAATGTAGTCTTTGGATTCAAGGAAAACCTCCCACACAGGAAACTGAATGTAGTAGTGTGTAATTTTTGTGCTTTACTTCTGAAAACTTGAGGTCAGAAGAGCATACTGAAAATACTGCTCTTTTAAGGTTTACTTGTATGCATATTATAAAGCTGTACATGTTTATCTCAGAAGAAAGAATCTCTGAAATCTAATTCCATATAGTTTAACTTCTAGCTTTGTTGCAGGTTTAAGTGCTAAAACTTTCAACATTGTGGGTATGTGAGGAAGTACATGACTGACTTGTTTGCCATGTAGATAAATGCCAGATTTGCATTAAATCCAGTTACGTTGAGACAGAGTTAAATTTTAAGAGGATCCACTGAGATTTAACAAGTTTTCTCCTTTTGGAGGTTTTGGATGAATTGGTAGTTCTAAAATAGTATTCATATACTTACATTCTGCTAAACGTAACATAGGAACAGAATGAAGATCAGAGTGAAGGTCCATCTAGCTCACTATTCTAAATTCTGTAAGTAAAGAAATAAAATCTGACTTGCTCTTAGGTTAAGAAATACTGGAGGAAAGGGATGAAGGAATCTGTTGGAGCAACTTACCCATTGTAATTTGAAAACCCAAATAGCATACTTCTCAATTTCTATTTTTAGCAGAAATAGATACTGAAGTTCCATTTTTATTTTATAAAATCTATCACTGAATATATAGAATTCAGGTATAAAGAATTACTATGAATAAATAAAACCAAGTTTCATTTGTCAAGTGAACACAGCACTTCTTAGGATGTAGTATCCTTGCTCAATTTAGTATTTAATTGCTTTCTATTTTGCAAAAATAAATCAGCATCCCAATCTTTATTAATCTTTTAATCTTTTTTGTAGAAAGCTGAAACTGCATAGTTCAAGGGGATGTGAGGCCTGAGGGGAATGGTAGTAGTCTATGGAGCTTTTCTTCTGCAGGTCATCTTTTTGACTGTCTCATAGATCCAGAATTATTGAGAGAGTTACCAGCTGATGTCATCTTAATGTCCAGTGCCTGTAGCTAAAACTAGCCCTCTCTAGCACTGAATCATGTTATTGCTAAAACACATCTGTTTCTTCTGAAGGGAAAGAAAAAAAAAAGTGTTGGTTTGTTTAAAAGAAAGCACTTCTGAAGATTTGCAAATCTTCCTGACTCTGCCAATTTTTAAGGGGTGGTGTTGAAAAAGCTAACTTAGATCCACTGCAAAAGATCCATATGGAGTGTCACTGAAAAACACAGTACACCATCTCGCCCAAGGTAGGAGGGGATGAGGTTACTTTTGTTTGGAACTTGTCTTCACTGTCTGATGGCAGTAACATGCAGCTTCCGATGATAGACAGGCTGAGTCCCTGTGAATAGTAAGAGAAAGCGTTTGTATTGACACAAGAACTGCTTCCTTTTACAGCCAAAAAAGGCTGGAGCCAAAGTTGGGTTTGGTTTTTTCTGTCCTTTTCCTGGAAAGTTAAGATGACCAGAGGAGTAGGGAGTAGAGGGTGCTTTTTTCCATCCCACAGTAGCATTTACTGGTTGTCACATCTCACATTTTATGCATGTAACTTGCTTGCCTGACATCCCATTTATGATTGCCTGCTGTGGTGTGTGCCTGCTGTGGAACTGACTTTCTGGCAGCGCAGCACTGCTAGTCTCTTCAAAAGGTCCAAATGCTAAATGCAGCTGATCATCTGCCTGCTCCTGGCATTATAAAGTTCTGGAACTGGAGCAGCATATAGCAGGAGGAGAGTGTTCTTCCCTAAATCGTGGAAAGTGCTCATGTTATGATTTGTCATTTCTTGCCCTGTTCTTCCCTGTCCTGTGACCTCATGTGTGGAACTACATGCATTGGTAATAAATGGTGAATATATAAATAAAGGTAAATGTTTCTGTGGTTGGAACACAGGCCCTGTCAGCTAAGGTGCTTTCCAGAGTGAGGGGGGGACCACTGATCCCTGGTATGTTTTTAGGTTAGAAAAAGACCTAATTGCACAGTAGTGATACTTCCTAGCCCTGCTTAATTGTAAAATCAATGCTTTTACTCTTTTCTTCTTAACACCTTAAGCAATCTTTTTTTTTTTCTTTTCATTTACATTTTAATGATCTCCAGGCCCCTCCCAGAGTGGTCCAGGACCTCAGTATCCCAATTATCCACAAGGACAAGGCCAGCAGTATGGGGGATACAGACCCACACAGCCTGGGCCACCACAGCCACCACAGCAGAGGCCTTATGGATATGACCAGGTATTCTTTCATTTGATAAGAACGTTGTGATTCTTACACGCTTATTTGATAATCTTAGTTTCTCGTGGACATGTAAACTACTGAATTTGAGGACATGGTCTCTCAGGTGTGTATATATAATTCTCACGGAATTTATTTCCAGGTGAGTTACCCAGAATCATTTGTCTGGAGGTGTGATTGGTCATTCTCTCTGAGTTTACAAAGTTTTAATGCAATTTGGCAAAGTGAGGCACTCCAGACAATATTTTGGACCTTAAAAATTAAGGTGATTTGTTTCATAGCCTCATGGTGAATGACTAATGTGAAAGGTAAGGTTCCTAAATCTCATGGTGGATCATTCTTCATTACTGCTTTGCAATAAAAATGGTTGAATTGATTTTCCACAAACACAAATCCAGTGATCCTTCTCTCCAGTTGCAGAACCACCTCAGGTGTGCAACTGAAGTCCCTCTACTGTAGAGCTGTGTGGGGAGACAGGAAGCCTATTTTTGCACAGATTTTCTCTGAGCAGTGTAAAGGAACACTGAACATGGGAAAGAAGTGACCTGAAAAATAAGCTGCTTCTTTTCTGTCACTACTAAGATAAGCTCAAAACAGACAAGAACCACCAAAACTCTAGGCTGGAGTTGTAGTGGAGGATTCCTGTAAAAAACCTGTCTTCTAATTAAAGGATGAAGCGGAGGTTTTTTCCTGTAGAATATACTAAACTGTAAAAATCTAATCTTTGCAATATGAATTGTTCAGAAATGTCATTAAAACATACACTATTACTTTCCTTGGCATAAATAAAATGGAGAGTAAATAAATATACCTTATGATCAAGTTGAGGTTCTAGTGTTCAGATAAAATCCTGATATGTCAGTAGAAGATCAGTTGAACTTTCAAGAAGAACTTTCCCTTGGAAGTGAGAATAGCCACAATTGCCTGCATTTTTGAAGAAGAACACTTGGCCTGCTTTCTATAGAAATCAGAAAAGACATGGAAAAAAGAACAAATTCTTTCAGTTTAGTACTTTAGAGATGCAATTACTTCTGATTATTTAACAGATAAACAAAATGCTCATGCACTGAACTAATAGCTTCCTCCTGCAAATAATAAGCTACAGAAAAATGCTTTGGTTGTGGCAAATGTAGGATCAAGGAAACTTAATCTCAATTTGCTGAGTTTCTTCCAGCTTTCTTTGAAGTAGAAGTGGATAACACTCTCTGTAGATAGGCTGTACTCCTCCAGTTTGTGCAATCTAAGTTCCACTGGGAAACTTAATTATAGAAGACCTCTCCACTTTTTCATACTAGCCATTCCCATAGGAATTGTGCTGCTTAAATTCTTATCTGGCATCTGTTCTGAAACTCTTCTTCCTGACTGATTGCCATATTACAAAGGAAAAAACTGACATTGCAACATAAAACTGGAATTTAAAATACTGCCTTATTGTGATGGTATTTAACGTGGAATGCTGGTGGGACCACAGTTTGGAGAATGTTTACTTCGTAGCACACTACTTGTTTCTGCAAGCCTTGAACCATGTGGTGAAGGATCATGGTAAGCGTGTAGCATTGATGCTTTCACCTCTGCCCTTCTCTGCAGTGCATGGTGTTCTGTCAAAAGAAATAGAGAATATCAATAAGGGTAATAATTCTATGTATTGGATTTGTGGAATAATTGACTCCCATAGGATATGTTGACTAGTTCTTTATGTTCACTGGGATGTGCCTTGATTTTTGAGATACATGTATCAGATCATTCTGTGATGCTTGATATATGAATATTTTTAGGTATCTCTGAAAGCAGGTTAGTTTCCTAAATTACTTTGAATTTAGGTGACCTTGTATTTTTGAAATCGTTTTCAAAATTTAGATGGGAAGTAATTCCCATCTTTTATTTTTGATGGTGTTCTGCAAATTTCACAGCAGTCTATTGAATTTAAAGATATGCCGTCTGATCAAATTAGATTCCTGGCTTTAAATCCGTATCGTCAGTCTTACTTTTACATTAAAACACAAAGGTTTTTTAGTGAGATGAAACTCTGTACCACTTACTCATATTGATTTGTCATTTATTTTTATTTGTTTCCACCTTTTAACATCATAGTTTATTTGGATGGTCTTCTGATTTCTGCTTTTAATACAGGAAAATATGCCTTGTGGTTTAATTATGTATTTTGAATTTCTTTCTTAGGGTCAGTATGGAAATTATCAACAGTGAAAAAGTACTCACATTCCGGTAGGCAGTATCTATTAGCAGCCATATTGTCTCCTCAGCACTGTGGACATCTTCCTGAGATGAGAACCTCCCATTCCATCTAGCTTTTGGAAAAATCTTGTGGCTGTTTTATGGTATACAGTCTTTATGGGTTAATTGTTAAAGACTGTAGATTCTCAGAAACTGATTTCACATCTCTACTCTAGATGGCAATATTGGACAGAAAATATGTGACATAACAATTTGCAGTGAGTTGAGAACTGTATGTCAAATAGACTGTTACAGACTGAAAGGTGCGAACAGCTTTGTACGTTTATGAAGGTTATGGGAATTTAATATTTTTTCCACAGATTTTTTTTGTAGGGGGAAAGGGGAAATGCACACTTTTTACAGCAGCAATATTTTGTATATTATGTTTTTCATGTGGTGAATATGCAAGACAGTACACTACTTGCTGGGCAGAATAAGAAATCTACTGTTAAAAATGGGTTGGGGCATGATAAGTGCTTGATTGTATAAGTCTCGAAATGGTGTACAATAAAGATAACAGTGAAAAAAGATGGAGAACATCATACATCACTGATAGGTTCATGTACAAAGAATAAGAATCCCAGTTATCTAAATGGGAACATAATTAAGGACAGTATAATGTAGTCTCGTGCAAAAATTAATTTTTTTAAGCTTTCCAATTTTCAGAGTGAAACATTTTTGTAAAAATTGTTTCTAACATAGTTTGACTTTTTTCTGCAACATTTTTTGGGTAACAAGATAAATGTTTGGGTTTTATTTCTCAAGTGTTTTGTCACAGCTTTGCATAAGCAAGCTGTAATCCCTCTTAATAATTGCAATAACAAAGAAAATGACAAGTGTTAATTTTACTTGGCTTGAATATGCAAATAACCTGAAAAAGAATATGGAGGACAGGACTGTATTGTATAAGTGTATTTTAACCTTTAGTTGAATAATTTGTATGTATCAAAATAGCCTAGAAGACTTTGTAAAACCTGTCTAAACTCTCCTAACTGGGAGTTAATATCTTTAGAAAGGGGGCATTTTTGGTGTGTCCATTTTTCTTAGTGGTTAACCTGAGACCAAGGGATGTTTTATAACATCAAATATAAAACCTATTGGTGAGGTAAATGCCAAATTTTGTTTTGAACTGCATTAATACTTATAGTGTTGCATGTGAGATAGCACATCAATAGCACAGTACACAAAAAATTTGTTTTGAGACTGTCCTGCAACTGTATATCAGATGAATAAATGGATATTCTGTTGTGCAGGAATATATGCACTCAAAGAGTTCCTGGCAACTTTTATAAAGAACAAAACTTAAAATTAGCCCAGGAGAAAAAGAACTCTTTTTTTTTTCAGTTGGCAATCATGTTTGAGAGGGGAAAAAAAGAAAAACAACTGGTGTTATTAATATATGACATTATACATGGAAGACAAGATTTTCAATTTGTGCATCATTTTTAAAGGGAAAACAATTTTCTTAAAGTCGAAAGAAAATACACATCAAGGTTTGAACAGATACGGCATGAGGAACATTATTATGAATGAAATGCTTGTAGGTTCTGTGCCAATTTTCTACCACTGTGTACTTCATTGCTATTTAAAACTGTACTCCATTAATTCTAGCAGAAGAATAAATTATTTGTGATTTTAATTTTCTCATTTGTTTCTTTACATTAGATCCCTATCACTCTGTCTCATCTGGAGACTCTGCTGTGGGTTTTTATTTTTATAGAAGTTTAGCCAGAATAGCCAAACTGTATTTGCATTCTAGGACTTTATCAAAATTCTCTTGCCATAGCCAAGTTAATTAGAATTAACTGTTCAGTAATCAGCATGTTGTGTAGGTTGTTTGTTACGAAATTCTCCCCCTGAAAATGAAGGTCCATGAGGCTATAATCAAGATGACTGAATTAGATAAATGAGTTGAGGAGGCAAAAATGTGTTGAATCCAACCTGGTGTAGATACGTTATCTCATTTGAAATAAGCTCAGCTGACATTAAGAAATAATTTGTCTTGCCAGCCCATCTTCTGTTGTCTTATTCTCCTTTTTAATGGAAACTAAAATTGCAATTTTAATAAGCAGAATTTCCTCCAGGGTTTCCCTCCTAGAGACTACTGCATTTGCAAGGTTTAATTGTTTTATAACGGTCCTGTTTCGTAAAACTTTTTAATTGGTGGTGACAAAAATTACCTTATTCCTCTGATACAGTGCCAGAAGAACAACTTGAAAGGAGATAGCTCCATGTGAAAGTATTTCTACTAAAATTATATGCTAAAAAAGAAACAGTTTTCCGTAAACAAAAAAGAAGCAGGAATGCCTGACAGTACCAGGATGAAATAGCAAGATACAAGGTTTGTTTTACTAAATATTCTTTATTAAATAAAATCCAACCAATAGGAAGCTATTAAAGAAGGTGTTACATTTGGCATTTTACATGTAGAAAGTAAGACCTAAGACGGGGACTGACACAGCAAATCAAATACATGAACAGAAATTATACAAATGTTAAAAGAGTAAAGAGAAGGAGTTAATTAAGTGACTTCTAGTTATCATAGCACTGTGATTTTTGCCATCAGATTTTTCTCTTCCTTTTCAGACAGTTTTATTTCCCTTTCTGCTCTGTGAATGACTCACAGAAGGGAGAAGCTGCCTCACTGTTTCAAATGAAATTGACTTCACAATGTTGTAACATAAGTAAGCAAACATGCTGCTTTATAGACCAGGATAAATATATCTTTTTGCAAATAGTCCTGCTTTCATTTTCTTATCTAAAATTACTTTTAAATGTTCAAAGTAATTGATTTTATTGAGAAAATACTCCTGACTAAAGAGGGGCAAGGACTTCAGTGCAAAAATATCATTGTACTTCTGCAGTTATTACCACAGAAGATGCTGAAACACTTTAATATTTTTTTTTTTTACAATAAAAACAAGATTTTAGATTCCAGAAAAGGAAAGAATACTGAAATTTACAAAATGAAGAGAAATTGTTACATCAGCAAGTCCAGGTGAAATTCAGCCAGAAACCCTGAAGAAGTTTTAAAAAGAAAGCTGATTTCCCTACATGGGTAACAGTTGCTGTATCATAAAATAGAAGTGTAAGGGTGGAATCCTATGAAATAAATCCAAACAAACCTTCTGAAGTGAATACATAACTGGATAAAGTAGTAAGTTAAATTAAAAAAAAAAGATGAAAATGTGCCCCTTAATCTGTTAGAATATTGTAAAAGATGATAGCACAATCTGATGGAATCGACCTTTATTTGTATGTTCACGAAGCCTGAAGTGCTTTAAGAAGCTGCTACCATAAAAATAAAGCGTGCAGTAAGGTGGACTGTGAAGCACTGGAAATTAGGTAAGATGGGGGGAGAATAGGAATAAATGCTAAATATAAAAGATGATGGAGATTGATAAACAAATTATGCCAGAGCTCTATTGGGACCACTGATTAACACTTGCCAAATAAATTGGAGAAAAGAATACATGTTTCCGTAGCAAAATGAGGTGGAAATGGTGCTAATTAGATTATGCAGGACTTAAAATTTTGTGGAAATGCAGTGGACCATAGCAGAACTTAAGAAATGGCTGATCTTTATAAATACAACGAAGTAGGTGCTCAGTGGGATAATACTAATTTACTCATACGCAGTTAATCAACTGTCAGGAGGAACTCTGCGGCTCATGCAGTAAAACTTCCGTTCAGTGGGTATTGGAAGTCACAGTGCCACCAAAATGTTCAAAAAGAGGTGGTGTGGAATGCTTAACAAAATACCATAACACTGATCAGAGTTTTATCAACACTCTGAATTACTGTGTTCATCCTTGTCTCTCCTATATCAAAAAAAGAAAGGTCAGGTAAAAGATAAGTGGGTAATGAGTGGTCAGGAGCAAATGAAGTATGTTTGGAATTCTTTATTTCAGAAGTCAGTGTGTATAAAGCAGAGGTACATAACAGACACTGCAATTTTTGCAAGGATACGCACAACATGATGAAAATTAAAGGCAACACCTTTGAAATTGATAATAGAAGAAGCTTTTTGTGACATGCACAACTGCAAACTCAATCCTTAAGATATTATTGAAGCCAGGGGCTTAGTGGGATTAGAAAAATGAATTAGAGATATATATATATATATGAGAACAGGCACAGTTACATTAGATCAGATGAAACAGTTTATTTTGAAAGAATACAAAACCTCATGCTTCACAGCTTTATGCAACAAGCAGCATGCTAGATTTTGGAAGAGATTTCTGTTGGTGCCTTGACAGTAAATATTGGGAGTATATTTAGTTTCTTTTTATCATAACTCTTATAACATCACTCTGCAAAACCTGGAAGTAGGCATTATCAGAAGCACACTATTGGTTTAGGTTGCAGAATTAAACTGAAATGTAGATCTGAACTGAGGTGGCAGTGTTTGGTTCAGAAAATTACTTTTTTCCACTATGGTGAAATATATCACGAAATAATATGCATCGTGAAATACTTGTGTTTCAAGCTTGCAAGATGCTTGATGCTTTCACTCCATTCTCATAAGCTTCCCGTGACACAGTTTTTCAAGAAAACTTCTTGACTAATCTAGCAGAATGTATGATTTCCTATTCCTGAGATCTGATGATTTTAAAAGAGGAGTTTTTTCAGTCTTCTGTAGATAATCACAGAATCACAATTTTCTAATTTTCCCTTACTGTTATTCACTTGGTCTTAAGAAATGCAGGTAGTTCAGAATGTCAGTGGCTTCACATGTTTACACCTCAGGTTTCTGGTGGGGAAAGAGCAGTGGGGCTAGAAAAGAAGCTGCTGCAATAGCCAGAGCTATTAGTCTGTGAACTCCTCAGAGCACTGTGTTACATTCACTTGCCTTGACACTTTTTAAACAAATGGCGTAGGTGAATTGCCATATAAATGCTTTTGCATTTTGGTTCATAATTTTCATTTAATCTAAAAGTTAATTTTACACAGCATAAATTCTAATCACCTACTGCAGTTGGTGTTGCCAGAAGTGTGCTGGCATCTTGACACAGGTCTATTACAGATACTTCTGTAGAAAAAAAATATTTGCTACAGCAGGCTTGGTAGGAATATGCATTTTGTTTTTATGAAATTAAGTTACATCAGTTGTACCTCCTGACTGTTTTTTAGCGAACTTAAGTAAAGAATTTTTAGTCTCCAGTATTAAATTGCCTTCTTTACATTTTTCCAGTCATAGCTTTTCTCAGCCCAGAGCCTTTAGACTTCCTTTCCACAAGGCTACAGTATAAACAAGTGTCACAGTTCTTAGAGTTTCTATCTAAATACTGATTACAACCTTACTTGGTAAGACAGTTTCTTGCCAAGTTGACATGGTGTCAATCTCAAAGGTTAATGATCTGTATATCGCTTTTTTTTTTTCCCCCAGCAACAGTACAGATAATTTCAGAGCTAGTTCTTCTTATTTGAGCACCTAGATAACTACATCTATCTGTTTGCTCCCAAGGCTGTTTCCAGCTTGGATAAAATGTTTGCCTTCTATCATGAAATACTTTTAAATGAAACTTACTGTTGGGGAAAAAGGGTTCTGCCTATAAACGCCAGAGTTTTTAATTTCTTAAGCCCAGAGAGCCTGCCCATCTGAGTATGACAGTATTTGCTAGCTTGACACTGGTTTCAGATTTATCACCTGCTTCAGTATCTGTGTAGGCTCAGGAAAGGTAAGAACATAGCAAAACTGAGGCAGGTGTGAAGGTTTCTGTTGTATCCCCCAAAGTTTTTGGCTGATGATGAGTGGTTGATTTTAGGACCGTAAATAGATGCTTGGTGGGTACTAGGATATCTGTAACCACTACAAGTACCTTATGAGCATGCTGACATGTCTAATGGAGCCTGGTGTTCATTGGTGCTTGTTACGACTGTTGCTATGCTCTTGCTATAAAGACAGCACTGATACTTTATTACTTCAGAAGCTTCGTTCTCTATGGCCTGTATTATTTGCCCTTCAATTTCACATTGCTTTGTGTTTTCCTGCTCTCTGACAGCAAACAAGGTGGAAAACCAAGAGTCTTACGTGACACCCACTCTGCTGAGAAAGGAGCAAGGAACATGGAGATAAGTTAATTTGACTGCTTTAGTAGTTCTTGTGCCTGTTCAGAAATTTGGAGTTTAAAATGTGTTAGACCTGAGGTCTGTGGGCCAAGCATGATAGAGGTGACCTGCTGACTAAGTTTTCTTGATGCTCTGCCCTATTATTATTTGTGACCACTGACAGCTAGTCAGCATTTGAATTTAGTCACCATTGAACACTTGGCAGTATGTCTGCACAACCAATTGGTATCAGTTTTTTGGAGTGAGCTGCTGGCCCAAAGCACCTCTTGTTGAGCTGCCTACGTTTCCACTGAGAGTTGTTGCAGGAGCATGCTGCAGGGTGTCATGCTGGCTGGTGTGTATTTGTGTCTTTACAACACGTTGGTCCAATGACTCAGTAACTTGTAGGCTACCCCATGTTATGCCATCAGTAGTGCAGATGGTTTGCATATTTAGATGATTATTGAGAAGCTCTCTCCTTTGTTGCCGTTTCTCTCTTTCATCATGTGACCATGTTGGTCATCTGTTCTTTTTTTGTAAGCCATGACAGCTCACCTTTTGACCATGCCCATCTTCTAGAAGGGTGGCAGGCAAGACTCACCTTGAAGCCTGACGAAGATGCAAAGGTAGAATTGCTGCTGGAGACACTGGAAGATGTCTGTGACAAAGAACAGACAGCAATTATTTATGGAACTGCCCACGTGGATGATAAGATCATCTATAGTTCCTCCTTTGGTATGTGTTTGAGACCACCTTCTCCATTGCTATGAGGAGGCTTTGAGCCCAAGAGACAGCTATGACTTAGTGGATTTACATCATACTTATCATTTGGAAGCAGGGCTTTTGGGTGAAGATCTCTATAGGGAAGTGCTCCCTGAGTTTCTAAAAGAGCTCTATACCTTCCAAGCACCAGTACATGTGAGGGAGAGGGTGCCCAAGAGGCTTGCTTCTGTTGCTTAGTGGCTGATGACTTGGAGTGGGAAAGTCTACTACAAGGAAGATGGACAACATGCACAACAAAACCTGCCTTCTCCTGGCAAAATCCGTAAGGTCATGTGGAACCTCACCAGGCATCGAGTCCTCAATTTCTAGCACTGTGAGGACCTGTGACTACATCAACAAGAAGAGTTTACTACTCCTTTTATATAAGGCTTCATGGATTTCCACAGATGTACTGACTGTCATCACTGGCCCAGGCTGGGACACCCCTCTCCCCCATCATCTTCTGCACAATGTAGACCTTGAGAGCAGGAAAGACTGGTATTCCCTTTTCTCCAGATAAACGAATATCCAAGGAGAGGAGATCCCTAAGTGCACTCTGGGCAGTGGTGCCAACAGCTTGTGGCTATGCAGACAAGCATGTGTGGTGTAAAGGGTCCATTTATCCACCATACTGTACACTGATGAATCTGAGAGCTATGTAGCCTTTGAAAGCAAAAAAAATCATGTTTGAGTAAAGGGAAGGTGTAGAAAGCTAAGAGGAGGAAGAGATGGCGAGACTTAGAAACATCCACAAATGTAAAGTCTTCCTTAATGTAACCCAGGAGACTTGCAAGGACGAGGGAGGGTCTGTAGCACCAGTGCGAGCACTGAGGGGAGAGGGGAGAACTTGGTGCTTTACAAGGACTTTGATGGCTGATGGCATTCTCAGAAGGCAAAAGGCAGGTCATAAAGTAATACATGTCGAAAGGGACCTAAGGAGGTCTCTAGTCCAACCTCCTGCTCAAAGCTGGGTCAATTACGAAATCAGATCAGGTTGCTTAGGTCTTCATCCATTCAGGTCTTGAAAACCTCCAAGGACGGAGACTGCACAACCTCTCTGGGCACCATGTTACCCTGTCTGACTTTCCTCTGTGTGAAGAAGTTTCTTCTTTTAGCAAGTCTGAACCTCTTTTGCTTCAGCTCATGCCTGTTGTCTCTTATCCCCCAACCATGCACTGCCATGAAGTACCTGGCTTGGTCTTCTTGCTAACCTCCCTTTAGATGCTTGGAGGTTGCTGTTAGGTCCCTTGCAAAACCATCTCATCTCAGCTGAACAAGCCCTGTTCCCACAACCTCTTCTCAAAGGGCAAGTGCTCCATCCTGGTGGCCCTCCACTGAATTTGCTTCACTTCATCAATTTCTTTGCTGGGGGTGGGACAAGGCTGGACACAGTACTGCAGGTCCACGCAGCTCCCAATGCACAGTCAGTCCCTAGCAGTCAAAGATGTCAGTGCTCAGAAACAGAGTCAGGAACCAAAGATTATACAGGAGAAGGTGTTAATTTATAAGATCAGAGGAGGAACAAGAATTAGGATAGTGAGTCAATATGCTTATAACTCCAGATGTTTGTATATAAATGCAGTTAAGTACAGGAATATACAGAAAGATTCTTAAGTGTATGATCAAAATTATGACTGCATTGGCATAACAGAAACATGGTTCTATTTATTTATTTACAAGGCTTGATCATTAACATATACAGAACTTTTCTCAGGAATAACAAAGTGAAGAGAGAAGATACTTTGTTAGTGAGTAAGGCAGTATGTCTTCTCTGAGGTATAGATTGACCACTTGAGAATCCGTGGCAATAATAAATGGAAAGAGAGCAAATGCTGTCATTGTGGTGAAAGTTTGCTATAGACTTTAAATTAGTTCTGCCTGAAATGTAACTGTGCAAACACCTCTTGGGAAGGGGATGCGGCAGAATACAGGCAGTTTCCTTGGTACAGAAGGCATGGAGAAAGCCACCAAATGGAAAAGGGCTTCTGTGTTCGTTCTCACCAGTGAAGAGAAATCAGTTCTCAATGCAGAGCTTAAAGGCAGCTCGAGTAAGAGATCATGAGATGGTAAGAGTTTACTCTTAGAAAAGGAAGGGAAGAGAGGGGCAAATAATGTTTTGAACAGCAGAACCAATATTGACCTTTTTTGCATAGTAATATCAAGAATAAGTTTATGGTTGGATTCTCTGATGCTTAACAACTTAAGCTCTAACAACAGCCCTGAGTGAACTGAAGTATTTATCAAATCTCATTTCTTTTACTAGTTGGGTTGTTTCGTGACCCTTGTAGGAACGTAATGTCTTGAAACATCTCTCTGTGAGGTGAGTGAAATTTGTCAAATTTGGTTGAAATTTTTCAAGGAGTTCACTTTTTCTCAGGAAGCCTAACAAACAGCAAACTTCCACAAAGAAGACATGTGTAATCTCAGAGAATGAAGAGGAAACATGTCTTGGGAAAAATGTCTAGAGAAAAAGGAAAGCTGGCAAATCCTTAAAGAAATTATAGTATGGGTAGAAATACAAATTTTCCCAATGTGGAAGATCAAGAGCTCATCAGTGCCTTCAAACAAAAGAGGAAGTTCACAGAAAGCTCTCATTGTTAGGATTAAGCTTAAAAGAATAGTAGAACACATTGAAACAAAATCAAAGCAAGCCACCAAATGAAATACAACTGTTCGGAGATACTGGTAGAAAAGGAAGAGGTGGTCCATTACTTCACAGAGAACAAAAGCTGTAGACAGTGTTGCTGAGGAGTAGTCAAGTTTAGGTAGGAAAAATCAATTACACAAATACCTGATGAGGAACAGTTCATTAGGTACATCTAACTTTACTATAGTTACAGCAAATTATTAGATTGCTACCCCTATTTTAGGATCAAGGAACTACTAAAATAACAGCAATAATAACGATACAGTCTAGATTTGTTATCTTAGTGCCTGTATCAGACCAATTTATGACAGGAGAAAAGACAGTGGGCACATTAGAGGTAGGCTCTTGGTGGGGATAATTATCCCCAAATGACTACTGGCAAGAGGTGAGTATGGAGAGATGATGGTGGGTGGATCTCAGAGGGGAATAACATATATTGATCGTATTTATCAAACACAGTGAGCTGACCACAAGATCCATAATAGTATATTGGCTCATTATAGTAAAAAACATATATTAGCTCTAACATAGATTACACCTTTACTTTTAATCCCCACTGCCGCTGAGGGAGCCATGAACTTCCAGCAAAGTATCTGATGGGGAGGGAGTAAATAAATGGTCATGCAGAGAACCTGCCAGCTGCCACATCCCCTGGAAATGGATGCTGGGAAACCAGCAGGTGAAATTCTCATTTTGAACATCAGTTGCTGCTGCTATTCAATTGTACTAATTACTCATTTTTAACTTAAGAAAACATCCTTTAATTTTGCCTACACAAATTCATGATGTTAGGATTCAGAGGTTCCTATACTCCTGAGTGATTTTCAACCTTATTAAGCATCAGTGCAAGTTTCCCAGTTGGTGCTGAGAAACTGTGGCTTTCAGGAGGGCGAGAATCCAAGTTTTCTACTAAATAGGCTGTTCTTCAACCCATAGAAGATGGTGGTGTTTCTTCTCTTTTTGATACTGAGAACCTAATGATGCTCAGGATATCCTTCCACCATCATCAGCTGAGTTGGCGATGTCCTGGCTGGAACTGTAGGCAGTGCCTGTGCTAGGGCAGGAGGCTGTGTTACCATCACAAAAGGAGTTCCCATTCCCCAGACACCCTTGCTTGAGCAGGGAGGAAGAGGAGCTGTTCTTCCTCTTTCTCTGGAGGAAGAAACAGGTCAGCTGAGCAGCTGGGTGCCAAGCGCTTCCGAGGGTGGGGAGTGCTGGGGTGGCACAGCATAGTCCCTGCAAGACACAGAGCTCAGCAGGAACTGGTTTTCCTGGTTTTCCAAGTTATTTCATTGACCCGCACCTACTGCTTTAGACTGTGCTAGCTGGTGTGTACACAAAAGCAAGTACTTCTGAGGTGTGCTGAAGAAATATTTTTGCTCCATCTGTGGATATTTCCTAGCTAGTAAGCACAGAGACTAGGGAACGTGTGTGTGTGTGGGGAATGTACTGGGGACGACGACCATATTATGCATATTTTGGCACTTCCTGGAACATCTGAGACCACAAGAGCAAAACAACCATTTCTGTGTTATCTACAATCCCCTCACATTTTTAAGAAAAACTCTTCAGACTCTCCTTAAAGGTTTATGAACAGAATCCTAAAGACAGCAGCTGTCTTCAGCAGCTGTAGCTCTACTAAGCCATCAAGACCTAGTACTTTAATTTCAACATCCCACTCTCCAGCAAGTTGTTGAAGCTCCATAGCGAAGTTGAGTACTTCAAATCCTGCCAGTTAGAGCTGAGTCCTCATTCCCACATAAACACAACCATTTTGCAAACATGATCTGATATTAATTACCCCCCTGGCACCAAAAGTCAGGATTTCCTGATGCAGCCCGCTAATGTAAAATGCATTAGTGAAAATGCTGGCTCCAAGGGGTTAGGTTCTCTAAATAAACATAGTGAAGTTCGTCTTTATTCGCAACTCCCAGGCTATTCTGAAAGACTGATTTCTCCAACAAGAAAAAAAAGAGACTAAAATCATCCTTGGGTTTTTAATAGGTTATAAATGCCTTTTTTCTATTCAGTTGCAGGAACGGAATGTCAAGTTGTAGATCAACGAAATCTGACTCTTTCTTGCCTTAGAATGAAGTTTGTCCGAGCTCCTTTCTGCTGTCGTGTGCTTTGTATTGTCTCTCTGATGGCAGATGGCTGAGGATCAACAGGGCAGGATTGTACTTCTGACTTTTGGGCGAAGGTGGCAACACTAAAATTTGTGGGTAAAAAAAGAAAAGTTTGTAAGAGCTAGGGAAGATTATTATGCAAAAAAAATAATTTCTAAGGCACTGACTCAGAATTATTTTTCTTCCACTAAAAATAGGAAGGAGGACTCAAAATAAAGCCAGCTTGCAATGAACGTTCAGCTCTGTTAACAAAATATGGCTGTGAGGCCAGGGATTTCCATCTGAGAAATTGCCCGTGTCCTCATTGGCAATACCAGCTTAAGGCATTGCCACCTTCTGCCAGTACTGCAGTGCATTGCTTTTGCATTTGTGCCAAGACTTGGACACGATCAGGAATTTGATCTGGCTTGAGCAGAAAAATAAGGAAATATTGAAAAAAACCCCAACACGGTAAATCCCCCGAGCCATTCTCAGCTCAGACCCAAGCAGTATTGTCCTGGGACACCTGACAGGCACAGTGAACAGCGAGAATACGAGACAGCAGCAGCAGGAGCTAACCCAGACACGATTGCCCAAAGCCACCTATTGCTGAGCTGCTGCTGCACCCCGAGTGCCAGCAGCAAACAGCTGGGGATGCAACCTTGTGGTTTGCGCCAGCAGCGTTCGCAGGGCGAGAGCTGCCTGCCCTGCCTGCGCAGGGCCCGGCACGCTGGGGTCACTTGGGGAGGGTCCCAGTGTGGGGCAGGACTGGAGAGCATCAGGGAGGGACGAGCTCCGCTTCCAGATGGTCTCCCATCTCTTGCTGGTCACACCACCAGATTGATGAGCTCCTCCAAAGTCCCGTGCTGTAAAATTTCCACATGGGCTACTAAAAGGCAGCCTTAAATGCCTGTGTGAGATGCCTCAGAAGTCATAGACCGACAAATCATAAGCCAGCTTGGACTCCCCTGCCTCACTGACTGCTCCCCATCCTATTTATTCCCAGGGTTTTAGAGGGGTCTTTGGAAATGAGGCCCAAGGTACCCATCCTTGTTCTGCCTCTTCTATTGTTGCATTTTCCTACCTCTCCCTCCTTAGGGACCAGGTAAAGGGAGTGTGTTAAAGCCCTGGTCTAGCCCTTTTATACAGTATAATGAGGCTGAAATGGTAGTGAGGATTTCAATCCATAAATGGCAAGTACTATATAACTAGATTCTCAAAATAACGTGTACTCAGTCCTCTTCCCATTTCAGAGCAGCTAAAAATATATGCACTGGTATGGTAAGTTCAGGTACAAATACAAGCATCTCATCCCCACCTGATTTGAAACACAAATGCCTGTTTAATATGACTCCTCTACAAATAAACAAATTTGTATCCGAAATGCTGTCCGGCACGTGTAATAAAATCTGTTCCGCTAATGGTCCCGTCACTTCTATAAGAAGGACTGAAACCTGCAATAGGTTGAAAGAAAATTCAATTACAGTTTCAACAGAATACTTGTCCAGATCAAATTTTGTTTGAATCATCTAATGAGGTGCACTTAATAGCTGGAAAACTGCAGCATTTTTTAGAGCGGTTTTCAAATGTTAATTGCATGGTTTTGTTTCAACAGTTCGTGAATGCCATGTTTGGTTACAAATTTAACTTTCTTGATTCCAGCTAAAATGAAAACCCTTTCTCGCTTGGTATTCTAGTCTTGCATATTCTATTCTTTAGTTGGATCACATCCTAGAAAAATGTTTTACTTTTGTCTTCCACACTTGTGGAGGGAAGAGTGAAATCGCAGCTTCAGTCTACTCCAAAATTTTTTCTTAATCTGAAAAAAAAAGTTTGCTGTACAAGTTTTCTACCAGGGTCAAGATCTAGGGGAGGGGGTAGAGGATTCTAAAATTTGAAGACTAAATACCTCTTTTCTACCCAGAGTTTTCAGAATTCATTCTTTGTCATGCAGGTCTGAAAGGTTAAAAATAACTGTACCTCCTGAGACTTCTCCCTGGGCTGTGCTCTTCCCTGGGATTCTGTAAGCTTTTTCCACCCAAACTGGGTCAGCCTCCGTGCCTAATTTTAAAATCTCTGGGATCCAACGCTTTATAAAAATCAATGAGAACTTTCCCATTATATAATCCCAGCAGTCACATATGATATGCTCCGGCCTGATTCTGCTAAAGCTTGATTTTATATATTGAAATGGTGATTATTAGTTTTAAAGAGCTGTGAGCTCCTTGTGGAAAATTATGGGGAAAATTCTTTGTATGTGGAGTCTTTTCTCTGTCACTTTATGCAGACTTTTTCCTTTTCAGGCAGGAAAACTACAGTTAAAATGAGAATGTTTCCTGACTGAACTTAGGAAATTGTCTTTTAAACTAAAGGTTGAGAAAGTACATTTTCTTATATTATTCGCTCTGATTGTGTTTGTGATCTCTTTTACTCTCTGAACATGTAATTACAAGAGATGGTAATGGTGATCACAAATATCTCTACAAATACTGTTTTTCTAGATGTTTTGATACCAGAGTTGTTCATGCAGCTAGCCTGAGAGGTCTGGGAAGAACTCAAGCAATGTGAAATAATATAGGGGACCATTACTATCAGATCAATGAATAAATCAAAATTATTTAGGTATTTATGTAAAATACCTCATTGTTTTCCCAGTCTCTGCTTAGAGAGACTCTTCTTTGCTACGATGCCTACAAAATATTTGACAACTGTTTGACTGCTCGCATGCCACACCAGTGTCCATCATACTCACCTTTTTCTGTGCTCAGGCTTTTCTGGTGATATCCAGCTGTTTCTAGACTTAGACTGTGTGTTGGAATAAGAATTTTTTTCACCTGTGTTTAGGCAGCACCTAGCACAGTGTCATCCTCATGCATGGCAGGGAATAGAAGATGCTCCTGCAAAGCAAATTAACAGTGTCTTTGGGATTTGGAAATTACATGAAGAATTATTCAAGATTTGGCTCCAGAAAGTAAATCACTAAGTCAAATTGTTAACGATAGCTGTGACATGCCGTGTGGTAGCAATGCATGGTTTGGAATATTATTGTAAACAATCTGACAAATACTTTAGATAATGAACAAAATAATAAAAAATCAATGTCTGTTCCCAGATAATTTGTGAAAAGGAAAAAGGAGTATATTTATCAAATGTATTGTTTCTGCAAATAGTTCACCTCATGATTTCAGAGGGTAAATAGCTCAACAAAACAAGCATTGGTTTATATGTCAATATCCTTGTAAATGGCAATGAAAGAAGCAAAATACAGCTAATACGATATGGGAACAAAATCACTTCTAAACTGAGTATTTTCACAGAATCACAGAATGACTAAGGTTGGGAAAGACCTGTAATATCATCAAGTCCAACCATCAACTAACACCACCATGCCCACTAAACCATGTCCCACAATGCCTCATCCACACGTTCCTTGAACACCTCCAGTGATGGTGACTCCACCACTTCCCTGGGCAGCTTATTCCAGTGTCTCACCACTCTCTCAGTAAAGAAATTTTTCCTAATATCCTGTTGCAACTCTTCCTGAACCTCACCAGCTCCTTAACAATGACAAATCCGAGAGGTCACACACACTGCTGCCTGGCGCACTCCAACGCTGGAGCCATAGGAGAGCCCTGGCTGTGCTGCTCCACCAGCACTTCCCAGCTCTCCCACTCTCTCAGTAGCCATCCCGCACCATACATTTCCTTTTGCTCTCTGTTTGCCTGCGGCAAACGGCTGTTTTGGAAACAAACAAGCACGTTTCTGAATTCCAGGGGAACAGCAACCTGGCTCACAGCAGATTTCCTTATGACTTTTTAAGGACAGCATTAATATCATTTATAAGCATCTTAATCATTTCCTTTGACAGAAACAACTGCAGAAGAGGGAAGCTTCTTCCGAGAGACTGACTCTGCCTTGCTTGTGGCTCCCCCCTTAATTAGGAAGCCAGAGGCATATGTCTGAAACCTACCTAGGATGGAGCTGGGCAGATTTAGAAGCCCCAGGTCATCATTTCAAAGCTCAGCTACCCCAGACCCTAGCCAAGGTGCAGATATGTCTGTGTGACCTGCTGTCACATCCTTTCCTTGGTGGCACTGAGTTTCACGACCAGCTCCCCTTCCCACCTCCCAAGGTTTTCATTTCTGGTGGATCACAGTCTGGTGGATCACAGTCTGGTGGATCACACTTCTCCTGTCGTTGGGTGTCGCAGGTGGAGGGGAACAGCTGCTCCAGAGAGGTACAATAATTTATTTTATTTCTGACTGGAGTCATCGTGATTTTTTAATGGGTTATTTTTAGTCTGATCAGATGTAGGAGAGGAAACAGGTAACGCCACAGCTGCGGTCATGATGGAAAGAAAAGCCAGAGGAGTATGGAAAACCCACCTGCGCTCCGACCCCCCTCGCTGTAGGAATGCCTGCAGAAACACCAGCTTACGACCTGGAAAAGCAAGGCAGTCAAGTGTGCGTGGGTATGTGGGTGGGTGGCGGGGTCCTGCCAGTGCCCGTTTGCTCTCCCTTTGGTGCAGACGCTCCTCCTTGCTCCCGTGGGAAGAAGAAGAAGATGAGGCTTGAGGTTTGCATTTTCATCTCCTGTCTCCTCCCCCGAGGAGGGTGGCTGGTGTTGCTTTCAGGGTGATGACAGCCGCCAAGCACAGCGTGCCAGCAGCAGCAGCGCTCTGTGGCTGGGGACGTCCCGCCACGCAGTCCACTCCTGAAGAGCAAAGAGGGGCGGTGGTCTTCTGCGGGTGGAATAGCGCATGGGGAAGTGGGGCCCTCAAGCTGCTTGTGGGTGCTGGGGACCTGTCAGGGTGAAAGGAGGCCCTGGTCAGAGCTGGCAGCTGCTTGCTGTGCTGTCCTCCCACCCTGGCTCTTCGTTTCTGGGCTTCAGCACTGCTTGCCGCACCCCTGGGTGGCTGAGGAGCAATCTCAAAGATGGCCTCTTGAAATCCATGGCCACCCCTCAGATTTCTGTGTTTTATTCCCAAAAAACAGAATCTTATTAGATTGTAGAGGGAGAGACTCTCTCTGGAAAAAGGATTTGCTCTGCCAAATGCCAGGACCCTAAATAAGGAGACTGCAACTGGAGAATAGGCTGAGTATCACCAATCCCTCAGGAGGTCTCTTCTTTCCCATTAAAGCCCTAAAACCAGGCAACATATATCTGAGAGTTTCATCTTCCTCCTTTCCATAGTATTGTCTTCCATAGTAATGTTTTAGGGATGTATTTTCATTTTGCGAGTATCCTACTATGCAGAGAGACAGGTAAGCATGGTCTCCACGGAAAAGCCTGATTGCAATGAGGGGAAAATGACATCTAGAGAATGTAGGTGTCATTGAGCTCTCCAGCCTCAGCTCTACATTTGCTCACATCTCAGCAAATACTTTTTTTCTAGGATCTTGGAGGGGGCGTTTGCATAGCTTAATAATAAATGCCCACAATATTCAACTCAGTTTGGGGTGTCAGGTGTTCTTCTGCCATTATACCCATGCAAAGCCAAGATACCCTACAGCAGGGAGGTGAATAACAGTGCTTGGCAGCGGGCAGTAGGCACTGAATGTTGCTATAATCAATGAAGGTCTATGCAACAAATGGCTTGTAGATGGCTCTCAGATGTCTGTGGAAAACATCAACTTAAAGAACTTTCTGTCCTCATTACTTTAGAGTGTGTTCATTCAAACTGTACACAGAGCATCAAGGACTCCAAAGTTCATTTAAAGCCTATGTAAAGTTAGTCCTCAAGTTCATGTTTAGACCACCAAAGAAAAGGAAATCTGACTTTCAAAAGGTGATTGTAAGTCCTAGTTTTAAAGGTAGTAATGAAATGCCCATGGAGGATTACTGTGTATCATATCACCTTTCGTTGGTTTCAGACATACTCCTCGGCTTGGAGAAAAACAAAAGCAAAGAGTTGGGAAAGCCATTACAGGAGGGATTGATTTTAGTTTGTTGAGGTTACACAAGTCTCGCCCTGACTGCTCTTGCTCTCCAGGAGGCTAAGTGGTTATCTTAAATGTGAGGGAGTCTCTCCAGGTACAGCAGCCAGTCAGGCAATAGCAGGGATCCAGTAAGGATCTTAAAACCAAAACAGAAAACCAAAGAAAACCAGTCCTGGTCTGCCCAGAAATAAGATTTTTCTTTTACCTGCCTGACCTGATTTGCGGAAACATTATTTGCAATATTGGCATTTTTCCTTCAGAGAAGAATAAATGTCCTTCTACAGACTTTAGCTCGCCATCTGCACTTTGCTTTCCCTTGCACAGTCTGAATTTACTTTTCCTGAGGACCAGTGAGCACCCTCTTCAAACAAAGACCAAACACCACAGTGTAGGGGAAATCTGGCAAGCTTCACCCTCCTGATGGGTGAAGTATTACTTCTCACTGTACCTGACAGCAAACTCTATGTTTTGATAGCTTTAGATGTTAAGTGCCTGTTTAAAAGGTGGCACAGAGATTCAGGCAGCTATAACCTACTGGAAATCAGTGAGTGCCTAAGTCTCTTTATGCTAAATCTCAGGCTCCTAGCCAGAGAAGTTTGGCCTTCCCATACAATTTTCATGCTTGCCATTCTTTGGGCATTTTTAAGATTGTTTCTTAAGTCTTCTTTTTGCCAGCAGCTGATATGGAAGCCCAGCCTAAAGCTATTTATAGCAGTCCTTTAGCTGAGCTTCACAGCCTTCCAGAATGTCTGGTGCCTGGATGGTATGATGGTTTGATACAGCCCGTCGTGCAGTCTGGATGACTTTCCCCTCTGTGTCTGAGTGCCTGGACCACTCATCGGGCTGATTCCCTGGGTGTGAGTGACCAACAGCACCCACTATTCGTGGACTCCCTGCACCACATCCTGGCATCGACTCCGCAGTTGGGACTTTGCAGCTGAACTGCTTTAGATCCCTTGGGGCTGGTGTTAACACCCTGCAGCATGAGCTGGCCCTTCCCAGAGCACTACCTCCTCCACATCCCAGTGTTTCGGCTTTACACTGTGGGTACACTGGGGCTGGAATGCACAGGTGAACTTGGCAAACAGTCTGAAAACCAAACATTTCTTACAATGGCAGGTACAGAGCATATGCAGAACCGAACAGAACTCACCTCTTTGCAGGAAGACTTTTGCCATCTTGCTTGGACCTGCCATTAAATGGGACCCCCTCTTGCTAAAGGATGCCTCCCTACCCCTAGGGCTGTAAACCTCGAGCAACCAAAAACTGTGAGCTAGATTCCCTCAGGAGAATCAAAGTGAAAAGGCTGCCCTCCCAGTCATTAGATTATAAAAAAGAATTCTAAATAGTGTTGTTTTTTTTTTTAAACTACACCTTTATTCTTTTAAACTCTTCTCTCTTTCCTTTGCACTGTTTGTGCATCAACTTTGCTGGAAAAACCAAAATTTAACACATCCAGAAATTGACACCTTGCCTTGCCTGCTCAAGTAGGGATTCTGCACATGCTGAAGTCAAGGGAAATCCATGTCACGCTGCAGTTTGGACTTCCTTCTCAACCATAGCCTCATGTCTTCCCTATACTTGCTCATGCATAAGGGTTCTAAAATGAAGACGGAGGTATATTCTTTACGCACCCACTGTGAAATTATTTTTCAATACATATTTATGTGAACTGCAAACATCTTTAAATGTAAAGTTGTCATTACAGTGTCAACCGTCTTGCTAACTGCTGGAAAACCCCTAACCTAAGCAGTGCTTTTTATAACTCAGCACATTAATTATATTTAGAATCCTTAATTATCTCTTTTCCATAGTCAACTCTAATAAATTCCAAACATTTAAAAATAATTTTAAATAATGCTGCTTTCTTTGCATATTTTCAATCAACTGCACAAATATCTAAATTAGCTGGTGATTATACGACATTTGGTTTACTTTAAAACTGGTAATTAGTTGCCCAATGCAACACTTTCTTTTTTAGCCTCTGTTGTCCCTCCCCCTCACCGCCCTGCGACCTCCTCCCAGGTGCTGGGATGGGGTCCCAGATTTCCTTTGCCTCCCTTTCCCCCCTCCAGCTGCCCGGGCATCCCTCCTTGTCCCCGAGCCCAGGTGGAGGTCTCAGCGCCAGCGAACGGTAGAGGTGGTGGCTGCCGCTGCTGTGGCCGTGGCTGCTGCAGCTGTGAGGGCCACCACCTCCACCATCCCTCTGCACCTTATTATTCTGGGTGGCTCCACTAATTGCAAGATAAGTACTCCTCATTTTAGGAGCAGCCACAATTGCTGGTAGCTACAAGCTGTTTGGTAGTGGTAGGTTCTGCGTCTCGGTGCGTGAGCTACTCTGACCGGGCGTCGTCTTCTTGGGAACGCTTGACTGCATTAAATCCTTGGGCACTCCAAGCAGCCGTAGATCAAAGAGGAGCACAAATAAAGTACAAATGGCAATATAAATGGCGAGCAGCGATATGTTTAAGACTCAGCTGTACACATATACTAACCCTTTCACTTATACAGACTCGTCAGTCATGCTAATTGATTAATTGACCGGAAAGATGTCTTTTTAATTAAGGTTTTTCACTACAAATGTTTTTTTTAATTTTACAAACTTGTGCTGTAAAATTGCCTTTAAACAATGTTTAATTTACCATAGTTTCTGTTTGGAAAGTAAATATTAAAAAGGAATATCTTTGTTTGTTTGTTTTTGTTTGTTTGTTTTTGGCTTTTTTTTTTTAAGATAACAAACACACACACACATATTTTAACTTAAAAAAAGGTTACCCCAACAGATCTGTATGTTTTATGAATGGTTCTTGTGATGCTCAAAAATTTTCAGTGCAGTAAAATTCTATCCAGTAGAAAACTTTTGGGAAGAAGAATCACATCCAACTTTCATTACAAAAATAAGTAATTTTATATGTCTGACCTTTTTGGTACTCAGTAATTTTTGTTTGCTTTTAAGCTATTTTTATTGTGGGTTTTTTGGTGGGAGGGAGACAGAGGATTGAGAGAGGCAGGTGAACAGAGGACGAGGAGTGTGCAGGTGAACTTTTCAAAGAGAAGGGGAAAGAACATCAGAAAGAAATCATAACACTCAACATTTTCATGGATAACTTAATTTCTATTTTTGCTGTACCAGTGCACATATAGCATAGCGTTGCTGCATAAGGTACCCACAAACAAAGACTCCCCATATGGAAAACAGGTGATGCTACTGAGATGTCTTCAGAGAAACAGAATGATGGCATGTAAAGGAGGGGAAAGAAAAAAAATCAATGTAATGTCTCTTTAAGAATCAGAATGAACAGCTCACTCTGCACAGTTTCACATTTGTTAGAGAGAACTTCTTCCTGAAGAACCATTGAATTTTTTTCTAGAGCACTTTCTGAAGTGATCAGCCCAGGGAGGGGCCACCTTCCTACCTAGCTCTCCTGTTTTTGCTTGCTTAATATACAGATTTAATAGTGTTTCTCGGTGGGGCAGAGATGAGGAGTCACAGGTTGAGTATGAGTGCTGCTACATCCCGTTGTGTGGCCTCAGGCAGGTCATTTAACCTCGCTGGGCGGATGGGACCCTCACTGCCTGCTCACCTTTGTAAAGCACTTTGTCAACTTTGGATGAAAAAGCAGTGCTTTTGTTTGGAGATTGCTCTATCCTCGCTCTGTGGCAAAAAAAGGCGATAATAAAACAGGGACTGAGTTTGCCCTTGGGGTAGTCAAAAAGAAGATGAACATTTGAAGATAGTTGAAGAAATATTTTCTGGCAGATCATCTCGTGTGAAAGAAGGAAAGTGGAAGCAAAGGGGAAATAGGCCTAACGGGAACAGAAGAGAGATTTGTGTCTTGGGGCTTCCTTTTCTGTGCCAGGACTTCTGTGATGCAGGTCTCCACCCTCTTACCATTCTTTAAATTGCTCTGTACTGGGGAATTCTACTGTTATAGGAGTGACGTGAAGACTCTCCCAAGGATATGTCTGAGCAGACTCTCTCAAAAACTGTCAGGCCAGAAAGCCTCCATGGCTCCTGTGGGTGGTGAGCCTGGAGCAACACTGAAGAGAGCCAAGAGCCAGAGAATGGAGGAAATTGAGCCACGCACGCAGGCAGATGAGAAAACAAAACCTCTCAAATATTGTCCCAGCGTATGTCTCCTGCCGCATCAGAGAGACAACATACAGCTGGGAAAAATCATGACACACTGGACAATTCGGGATAGACCCTTTAATGGAAGAGGATTAGGAAAGCTGGTGGTCAGAAAGGAAACACCAATCCTGGCATCATGATAACGCAAAGATACTTTTCTACTGACGGGACTGAGAATAAAAGTAAGAACTCCTTAGTCTTCTTCATTACTGACTATGAGAAAAATAATAGCACCATTTTACAGATGAGTGAACTAATTGCCAAGGAAATCAAGTTTCTTACTGTCATCACACACTATATCTGACTCATACTTACGCATGGATCCCCTACACATCAGGTCATTCACCTGTCCATTTGCCTGCTAACTATTAAGAAAATACTTTGGTTATAAAGAAAGACTATACAATTCAGCGAGCAGAAGATGATTACAAGGCACCCATGCCATCCTTCTCCAGCCAGTCCACGGCACCATTAGTCTGCCCAGGTGAGGAGTTCCCAAAGGCTGGCACATAAATTTTTCATCCATAGCCTGCAAAAGATTTTTAAAATTCTGATTGTATCCCAGAGTTAATCTTGTTACGTAGCCCCCTCATGAACAAAACTGTGGGTACACAGTTTGGTTTTGTTTTTCACATTGGGTGGTTACTAATGTTTGCACAAAGTGGGCAATGGTGCAAATATTACTTTCT
The DNA here is from genome assembly GCF_030936135.1 of Gavia stellata. Taxonomy (NCBI): domain Eukaryota; kingdom Metazoa; phylum Chordata; class Aves; order Gaviiformes; family Gaviidae; genus Gavia; species Gavia stellata. The sequence continues at coordinate 51,002,987 of NC_082596.1, forward strand.
GTGTCTTTCATTGTTTTCCTTTTGTTTTGAACTCATTCTGCACGGTGTTAATAGCAAGATACAAGGCAGCAGAGACTTAGACCAACTGACTACCTGTTCACATAAGTGCATCTCTGCATGTTGTTTTTTCTGCCTCTGATTCCTATAAAGTGTTTTTCCCAGTGGGATTATGTTTTAAGTTGTGTGGTAAAGCTGATGCACATTTCCCCTATCCCAGGGTTATTTGTGCTGGATTGCAGCTATAGAGAAAACTCAAAGGATGGATGTGCAACTAACAACTCGGACGAGAAACAGACCGCTACGAAATACATTATTAGGTAAAATGACATTTGATTTGTAGCTGTGAGACCAACCCCTTTTGACATTCAAGGGAGCACAGCTATGGGCTGCCTTGAAAGCCTCCACACATCGATAGTTTTTCTGTTGCTAGGAGGAAGGGTTTTGAAGTGTGAGGAGAAGCAGAGACCCTCTAGTCAACAGAAGGATCCTCATGTAAGGGTCAAGAGGGAGCAGAATTCAGAGAGAGAAAAAAATTCAGCTGACCATACTGTGCTAGTCTCTGTTCACTTTAATACCTACACTTAATGATATGCTTTAAAGCTAAACCTCAGGAATGTCAGGAGTTTTTTTTCTCGTGGTGACATCCCATGTAGGAGGAATCTCCTGAGTTCTCCCTTTAAAACAGAAAGATGAAAAAAAACTTGCCTTGGAGAAATTTCCGCTGGATTTGAGCTTGTTGGTGTGTTGTTTACTCAAATGATTTATGGACTGGAGATTAGTGAAGTCATAGCAACACAGAAATTGCCAAGTGAAAATAAAATCAGCCCTGTGTACTCTTATTGAACATAATCAAGGAAGCAGCTGACAAACAGGATTTTTTTTTCCCCATTATGCAGATTCTTTGGATAAGACAGAGACGATTCTCAACTTCCAAAACTCTTTGAGCAGTGTCTAGCATTCCAATAACTGGTGTGATTAATTTCACTTTGCCAAATAACAGGGTATTTTTTATCCTGCCGTACCCTATACATAACCCACAAAGTCTTATTTTCCTTCTGGAGAAATGAACGTGTCTTTCTAGGAGGCGAGGGCTGGGAAAAGACTCATTCCCCGTGCCACCACAGACCTGCTGTCAAGTCACACAGGATGAGACTTGTCTTTCTGTAAAGCTAGTGAAGAACCACAGGTCTGAGCTGAGCTTATCCTCTGGCACCTCCAAAGACCGCGGAAAGGGCTGTGGATCTCTGCGTAGGGGCAGCATCTTTTAGGGTAAGACAAATGACATCCGGATGACTGTAGAGGGAGCCCCTAGGACTGCCTTTCAGAGACAGGTTCAGGTCCTCACCTTCCCCCTCTGAAGCTTCGCTTTGCTTTTCTAACCACTAAAGTGGCATGATTAGGGTGATTGAGCATGTTGTTGTGCCAGTGTAGCCCACCAAAATGGCAGTGCCACTTCCCATGGAGGAAAATAGGGCAGGATAAACTTTAACTGCTTTGTCTAAATGTTTCTGGGTTCAATCACTGTATAAAAATTCTTTTCCAAATCTCTTAATCTGTTTTATCTGTTTAGATTGCCAAGCCATGCAGAAAAGGACTCTCTCTTACTTGACTTATTTGCACAGCAGCGTACACAACAGGATGATGTTTGTGGTGGCTGGAAGTTGCTGCTGCAATGCAGTTAATAGCTCACTCCAGAAAGACCAAGCTTGAAATCTGACCTCAGAAGTGGTGTGACAGGGAGGTGGCACCTTGTTGGCTTCCTTTGGCACATTCATGAATGGCCTTGTGAGAAAGCAGCAAGGCTTTGGGATCACTTAGATTACGGTGGAATTATTTATTCACTTGTATGCAGAGATCTTCCCTTTATGTAAATCTTACTCAGTCAATGTAGGTAAGTAGAGAGGAATGAAGAGTGTCTGAGGGCTTGGAAACCAGAGGAAGAATAGATAACTGCATCTATGAAAGCTGCCAAAATCTAGCCTAGTGCAAGACTGGGGGAGACATGTGTTAAGACCGGTGAGTAAAGCAATTTGTTGAAGTGGCAATTTAGGGGCAGAAAGATCAGTCCAAGGTCTAAATTGAAAATGTGCATCAGTATCTTGCTGGTGTTTCTATATGTAGCTGAGTAAAAGCACATCACCTGAAAAGGGGAGAGGAAGGACAATACTTTTTGACAAGTTCGGGGTCTACAAAGGCTTCTTGGAGTCAGGCAAACACTGTGGTTCTTTGTGGGATGATCACAGTTTCAAAGTCAAGGATCCAGTCAAGAAGTTGTCTGGAGGCTGTCAAAGACAAAACAAAAGTCCTTGTGGGAATGCAAGTAGTGGATAACCGAGAAGATGATCATCTAGCAGAGACGCAGATCTGCTGGTAGGAAGTAGAGGTGAGTGCCCAAACGGAGCTGTATGAAGATGGGCCACCTTGCATGTCTTAAAATCAGCACTGAAGAAAGCAATCAGAAAAGCTTTCCTCTGCTTTGTAAATCTCCATGTGAGCTAGCACGTCCTCTGATGTGAGGCTTTTGTGATAGCGGATTATCCAAGCTCCAATCCTTCAGTGTTGTCTGGGAGACAGTCGTCTCCTCCGTTAGATACAACACTCCTGACCCCGTTGGGCTATTTGCCACAGAAGCCGGTGTGTATAAGCAGTGTTAGTATCACTGTCCCAGACAGGTTACTGCGAGTTCATTTCCTACCATGTAGCATTTCTACGTCTCACACTGTGGTTGTTTCAGTCTAACTGCCTCTCTGTAGATGGAGTTCTGCCAGGATAGCTCAGAGAAGTGACATTACCTTTATCCCGTTCTTATTGTAACAAGAAGGAATAACATCTTTTTTACTCAGCACTGACGTAGTGGAATACTGCCAAACCCCTGGAAAGCCTCCAAATCAGCACATTTCTCCTGCCCATTAAAAACTAATACAGTACTACCAAAACAGAAAGCACTGTTGACAAAAACATATTTTTCCCACAATTTAAGATCCCAATTTACATGTAAAATAAACATTGAATACAGATTTAATTCACTTTTTACATCTTCTGATGGTGTATAATAGGAATAACACCTCTTTTAAAGTAAACTAGAATAAGGCAGACTTTCATGCACTGAATAAAGATCTCGGCTCACAATTTTGGCTTCCCCGGCACACAGCGCTAGTTTAGTTCCTAATTTCCTCTCGAGTGACTTAATGGTACTGTATTGCTTAATTATAGCAGTTGCAAACTCCATCCTCTAAGAAATATCACTGGGACCCAAACATCTGCAAGGTTTTGAAGGAGGAAGATACCACATAAAATACCCATTTTTGTATTATTTTGTGTTTATTAGTCCGTCACATGTAGCATAGCTACGAAGCAGATGGAACAATGCAGCATTTAAATAAGAACCAATGGCGATGAAATACAAGATATGAAGTTACACAAACTCTGTCTCCTTCAAAGACTAAGGCTACAGTAGGGGGCACCTGCACGTAACATGAGTTTTTTTAAAGCAAAATACAGGTGAACCAGAGATCCTAAAGGTGGTATCTATCTACCGGGTCAGCCCAGCCCAGCCCTCCGCTAGCCGGTGAGCATTGTTCTCAGCTGCCTATTTATTGCTTTTGTGTCACATCTTCTTTTAAATGTGCCAAGTAATATGGCTTCTACCCTTTGCCTTCGGGAGTCTTTCCTGGCTTATTAGATCTCACTATCGGGAAGCTTTTCCCCTGAGTTTTCAGTGTTACTTCTCTTTTTTTTGTAGTTTTATTCCCTTTACTCCTAGCTATATCCTCTTTATTACCTTTAATATTTCTCCTCTCTCCCCTCTTTTTAGCATTGCAAGTGAACATTTGCATGAGATAAAAATAGTTATCCGCTGTCCTGAGGTACACAGGAATTTAAGTTCTTGGAGCAGAGGAGAGAAGATGAAGCAGGATTCAGCATACAAAGCATCTCACACCTGTTCCAGCATATTTGGCAACGCTACTTGCAGTGCAACCTCCATACCGTATCAAAAAAAGACAGCCACCACTGCAGAGAGATGTGGTCCTAGCAATGGTCTAAATGCAGTTGGATGTGGAGCCAGTCGTTCTGCAGTTGCGCTGCTGTTCATGGGGAGCAAGTTCACTCGCATCAGTAGGCAAACTCCACCTACGGTGGCGCGAAAAAGCAGAATTCCCCTCAACATCCAACTGGTTTTGATGAGAACAGGGCAGAGATCGCTATAAAGGAAATAGCATTTGCCTGTTCAGAGTCTGTATGATATTTGAAACCTTAAAGTCCGATGAGTAGGAAGAAAGTTCAAAATGCTTTAATGGAGTTGCTGTTGCTATAGAAACTGTTTCCTGGGCATCTGTCTCACTTGCTCCCTGGCTACCCAAAAGGGGGCCCATGGGGTGTGAACAGAGAAGGTGGGGGAACATGTCAGAGGTACTGCAAGCCCATATCGTTTCATATTGCCTTCTCTGGAAAAGGTGTTTAAAAATAGACAACTGGGGAGTGGCGGTCTATTACTAATGGAAGAGAGCAAAAGAAGCATCAAGATCCAGAGAACAAAATTCATCCTGACTGAGCTCTGGTGAACAAAGGGGCTCCAAAGGAATTTGTCTCTTGCTGTCTGAAGAGCTTGGTCCATGTGACCCACCTGCCCAGATGTTTTCTAAAGGGTTTCTTTTTTTCGTTTTTCTAAAGGCTTTCAAGTTTTTCAAACTTCATTATGAAAAATGTTAAGTGCTGATCTTAAGAGTTTCCCTGGTACTTTCTGAAAGTGATCAAATGGGCAATAGCTAAAGAAGTCTCCTGTTTCCTTGGGTTTGATCTCACTTTTGAATAGCAAGATGAGGCATTCGTGGAAAAACAATAGAAAGGATGTTGGCAATGGAAAGAAAACTTAGCCTAAGACATTCCCAGAACTTTGTCTCTCCTCTCTGTGTTTTGTTGAGTTATTAAAATGTTAAAACCGAACAGGTAGTGCTTCCCTTTCCTATCACCTTCCCCAAGCAGAGTGTTTAAGTGGGCCTATTTTGAAAGATGGCTTTGTTTTTGTAAGCAGTGGGTATGCAATTGCCGCGAGGTCAGTGAGAGGTCAGGCAATGCCAGTCAACTGGGAGGTCAGGCGATTTCTTTTCTCTTCCCTGGAAAGAAAATACTTACCTCTCAGCAATCATATTTCTTGTGGGAAGGGAGCAGAATCTGAATGGGGAATGAGGATAAGAATTTATGCATGAGGCTCCTATTAATTGTTAGCTTGGGTTGTGGGTATTAAAATTTGACTAGACTTTTTAAAAGGTGCATCCTGCAGTCAATAGAGAAGCAGTGCGGTTCTTCCCCTTCGAAATGCAAAAATGAAATAAATAAATACACAAATGCCCAGAAATAGCCAATGACATCTAACCCCAGTCAGTCTTCTGCTTTGCTAAAACTGTCAGCTAGACGTAAGGAGCCTGTTGCTGCTGGTACCTCTGCTGTTGGTCTTTTTGCCTCCACTCTTCTCTCCAAAGACATTCTCTGGAACAGCAAACTGTTAGCATAAGACATATTGAATAACTGTCTTCTGAAAAACAGTTTCAATTCCCTTTCACTTCTTAATAAAACCCACTATGGTGAGGAACTTACATACTGCCCTTCACATTTTTTAATGAAGACACCTAAATGTTCTCAACATTCTTCAAAACTGTACTCCTTCTGGAAGGAATTTAAAATTCATCTGCCTCCACAATAAAATATTATTATATCTCAATTATTAATGAACTCTTTAATAGAATTTTCCTAGCTCCCTGTTGCATGTCTCCTTTGGACGTCTTGACTGTTTTTCCTGGTGGCTTTGAAGAGTCAAGGGGAAAACTTTGTTTTATAGACTTCCAATTGAATATTGAGAACACAAGAAGAGCTAAGAGAGACTTCTGGTTGAATCCACTTTATTCACTAAATAATGCTATTTCCATTTGACCAAAGCTATTCCATAATGAAGCTGAGATTCAATGAATGAACTGAGCCAAACAAGACTGGAAGAAAAAAGACAAGTTTCACACAGGTGTTTCCAAAAGGAAGCGGACTGGCCTTCATATCCCCTCTCCTCTTACAGGGAAGAAGAGCAAACCCTGTGGTTTCAGAAACAGCGACTTTTATGAGCAGCTGAATCAGGAAGGGAAGCAAGTAGCTCCATGGGCAGCAAAGCGAGCGAAGCCTGCCTTCCCACCGCGATGCAGCTGCCTCTGCTTGCTGCCCTGCATTGCTGCCCGCTGGCCAGGAAGCAGACCTGGGGGGAGCCTGACCCCCGGAGCTGGGGGGCTGAGGCCGGACCGAGGTGCCCAGGCAGGAGGCTGGGGACAGGCGGCAGAGCTAGTGCAGACAGTCTGACTCTGTTCCCCGCCGCCGAGGCACTAATCAGGGTTTTTCTCCTCTATCCAGCTGTTCATTTTTATGAAACTTGTAGGAACTTAATATCTTTGAGACTTCTATTGCTCTTTTCAAATTTGTCTGGAAGTCGCTAATGGGTTGGAGAATTATTAGGGGAGGACTGACTGACAGACAGCCTGACTGTGGAAACCTCGTTTCCTCCTGAAACCGGACTGCAAGCAGTGAACTGGTGGGAAAGCTTGTGCCACCTTCTTTGATAGAGACTTTTATTGTATGTCATTTGGATCCCTGCCCTATTTAATATACACCTTCTGAGCATGGACATTTATTACACAGCTATATTAACTGCACATAAATCTGCCGCCTATTCAGCTTGTCATCCAGCTTCTGGGAAAACATTATCACTGATAAAAAGTGCATTTTTTTTAAAGACCCGTAAGTAAAATTTCTATCAATTTTCAGCAGAGATCTTTCATGAATCCTTAAAGTGAGCATGGCATCCTCTGTTTCTTACAGTGGGTGTTTCTGCTGGAGAGTTGTTCCAAATAATTATTATTATTATTAATTATTATCATTACTAATACTATTAAAAGGAGGGCAAGAGTGTGCTATTTGCCTCTAGGCTTTCTGCAAAAGTGGTCTGACTAATTTTTATGTGCCCTCTCCTAAAAGTGCTGCAAGTGGCATCCTAGAAACTGCCCTGGAATGCGGGAAAAAAAGCGGTTGCATAAAGTATAGGCATAATGAAATAATAAATATGAATTTCTAGTTTTTCACACTTTTCTTTCATTCCACTTGATTCATAAGGACAAGAATAGATATCTTCCTCATTTTTGCTGGAGATCATCTTGGCTGACTAACGTAGAAAACTTCAGAACACTCAGATTTACCAGCCTTTAATTTAGATGCTGAATAACAGAGATCTTTTCTCCTAACTGATTTTGGGTATGGTGAAGAGATACTATGAAAAGATAACAAATAGCTTTAAATCCCCTGACTAGAAGTACATTACCGTCATTTTTTCAGGTTTAGTTTCTGTTATACTTTTGATAGTAATACTGGCTCTGTAGTCAGCTACAAACACACCTGAAAAGTCAAGACAGACATGGTTTAATCTTTAGAACAAAAAGCAAGAGCTTGCTGCCCAGCCCACCTTAATAATGGTTTATAGGGATAACAAATTTCACATCATAAAAAAAAAAAAAAAAGATTAAAAAACCCCATGTTGTTCCCTCCTGTTTTCAGGTCAATTTTTACTCTGCCTGTTGCTAGCTCCCACTATAAATACATAATAAGTGCTCAGTACGCACAGTCAGTGTTTTTTCCCCTCTCCCATTCAGTCTCTCACAGCTGACTTTGCTTGGCTTCCAGGTTATATTAAGGCTTTTGGCTTCGTGGCTGTAGGGAGAAATCTCAGCGCAGACATCGAGCTTAGCAAGGGAGGGCTGTGAATAGAGTCAGCCAAAAATACTGACAGTAAGTCAGAGGTGGGCAGCAAGGGACAGAAAAAGCAATTGACTACTGGCAAAGTTGAGGATTAAAAACATATCATTGGGAAAAAAACCCCAGCAGAATATGAGATTCTCTGAAATGCTCTCGGACTTAAAATCAGAGCCCCAATAAAAATGGAAATAAAAAAGTTCTGACTTGCTCTGTTTTATATAAAATTTCCTCTCTACCTTCCAGATGCAGATCAGGTATGGGGCGTTTCCTCTTCTTCTGTTCTTTAAAAGCCAAATTAAATCTGTGGTTGTTTTATAGAGAAAATTGTAAGCTAGGGGGGTTTATAAAAAGATCTGTGGAATGAAAGGGTTAGTCTTTTGACAGGGAGCTAACAGGAGTGCTGCACATACTCAGTTATCGCAGCCTTTCTCCTGCAATAATTTTTACTGACCTCAGCTCCAATTTTATGCTCATTACTCAGGCAAACGGCTCGGTGTTTTCACTGGCAGCTTTGCCCAAGTATGAAATTCAAGAGGAAGCTTTGAAACTGCAAAGACATTGTAGAAATTCATAACCATTGGATTGATTTAAGGTGAAAGCCGGAGTAGCAATACTGCAAGGTGTCTGAGAGCCCGAGACAACAAAGACCTCCGTAGCCAGACACACTCTTGCCTGACCGAACGTCCCCAGGTCTGACCTGGATGTCCTGCCTAAAATGCTAGGGGATGCCTGTGACATTAAGAGCTACATGTTAAATGACTTTGCAACATGAATACAGGCTGTGCACAGGTGAAATCTGCAATAAATGAGTGCCGTTGCGTTTTTGAATGTAAAACAATGCGTTGGGGCATAAGTGATTTGCATCTGCGAAGACGTGTCTGGCGTAGAAAATGAATGTAGTAAATGATTGTTCATCAGCTCCACTCGAGTTCAAGAACCCATCAGAGAGGAAAGGGCCAGGGCCAGGGTGTGCTCCAGAGCACACCCTGGGTGAACAACCTTCCCAGAACTTAACCAATTTTGCCAGTTTTTAAGGAGCAGCTGTTAGCAGAGATACATCTCGCTTCCTTAACTGACACTCGTGTTAACTCTTTTGAAGAAAAAAAAGGATCTGGAGGGAGAGAGCCAGAGCTGCAGGGAGGCCAGAAAAGCCCACTGAGCATCCCCCAGATGGCACAGGCTGCGGGGAAAGGGCCACATCAGGGGAAGAGCTCAAGGGAAGGACGGGAAACTGGAAGAACTTTTAGAGGACATTGAAGCAGGGAAGGGAAGCTGCAACAGCAAAACAGGCACCACTATTTTTGCAGGGGCTTTTTTGGCTGAATCAAGAATTTCATCACTGATCAGGCTTATGCTTGAAACTGTGAAGCGTGTCCCTGCTGTTTGGTTGTACAGGGACCACCTCAGTGTACCCACACACTGAACCAGGGGTCACGGAAAGCACGGACGTGCCTGGCACGGGGGGCACAGGCTGGTCCTGTGGCACAGTTAGGTTAATTTGTGGGGTGGGACTCAGTGCCCCATGTCTGCCCAAAAGGCAGGAGCAGCAGAAGTAAGACAAGGGCAGGAGGCTGTGGTCGCGCACCTTCTGCAGCAATGCCACAGCTGTTAGGTGGCAGGATCAGGCTCCTTTTTGCCTGCTTTCAGCTCTGTGTGTTTGGCATCACAGATTCCCTGTCCTGTCTGGGGCTCCTGAGAATTTCAGGGTGGTGCAGGGGAAGACCGGCAGGGAGATGGTGTGACAGAAAACACAGTGCTTTTGAGAAACTTGCCCAGTTCTACCAGGGAAATTTGACAAAAACATTGTGTTCTGCAGGAATATGTCAAGGCTGTGGAAGTGGTGTTTTCCCGTGGTGGGAGAGCACTTCCACATTTCTGAATAGTTTTATGCACGAGCAAAGGTTAAGACCTGCCTTAAGTGTCCTGGCCCATCTCTTCAATTGCAACAGCTTCTCCCTTTATCTCCAGCAGCTTTCCATGCAAAGCCAATAACAGCAGCATGTCACCTACAGATGTTGATTTAAGGAACTATATTATAAAAACCTTTAGATGAGGGACATCCTTTTCTCTGTGCTGCAGACACTATACTGCTGTATGATTCATGTATTGACCTGCAGTGTGTTGTATGAGGGACCTGCCATGGCACTGGGTCCTCCTGCTACCCAGTGCCTGCGTGTCCTTTGGGGTAATGCAGAGAAGGGTGTGAGTGGGCTGAGGGAACCAGCTCTGCGAGCTCTGCTGAGCCACCTAACACCGACCAGCAAGGCGAGATTGGGAATGGGGCATGGGCAACGCACCTCCTCCATGGGCTGGGCACAGGGATTGACCATTAAAGCTCACGTGAGCGGAAGATGAGAGGACAGCAGATGTATACAGAGATACCAGCTGCAGCTAGGCACTACGCTTCTGCAGCTGTTGTGGATATACTAGTTTTCTCGTATTTTCAATTGTTTTTAGAAACAAAGAAGATAGGAGTTTAAAAAAAAGGCTGCAAATACTGTTTCCTGTGTTGAATGAACTCAGACTTGCTTTTACTCCTTTCCCTGTCTGCTGAGTTTACCATCAAGCCAAACAAGCCTTTAAGCGCTGCCAACTGCAGTAGCAGGTTAAGTGATTTGGGGTATATCATCTCAAAAAAGCTATCAGTTACCAGACTACATTGCCCTAAGTAAGACAGTGATTTCCTATTTCATCCTAGGGCAATTGTTTCTCGTTTCTGGTGACTGCTGTGATTTATTCCATAATAATCTTTTTATAAGCTGCTGAACAACTGAGAAGGATGTAGAAACCTGCAAAATGTGGAAGTGTTTAAGATGGCCAACAACACTGTCTTCTACAAAACTCCTACTTAAAAGTTTGTGATGTTTGTTTGTTCTTTCTGTCCTTCCTAGACATCAATTTTCTCCCATGAGCTCTTGATTTTATTTTCTGTAAGCTTTGATGTACTTTTGCAAGCTCCTACCACTGCTTCTTAGACCTTAGCTTCTTAACTAAAGCCATTTATTGATATACTACATCTCTCAGTGAAGTAGTACATCAATAAATTAAAGATTAGTTCAGTGTGTCAGCTCTCCCAGAGCATTCTGGGAAATGTTTGCCACTTCGGATAACTGTGGAGGCCACGCAACATCCTTGCACAGGAAAGATAATAACTCCGGAAGATTTAAGCTTTCTCTCCATGACATCTCCACCTGCTAAATATTTTTTGAAAGTCACCTTTTAAACTAATTCATGGATTCTGCTTACTACTAAACAAACAGGTGGCGATAAGTTTATATACTATAAAGAAAGGTGCCCAAACCAATTTTCGGCTGTCTCTGTGTTTCGTTTTTCCTGCTCTCTGATCTGATTTTATGCAGGCTACTCATAGTGATAAACCATTTTGTCCTGCATTTAGATGCATCATGTTCCCTGTGTGACTCAGGGTCCTATTGCATTTGTGAAAATGCGACTGCAAACTTTCATTGCAGCTAATTGTTTGCAATGGCATGGGCTGGGGTGCATTGCTGCTGAAGAGGGTGCCATCAGGCTTATCTTAACCGTTCATGTGAGCTACTTAAATGTTCTTTATTGCTATTTTTCCATTGGCAGTCCTGCACTCCTTGGTGTTTAGTTCAGGATTTTGTACTATTTACTTGCTAGATTTTATGCCTTGACTTTGCAGTCTATTTCTAGGATTTTACTTTGGAAAAAATTTCAAAATGGGAGCCAAAAATTAGAGTTCAAAGCCAATATTTGCATTCCTAAACAGATACTTTATGTACAAATGTTCTGATGGCAGAGCAGATTCTATTAATTTGATTTCAGAGATGTGGCTAGTCTGCACTAGTGCAGATGAAATTTTCCATTTTGTTGCCCCATTGAAGCCTTGGCTTCAGTCCTTCCATTATGAAAATGGCACCTCGTTCTTCGTATACACATCCACTTCTTTGTGCATCCCTGGATGAAGACGGACATGGCATGACAAACTAGAAGTGTTTCAGGCACAGAAAAAGCCTCAATGTTAGAAGGAAAATGGTGCCAATCAGTTGCCTCTGGTATTTTCAATCAGTTGCTTGGGGAGCATGACTTTTTCTCTGGTTTCTGCCTGTTGTTGAGACAATCCAGTTTTCTGCTGTGGCTGCACTAGGATGGTATTTGGAAACTACTATGAGGGACCAGGTTTTAACTGTGTTAAGTATTATTATAAGAGAGTGTTTGTGATTTGGGGGGGTGGTCTTCGCAAGTTGTTCACTTCTACTATTTACTATCCGTGCTGAGCAAGCGAGCAGTCACTGAAGTCTCTTGACTGTGTATGGGGAAATATTTGAAATGGAAGAATAATGAATGATACATAGCAGATAGGCCTTGTAATGAATATTTTGTTGTGCACAGGCACCTATGTTAACATATGAATGTGGCCATTTGTATGAAGAGCAGCCTTTCTCCAAACCTTCACAGGGAACAAAATCCTGTTTGCACAGAGGTTCGTGAATAATGAATATAAACTGGGACATGAAGAGGGCACTTAGACACCATGGTGATGAGTATAGGATAATGGTACATACATAGCCAGATGGCTTTACACAGCCAATTGGAACTGAAATGAATGAATGATTCCTGATAAACTCTTCCCGAGTGCTTAACCCAGGCTATATAAGAGATAACCTGTAAGGTCATCTTAGAAAAAACTCTGTAGCTATTTAAATATTTTGTGGCAAAATCCTTAGCAGAAATATATCACTCTGCCTTGGAGCTTTTGGGAGCTGTATGTTCTGGTGAAACTTTGCACTGTAAGGGGTTATTTTTATCGGTATTGACTCTAAAATGCAAGCTGACAGTGGCCAGAGTGCCTGGGAGGATGGACACCCTATATGACCAAGCTTAATGGACACACAATGTTTTTGAGTCAGTCATAGTGATTGAGGTTGCTGTACTAACGCTCATCCACTGAGGAGAGCTGGAGTCTTGAGCAGCAGCAATGAAGAAGAATTGATTGTATTAATTGTCTACCTGGCATTCAGCAAAGGGCAGGTTTCCTCCCATTGCTAATGGACAAAATAGCAGAAAATTACTTAAAAAGGACGAGGCTCCTGCAAATTATGTTTCTGTCATCACTGTACACAGAAAAGAAATACCTGATGCCATCCTACCTGTTCCAGGAGGTAGAGTTACTTCTGCACTAAACTCTGGTGGTGGGATGTGACAAATTCATCTCAGCTCCGGTGGGGAGCTTGCCTTGTGAAATTACCTCCATTTGTAGATAATCTTCATCTGGTTGAAAATTCTCTGAGCTAAATTTCTCAGCTAGAAATGACTATACCCCCATTGACAGTGTACTAGATACTTTGGGCTAAGTCTCCAGGGAGATGTTCTTGGTGTGCCCCGAGCATCATCCCAAGGAATGAGTGGAAACCCCTATATGTGACCCCAGCATAATGTGCTGTACATTCCCTGCATAGGCAAGAAAGCTATCTGGGAACTGTTAATATCTGCCTCTCGGAGAGTTACACACATTAGCCCTGGTGTTTAACTCTGCAATGTTTCCCAAGAAATCCTATGAAGACAGTACTTCGGCCTGTGTTTCAGCAAAGCTGGGGTGCAGGAAAAATTAATAGTAATAATCACATGCAGTGCTGACTCCTCTGCCACTGTACCACTGTTTGCTGTAGACATTTGTGGATGTATTCACACCCCTAGTTACAGTATTAGTATGTAGGCACTTATAGGTGAGGCTTTGGACATTTATCCAAATGGAAACTTCTGCGATCTAGTTGAATATGTGGTAGTTACCAGTTATTAGGAATCTTCCTATATGCAGGCCATTGGTGAGCTTTTGTTAAAGCAAAGAGTAAAATGTAAAATGTCAAGCAACCATCTCTGACTGACACTTGGGAAACTGAGCTGCTGATGATTAGTATTCCATTTACAATTAAAATCTGGCCTCCTTTTCTAATTTTTGTTGACGTGCTGTTGGTCTGTGGACTCCTAGTAGACAACCTGGATTTTTAAATAGACCTTGCTTTGACTTCCAATTACCATATAATTAACAATTCTAAAAGTGCTGCCTTTTAATTTTACTGCTTGTATTAATTTTTCTGTGCACTCTTTTAGACTCTGGTTTAGTATATCAGATGTCTGTATTTCTATTTAAGACACAGAAGTAGCTAGTCTATATATCTATATTGGATTTATTCTTGCTTCTGAACAAAGGAAAAGCTCTACATAGCTCCACAAGCTATGCTTCCCCTTAATCCACTGCATTTACTTGGCAATACCATGCTGCGATTTAATCACAGTGGTTTTGAGGCAGAAACCCCTGGCCACGGGAGTCTGTCCCAAAAGGCCCATGGTCTCCAGCTGGGCTACACATGCAGAGCTGTGCCTGTGCATGTGACGCTGCTCAGGTATTTCAGTACGTGGTGTGCAGCTCTTGACTGTCCCCTTCAGCATCTCTGGGAACAAAAGGTTTAAAAATGCTCATCAACCCAGTTGCCTCTTCCTCCAAGAAGTGCAACAAGAAGGAAAATCTTCCATTGCATTGGAAGACAGTAAATTTTCCAGGACTTGCCCTTGTAAGATGCTGGCCCCTCATATTTGTTCCTCTTCTAACCACCACCAGACTTTGAAAACGCGTGGGGTCCCAGGAAAGATGTGGGGACACGGTGCTAAGGCAGAAGGAGCAGTGACTCGCTCGGAGCCACTCTACCGCTGACGCCCACCCAGCAGCACTCTGTCTCTGCAAGGGAGGCAGCTCCGTTCAGGGCTCGTCTGGGGCCAACAACCAGCAGTACAGTTTGGGGACAGATGTCTGGTAGAAAAAAAATGGGGCAGGACCCTGGGAAGTTTTATGATGGCGCTTCCTCATTTTGAGTAGAGAATTATGTAAAGTTGTTGCCTGCCATCACCCAGCTTTGCACTAAATGACCCAAGGGGTCCGTTCAGCCCTGTGTTTCCATGAGCTGCAGGAATAGTCAAAAACCACTGTGGAGAGTGTTCCACATCATTCTTTTGGATTTGTTTATTGCTGTATTTTCCCAGGTTGATGCTATATTATTTTTTTTCTTAACACTGTTCTTGCTTCATATAAAATACTCAGAGCTTTCAAGAAGAGAAGTACCACCTATTAGCATGCCCAGGAAAGGTATTTAGTAATCCTAGGTGCTTAAACTGGTAATTTAACTGGTATTTAATGGTTGGATGCTTAGGCTGGTAATGTTTGTTTATTTTACAAGACTTCCCCAGTAAACCTATCCTTCTTGCTGCTGCTAATCCCTGGCAGAAGGGATATGGGAAGATTACAAAAGCTGCCAGTAATTTTCGGGACCAAAATTCAGTCTCCTGGTACCTCCCTGATCTCTTCATTGCTTTGTTCCAGCAAAAGGCCCTTGGTAGCCAGAAGGACACTGGTTCCTGAAAGGAATTTCAAAAAGTGCATAAAGTTCGTATCTGCTTAGAAGTAATACAAAACAGGAGCATCTGCCAGAGACAGGAGCATGTTGCTGGCTTAGTAAAACAGCAGGGGAACCTGCTGTTGACCAGATTTGTCCATATCAGTGCAGGTGTCTCTGCAGTTAATAAGAATTACTATTTACACTTGTTTTCAGAGATTTGGAGACATGGGGATAATATAGATAGCCCGTAAGTCATAAAGAGCAAGTAGATATGACACATGTTCCCATTAATGTATAGTGTTACTCCTTGGAGTTTGTGATATTGAGACATTACGAAGTATGGTATGAAATACAGATGGCTCTGAATCTTGACTATATTTGTTTAATTAAAGCAGAATATATTCTGAGAGAGATTTTTATCCTGAATTCAAGATGGGAAAAAGGATGAGCAAAGTTATATGTAAGCTGAGTGTCTTCAGAATTACTGAGACATGGCAGCAGGGCGTAAGTGGGATTTGCTGTTTATCTTCAGAAAAAACAAAGTGAATGTTTAAGCATAAGCAGTCACCTTCCTTTGACAAAATGTGTTCTGATCAGACAATAGATGCATTATGGCCATTTTTCAGTTGGTGTAAATGAGTCTCTCCCCACGCATGTCAGCACTGTAGAGGCAGATCCAGCTTCCCAGACGTGTTTGCCAGCTGCTCTGGCTCTGAAGGGAGAAACCAGAGTGAGGGACTAGGATGGAGGAAGTGGAAATCCCTCAGCAGTGGGGCTTATTGGTCTTGCTACTACCTGGAGTCCAGAGAAGTCAGAAAACAGCTACAGGCTCCAGGTGGGGCTATTTTGCCCTTTTTTCCTTTTGCTTCTCACCAGCGGTAGCTTCACCCTGTATGTCCTCACCAACCTGGCTTTGCCGGCCTCTGGCACAGGCAAAGTAGCCATGCAGCAGGGTGGCAGTGGCTGTTTCGATGCCTCCAATGCTGCTTTTTGAGTCAAGGCTTGTTTCAGAGTCACTACTAAGAGTCAGTCCCGAAAAGACTCATGGCAGCTGAGCAAAAAGCAATGTCTGTCTATGTGGAAGGACTATTTCAAAGCAGTAGTGTCTCAGCCATGTGACTATTTGTAATTAAAATGGAAGAGATTTTACCGTGCGTGACTCCTGGCCAAGTAATGCAACAGGTCATGAAGATCAAACATGTCTCCTCCTTCACTCTGGACATGCGCTTCCTCATCCAGCTCTAAACCACAAGTTTTGAATCTGTCCTACTAGTCTTCACAGCTTGGGTTAGTTCATCCCAGGTACAGTGAGATACCATAGTGCTTCCACAACAAAACCTGCAAAAGTCTTACAGGTAAGAGAAGCAGGTTGCCTTGAAGCGGGGAGGGAAAGGGATGCCAGCTGTGGCTGGCTGACATGTGCGGGGAAACTGGCTCTCTTTGCATGCAGTCATGGCTGACCAGTGCACAGGTGGAAATATTAGAGGATCCGCACACATTTGACTCCCATTGTGCTGTGTGGGGACTAAAGACGTCATCAGATGTGGTCAGTTTCTGTGAAGAAATATGCCCCAGTGAGTATTTTCTTTTTGGCCCTACTCTCAAGTGTAAAATAGGATCGCTTCCACTAAATAACACCCTTTGTGACAGGCATTCTCATTCTCCAACATAAAATGTTCTTTTTCTTTACAATATCAGGTGGGAGTAAGAAAAAACCTTCTTTCTGGAAACCTGTATAATCTGTAATTCTTCCGTGGTTTCTTACTCTCTGGGTTAAATCCCACCCTACCACCAAACACACACAGAGGAAAACTACGGGGTAGGCTGCTTGGCTGGCTTTCGCCCCAGCAGTACGGAGGCTATCCAACATGTGTGGTAGAAGTGGCAAGAAACTGCCTTTTGTTCTGGACATTCAGTGACTGGTCATCGCAGGATCTGTCACCTAATGGGGGAACCTTGATCACCTGGTGGCCCCTCCTGGGCTAGCTCAGGGCAATGGGAAAGGGGGAAATGGGGAAAAAAGGACTGTCCATCCTTAGGGGCTTGTTCTCCAAAATCAGGGTGGCAAGAGGAAAGGGGAACGAGAAAAAGCAGGACCAGGGAAGGTAAGTCTTGCAAAGACGGGCCAAACCAGAAATGGGTCTGGGTGGGATTATGAACATGAAGATTTTTACACTTAATGCTCCTTCTGACTTGGGAAACAGATTTAAAAAAAAATAAATATGTAGAGCATGTGAGCACATGTCTGTGTGGAAGAAGGGGAAGGGTCAAGAGAGAAGCCTGAAGTACTTGGTTCCTTCTGGATATTTACTGCTTCAAAACACTGGAAAGGGATGATCTTTCATACTTGATTTTTGCTGAAGTACAAAGCAAATCCCCTCTGCATTAAACAGCGAAGAGCATTCTTGAGAGTAAGGACCCTTAAAGACTCTTGTGTTTTGTTTTGTTTTTTTCCTTCTGGGCAATGAATGACTAGTCCCTTGACGCCACTAACTGTTTATGTAGAAAAGCTAATTTCACTTCTACCAATAAAGTTCTCTTGCCAGTCTGAGTTTCTCATTAAAATTAATATTCTTATTGTATGTCCCTGTCTTTTCCCTTGCTGAGAGAGAAGCTAATAATCTTTCATTCAGGGCCAAATTCCCACCTCTTTCCCATCCCAAAGCAGAGGAGGGGGAAGAAGGTAATTGCATATGGAAAGGCACATTGGCAGGAACACAGTCCTTTGGAGATGTGCTTCATTTCATGGTAAGGAGAAGTATTTCAGTGGCTGTGTCTTTCACTCGGGCTGTAGGAGACCTTGGTTCACTTCTCTACTGGAAAAAGCTTCAAGCTTACATCTCATGGGGGAATACCATAACTAACAGGCCAGAGACTGCGGGGGATTGTTCCCAATTTCTCTCCAGTGAAGCAGCTCTATTTTGTAAGAGAGAATTAAGTAGCCAGGGAGAGCAAGTATGGAGGCATGTCAGGGGGATTAGGGCACTCAGTTGGGATGTTTCAGTTCCTGCTCTACTTAATATGAAAACTTCAGAGTCATTAGATGAGAGGAGGCGTTATTTCCCCCCCCCCCCGCTCTGCCTGATGTGATGCTGGAGCTGTTAAGGGAGTACCTACTGGAGCATTCATAGGAGGTGGGGAGGATGAGATGTTTTGAGGAGCCTGTCGGCACTTGTGAAATAGGTGGGACCGGCTCAGCAGCCCAGCTGTGCGGTGCCCACCCGCACATGGGGATACATCATGCAGAAAGGAGAAAACTGGGAACCACATGGCTTTGGGCTTAGCACGCCTAAAGGAGAAATGAAATGGGAAACCCTCTGTGGCTCTAGCCTAGGAGGACTGTGTGGCCAAGCAACCGTTCATACCTGAGGCTTAAGCGAGTGCGTAGGTAATCCCGAAATCCTCCTGCAGCCACGGTGGGGGATCGTTCTGCCCTCACACACCCAAATAGCATCACCACCATGCTGTCCTCATGCCTGAAGGGAAACTCCCTTTTCCTAAGCAGACTAGTTCACACCAGGGTTTTCTCTCTGCACTGGTAAAACTAAAAGATCTGCTCAGGGACAACAGGATGGATAGAAGCCCATCTAGAACAAACCATCCTGTCAGGTGGGACTATAGGAAATGGGAGCTTCAGCTCCCTTTCCTCTTTTACATCTTCCTGCTGCCTTTTGGGCTTGATTTTTGAGAGGGAGGGGAACAAAAGGGTGGCTTAGCGGGTTTAGTGGGTATCTTGGAAGTTTGCTTGGAAGTAAGACCCAGCCGTTCAAAAAATGTCTAGGAAAGCAATTCCTGACAACACTGAGAACATCACTAATGCTAAATGTTTCTTTAATTCTAATTTTGAGACAGTTGCCAATCTTGCAAATTAAAGATTTATTGCCTGAGAGTACTCAGATCACAACCTAACACAGGTTTAGCTGCTTTGTTCCATCCTGTCTGGAGTCATTCCAGAGGATAAGCCCCTGTATTAGAACCATCACCAATGCAAAGATTGAATGATCGATCAAAGCAATGTAGATTATGAACTCTCCTATGCAGTCTTCCATAAAGGGGATCTAGAGAAGCAGCTATTTTTTTCCATTTATTTTTGGTAGACAGCTTTATGTTAAAGATTCTATGAGACTGTTTTGTAACAACCTGTGTCCTTTATTAAAGGAGGTAAATTTTGCAAGAATAAATATTTTTCAAGTGAACGAGGAAATGACATAACTGAGACAAGACACAGAAATGAAGTGTTCTGCACAATTCATCAGGATAGATCAAAGATAGCAAAGGGAAAAGGTATTTCTAACTTCAGAAACTCCAGAATAAATAGACTGTTACTGATGCAAACTCCCTCAAGAAAACAAATAGGATGCACTTTTGCTCTGTTTTGAAATTAATTCTAAGTCCAAGGAATGGAATACATAATGTGTGTAATAATTTCAATGTGAATCCCAGGGATATTAAACATTAAATCTGGGCTGAGATCTTGCATTATAAAAATTATTGAGAGCATGTCATTAACATACATCATTCAGCTACTTACTGTATTTGAAGAGGCTAGGCTTATACAAATACATCAGAGTAATACTTTGCATTCCAGGGCGTGACCAAATAATCAAATTACAAAGAATGAAGTGGTTAGGGCTTGAGATAGCATGGTAAACACTGCAACTCAAAGGATCCTCTGTTGTGGATCAGATCTTGTTCTCTGTAGACTGCCTGCAAAATAAAAGAATAAATAGGTGTGACATCAGGGATGTCTTTTTCAAACTATGTAGATAACATCCAAAACTTTAACACAAAGAGCAAACCCAGCAATCCAGCAGGAAAGAAAACGAGCCACATCAGGTGCTGCTCCACTTGTTCAATTTGCCTCTCAGCCACTCGGTTTGAAGTGAGTCTGATTATTGATCATAATGTTTTCCTCATCACAAACCTCTCCCTCCTTATCAGTAAAGAATATTCACCCTGTTGTTCTAGTTCACTTTTTATGTTTCTGGGAGTTTTTCCCAGTCTAATGCATGTTGTTCTCTAGATACTGCAACTAGGAAAAAAGTGTGTTTAAATCTGGATTAATCTTCTGAGAACCGAACTTTTAATTAACTCATGGAAGAATTTTGTAAGAAAAGTGGCAGAAGATTCTCTTGAGCCTGTATCTTTGTGGTTAAATTCTCTGCTAGAAAACATGGACCCATTACCACTGATCCTTTTTACCATATTGCATCTCATCATGAAAGTGGGCAGCTTTGTGACTCCTTTTGATGTGAGCAGGTAGCCAAAATTCTGTATTATTCCAGCTAGGAGGGGAAATTGGTGATAGACATGGTGTATTTGATAAAATTCTGTTTACAGAAATGTACCAAATCATGCTTTCTTGACGCAAAAAGGATTCAGAGATGGGCGGTTTCCTTGCTTGAAGCTCCTTTGCAACTCCCTGTGAAAAAGGTGTACTTTCTGCTGCTCTCAGGTTGATTTGTGTCTTGTCTACTCTCTCTTGCCCCTGCCCTCATGTTTTCCCAAAATACCAAGAAAAGCATTCCTTTTCTGTGTCACCTTTTCTCTATTGTAGGTGAAAACACATGGTTATCTACTTCTAACAGTTATCTTGAAGGCTTATAGCTAAACATACTGATCTGAAAGATATAACCTGATGTACATCCTTCCCCTCAACTCAGTTCACCGAAATGATGACACCTTATTTCAGTCAAAGGCAAGATAAAATTTTCCCACATTTTAACAAAACTGAATTAAAGCAAGCTTAAGACTTCCCACATTTATAAACTCTTTCTATTAAGCTAATTTCATATCATCAGGCATTCCTAGTGTTTACAATAACACTCTGATTTATTTTCTTCCAGCTGCCAAATGGAAGGTTATCTCTAATGAACCCCTGAATTTCATGTATCTCTTATTTTCTCTGGAAGATGCCCGTATTATCTTTCTGAGTCTTTCTGGGTCTTTCTGGGTCTTTCTGGGTCTATACTGTCCCCCAGATGAAGCCACTTTCACCTTTTTCCAGTATGAAGGAATTCTCAATATTGGTAGACTATGAAAGAAGCAATCACTAGAACAGCATGGTCCTTTTTTCTGATGCTACAAACCGTGAAACAACATCTTCCTATGGCCACATGCATAATCAGCAGATGGGGACCTTCTAGGGATGCCCTATAGGAGGTAACAGTTAGGTAACAGTTAGGGCAGCTGGCAGTGCCAACTTCAACAGCCCTCAATGGTTCAATTTTTGCCAGAGATGCAGGTGATTCTGCAGGCGATTGCTTGACATACCATTGGCTTGAAAGCAACACTGGGGATGCTGCGGAGCAGGTGTGGTTCAGGTACTGAAGAAATGGTTACCATCCAGCAGAGATATTTCTAAACCAGAAGGTATTAAGTGATCCTTCTAGTAAAGGATATAGATTTTTTTGATACAGATTTCTGTTCTCATGAAACTTATGGAGTGGTTCTGGTGCTATTCACAAGTCCACAACTGAACAGGAGCAGTCATAGAAAACTTCTGCTTCTGAGAGTATATGAGGTATAGGCCACTTCTACACTGCCTCAATTTTCTTATGTCTTAAGGCTAATTCAAATTTTGCAAGCAAACCTTCTTTTTCTTTATTTATTGATAGTATCTTCTGCTCAGCAGTAAACAACAGGGACTTGGTCTTGGAGCAGACTTGCGAAAACTTTGGTAGGTAAAGTTTCACCAAGATTTTTGGGTCACAAAACAGATTTCTGCCACGTCTGTCTTTCCCCTGTAGAAAAGATAGCAGAGTATGTTGTTATTGTAATGGTTTCTATGCCTGGGAATAGGACAGCTTATTTGCTGCAAACCAGTTAGAAAATAATTTGTTTCATTTGTTTCAGCTAACCCATGTCTTCAAAAGGAACTTTGAAAGTTCCTTTTGGTATATATATATATATTTGCAATATACCTTTCCTATTGTTACTAGGTATGATAAACTCTAACTCACTTATTAGTTCATCTATTACCTCAGTTACTCATACTTCTTGTTCAAATTACAGAGGTCCTGGTTTCAAAATCTATTTTTCCAGTTTTTGGATGCGTTCACATTCCCCAGACATTCTCTCCATTTGAAATCAATTAGGACGTTCTGTTTTGGATCTCCCAAATCCCTAGTCTTTTTGGCTTGTCTAGTTTAATAAACGTAAGGTTTGAGACAATGTCTAGAGTTCCTTCACATTTCACTGATTCTATTACACATTCAATTGCCAAAATTCCCATTATTGTTGTTAGCTGTCCAGCTTGAAATAAAAATGGCGTGCTGGTCCTTTTACATGACCCTGAGTTTTGCTTCTTTAGTTTGATGTGCTTCCATTTCCTGAGCTGAAAGAGACATTCTCTAGGAAGTAATGATGGTTTGCCCAGGGCAGCCTTGTGTTCATAATAATCCTTCTTTTCACAGGGCCAGTTTTCAAATGAAGTTCACATTATTCTCAATTTCATTTTACTGGGACAAATTTTTTGGTTTTATCATTTTTCAGTAAATTTGCGAGGCAGATTTGTATCCTCTTTCGCTGATACAGAACTGCACTTAGAGAATTTGTAGGGACTGTCTTTCATCCCTGTCACCAGAAACTGCTTCCTCCTTTGGTCCACAGCTGCAAGGGGAGAATCACAATTTCCATGGTAAACTCCAGAGACTCCCTGGCGTGTCTTTGGCTGCCATTCACTCACCTTACTGTGAAAGCCTAAGTCCGGTTGAGCATGTTTGAATTGATCCCTTGCCAGTTTATGCTGAAAGCCCTCACTGACATCTACACATGCCAGAAACACAAGTTCCTGCAGCTTCTCTTGCAGTTCAGGTAGGATTTTCTCTTTCCTTTTCCTTTTTCTTACGGCTTTTACTTGCACCTGGATTGACTTGGATGTGTGGATGGTTCTAATCAAGAGGCAAAGTTTTGCATGAAGCCTCTTTTTGGGAAATCAGAGCTGCAGCACTCTCCAGGCTTGGCTATTCAGGTTTGCTGCTAGAACTCGTCCTTCCTCTCCATCTTCACCAGCTTTCATTCAGCCCATGATGTTATATTTAGCAAAGTAAATCTCAAATGGAGTTTTCCCTAAAAGATATTAGGTATATTTGCAATATTTGACTTATGAAAGTCTAGCCTCTCCCATGGGACTCTGTGACTTTGCCAACCAAGTAGATGAACTGCAGTAAATGTCTGGTTTTGCCTAAGATCTCTGATTGGCCCAACTGAATGTCCAGATGGCTGGCTACCATGATGGGTCTTGGACTAGACGTTTCTTCCTGGACCTGAAATTTAGGCAGTGAGACCTTGTTCCTCTTCATCCCTGATAGCGGGTTCCCAGTTGGTGTTTCCCTACCCTGAAGGATCTACGGCAATATCGTTGCCATTTACCTTTTTGGGCTTACCAGTTCAGACTGGAAGTTTTGCAGCTGGCCTTCTCAATCTGTTAGGACATTTTGTAGTCATTACTCCAACAAAGAGTTCACCTCTGCCTGCAAATCACTTCAGCCATTTCCAAGAAGCCTCCAGATGCTGCTGTAATTCCTTTTGTAAAGTTTCCAACTCTTGTTTTAGCACCTTCTGGTCTTGCTTTAATTCCTTTTGGCTAGTTTTGTTTTCTGAGAGCAGATTTGTTATTGGTTCAAGAAGAATACCAGCTCATAATTTCTTTATTTGAATGGGGCCCAGTGTTGACAACACGCTTTTATCTTGTGACCTGATCAGGTTATTCCAATTAGAAGGAGAAATTGATGGGGGAGATACTTCTGATACAATTCTGTTAATTTATAATAATGTATGAAGTTCTGCTTTCTTAGGGGAAGTGTTAATCGTGCACAGATTTCTTGCCTACAGATCTTTCTGCTAGAAACCTGTCCAAAAAATCCCCATATTATCCTTCCCTTGGGGCCTGTGGGAAGGTCACAGATCTGCATACCGAAGGCAGAAACACCTTAAGGAGACACTTGGTCTAGTCACAGACAGAGGCAGGTATGCCAAGCCAAAGAGTTACAGGCAGGAAAAAAGGGAAATGCTCTGAAACCAGTGGCCACCAAAAGAGGTCTAGATAGGATAGAGTAGGCATCTGTGTGGTGGGGTTAGAGGTGAGGGGCATTTTGCTTTTCATGACTGTTTTAAGATCTACTCGAAATGTTAGCCTCTTTTGGGCCCCTGCATACAACAGCAGCCAGGGGAGAGGCTTTTTTCCCTAAGGCACAGCCAGAGCAACACTGAGAGAACTATGCATTAGATCTGTTCAGACTGCTGTATCTTCTTTCTTCTTGTACTCTGTTTCTTCTGCATAGCTCTACCTCAACGAATCCTCTCTATGTATGGAATTAACACTCCTAAACCTTTGTATGTCCCATATTTAGATGGAGACATGCATATCTTATAGATATCTTAAGTGAAGGACAACAATTAAATTTAAGCTCAGTACCTATCACCACAGAGATACACCATTTCATCAGCTATCTAGCAAAATATCTGACAAATGGTAAAAGAATTAAGGAATCAAGATAGCTGGCCAAAAGATCTTATGAGTTAACAGATCAAAACAAATTACAATCAATGTTGAGAAGAAAGAAGGCTTGGGAACAAAAGTAGTGAGAAGATCAGTATAGCACTCCCATGGATTTTAAGGCAGGACACAGAGGAAGGAGATGGGAAAATCTAGCTCAAATGGCACGAAAGAAGACAGAGAGCAAAGTGGAAGAAGAGGTCACAGGGAGCACTGTGAGCAGCAGAGTCAGAGCAATATGGGAATCAATGAGGGAAACAGGATGAGACGAGTGCAAAGATGAGACTGTGCATGTTTCCCTAAGGAACAACGAAGATAGCTGAAGTTGATACACCACTGTCTTCTGATTGGTAAATACAGTTAAGAATTGGTGCCTGTCCTGTACAAGGACAGCTGCAGATGAAGAACACTGATAATTATAGGTGTTGCTAAATTCCTCACCCTTGGGAGAGGAAAACCAAAAGGGTAGTAGTGGTAGGGCATGGGGAGAACTTTAGAGGACTGTGGTGAGAAGTGAACATTTAGAGCAGAAGTTCTCTGTAGGAGATGATCTCTGGCTCAGCCACTGACATAATTTCAGTTTGAATGCATCTGCTGGCCTCAGCTATGGCAGTTTGCTACAGGGAGAGACACCGCCTTAATTTAATGGATCCTCAATGATATTGAGATTTTACGTTTTTCTCAAAACACACGTCTTGATTTCCAAATAGCAAAGACTACAAGTCAGTGAAATGGTCCAGGTTGGAAATAAGGTTGTTTACATTATCAGATGCAGGTGAGAAAAAAGTGACATCTGGAGCAGTATTTGGACTTACTGCAAAAAGAAGGAAAGAGGAAAAAAATAGGAGAGGTCACTGGCACTAACGAAATCCGAGGCCAGAAGAAACAGTTGTAATCTTGTCTAGTGATCTCCCTCTTGACCAAAGCCATAGGATTGCACACAGTGATCCCTGAACAGCACGTTTCTGAGGCTGCACCAAGTACCTGAAAGATGACTTTCCCTCTTACCCTTCTGATGTCCAGCCTTAGATATTCACAGCACCACCAGGGACACCTGCAGCCCTGATAGTCCCAGTGAGACATCAGACTTGTGTCCCCTACACCCAACCTGAACTTCTTCCTAATGCCTCTCTTCTTTCCTTGCCCTGTGGGCTGCACTGTCCTCTCCATTTCCCACCAGCCTCAGAAACAGCTTTTGCTCCTTGCCCTCATCATATCATGGCTCTTTGTAAGTACTGGCATTCCCTTCCAATCTCTCACAAACCCCTCTTTTCCTTGCTTGTCCCAATTTCTGAATCCCTCCCCAGGGGCAGAATCTGTAGTACATGCACTGTGGCTCAGCCAGCAATTCTGGTGCCTGTGACTTGTGTTTCTTCCAGATGTACCTGCTTTGTCATGAGTAAACTGTTTTCATGCTTTTTCTGATTCACCAGGTTCAGCCACTACCTAGGCATCTGGATACAACTCTGGCCACATCCTTGTAGAGTTCCTCATATGACCATGAGATTAACAAAGGCTTTTACTTCTCTTTTGTCTGCCAAACTTTTTACAGTTTTGAGGGAGGC
The DNA here is from genome assembly GCF_030936135.1 of Gavia stellata. NCBI lineage: Eukaryota > Metazoa > Chordata > Aves > Gaviiformes > Gaviidae > Gavia > Gavia stellata. Next base: position 51,029,206 of record NC_082596.1, read on the forward strand.
TGGATTGTTGTTCAAGAGGCTGTGAAAGCCATCTTCCTTTCCTGTTGCAGGGGCCATATCACTCCCCCCTGTGAATTACTCCACTAGCTTTCTGTCATCTTTCATAACCAATACAAAGGAAGGCACTGTCCATACCTGAGAACATTGCAGTTTCGATCAGACACAAATACTGGCTGAAGGCTGATGCAGATTGGTCTGGGGGAAGCATCGGTAAAAGGTGCTGGGGAAGAGGTGAGTATAAGAAAGGTTATAAATAAGAAGTAGGACGCATAGGATGCAAAACAATTTTTTGGTAACTTAAGCTGGGGTAGAAATGGTACATGTATGTCCAAGAATAAAGAGATATATTGTACTGAAGAGAAGGATGAGAAATATGATCTTTATACAGCATGAGAAAAGAAAGTAGGCAAATGGTCTGAAAAGTTTAGTGACATGGGCAGCAAAGTGGTGGCAGCATTGGCTGCCTGTTTAGAAATGAATTAGCAGTAAGAAAGAAAACAGAGGTATGCCCCATAATAGTGCGTTAAAGGATGGAAAGGAAAAAAGGGAGAAAAGAAAAAAGAGCAATGCATGTGTATGCAGAGGGGATTTAGTGAATTTCTTTTGTTAGAAAGTTTATTAGCAAGCTATTAGAAAATTATACAGACATAAAGTTACTTACACAAGAACATTTACAATATAAATGCAATTTTCAGCTATGGGTTTCATTATCTAGTGGGTAATAGCTCAAAGAATGTAAGCTGGATTTTAATTCTGTCTAGCATGTAAAAGTAAATAACAATTTGCAGTGTTTGGTGCAATGGAAAGTATGCTGTTCAGATGCCTGTATAAATTTAAGTTTTATTGGCAGCTGTAGCATAAACAAGGTGTCCTACCTGTTATCTCTTCATAGAGGATTCTTGTTGTGTTCGGTCTGAGTGTTGCAAAAAATATAAAGTCATTACAGCTTCCAGATATTTTTCTATACTTTGGGGTTTTCATCAAGATTCAGAACCATTTTCAGAGAGTGCATGCCCTAAGACCCTCTCTGTCACTTACAGAATGCTGCAAATTGACTCTATCACTTTACCTGCTGCTGTAAATTGGCTCTGAGCACACATAATGTGTCAGGTTTGCCTACTCACTTTCAGTTTTCACCTGCCTCTACTGGGCATATCTGGGAGTAATGGGATGAAATTGAGCAAAGGAAAATTTACACTGAATATCAGGAAAATTTTCCTAACAGTGAGATCTATTAGAATGTGGAATAGTCCCCCAGGAAAAGTGATGGAAACCCCACTGCTAGAATCATTAAAAATAGACTGGAAAAAAACACAGTAAAAATACAGTAGAAAATAATCTGCATTGTCAGGGGATGGACAAGATGATTCCCTAGGTTCTCTCAGGCTCTAATTTCTAGGATTTTAGGAGTTGAGCTCCATCAGTACTAAATTCCCTGAATGCCCAAGATCGTCTAATTGAAACAATAGAAAGTTTGCTCATAGGCATGCCAGGGAGAGTGCTCAGTAATGATCAGGCTGCATTACTGCTGAGAGTGTATCACTTGATCTGCACTGTACAAAGAAACAAGGAAGGAGACAATTTGTGTCACAATTTACCCTTTGCTAAAGCTGTTCTTGTAAGTCAAATATGCTGGCTTGATTCAGCATTGCTGATGTTATAGAAAAAGATCTTAAAGCAAGTAATAATGGAGTCCAGATGACAGTTTGCAGAGGTGGAGTTTTGTATCAAAAGCTAACTGCACATGTTCAGAATCAAAATTTCCTCCTGCAACATATATACTTTCTACCAGAACTCTGTGCTCCTTCCATAGCAAACAGATGCTGTGCACTGCACTGCCATTTCATTTGCCTATGGAAGCCTTGCCTGTATAGTGAGGGATAACAGATTACTTCCATAGGGAAAAGACACTGATTCTGAGTTTTTCCTCTCTAAAATGAGGTTGCTGTTAAGATTTTTGCATTCTCGTTGGTCTTAATGTTTCACAATCAGTGTCGAAATCTCAACAAATGAAAAAATTAAAAGCAAATTGCCAAAGTAATTCCCCATACTGCAGCCATACATGAAGTCAGTGTCTCTTTCTTACATTCAGCAACATTAGCCGCTTCCCTGCTTGCTGTGAGTAGGACAACAAAGAACAAGGAGGGAGAAATGGCTTGGCAAACTAATCACGCAGGACAACGAGCTATGCTACAGTCATCTGAAGAAGCCATAAAGTCAGAAAATAATTTTATTTTTTCCTGGTAGATTGCCATGATGATTTTCCTCTCACTTCTTGCAATACTCCCGCATCCCTGATGACATGCCTATTGGAGTGGGTGTTTTTCTGGGGCCAAACATGAAGACCGAGAAGGTGAGTGAGGTGGAGCATTGCTCATGCTCCTTCCGGCACAGGATCCTCCTCAGTCCTCACACATGTCCTGGAAAAGCCTGTTGGAAAGACCGCCTGCCTGATCACGCAACAGGGCTTCTGCTGGGAAGTTACTTAGCATAATAGCTGAGATTTGTAACTTTTCTTTCCAGGGTTGGCCGAGAGAAGCGCATTGCAGAAACTGAAAATAAATAAAGCAACTCCCCGAGTTAATGGCAACCGATTCCCAGAGTTCCCTCCTCAGCCTTTAAAAGCAGCAAAACTTTATGGCTCAGACCTTCAATCCCGCTCTGGACGCTTTGTCTCTGCAAAGGGGTGGAGGGCAAAGGGCTGCAGCCATCTAGAGGGTCTTCAAGGGCTGTTTATGGCCAGGAGACCTCTGCTTGGCTGCACCCCTCGGCTTGGCAGCACCCTCCGGGAGAGGTGCACTTGGGGTGCCCTGGGGGAGAAGCCATCTGGCAGCTCCCTGTCCCCCCGCGTGGCTGTGAGGTGTTGTGGACGCAGCAGCACAGAGAAACGCAGCCTAGGAGCCGCTGCGCAGCCGCCCAGCCAGCCCGGGCCCCCGGGTTGCATAGCTCAGGCTCTCCTCAGCTCCCACAGACCTCACCCAGCCATCCCCCACTCCTCAGCCAGCTCCCCTCGCTAAATTAAGGCAGCCATTTCTCTGTGTTGCCTTCCAGAGTCCACAGGTTATAGTCCTCAGCAGCAAAGCACAGCATTTACCATAGGATCCCTCTCCCCCTTCAGAGGCTGCTCTTCACACGTGCCATGTGCACACATACACACGTCATGCAACGTGTGAATGTACCCACTGATTAAATAGTAGTGGCAACAATGTCCTCCTCCTTTCGTTTTGAGGACTGCGAGGGTCTGGTGAAAGCCTGGAGGTGCCAGGAGATAATAGGACTGCCTCATAATTTCTGACCATCTCTCCCTAGCTGATTCAGGTCATTAGAGTTATTTTGCAACATTCTCTTAATAACCTGCAGACGCTCTCCTCCAACGTTGAAATCATACACAAAAGGCCAAGGTTTAGGGAGATGAAGACAATGCTGATAATGAGTCCCTGATTGATTAAAAGTAAATACATTTTTATTCAGAGAAAAGGGCATTTGTTACCACAAACATTTCACCTTCAGCACAAATAGGAGTTGTGCTTACATTTACTAAGGGATTATAGCAGCACTACAACTAATTACTTCCCAGCAGCTATTGGCCTCAGGTTAGATGTAAGCTACTTCTGGCAATATGTGGTGTGGGTTCATGTAAAAGGGGGCCTGTATTTTCATTGTCTTGGTAGAAAACAGTGCAACAGTGAGACGTGAGTGAATATACTATGCATAATGCAATACCAAATAAGAGCTTATTGAAAGAAGAAGACACAAGGAGATCAAACAACATTAGTCCATCCCACCATTTTATGTTATGAGGGAGATACTAATTATTCTGTTTGTATTTCATAGATGGCCTCGAGTTGTACAATTATCACATAGGAAGGTGCACATTACTTGCTGGAGACAGATTCCAGATTCAGACTCCTTGATTACCTTCAGTTATATGAAATCAGTTGTATATTCCTGATGTGACCCATGCAAATTATAGTACACTTTTGATCAGTGGAATGTTATTTGTCCCTGAGTTATTTACCAGGCCTTGGTGTGAGATTTTTATTTTTTCTGGAATCCCAACACAGTCACATCTTTGCTATTCTTATGTGAATCTCTGAACTCTCTACTATTCCATCCTGTGACATATAATTTTTTCTAAGCCGCTGGCAAGTGATGAGATTACTTTAATATATCTATTAGGATTCAAAGAAGGAGGTTCCTCCAGGTCCAGGCAATGAAATGCCCTGAAATTATTGAGTTATTCATAACTTTGAGCAGTTACAAATTACTGCTATTAACCGAATCCTGTAATTACAGCAAGAAGCTAGGCCTTGTAGCATAATTTCTGGTGTTGATAGTTTTTAGTGCATGTCTTAGGGAGTAGAAACTCAGGGCATGCGGAGGAATGGCTGTTGCAATCCTGTAAAAATACATGATGTTTCCTAAACTGGATTTGCTCTAGATCATGATGAAATAAAACATTCACCTTGGATGAGGGACAAGTCCTCATTCTGATTAAAATAGTGCAGGAATGGTGTCTTCTAGCCCAAGTGAATGCTCTCAATGGATGAACTATTTTTTGCCATGACATGAGGAAGATCCTTCTTGACGACCTCTCACCAGAAAGTATGATTTGACAATTGGCCTGTAACATCAAGAAATTGCTGACCGACTCTAGATAATCTCTATGAGGCAAACCCTGGAGTGACTGGCCTCAGGGACCGTATCATGGAGCAAGCGGAGACCTCAGAGCACCTCAGCACAAGTGTCCAATAGCCCTGTGTTGTCACCAAGCAGAAATGCAACACTGCAGGCTGGACGCTTCTTTCACCTACACAGCTAGTGCTGGGATCACTGGGTCCTCTTCCATGCCATGTGTTTTGATGTGTCTTGAGCATAGAAAGCACTTTAAGAAAAATAAGAATATTCTAATTGCAAAAACAGATATTCAAGATGTTAGGTTTATTATTCTAATTCTTGGTGGTGGAGGTCAGCACACAAAGTATCGCAAAGTATCTTCCATGACTGGGCATAGCAGCTGGGCATGAAATTGGTGTTCATTTTTGTGCTTCCTAGCTGCAGTAATAAGGACTTCAGCCTCTGAAGTTCACTGAACCTTGAGAAGGAGGCCTTCTGGAGGGTATTTAAACCTGAGATATTCCTACACTTGTATTATCTTTCACACGGTCAGTGAGAGGCAAATAGCCCTACATCCAGTGAAAGCAGAATGAAACAGAGTGATTTAGATTTCATACCATGTATTTTTGACCTTTCTGTTGCAAGAATAACACTGAGCTTGTTTAAGAGTAGAAGACTGATGTATGTCTTGTTCTGAAAGCAATGTTATAAAAATGGTACCTTCTTACTCAGCAGGTCTGTTCATATTGTGTATTGAGAATCATTGCTACTTGCATTCAAAACTAAAAAGTTTATGGTTTTAGCCCTGCAAAACCGACCCTCTTCAGGACAAGTGAGCTGGTTCCTCTTTATTGTATTATTAATAAAACTCTGTACTCCTCAGTTACCAGGCCAGTCAGTGCACACACTGATTGTTAATAAGTGTTCTTGGATCTCTCCCTTTTTCACTTTTAGTGTTGGCATGAGTGGAATTTCTCCTTGTGGAAGAGGCCAATAATGTTTGCACAGCGATAATTCTTGTATTTTTGGTCTGGCAGAGATTTCGTGACCTGCGAGTGATGCATTGGAAGGAAAGAACCTTGCTTTGCTTTCAGAGCATCAGAGCATGGCTGAGTCTGCCGTGGAAAAAAAATGACAGGTAAATAGCGGAAATCCGCAATAAACAAACTTCCACTAATGCAAATGGGAATAGGCTCGTATACAGAGTCTTTCTTTTAATGAAAACATAAAATTTCCATCTGTTTTGGTTATAATATTTATAACTGTTTTTATGATGTCCATTAATGAGAACTGTTCCAAAGCCACTAATCAATATGGTCCTTTTACTGTTATTTCCCATTAAGAGGTTGTCCAGTCTGCTGTCTATGGTGATCAACGTGAGTAAGGAAGTATGTGACGGCATGCTGCCTACTAGGGACTTTGACAGCGTTTCAAGTCCTAGCACCAGACAGATGCTGAATTCAAAAGTAGTAAGAAAGGGTTAATGCACTGGAGTTGTCAGGCTCTGGGGAATCTGGGTAAAATCCTTTGTGGACTCCTGAGTTTTGAAAAAGAAGATCAGGGACCTGCTGCTATGACAGGGGTTTGCCTAGGACCAGCAGGGGTGAATCAAGGTTTCCTTACTTGCCCAAGCTTATACAAAAGGCAGTTAAAAAAGACAAAGATGTTTCCCTTCATTTTGTCCTCCAAACTTAACCACTTGTCCCCCAAACACTTCTGCCCAATATGGAGAGACAGACGAGAAATTTGGAGGGGCAAAGCTCTTAAGAGTGCTGGCACTGCTACATGTTTACACTGCTTACAGGGTGAAATTACTTAGGTGCTGTGACCTCTCAATATACACTTATCACAGTCTGAAGTGTGCCTTAAAGAGCACACGGGGCTGTACGGGACCCCCCCACAGTACGCCGTGAAATTCATCTGGATGTGATCCCCACAGCTGCAAATCCGCCTTCCATTTCCATTGCACATTCTATTAGTCTACGGTGCTTCCTCTTTAGCATATGTCAGTGCAGCTTTTTATTTTAGCGTTACTAATTTTTGACATGAAGTCACTCTAAACATGGTAAATACAGACAGTAATTGGTATGTTAAACAGGGGAAGCATAATGAGTCTCATGTACAAACGCGACTCGCTCCTGCTGCAGAGCTGGACTGAAACAGAATACACAATCGCGCTGCCAATTTCAGCAGAAACTTCTTTACCAAGTCCCCGTGGTTCGCAGGCAGTGCCTCGACCTCTCCTGTACTTATGATACATCCAGCCACAGTTTAATGGCTGAAATGACTTTGAAGCTTTCCCAGTGGAACCAATTTTCACCCTCTGTGAATACAAGCTCCAGCCTTTCAGCAAAGAGTTTAGTTTGGTGATAAGTTAACATGTGAGGCCAGCCTGAGAATAAATTTTGACTGTTGCCCTGATGGTAGGGCTTTCACATTGCGACTCGTGGCGACAACGTAGGGCTTTTTGGGAGAGACGCGCTCTCCAAACTAATACTGGCTGCTGGGATATTTTGTCAGCGAGGAGAGATGTTCCTTGCAGCTGGCGAGCCTGCTGCTGGCTTGTCAGCACTGATGGCAAATCGCTAGGAGGAGCAGATAGTGAAGTCATAGCCCATCTCAGACAGAGCTTGTGGTAATAACAGGTTGATTGTGAAATACAGGGTGTGAGGTTTAAGGGTACAGATGAGAAATTCTCCCATAAATTTTGCTATAAGTCAGTGGGAGAGGGAGATATATTAGAAAAGGTGAGAAGAAGAGTTAGAAAAACATATATACTGACAACTTTTATATAAGCTTCAAAATACTATCAACCCCAGCTTGTCTCTTTCTCTTAATTTTAGCCTTTTAAAATATTCTAGAGTTCTAGTTTTGCCTTGGGAATAATACACACTAAATACAGTTATTCCAGCTCTTGTGTTATAGTTTCAAATCCAATCAATTTTGTCCAGAATCAAGGATGAAAGATCAGATCAAAATTATTGCACAATCCAGAATTAACAAAACATATATGCTGCTGGAGATGCAATTTTTCCTGCCAGCTCTATGTCTTTTCTTTTAGTGGTAATTCACAAACAAAAGACAGACACACTTGGCAGCAGGATGGGCCCATAATATTTGACCAAGAATGGAGCCGACATACATCAGCAAAATGCTCACAGACAGCATAATCAAGAACCTGACCTGTCTGCTGCTCTACCAGTGGTACTGCATAAATAATATATTGTACCTGCCAATGTAACAAATAATACCAGGTAGTTCTTTGCTTTTTGTTTTCTACGACAAGCCTTGATCTTTTTCTGTATTAGCTGTCGTAGAAGAAGAAACTGGAAGAAAGAGAGCAGACCCTTGTTACTTGTGTAATAGACTACCTGCTTTCTCAAGGTATTCTTGAAGAGGGATTGTTGACAGGATATAACATATCTCAGCAGTGCCTGGCGGAAAAGAATCAGCAGAAAAAGCAGTATCTGGCTACCTTAATCTGAGTTTGGTGCATGAACGAAAAGAACCCACATATACAATTTTTGCTTGAGACATTTAAAATCGGGCACTACAATGTCACATAAAATAGGTGCTAGGAAACAAGCAGGAGCTGACAGCAGGATAGATTTAATGGCACAGCAGTTTCTTTCTAGCTGATTTTATGATCTGAAATCAGTCTGGAGACAAATTTTTCCTTTTCTTTTTCTTTTTAACACCTTCGTGATTTAATTTAAGAACGATATTTCATTCTGGACAAGAGGACCGTAGTATAAAGCTGGCAGCTGAGACCTCAAACATACATTCTGCAATTCAGCAAGTCCTTAAATAAAAAGGACAGGTTAGCACTAGTATCTTCTCTGAGGAAGCATCTGAGGTAAGTTGCAAATGCCGAAATGAAATACTGAATTCAGCCGAGGTACCTATGCACAGTTTCAGGCGAACAGCCAGCAAATGTGTGTCCCTTTTTCTTTGTTTCCCCTTCTATGGGTTATAGTATTATTACTATTTCAATTTAATATATGTTTTCTGAAGGAAGATGGAAGCCTTGCCGGGTGTAACTCACATAGCTCTGTTAAAGAGACCATAAAACTCACCAAAAAAAAGAGTTAGAAAACCCAGCACAGTGATTTCAAGAGTAACTCCCAGAACCTACATGAATAGCATGCTTTAATGATGCAGAAGCTGGACAATAGCATATGATCTCATAGGGGATACAGTTTCAGCCTGGGTCTGATAAACTCAAGTACATAAACTTGCACCTGCACTTTCCAAGTGCAAACACCTGGCTTTGCTTTATAGAAAGAGTCAAAAGCCTGCACGCTCTCTTTCAACAGCCTTTTCTAAGTGCAAGGTTTGGAATCTGTACCTGCAAATCACATTCCCAGACTACCACCGATACCCTAACAACTGCAATCCTTCTTCTGGCTATGCTGTCTTCAGTACTTCACTAAATGTTAAATGCATTCACTTTAGAAAAATCACAGAGAAGTCGTCTTCAACCACAGGCAAAAAAGGAACAAATGCTGAGTCTGAAACTTTGCTCCTGATAGATTTGTCACACCTTCTCCTCCCATCAACTAAGGGTTACATTTATGTACCAGATGAGTAAGCACTAGTTAGCCAATATTATAGAAGCATTTTTCAGCTCTTGCTCTCAAGAAGAAACCTTAATCTAGGACCTGATTAGAGCTCAGACATCACTGTACCTCTTAGACCCTTTCCTGAGCTTGTCTGAATGTTGATACCAGCCCAAACACCTGAAACCTAAGGAGACAGCTTGAACTGTTTCTGAATTTTACAGTTAAATGGGGACTCTTCAGACTGGGAAGTTTGGTTCACGGGCTTAAAACGATAAAGAATCAAGACCTGAAACTGAGGGTTAGGGTTTGTGTTTAGACTCTTCATGAATTTGTAATGCATGACCAAGATGAACAATGGTACCAGCAACGGTGGCTCCCCTTTGTCATCCACAACTGCTCGGTCTGCAGGGCGACGGGCAAAAGTATCAGCAGAAAATACCCATTAATAGACGTGCACAAACATGTCAGGTGGAACCTCTGAACTTTTCTGAAGTGGCTTAGCTCCTTCATAGATGCCATCAAAAGCAACTAAAACAAAGCTTTCAGAGCTGGCTGCGCAGTATCCTACATGAACAGCTTGAATCACCCAGCTCATGGTAATGGTCTGCCACAGCAGCTCTAATCAAGTGCGTGTATGTGTTTTCTTTTCACAAGATGACAGTTCCCAAGTGAAAGGACACTTCAGCTCTGATAAAACTTCCCTTCTGTTGTCTGAGTTCTGTGTGTTTTCTGGCAAACCCCAGCGCTGCCTCTGCTTTCTGTGCAGGCATACATTTCCCATGCTTGTGCGGGGAGGCCAACCAAAGTCTTTGGAGGCTTCTCAGTAGTATTGCCTGAAGCAAATACCATAGCTCAATAGCAATTTAATATTGTAATCAAGGAGCAAACTGTGCAGTTTTGGCACATTGTGATAATTATTAACTACATGTATTAGTGTTGTGATTCTAGTAACTAATATTTACAAAAGGTTCCCTGTGTGGGGAAGACCTCATCTAGACATGAGCAGTTGAGCTATTCCTGAGTGATTGTCGGGTGGGCCTTTAAGCCTGTGTTCATGTTCGCTGTTTAAAGATAAAACATCAATACTTAGAAATTGTACTTCAAAAGACCTATTTCATGAATAATAAATTCTCAGGGTGTAAAACCATACCAAGCACCAGAACATTTTGTGAATTTATGGGGAAGTTTTCCTGTGGAAAAAAATTCCTGGAAGATAAGATTAAAAAAGCACATCTCAAGCTCCCTAACATAATATAAAGCAGATTGGATTTAAACGTTAAATCATTCTTGCTCTTAGGATTTTTGTTTCATGCCATGATGTGCCTCTTCCTCCTGCTTTCCCATTGCTATTAGAATTAATGACCTTATGAACCCCAGTTCAGAACTCACAGACAAGGGCAGATATAAGCAAAATGTTCTCTAAACTTGAAATCTGTAATTGTCAAATTAAATTTCTCCATGCAATTATTAGGTCTAGGCTCACTCAAGGTTGAAGCAAAGCTGCATTTGTCTTTGTGTCTTATGCAGCTCTTGTTGGTCAATTCTTCACCTGGCAGAGCATGATGGTAAGGCGTGAAGGTGCTTGGGTGAGCACATTAGTATCAAACACAGATGACCTATACATTATGCTTGACTAACTGAACCTCATAGCATTCCTATTCAGAGTATATAATTGTATTTCTTTCCATAATCAACTGTGTGCTTTTCCAAATAGGCAGGGACACAAACAAATACATACTTGACATGGGGTCGCTTCTAGTCTGTGAGCTGTACTACATCACTGGCATGCATATATGTACAAGGGAAAAAAAAGACCTTAATTTTCTAATAGGATTGTAGTCGGGAGCAAGATTTTCTAATGCAACTTAACCTCTGTGTAGTTTCTTCCCTTCAAGCTCACCCATATTTCACATGCTTTTTCTGGCAGTATTCAAAGTGCCTTTTAAATTATGTATGCTTTTGGCTAGTATGCCAGACTTGCAGTCTAAAAGACTAGTCTTCCCTACAAAGAAGTCATGATTGACAGTGTTTATTTTGCTGTGTAATCACATTAGATAAGGTAATGTCATAAACATGACATGAAACAACTGTATGTAAACAATACATTGCCGTTCCTTTACCATATGTTTAAACAAATCAACGAGTGAAATATATAAGGTCCTGGAGAACAAGCGAAGTGCCTGAGGACTGGAGGAAAGCCAGTGCCACTCCAGTCTTCCAAAAGGGCAAGAAGGAAGACCCAGGAAACTACAAGCCAGTCAGCCTCACCTCCATCCCTGAAAAGATGATGGAACAGCTCGTTCTGGGTGTCATCTCAAAGCATCTGGAGGAAAAGAAGGTTATCAGAAGTAGTCAACATGGATTCACCAAGGGGAAGTCATGTCTGACCAATCTGATAGCCTTCTACTGGATGGATAGATGAGGAGAGGGCAGTAGATGTTCTCTACCTTGACTTCAGCAAGGCTTCTGACACCGTCTCTCACATCATCCTTATAGGCAAGCTAAGGAAGTGTGGGTTAGATGAACGGACAGGGGGGTGGATTGAAAACTGGCTGATAGATATTGCTCAGAGGGTTGTGATTAGTGGCACAGAGTCTAGTTGGAGGTCTGTAACAAGTGGTGTTCCCCAGGGGTCAGTACTGGGTCCAGTCCTGTTCAATATATTGATCAATGACCTGGATGAAGGGATAGAGTGTGCCCTCAGCAAGTTTGCTGGTGACACAAAACTGGGAGGAGTGGCGGACACACCGAAAGGCTGCGCTGCCATTTGGCATGACCTGGACAGGCTGGAGAGTTGGGCAGAGAGGAACCTTATGAAATTCAACAAAGGCAGGTGTAGGGTACTGCCCCTGGGGTGGAATAACCCCACACATCAGTACAGGTGAGGGGCTGACCTGCTGGAGAGCAGCTCTGTGGAAAGGGACCTGGGGGTCCTGGTGGACAACAGGATGACCATGAGGCAGCAATGTGCCCTTGTGGCCAAGAAGGCCAATGGCATCCTGGGGTGCATCAAGAAGAGTGTGGCTAGCAGGTCGAGGGAGGTTATCCTCCCCCTCTACTCTGCCCTGGTGAGGCCACATCTGGAGTGCTGTGTCCAGTTCTGGGCTCCCCGGTTCAAGGACAGGGAGCTGCTGGAGAGGTTACAGCAAAGGGCTACAAAGATGATTAGGGGACTGGAACATCTTTCTTACAAGGAAAGGCTGAGGGACTTGGGCCTTTTTAGTCTGGAGAAGAGAAGACTGAGGGGGGATCTCATGAATGCTTAGAAATACTTAAGGGGTGGGTGCCAGGAGGACGGGGCCAGTCTTTTTTCAGTGGTGCCCAGTGACAGGACAAGAGGTAATGGGCACAAACTTGGTCATAGGAAGCTCCACAAACTTGGTCATGAGGAGGAACTTCTTTACTTTGAGGGTGGCAGAGCACTGGAACAAGCTGCCCAGAGAGGTTTTGGAGTCTCCTTCTCTGGAGATATTAAAAATTTGCCTGTATGCATTCCTGTGCAATCTGCTCCAGGTGAACCTGCTCTGGCGGGGGGGTTGGACTGGATGATCTCCAGAGGTCCCTTCCAACCCCCATCATTCTGTGATTCTGTGATACCCTTAGCTTCAGGTAGTTCCTGTGTCACAGCAGCCAGACATTAAGATGTATTTCTTAGAATTCAGACCAGTACTCAGTGTTATATCAATGTGGAAGACAAAGATGGTTCTTTCTATGTGTTTGCAATATACTTATCAGCCAGGAGATGACTGATGGATGTTGGCAGGGAATAAAAATAACCAGTGAGGCAGTGTTGGAAAACATGGTCAGTAGTGATCACAAAGCACTATGATATACCAAAAAAGAAATTACAGAGGCAGAAAGACAGGCAGAAAGAGACAGAGAAGCCAAAGGAAAATAAGATTTCAAGAAAAAGGTAGGAGAGTGATGTCTGAATTTGTTCACAGGTTAAGGAGGGCAGAGCTGGCTATGAAGAGGTCAATGAAGACTTCACCTGACTGCAAGGCACTGGAGACAGGTTAAAGGAAGTTTTCTGGTGAGGGGAGGAGGGAAAACACGGGAGAATGATGCGTCCAATGTGTGTAGGTACAGGGTAGTAGCTGTAGTGGCCACTGAGATCAGGTATACAAATTTATGAAGTACATAATATTAGTGTTATTGTACATACAGTATTAAAGATCTTGGTAATGTTTGCTATGTAAATTTTGTCCATATCAAAGGTCGATACAGTCTAAAAAATTTCTATCAAGAAGCAGTAAAATGGTGTGCTTTATATTTAGTTTTGTATTTTACAGAGTATAAAAATGAAAAACCATCTTTAATGATAATCAGCTAGTATGCCCTTTATATGTGTAAACACAACTCATCCAAGTCTAATTATAAAACACAGTATTCATATGTATTGCTTCCCAGTTTACAATTTTACCTGTTTTATTCCAAGTACATATTTTAAGATTAATAAATCAGCCACTCTAAATTCCATTATTCTCACGTGTTACTGCTAGGGCTTGTAGGGGTAACATTAGTTTTTATAAATTCCTTTGATTAAAGTAATTATGTCAAAGATAAGATATAGTAAGCATATTAATATTTTAAGTAAATATTTGTGCTTGTTTTCAGAATTAGTAGAAACAGGAATTTGGCTACAGTTAGTGTTCTTCACTGGTTCCAAGTGCTGTAATAAAGAAGGGAAAAGGTAAGTGTATGCCTATCTTTAAGTATGTGCTTAGCCTTTCTAACCTGCTGTGAAAGCAGCAAGTTAAGGGGACTAAGTACATACCTAAAGGTAAGCACATACTTGACTGCCTTGCTGATCTGAGGCTAAAGACGGTAGGATGATGAGGTTTCTGAAAAGGCTGCTGGCACACTCACCACATCAGTTCAGGGATAACGAATAACTTTTTAACAAGCAACTTAACGATTGAAGGGATCAAGGATTCAGTTATGCAATAAATTGGCTTTGGCAGAAAACCCAGTTAAAACTCTTTTTTCTCTTTTAAGTGAAGACTTAATTCTAGTGAGCCGGTTCAAAGCATGGCAGTGGTACCGTCATGACTGCAGAGATGATGAATTTTGGCCTAAGAACAAAAGCAAGAAGTTATTAACTCAGGTTCATGGCCAAAGCCATGGAGTTGTATCCTGTGTCCCCTTCAAAAGTATTTTGGGGTTAGACACACAAAAAAGCTCAGGCACCTAACACTGGCCTGACTCTACCTGCAGGTGCCCAAGTCTTGACTTGTGATCCTAAAATTCCTGGATAATTCTGGAGGTGCTAAAGATGTTGATATTAAAATGCACCTTACAGTGGATTTCTCAAGTTCAGCTTCTCTGTATGGCCAGAAACACCTTTATCATCCTTGGCAGTGTTTGGCTTCTGTGTCAGTCTAATCTCTTTTGAGATCCACAAATGAAGGGTTTTCTCAGCCTCTAAGTGGAATGCTGCTGTAGATGCCTGCGATGACGATTAGAAGGAAAGGGAGGAAAGGGGGAATTAACTCTACTGTCCTTTCATCTATCTAACAGTTCAGTGATTAAAAACCTCACACAGTATATGTATGCAGAAATTGGGTAAAGTACTGAATAGTTAGCATAAGCTGTGGCATTACTTACTTTGTACATATCGTAGTTTGATATTCTATGGTATAAAGCAAATGGTCTAAATTCCACATTATACCATACCAGGCTATGTAATGAGGGAAAACCCAAATGAATAAACAAAAAAATTACAACTGAGAAACTTTCAGAAGATCATTAGAATATTGAAATGTTGTGAGTTTCTTGAAATCTTGAAGGTTTATCTCGGCAAGCCCCAAAATCTCCCTGTTTTTTCCATAGATGTTGAGAAAGAAGACCTGAATACTCTTGCCTCTCAAATGAAATTATCCACCCCAGGCAAATAGACGACTAGAAGTTTGCAAAGCTGGGATACACTCTGTTGTTATGCAACTGTGTATATACAAAAGACAGTCCTGCCTATTAATATTTATAGACAAGAACAGTTAAGCAAACACTAAAGCTCCATAACTTTTTACGATAAAATATCAAGCTTGCTAAATACACGTATACGTACATAAAAAGATTGTATTTTTGGCTGAGGGGAAGGGTCAGAGGTGGTGTCTCTGAATAAACAGCTCTCAGACCAGTTCTCCCCCATCTCTTCTGCTGCTGCTGCCTTGGGCTCTGAGGTTTTTTGCCTGCTAAGGCCAGCTGCTTCCTCACCAGTTGGATCCTCTGCTGTGGCCCAGGATGCCTCGAGGATGGCAAGGGACGACCTCCACCGGGGCCAGCCTGCTCTCCCAGCTGTGTGCATGCGTGGGGTTTATCTGCCTGACGGGCTCGGGCAGCAAGGCAGAGCCGGTCTTCTTCTTCTCTTCTCTTCCCTTCTCTTCTCTCTCTCTCTTCTCTTCTCTTCTCTTCTCTTCTCTTCTCTTCTCTCTCTTCTCTTCTCTTCTCTTCTCTTCTCTTCTCTTCTCTTCTCTTCTCTTCTCATTCTTCTCTCTCTTCTCTTCTCTTCTCTTCTCTTCTCTTTTCTCTTCCCTTCCCTTCCCTTCCCCTTCCCTTCCCTTCCCTTCCCTTCCCTTCCCTTCCCTTCCCTTCCCTTCCCTTCCCTTCCCTTCCCTTCCCTTCCCTTCCCTTCCCTTCTCTCTTTCTTATCTTTCCCTCCCTTCCCCAGCAACAGTGACCTCCATCACCTTGCCTGAGTGCATCAGCTTTGCTATTGCTGGGAACTGGCGCAGGCAGCTGTAATCAGGTGTTCTGCCCATCTCCTGATGTTTTTCAGTTTATGACTGCTTACACTCATGGTCGTTCCCATGACTATCAATAGCACAACATCCAGAGGTGAGGTGCTGTGCTTCCTCAGGCCTAGGCTTTCATGGGCTTACGCCTGAACAACGCTGTACAGACCAGGGCTGCTAGAGCAGCATTACAGATCCCTGGTTTTAGTTGCGGCTATGTCTAACTCAAGAAGTATGCAAGGGAAACGGGCACATACAATGCACAGAAGCCTTGAAATTGCCCACTAGTACTCCAAACTCCCTGGTCAAGATTGCTGCCGGTTTACATTGGTGCCTTGTGTTTTCAGTGGGATGCGCCCATCTAGTGCTCTGCAAAGAGTCCCTTTGGTACTTCCCCTTAAGCTCACCTCTCCCAAGGAACAGATTGTGCAAATGGTGTTGTTAGCTGAGGATTTTTAGTCACACCTGCTCAGTAAGAGAGCAGGGAGTTTATTTACCATGAGAAGGGTCTGAGAAACATTTCACAGGTTGCAATGAACAGCTGAGACCATCACTCAGTGATACAAGGACCACAGAAGACGGTGGGAGACAGACAATTTTGGCGGTTCTAGAACGCATGCTGGAGTGGACCGGAAAAGACTCACTGGGGCTGGCCCCAGGTCTCCTGCGATGTAAGTTGTGGGAGTCCTGTCTGCCAGGTGTAACCTGGAGATCCAATTTGTACGTACGCAACCAGCACTCAGAAGAAATGTTGAACATTTCCTCCCTGCTCTGAAAAATGCTAAAACTATTAAAATCAGAAGTGTTCACAAAGCAAGAACTTTATTGAATTATCATTATGGAAACTGTTTTTGGAAAGAAAGTGTCACAAATGTCAAACCATTCTGTTTAATTGAAGTGCCAGTAAATCAGGGCTACTGAAGTTTAATGAAAATGGAAGTAAAAACGAATTTTTTACAAAAACATCAGACTGAAATTTTCAGCTTTAAACATACTGGGTTGTTCTTGAATTAGTTAGTCATGCAAAATTTTTGAGATCTGAGTATATGACAAGAAAAGATCTCAAAAGCTCTAATCTTGACACAATAGATAGCCTGTTTCCTAAATAGTGCCATATGTGACACAGGAACATCACAAGATACTTTCCATCATCCTTTCACCCAGTTTTACAGGTTTTTTTTCACATGTTGATGGTAGAGGTTTTTCAAAGGAAATATTGCCAGAATTAACATGAGGAAAACTGTAGTATCCTTCCCAGCCTCTACAAGCAACAACAAAAAAATCATGTTGAACAGGGGGGACTTTCAAATCGTATTTTGCACTTACAATATCTAGATTTCCTTACACAAAACTGCTTGCAGTGGATCCACTGTGGTGCAGATTGATGAAACACTCCTTGGCATGCATAGAAATTCCCTTCAAACTAAGAAGCTGGTGCTGGGGGGATTAATATTGCATCTGATTATTTCTGAGTCTGAACTGAGCCTGATGCAAGGCCAGATCTAGCAGGTAATATTTTGGCTGCCTCCTTGCCTCTCCTGGGGGAAAGTTTCCCTTCCTTCAGCAGGTCAGAAGACCTGCAAGGCCACCTCACCACTCACAGGAGTAGGGTGCATTTTTCTCTTCGAGATGCAGTAGGTGATACAGCTAGAAAAATTGCCTGACATCTCCCAGTATGAAACCCTTTTTCAGTTGCCCAGAACTCAGCCAAACTTTAATATTAAAGAATACCTTTTTGTCCTTATAGCAAGACAGAAAGTTAAGATTTTGCACACTCATAAACCACCTATTGAAAAAAGTCCAGTCTGTGAACTCGGGACATTTCACAGCAATGCTCCAGACCTGTGTCGACAGATTCTGACACTAATTCAGGAAAGGCACTAGTTAATTTTGGTTTCTCAGTGCTCTCTTCAGCTCTGTTGTCACAATTAGAAAGTCAACGTTTACCCACATCTATCAAGAGACCTAGGAAAACTATTAGTTGCAAACAGCTGATTTGTTGAATTTAGCTCTCTTTCCTGATTGTGGTTGATCAACGATCCCATTTTAATTTATATTAATTTTACTCACTGTATAAATTATTCTGTTGCTTGTTCATGTGAATATATTTCAGCTTATGTATTGCTTACAGACCGAATGGTGTATCAGAGTTTTTGTGAGCTGTAATTCACTATTCAGCTTGTGCGTGAAGGATCATTTGGGTCCCGGTCTATTGTTTCTGGTCTCTAGGTGAATAGTCTTCAAAATATAAAGTGATTTCAAGATGACTTCTGCAGACAGTTTGGAAGTTTGTTGGAAACAAAATTCACAGGAGTATTTGTTTCACTTTCTTTTTTAATATAAATTTATGAACAAACATTTCTCCTATATATGTATATGCAAAAAACCCAGACTAACTCCTACTGAAAGCAACAGAAATATTCTGACTGAAATAAAAAAGAATCCCATAAAGTTCACTGTGGATAAAATGGGAGAAATTATTGTCCAATTAAATGGGTGAAGGGTTTTGGTTAATTTTTGCCTTCCTTGGAAGGCAAGATCTTAAAACCAATCCCCAGAAAGATTGTCCTTCTTTCTTCCCTTGTCCCGTTAATCACCCACCTGTAGGCATCTCTCCGGTCTCAGAGACATCTCAATAATTTTTTTATATTCTTCCCAAATGACAGCGTGGGAGAAGGCTGAGCTTTTTTAAAAAAACTCACAATCTTGCAATGCTATTTGAAAAATGCAAAAAGAAGCTGCATATCTTTTCCTGACGCGCTCAGAAGTCTGTTGAACAGAGGGAAGTGTAATGCTAAGTACAGCCCACCGGCGCTTGCGGGCAGAGGGGACACGACTGAAGACCATCAACCTGAGGTCACTGCCGACCGCAGTCCATGCCGAAACATCTCCGCCTGGCTTGCCTGCTCGGGCTTCAGTGGCTTTTAACGGCAAACGCCGTGCATTTCTTTTAGACGGCAGGCTATCGATATGGAGTGTGTTAATCCTGAGCTGCGTTACGATCCTCTTGCGGACTGCCAAGGTCTGTGAGGAAAGAAGTCTTCTGCCTAAGGGTCCCCGATGACGTTCTGCCATTGCTATGCACTGGGAAGCTTGGAAATGGCACTGGAAATGTTATTTTGGAAACATCTTATTTGGAAATGTGTGTATAGGTGTGTATATGTATTTACACACCCCCCTAGAGAAGCCAGGGCTGGGCCTCGGGCCTGTAACCTGGTGGATCACTAATGGCAGCACCTGCTAGTCCCAGGGGCCATGAAAACCTGGCGCCATTAATAAATCATTAACATGTTGCCCGTCTTGCCCCTCGCACTGCCGCAATGGCACCGGCCCCCTGCACCCCGTCGGCGGCCCGCCCGGCTGGGGCTGTGCCCGGGCTGTGCTGGTGGGGCCGGGGCCGGGGCCGGGGCCGGGGCCGGGGCCGGCGGGGTGGCCTCACGCCGAGAGCCGGGAGCCGTTGCCATGGCGACGCAGGCAGAGCCGAGCCGCTGTGCGGGAGCGCGGCCCTGCGAGCGATCATATTGATTAAACGAGCTTTTTGTATTACTATTTTTAATTTTTTTTTTTTTTTTGAGGGCGGAGGCGTGGTGGGATGGGTGGCCTACTGCAAGCCAGGCACGGGGAAAGCACTGAGTGGAGCTCGTATGGAGGGCAGCCATCAGGGCCCTTCGCCGTCCCCAGGAACAGGTGACCCAGCTTGTGCGTTTTTTCTCCAGGTTGAAGTCTCCCCTCTGCACCACACACAGTAAATAGACTATGTCCTCCCAGTGCCGAGCCCCCGACGCGTGCCGTCCTGATGGGGGGCCACGAGCAGCGCTTGGAGGCAAAGTGAATTTGTTTTTGTGATGTTTAGGGACAGCACTTGCCAGCGGGGTAACACTCAGGCCCTGCTTGCCAGGTCTCCTAAAGTTACTGTCAGTCTGTGGACGCCTCAGGTCGTCCCACAGGGATTCCTTGGATGGCGGGTAAGGACCTTCCTGCTGGAGGAACAGCTCCTGTAATATTCATTATCCTCAGCCTGACCTCAGCGTGAGGATGCAGTGACCCCCTCGTAATAACAGGACGCCCCTCGCTCCCAAGTCTGATGACCTGCGCGGGTGCGTGCAGGCCTGTGTGGTCCTCTTGCCTCCCCCATCTTGGGAAAGCGGCACAATACGGTGCAGCAGTCTGCCAGCAGATCTGTTACTAAAGGAATTCATGCATCTTGCATCTTGAAGATGCATTATTAATGCCTGGACAAATCACATCAGGTGGAGCTCAGCAAGTCCCTGGCACTGCAAAAAGGAACAAAGGCTGGTTCTACAAGAGAGAGAAGGATGAGACAAATTATAACAGCTGGGAGTTTCTTGTCGGTAAGATGGCATAAAAACAGAAATGCTAAAATTGTTTGCACATAAGGCAAGTTTATATTTTTATTGGGAAGGAAATTACACATTGCACTGCGAAGAAGATACTTTATTTGTATCTAATAAACATCGCTTTGTTGGGCATCTTTGAATTTCACGGCAAAGTGGGCCAGCTTGCTGGCGTCCAAATTACTTCCAAGTACAGTTTTATTTAGTATCTGGAAAGGACTATAAAGACGGGATTTGCTAGCAGAGGGCCGGCGTCTTGTCTCCTTGAAGTCAATGGCAAAACTCCCATTCACTTCAGCAGTAACAGGATCAGGCCAGAGTTTGTAGCAATCTTCCAAAGGGAAGGAGGCAATGCTGCCTGCAACAGCACATGGGAAGGCACGGACCCCAGCCTCCCGGGCAGAGACCAATAGTTCTTCATCTCTCTAACTCTTGATAAGAAGATCTAATTTGTGCAGCACAGGCTTTAATGCCAGCTAATATTTTTGTCCCCATGGTGTGAGTACTTAGCAAAATCTGGGCCTTGCTGGCTTCATTGCATTAGGAAGGGAAAAGGATGATAGGAACCCAGGATTTCTTTTGGAATGACCCTGTTTGTTTACAGAGGATGCACGCAAAGTGCTATTACAGCAAGGCAGTAGCAAGCAAGGTAGTTTCTTGTTTGGAACTGTAAGTCTCATTTTAGTGAGCACTCAGCCAGGAAGAACTGTATTTTCATTTCACCCCATGACAATGCACCATTGCTTATTACTCTAGCAGGTGGCTTTCCCAATGTCTTCTCTTTTATCCTTGTATTTCACTCCCTCACACATCCACTTACAAGCATACAACCCCCCAGCTGTTTTACTCACAGTCTTCACCCAGGAGAACTGCTGGGTCTGCTCTCTGCTCCTGCCCTTTCTGCTCTTGCCTTGTCAAGCTGAGCCATGCTCTGGGAAATGACTTCAATTGTTTGTGTTGCCACTAAATTAAAGGACACTTAATTGTTGTTCCAGTTAGTCGTAAAAGAAGTTCATTAAAAAAAACTTCTGACTTTCACCCACCCTGTGTTTTGTAATTGCCATTTCAGCACATCAGTGTGTTATTTTTGACTTCAGACTGACCGACTGGAAGGCAGTATTTTCTTTCCTAAGAGCCTCTAAGGGCAGACTGGTAATTTGTGTTTAGCTGACAAAAAAACCCAAAACTCTTCCAGACATCTTCTACCAACTTGCTATTTTTTTGCTCCCCCAATATATGACTCTGTAGGATTTCTATCAAAGCTATTTATATAAATTTAAAAAAAAAAAAAGTGACCAAAGTGCTTAAAAAGAACCTGAAGGAATTCTTTTGTCACTAAACCAGTATGAAATGCATTTCCATTAAGTCACTGAAAACAGATCTAGCCTTTGGTATGAAATGGATAGAGGAGAGTATTTGTTAGGGATCCACATGAGATGGTAGGAGATTATTGAGATATCTCTAGCCATCACTATAGTGATAATCACTCCCTCGGAGCAAGAGATAAAGCCCTCCATGAAACAGGACCCAATAAGGAGAGGGAAAAAAGAGACAGGACAAACCAGGCAATTTTCACTGTAGCAAAAATTGAAAAAATTGTCTCTCTCATTCTTTAGTGTATTGGCAAGCTGATAGTGGTAACCTTGTTTTGCCAGAACTGGACGGGTGAGTGAAGACCATGGCAGAGGAGCATTGGTGTGAGGATTATGTACAGGCAGGCATGCACTAGGGACACTGTGGGTTTATAGATTACCTAGACCCAGCCTGGAGATAGATCTATGGTTAGTAAGAACATCTGCTCAGTGCTCTCAGACAACCAAAAATGTAACGTTAGTACGTAAAATGAAAGGACTCAAGAATAACACTTCAAGTATTTAAGATATTGTCGTATAAGGGGGTGATGCACCATGGCATACAACACCATGTTCAGGATTAGTCAAGCACTGTTGAGAAAAGTTAGTTATTTGGAAACAGAGGACATCCTGATCAGCACATCAAAAGGACTGAAAGCACAGGGAGGCTTCATACAAAGAGAACCTGCAAAGATGAGGCCAGTCAGATGTGGCAACTCTTAAGTAAGGAGTCCCTAGTCAGCCAGCCTTTCTTGGGATCAAAGAATGGCAGGACATTGAAGGCAGTTAAAAGCGTCCTATAGGAGTCTTCACCTGAAGACTGTGCACACATACACATGGCATTTGCTCTGGTACTTGAGGCCCAGGCAGAGTTAAAGCTGTCACATCAATACCTCTTGTTTCTTTCAATAAAACTCTTGTTTGATTAGACCCAAAGTGCATTTTCTTCTCGTTGCCTAAATTTTGAAAAGAGGATTTTATTTTATTAAATTGCAGACTAATGATTTCTAGCACATTAAAAAGGGGCATTTTTCCGAAGCTACTTCTGTGTAATCTGTCTGTTAAATAAGAATCTGCCTGGCATCCTAAAGGAAATGACATGCTATTTAAACATGTTACCTGCTGATCTACTAGAGAAGCAAGCCAGCAGTTCTTTTGTTTGGTTTGTGTACTCATGTGTGTGTGATAGTTTTGTGGCTCCTGGGTAATGTTATCCATATTTTTCTGTTTGGAGACTCACTTTTCCCTACGCACTCACCAACCAACATGAAACCACCTAATTATATTTTCATAATCATGATTAAAAACCATCTAAATTATCCTGCTTGATGTACTCAAAGAGTTTGTTGATTGCTTTTTGATGTGTATTAGAGCTTTTTGCAGAGCCACATCAAATGGTTTGCTCCACAATGAAAAAATATCTTGTAATATACATATGCACATCTTTTAAAAAAAACATATATAATTTATATTCTGCTAATTAAGCTACATCAAAACCAAGTCTATCACCATGAAATAATTGTGTAAAAGCTACTCACCTATTACAAGAACATTAATTTCCACTTTACTTTTTTTTTGCAAAATATTGATTTTATCTTATACAAGGCAATTCAGCGTTTCAAAGCCTCAGAGTCTCAAAGTGTTTTTTCACATCCATGGAGACCTTAAATCTTGAATACAAAATCAAGTTTTAGAATAGAAAACTCAAGTAAATAATATTTTCATGTAGAATATGCTCCTTCTGCATAATGGATCACAAACATTTTAATTTTTTCCTCTGTGTTGTTTTCACATCTTAAATATGCTACACCAAATCTTGACAAAAGTTCTGTCCACAGCAGCAAAGGGGTTGATAAGAGGAGGGGAGAAGGGAGTTTGCAGAATTTACTCTGATCCTGGGTTTGAGACTGATCCATGGCCCATTTTACCAGGAGACCATCACAATGTACAGATGTAGGTTTGGTGCTGGTCTGGTTAATCCTGAAGACTATGTTGGGACAACGTCATGCAAAGGATCAGAATTTAGTGAAGGCTGGGATTCCTGAAAGCCGTGAAGGACTTCATTGGTCAGTCCATGAGCATGTTGGAGTTAAGGTTTGCTTCATGACTGTCCAGCACCTATCACAAAGTCAGCACTCCTTAAATAATAAAAATAAAATACTATAGGTAAACAATTAAATAATTCAAACTCTGCCTACTTGATATCAAATCTGTTGTCATATCAAATATTCATGCAAAATCTGTAGGTGTGTCTATGAATGGTGTGCAAGTGCAAATGTCGATGCTTTGCTACAACTTGATGGCCAGTGCTCTAAGGCAAGAGCATGGAGGTTGATCACACGTGCAAAAGTGTCCTCTTCCACTGTCACCTTCCTTAGCTCTGTGTGTGTATGTGTGTGTAAGCTGTGTCTCCTCTCCTGGAAACCTGTAGCATGCTGCCACTTAATCTGTGGTATCAGTGACAGCTATGGGATATTCAAGTACAACTCTGTTCGTGCATGTGTTTTGAGTTTGACTTTCAGTAAATGTTTAATGATCTTTTTCAATTACTGGACCAAACAGTATTTGACAAGAATGCACCTTGTCTAATACTAGCACTTAGACAGGAGTGCATTTTTTAGATAGCACTTAGCATCCACAATGTTGTCATGATATTTGTGAATGTACTCTCAGGCTGATCTTAATGACCCCATTGCAAAGGTCTTCTCATGCCTTGCTTTGTTATTGTCTCTCTTTCCTTGACTTTACTGATAAAAAACTGTCAGAGTTCACCTGGGAACACTCTTAGAATCAACATCCTGGGTTCAAGCCCTGAAAGGACATTGGCTTTACTGACATGGCTGTAACTACCATTGGAGAAGTAAGTTCCCTGTATAAGACCATGTGAGACTGATCCTTTGGCTTCTCTGGCTGCATCTGATCTCACCTGTGGTCCATGTGTATCGTGCACCCCTCTGCTGTGTGTCTCATGCATCCCTCAGCCTCATGCAGGGGAATGGTTTCAAGTACGGTGTGGTCTCATTCTGGCTGCTGCTCCTGGGTTTGATGTCCATGGGATCCAGGGCATGCAGCAGGAGACGCTGTGTCCTACAGGGAAGGCATGGGCCCAGGTGTCAGGACACAGCCCAAACAGAAGACACACAACTATATAAAGTAAGACAGATGAAGGAATATTGCTATCCAAATGACTTGGCCAAATACTTGGCAAACAGGCAATTAAATAAGCTATTGCGGGATATGGCTACAGAGCTGTGACTGCCCCTTTACCTGGCATCCAAAGGTACTTTCTGTAGTTCTGAAGACAGACAATGAATTCCCTCTCTGATGTTATGCTCACATCCACTCCCTCTTAACTACCATCCCTTCAACCCATCAGGGTATGAAAACGGATCATCTGCCCAACCCCTTCCTCCGCGGTAATGAACAAACAACGGGATATGGCAGCCCCTTGACGGGCTCTGGAGATGCTCTTGGAGCATGCCCCGCATAGCCTGGCTAGACTAAGTTCCTTGTAAAACTCTCTGAAGGCTTCACTTTCTTTTAAAAGTCTTCTGGAAAAGCAACCACCACCATTTCTATCTTGCATCAGCCTAGGGGTTAGGAAGTAGGAAACCCACATTCAGTTCCTATCCTTGTTGGAAAGAATTCAAACACACTTCTAGTCATTAGACTATAGGTTTTTCTGGGAACGCTTTACCACTCCTCATGAAGCTGCACCACTGTGCAGAAAAATGGTGTGAATTCACTGAGAGAAGGAGAAAGGGCGAATGAAAGCATGACTCCCCAGGCGAATGATTAGGCAGCTTTTTCGGAAGTAGGAGGAGGTAGGCTCCAGCCATTCCTCCTATTTTGTGCTTTAGCTCATGCCTGTTTCATATCATGTCCTCATTCTTTCCATTAAACTGGTGCATTTTGGTATTTTGAACAAGAAATTATAGTCTGATACCTACATACTGTGCATGCTCATGGTGTTCTGCCTATGCAGTGATTTTATTCTGTGTATGTCAATGAAGGAAGCTGAGGTTTCTCATCTATTTCCATTTATATGGGATGGGATCTATGAGGCTCATCCAGTCGCAGTGAAAACTTCTCTTTTTGTCATTTTTTTTTTCCCCCAGCCTTTTTCACAGTGTCATCTTTTATTAAGATCACATTAGCGCTTCTGGAACAGCCATATTTTATCAGGATCTCTCAAAAGAGGATGAGTCAGACCATCTGATTTTATTTTGTTAAGTTCATTTTTGATTTGCTGAATTTAGTTCAGATATGAACACATCTTGTCCAATTTATCTTTAATATAATACAGACTCTGGCACAGGCGCTGATCTTGGTTACACTAGTGTAAATTTGGGGACATGCCAATGGAGCGCTGCCAAGGCCATATTAAAATTTCACTTTCAGCATGGCTAGAACTGCTAGCTTCTCAGGAAGCAGGCTGCCGTGGTGGGACGAGCCAATGTACCACTTCTCAATAGCTCTGCAATTCTCTCTTGGTTGGAGAATATCCCAGGTAACATAATACAACCAAAGTCAGACAGGGCCAAAAGGCTGCTTTACATAGCCCGAGGCTGACTGGATCGCTAGTTCACGTAAGCCTTGACTGACGGGGATAAGCTGGTGGGATTTAGTCAGTAAAGAGGGAAAAATGAAATAAACTTTGTATGGATGGCAAGAACCATGACTAGTCAATGTATTTATCACCTGGCTGTTTCCCAGAGCCATACAATAAAACAAAGAAGAAATGAACAGCATCCAACCTGTCCAAACTGTATTTGCTTGGAATTAGCACACACTGCAAAGCCTGTATTGGGAAAAGGCAACTGAATGCTGTCATGGCTTTTCCCAGAAAACAGGAATTCTGTGTAATTCCCCCGAGTTTATGTGTGTGCCCCAACATTCTGCAATAAATGTTAAAAATGTAAATGACTTACTGATTTATCCAGCCACCTAAGTATTTTGATATATCAATTTTCAGATTTTGACCCATGCAACATAACTTCAGAAAACTCAGCTGAGAGTAGCTTAGCTTTCCTTGAGACTCAGAATTGATAATTTGCATTCTATATCCAGTGAAAACCTCTATATTTTTTTTTTTGTACTTTGTAGGTCTGTACTTGGTATCTCTCACTTAACTGAACCCTGAACACATGATACAAAATTCTTCTAATATGTACTTCATGCTAAATCAGTGATAAGCATGGGGTAAAATTGACCGCGCTTCTCTGGAATGAATCATGACAGGCCTGGGTTGGCGGGAATGGCAGCCTGCTGTGAACATTGATACATCTGTAATTATTGATTTATGGAACTCTCCTGTCTTTGATCAGTTATCTTCCTACCCTTTGCATGTTTATTTGGTTGTTTAATATTGCCCACACTCTGTGAGTTAGCAATTCACTTTGAATAATTTTGTAGTGGCATCTTGTACTCACTTAAGAGTCCTTAGAAACCTCTGCAAAGAAAAAGAGTGAGGTGTGGGTTTGCAGTCTTTGTGGAGCTAAAATGCCTTTCAACATCCATGCCATTGAATATATGCAGTGCTTTTGCCATCTTATCCTGATTATTTGACTCAAGGTTTGATTTGTCAAATATTTTACTAATGTTTAATCCTTTCAACAAATAAAACTCACCATTAAAATACACAGCACACTTTACTGCCAAGAGTAATAGTCTGGAATGAAGCCAACACTATGGATGAATGGGGTCTGCCAGGCCTCCAGGCTTTACGTGGACCTTTTGGGGCTGCCTTCCTGAAGGCCCCAAGTGTAGCTCCTTCAAGGCAAGCCCCACAGCTCTGGAGCGTGGAGACTGGACCACTGGCTTTCCTCTCTTCCCAAATGGAAGACCCAAATACTGATCCACAATTTACCCTTGCCTTAGTAAAAGCTGCAAGTTTTTGTGACAGCACAAGACAAAGCTTTTTAAAAGACTATAAGGCAACTTGAAAGCCCTTGGGTGTAAGCAGACGTCTGCCTGAAGCTCTCAGTGGACTTGGGACTTTGAAGGGTGTGTGAGCACTGATGGGTGGTGAGGAAGAGGTCATGCTTTACTTTTCCCAGTAGGGACTATAGTGGGTACACAAAACCCCTGGACTACGACGCTTAATGGGCTTGTGCTCATGCAGCGAAGCAAAACTTAACCCAGGTATGCCATGGGTATGCCAAGTTTGTCATCAGCAGGCTCTCTGCTGGCATGGCTTTACTGCTACCAGTATCCAACCTCATGGGTTTAAGTATCTTTGCACTGTCCTGTCTATGCTTTAGGACTGTATTGTCCTTGGAGAAATCACCCCTTTTGCCTCCAGGGTTCTTATCGTGTGTGAGTTATCAGGAGGTACATGGGAGCTTTGGTGCTCTTTCTTCCGATGTATGACCCCTGCCTGGAATGGTGTCTGGCTCCATGTCACTTGGCTGAGCTGTGTCAGTGCAGAGAGGGGGTGGCTCCGTCCATGTGATGTCTGCAGAGAGAGGGGACCTGTGCCTGCCCTGTAGCCTGCAAAACCTCAGCTTCTGTATCTTACCAAAGTAGATGGTAATGTCTTTTTCTGCAGCTGTTACTGCTTGCACCAGATGCTGCAGGAGTCAGATGAGATTTGGGGCTGGATGCCAAAGGCCTGGGGGCTGTGATGGGTTTCCACTCACTGCCACTCACTGACTTCACGCCCACTGTCAGGACCCCCAGGCAGATTGAGAACCACAGGCAGAGCCCACAGACGGGTCCCCCAAATTTTATCATCACTCGGGTACGCACACTCTGGCAGCAAACTTCTTTTTCCAAGAATCAAAGAGATTTCCGCTTGTTTGCACCAGAGTTTCTCTCTTTTAACGACGAGGGAGCAGTGAGCGTGTGGCCAGGGACTGGTGACCCTGCAATTGTCCTGGATAGTTGACTGTGCACCTCTGATCCCTGCTGGTGAGGTGGCAGGGTAATTTTCACCCTGGGGAGGTGGTCCCTTGCATCTTCCAAGCCATTCTTGGTGAATTGCATGACTGGGATACCATTTACAAGTTGCATATACAGCAACTTAGTGTCTTACACCCAGACAGGTCCGGCACAGCCTCTCCAACAAGGGCATTTCCTAGGTAGATAGTCAAGAAGATTTCTAAAGCTAGCTGATGGCTCTGAAATAGAAACAAGATAATATTTCCTTTCTCATCCTCTGTGGTCTGTGTGGAGGGAATAGAGACAGCCACCACTCATTTAGCAAGAGCAATTCAATTTTTAAGGAATGGGAAGAGACACTAAAAAGCACTCTATGACTTAGGGTCATTTAAGCAGATAGCACTGAAGCAAACTCTATGATTAAGAGCAGCAATTATTTTTATATATGTTATTACATATTATTCAAATTCATTGCAACTGGAAAATAATGCATCTGTCACATTCATTTTCTATTCATTTTCTTTTAAATAAGCCCTACAAATGTTATAAAGAGTTTGAAACATAATTGCTAGCATGACTACCCTATCTGCAGCCCAATAAGCATTTTTTTATTAGACCTCATTTTATAAATGGAATGTGGCTTGCAAGTTTGAATTCAATCCTTCTCTGTTCAGCACTAAGCCATATATTGGAGAGGTACAGCATTTAAATGTTGCCAAGGTACCTTTGCAACCAGAAGGGCAAGAGAAAGTTCAGTTCTGTAAAGTGAAGGCTTAGATTCTGGAGAGTAGAGCCAAATCTGTGGAGAAAATCCTAAAATTGCAAATACTGTGGATTTAGATTGATCCTAATAATGCATTTTATTATTTAGATGTAATAAAAATTCAGATTATGTGAAAAATAGTAAAACCTCTGGTTTAGTGAGAGGGATTGAAGTGTTTTTAGACTATGCTAGATGAATGCCAAAATAGACAATAGAGTTTTGATAGCTATTCATCTAACATTTGCAGAAAGACATTAACAATATATCACCCTTCACTGCCAGCTGCAAACACATAATATCATTCACAAATTATGTATTTAGGTTTTGGGAACATGAGACTTTTTTGTAATGCTAATATCAAGACCATGTGTCCGGAGATATTGAACAGAGAGTCTCCGTCCCAATCCTGGTCTCTTTGATATTTCTATTGACATCAAAAGTGAGAGCCATATGCAAAGGGTCTAAGACTGCCATCTGCAGATTGCTGTCAGCTTTGCTGGGTTTTCTGGCTGTTACCTGACTGTGTTTTCTCTTAGTAAATCACAACAGTTTAGTTGTTGCTTTTTCCATTCACTGCTGGTTACCCGAAAGTCTGCTGGACATTCTCTGATGAAGTTTTTCTGGGAATGCTACTCCAGGTGTTACAGACTAAGTCAGTTTAGTCAAAATATTCTTTTTTGTCATCATGCCTCATTATTGACCTGTCCACCCCTGAGGGGACTCTGAGCAACCAATCTTGAGTCAAATAAGCACGAGGTTATTGAAGATGAGGTGCACGTCCTGTGTTCTAGGACTACTTATGAGCAGGGAAACTCAGAGCTAATATCTTCCTCTCACTTAATAAAATTGCTGGAAGGGAAATACCTTCACTGTCAGAATGGCTATGTGAATGGGTGAATTAGGATTAATAGACATTTTTAATGAGCTTTCTAAATTGTTTATAATAGAGAAGGCATTATAGCATGCTTGTGTCCCCACAATGCCACCCCAGCATGGGAAAGATGGAAAAGAGCAAGGCTGGACACAAATGACTTTATGTAAATAGGTAGTTTGTACAAGACAGATAACGAACTAGAGGAATCTGAGAATCCCTGCATCAAAGAGCTAATCCCAAAAGTGACATCCATGGGACGTTTTAATAAGGATGAGGTATGTCTGCACCAAAACCCAGAACCTGCTGCAGAGATTCGTGGGCTAACAAAAACCTGAATAAGCAAGTCCATGTGGCCCAGTGCAGAATTGTGGGGAGTTACCAGCTTGGGGTTGAGTCTGGGATATCCTGCATTGACACTGCACTGAACCTGAGGCATATAAAGATCTGCCTTGTACACGGTCAGCTTTGGCGTCGGAGCACATCGCTCCACCATACTTCTAGTGCTATTGTGGGCAATATCTACCAGAGAGATACAGAACCAGGCAATTTCAATTCTATTGCAAACTCTGGCAACCATCTAGAGTGTGACATTTAGCACAAATTGTTTCAGTTCTTTCTTTTCATATCTAAAATTATGATAAAAGAATAATCATATCCCTTTGTAAAATGTATCTGAATTTTTCTTAAAAAACCTATATGAACTGATATTTGAATCATTCTTTGATTATTAATTTATTCTTGATAAAGATTCTGAGTAAGGATTTTAATTAATAGAGAGAAAAAGTAAATAATCCAATTGTGAGGGTTGAAATAAATCAGTTTTAGCAAGTTTCATAGCCTATCCATTCTTAGGGGCTGATATTAAACTGAGCACTTGTCTGCTTTGGAGAGAGTGGTATAACTTCACAGGAGAATTGATTTTTGAGAGGGAAGAGCAGACCCTATAAATGAGATATTAATATTTTCTTCATTACAGCAAGGTCACATGCAGCTGCGTTTTCAAAACCCAGGTGTTCTGCACTTTAGGCAGTAGGTGCTCAAACAGATCTCTGCATGCTGCTCTGGCTAGTTTTCAACAGTTATCTTAAATGCTGATCTCTTCTAAAAATATGACCATATAATTACATGCTCAGATACTAAGAATTGTGACGATGGTGACTGGAGGCATGTGTACTGGTTCCCTGCTGGACGCTTGGAAATTAGCCGTCCTTGCCTTTACTTCTCAACGGGATTGCTACAAACATTGGCCTGTCGTTACAGATGGCTTCCTTATTCTCTGCCTAGCAGCGACAGAAAAATGATGCACCCAATTACTAGTGCCACTTAAAAAAAAAGTGCACAGTTCATTAGTTTGAATGGGCGTGCAGTTCTGACCTAGTGTGTCATTTACATATTATAATGAGTCATTAGCATATGCTAATTACGAGTCTGAGCTGAGCCCTGGCACTTCTAAAAGATGCTGGATGATGCTCCGCAGACGCTGGCTAGTGTTGGCTGTGCTCTGGATGCTGGCTCCTGCTTCAAGCAGCAGTCTGAGCTGGTTGGTTCCAAACTTGGTACCACAAGAAGTCTGCATTTCTTTCTGCAGAAAGGACTGCTCAATCAGGTTTGAACGCAAGTATGGGCTTTTTGAGAGAAAGCATGTTGCAGGAGGGCAAAGGAGATTTCTGGGGACCAGTCATAACTGGCAACCCTCTGTTATCTGCAAGAGAAGCTGATCAAAAATGGATGGAGACCTGCAGACCTTTCCTAAATATGACAGCAATGTCTAGGGCCTTCAGCAAGAAGATACTATCAGAAAAAAGGCAAAGTGCCAAACCCCTTGGAACGGTAGTTGAAGATCTATATTGCAGACCTTGAAAGTGCCATGAGAAAGAACAAAACATTTTGAAGCTGAATTTCTCCAACACCCCACACTTCTAAAAATGTTTTGAAATTGGCTCACTTGCCTTGGAGTCCAGTCTCCATGGTTTCACCTACATTTGCTGCAGGAGGGACACAGCTCCTCCCTGGCTTATCTTCCATCTGCCACCACAGAGCAGAGAGCAGGGGACCCTGGCTGCCTCTCGCATCCTGAGGGAGGGCAGGGGAAGGATTCATTTTCCTCCAGCTGACCTGCTGGAGTGCCTTGGCTGCTGCCTTCTGGTATGGAGTCACTTACAGAGCCTTGATTTTCTTTTTTTCCCTTGAGATTTCAGACTGTCCCAACTGGTTTTAGTTAGTGGTGTTCCTGAGATAATTTACTTGTTGGGTTTGGCCAGAGCCCCTCACCTTTCATCCCTGGGGTACATCCACCATACTATGTAACATCTTTCCTATTAGGAAATACGGTTTAGCAAGCATGAGAATTAAGCATGGGAGCTGGAGTTCAGGGGAAATTACTCCATCTCAGCAGAAATGTTGCTGATGTTTCTCTGTTTCTTTGTGCTGACCACAAGCTGCCAGGGGAGTGGAGCAAGGCAGTGACACCTACCATTCTCATGCTTTTTGGGGAACTGTTCCTTTTTTCTGCAAGCTGAAAGCGATGGGTGCAATAGTACGTTTCCGCTGCTTCATGCTTATTATAGTCCTCTTCTGTTGATAGTTTCTCCTGTCATTACACCTATCTGGGTAAGAAGTGTGGGGGTTGTGTGTGGAAGGTGCCCGGTTGCATGCACAAATCCAGAGCAACCCTCACTATACACACCCAGTCACAGAATCACAGAATGATGGGGGTTGGAAGGGACCTCTGGAGATCATCCAGTCCAACCCCCCCGCCAGAGCAGGTTCACCTGGAGCAGATTGCACAGGAATGCATACAGGCAAATTTTTAATATCTCCAGAGAAGGAGACTCCAAAACCTCTCTGGGCAGCTTGTTCCAGCGCTCTGCCACCCTCAAAGTAAAGAAGTTCCTCCTCATAGAATCACAGAATCACAGAATCAGTACGGTTGGAAAAGACCTGTAAGATCATCGAGTCCAACCTGGGAAAAAACAAAACAAAACAAAACAAAACAAAACAAAACAAAAAAACCACAAAACCCACGCCACACAACAACAACAAGCCACAACCCACCCAACACCACACAGCATCATGTCCATCAAGCTACATCCCACAATGCCACATCCACACGCTCCTTGAATACCTCCAGGGAGGGTGACTCTACCACCTCCCTGGGCAGCCTATTCCAATGTTTCACTACTCTCTCAGTAAAGAACTTTTTCCTAATATCTAGCCTGAACCTCCCCTGGCGCAACTTGAGGCCATTTCCTCTAGTCCTGTCACTCGTCACTTGGGAGAAGAGACCAACACCCACCTCTCTGCAACCTCCTTTCAGGTAGTTGTAGAGAGTGATAAGGTCTCCCCTCAGCCTCCTCTTCTCCAGACTGAACAACCCCAGCTCCCTCAGCCGCTCCTCATAAGACTTGTGTTCCAGACCCCTCACCAGCTTCCTCGCCCTTCTCTGGACACGCTCCAGCACCTCAATGTCTTTCTTGTAGTGAGGGGCCCAAAACTGAACACAGTATTCGAGGTGCGGCCTCACCAGAGCCGAGTACAGAGGCATGATCACCTCCCTGCTCCTGCTGGCCACACCATTTCTGATACAGGCCAGGATGCCGTTGGCCTTCTTGGCCACCTGGGCACACTGCTGGCTCATATTCAGCCGGCTGTCGATCAACACCCCCAGGTCCTTTTCTGCGGGGGAGCTTTCCAGCCACTCATCCCCAAGCCTGTAGCGTTGCCTGGGGTTGTTGTGGCCAAAGTGTAGAACCCGGCACTTGGCCTTATTGAACTTCATCCGGTTGGCCTCAGCCCATCGATCCAGCCTGTCCAGATCCCTCTGCAGAGCCTTCCTACCCTCAAGCAGATCAACACTCCCTCCCAACTTGGTGTCGTCTGCAAACTTGCTGAGGGAGCACTCTATCCCCTCATCCAGATCATCAATAAAGACATTAAACAAGACCGGTCCCAAAACTGAGCCCTGGGGGACTCCGCTTGTGACCGGCCGCCAACTGGATTTCACCCCATTCACTACAACTCTCTGGGCTCGGCCATCCAGCCAGTTTTTTACCCAGCGAAGAGTGTACCTGTCTAAACCACGGGCCGCCAGCTTCTCTAGGAGAATACTGTGGGGAACAGTGTCAAAGGCTTTGCTGAAGTCCAGGTAGACAACATCAACAGCCTTCCCCTCATCCACTAGGCGGGTCACCTGGTCATAGAAGGAGATCAGGTTGGTCAAGCAGGACCTGCCTTTCCTGAACCCGTGCTGGCTGGGCCTGATCCCTTGGTTGTCCTGCACGTGTCCCGTGAGCGCCCTCAAGATGAGCCTCTCCATAACCTTCCCCGGCACCGAGGTCAGGCTGACAGGCCTGTAGTTCCCCGGATCCTCCTTCCGACCCTTCTTGTAGATGGGCGTCACGTTGGCAAGCCTCCAGTCATCCGGGACCTCCCCCGTTGACCAGGACTGTTGATAAATGATGGAGAGCGGCTTGGCAAGCTCCTCCGCCAGCTCCCTCAGCACCCTTGCGTGGATGCCATCAGGCCCCATAGACTTCTGAGTGTCCAGGTGGCATAGCAGGTCGTTAACTGCTTCCTCCTGGATCATGGGGAGCCTATTTTGCTCTCCATCCCTGTCATCCAGCCCAGGGAGACGGATACCCTGAGGATACCTGGTCTGGCTATTAAAGACTGAGGCAAAGAAGGCATTAAGTACCTCAGCCTTTTCCTCATCCTTCGTGACAATGTTCCCCGCTGCATCCAGTAGAGGATGGAGATCCTCCTTGGCCCTCTTTTTGTTGTTAATCTATTTATAGAAGCTTTTTTTTTTGTCCCTCACGACCGTGGCCAGGTTGACCTCTAGCTGGGCTTTCGCCTTCCTAATTCCCTCCCTGCATGACCTAACGAGGTCCTTGTATTCTTCTTCACTTTCCTGCCCCTTTTTCCAGAGGTGGTAAGTTCTCTTTTTTTCCCCAAGCCTCAGCATAAGCTCCTTGTTCAGCCAGGCCGGCCGTCTTCCCCGCCGGCTCTTCTTACGGCACACGGGCACTGCCTGCTCCTGCGCCTTCAAGATTTCCTTCTTGAAGAGGGTCCAGCCTTCCTGGGCCCCTTTGCCCTTCAGGACCATCTTCCAAGGGACCCTCCCGACCAGTGTCCTGAACAGGGCAAAGTCAGCCCTCCGGAAATCCATGGTAGCGGTATTGCTCACCCGCCTCCTTACTTGGCTAAATATTGAAAACTCAATCATTTCATGGTCGCTAAGCCCAAGACGGCCTCCGACCTTCACTTCTCCCACCAGACCCTCTCTGTTCGTAAACAGCAGGTCAAGCAGGGCACCTTCCCTTATTGGATCGCTTACCAGCTGCGTCAGGAAGTTATCTTCGACACACTCGAGGAACCTCCGGGACTGTTTCCTCTTAGCTGTGTTGTACTTCCAGCAGACATCCGGTAAGTTGAAGTCCCCCACAAGAGCAAGGGCTTGCGACTGTGAGACTTCTGCCAGTCGCTTGTAGAACACTTCATCAGCTTCTACGCCCTGGTCGGGTGGTCTATAACAGACCCCCAGCAGGATATCCGGCTTGTTGGCCTTCCCCCTCATCCTTGCCCATAAGCATTCAACCCCGTCGTGACAATCATCCAGCTCTATACAATCAAAGCACTCCTTGACGTACAGAGCCATCATGTTTAGATGGAGCTTCCTATGACCAAGTTTGTGCCCATTACCTCTTGTCCTGTCACTGGGCACCACTGAAAAAAGACTGGCCCCGTCCTCCTGGCACCCATCCCTTAAGTATTTCTAAGCATTCATGAGATCCCCCCTCAGTCTTCTCTTCTCCAGTCTAAAAAGACCCAAGTCCCTCAGCCTTTCTTCGTAAGAAAGATGTTCCAGTCCCCTAATCATCTTTGTAGCCCTTTGCTGTGCCTTCTCCAGCAGCTCCCTGTCCTTCTTGGACCGGGGAGCCCAGTCCTTCCAGCCACGTTCACCTCTCCTCGGTAACGGGTGGGGACTCACTGGAAGGGGTGCTCACTGTGTGCCTAGTGCCACAGCTGCTGGATATCACCTTCCCAGCTACTGGTACCCCTGCCCACCTTCCCTCTCGCCTGGAGAGGGGAGCCACACTTAGGACTGACAACCCT
Organism: Gavia stellata; assembly: GCF_030936135.1. NCBI lineage: Eukaryota > Metazoa > Chordata > Aves > Gaviiformes > Gaviidae > Gavia > Gavia stellata. Next base: position 51,065,459 of record NC_082596.1, read on the forward strand.
CAATATTCAAAAATCACGTGTTGAGCGCTTATTAATTGTGGGATTGACATTAAAATCACAGGATATTAAAAACAGCACATTCTTTGTGCCTTCTGGATCTGGACCCCCCAGGGGTCAGGGTCTCTAGGGCTTTTCCTGGAAGCATTAGACATTGCTGGAGAGAGGAAGGGCAGAGAGGAAGGGAGCACTCTCACATAAGTCCTCTGACTTCAGGGGCTGGGGCTGCAAGAAAACAGACAACAAATATTGTGGAATTGATTATAAAATTTGGCAGTGCTGCACATGTTTTTGTCCATGGGCAGAATAAAACAGGCAAGTAAGGGCTGAGCCTAACTGAAGCTTTCATTTCTTTCTGTTGAATATGTTTTTTCTAATTCCTCCTGATCCCAATCTCCATGCTGTTACACACAACCACCCAGAAAAACATGCTGCTTGTGCGTTTTCATCTTTAACTCCACATTTGCTCATCCTGAGGTTTCACTGCCCACTACCAGAGATGATGGCTGTTATTACGTGACTCTTCATACAGGTTTCACTGCAGCCGAAGTACCCTGTTTTTCAAACAAACTTCTGTCAAGTAGAAGTGATTAGCCAAATTAATGTGAAGTTAATGTCCCAAAGCAGCACAATTTGTTCTCAGAACTTCACGCGACATTTAGCTAACAGCTTAAAGAAAGGGTTCCATTTGATAAAGTGATCAGAAAGAGTCACAGCAATGAGCTCGGATATGCAGGTCTTGGTATAGTATTTTCACTACCATAAATTAAAGAATAAGTATCAAATAATGTATTTAGCCAGGCAAGCATATGCAAAAAAAAAAAAAAAAGGCAATTTGGAAAGTTTCTCGCTGTTTCCATAGTGCATCTTGGGAACAGTAGCTCTGAGGGCCACCAGCAGAGAACAGTGCTGGGGAAGGAGGGAGAGGTTAGGCTTGGGAAGGCCAAAATGCCAAAACTGAAGTGGAGGTCCAGGTCCTTCTGCCCTTGACATGTTAACGCCAACAGGCCTTTAATGAAATAGCTCACTGCTTATCCTTATACAATAGCCTTTTGCTTATGGAAACCTACGTCCAAATCGTGTTTGGAGCAATAAAAGTCTCTTGTAGGACAGTGGATGTCAGCTGTTTCCTAATTGGCTCTCAGAAGAGCCTCCCCTAAAGGATGCTGAACACTTGTTAGTGATCTTTCCCACAGAATAAATCCAGAGAGAGGTGAGACCGGGATGGTAGTCCTTTTGCAGGTGCATTGCCTGAGCTGCCTGGGGAAGTGCACGCAACACCTGCTCAGGCACTACCTGACTGGAGTTGAACCACTGCAATTAGTCCCTCATTTTAATGAGCACTAGAGTCAGTCACATCTTTTTTAAATCACCCCCTTGTGATTTTATCCTTTGAAGTGCTGTTAATCCTCCACTGCCAGCAAGATCGGTGAGGAAATGGCTCACAGTACCGCTCAGGTGTGCTGGGCACCTCGCAAGATCAGGCCAGGTCTATATGACTTCGTGTTTATAGTTTTCAGGTCTGCTTTGGCTGCAAACAGGACCCTCTCAGAGGGACCATCCCCCATCTGCCAGTGGGGTAGATGGCTCCTATAACATGGCTGACTGACCGTTTGACCTAGGATGGCTCAAAATGGCAGTGTGGCCATTCCAGAGGGATGGATTTAGATTAACTCATAGAAATCTCCTCTCAAGTTAAGCATGCATCTTCTTTGCAAGGACAGCTCCATGTTCTTTAAACCCAGGCTTCACACTTGTCCCACGATCCTAGGACTCATCCCATAACCATGAATCGCTCTGCCCATTCACCTCAGCTAATGCAGATAAAGTATAAAAAGGCTTTCAGTATAGTAAATGTTCAGAGGATGAATGTCTGTCGAGCAGAGCAATTCTGCTTGCACTTCAGTATTAAAGAAATCTTGCAAATTAGCATTCCATCAGCTACAAATCCAGCAACTTTGTGGGAAGCTTTTAAGAACATATTCCGTGGTCAGATGATTGCATATTGGGCTACAACCGAAAGTGATTAAACATTGAAATTAGAAGCCTGTGAAATAAGCTGGGATCCCTAGAAAATCAGTGCACAGCTTATTGTAAATTTGATTATGAATTTTTTAGACACTAAGTAGACAAAATTACTGTTAATCACATGTAAATTGAGATACTGGAACTAATCCACTGAAATTAGTGGGATTTTTGCCATTGATTTCCACAAGAGCAGGATCAGGCCTGCTCTGAGCGATGAAGGGGAGCTGGAAAATTAATGTCTTGAAGAAGACTTAGGCCAGGTCTCACTATCAAAATGATGGATGGCTCAGTAAGTACCAACTCTTGACTCTCTTTCTCTCTCCCAAAAAGGCATCATTAGTTGAAAATCTGTGCCAAGCTCAAGTGCCACTTCTGTTAAAGTTAAATTCTGTTAGCATGATGTATTAATATCAAAGGTCAGAACGGAAACTTATTTACTGAATATGTGCTGATGAAACGTTTGGTAGCTGGAACAAGGAGTAGAAATCCAGTATGTAATGAGGTGTCAGTAGAAAGGTTGCATTTGCTGGAAGTGCTGCTGTGGGGTGCTCTCATATTTTCTGCATGCCATGGTCAGATGGCATGGGTAATCTGTAGAGACACTGCAGCCTGAAGTCAAGTAAGCATCCTTACTGCAGACATAGCTTTCTTAAGAACAGCTAGTATGTTCAGGTAATATAGAGCCAGAACCTCAGAATTAAAAGTAAAAATCAGCTGCATTTCAGAGTGAAACTACTGCAAGCTAAAGAAAGAATTTTTTTACTATCCAGAGTTCAGCCTCAGTATGTATTTACCTACTGTAGCATTTGGGAATAAGTAGGCACAGTTTATGAATCAATTATTGATGGTGCTGTAACCCCCTCCATGGCGAGCCAGAATGCACAAATGGCCTTTGCACTTTTAAGGTACAACCATCCAATATTGATCACTATTTCCTCTGCTGTTTAACCTTGTGGACTAATCATTATCAGCTTACATTTATGGAGGCAGAGATTCCCCAATTCTCCTTTCCCCTTTTCCTGGACTCAGCACAGCAACCAAGGGCAGAATGGGGAGACAAGTTAATAATCACTTTAAGCTGCCTCTGCACCATATTCTCAGGCTACTGGAGATCCTTGGCAAAAATTCATCTTGAGCCTGGCTCTGCACTGATCTAGCTGAGTTCTCATTCCTGAGGACTCATTTGAATGACAGCCATCAGCCATGGCTTACCAGCCATGCTGTTCTGTCTGTTTTCTCCTGTTGCATATGCCAAGGCTTGGTGGAAATGTCTTTACCCAGCCTGAGAAATCCCTTACATAAGGTAAACTCTCCAGAGGCCCTTTATGCATGATTTACAGCATCATTATGCTATCACGCAGCCATAAAACCCATAAAGTCCCAAGCACTGAAAGCAAGACTCACACAGGCTTACGCTTTCCTCTAACTGCTCCTGTACCTCCAGAATATGCACAGTACAAACCACCTCTCCCCGCCTCCACGACCCAGTGCGATGCCCCAGCAGGTTGCAGTGGGTTGCCCCAACAAGCTGCACGTTGCACGTAATGCCTCTGACGGAGAAGAGGGCTGGAGAGCCTCCCACAGATGTGGGCATACCTGCGATGTGGCCGGGTGATGGAGGTTGTATCCAACCACTGTGGCTTTTCCCACATCATCTGATGCTAGAAAGTTTTCTCCTGTCAGCAGATAAGCCACTGCACAGTCTCAACTGTCAGAAAAGAAGCAGCCTGAGAGTCTAGGCAAATGTGAATTAAATACGACTGCTCGGGTACTGTGTTATGACAAGCATATTTCCATCCATTATTTTCAGCTACCCAACAAGAAATCATTTCAGTATCACTGGCTAACTCTATATACTCACTCATTTGAATATAATGACTTTGGTTTCATCTGAAGACTTAAAATTCCTCTGGGCAAGTTGAATATTTTTTTAAATCTTTGCGAATTGAAAAATTTAGTAGCCATGGTTGATTTCCCATTTTGATGGGTACATTGCTCTCTTAGCTATCTCTTAGGCGGAGTATATCACCTGAAGTGTGAAGTTCTGTAAGCACAAATTATGTCTGATACTGAGATGCCTTCTTTTTTTCCCCTAATTAGTAAAGTTAATTTGATTTAAATGGCAGTTCTGCTGAGATACTTGTATTTATTCCACTTTGAATTCACAAATGTTCTGAAAATATTTTCAAAATACTAAATGAAGCCGTAAGTTTCCTGTGGTCAAGCAACGCCCCCCACCCCCCCAAATTATTACTTGAACATGCTATCCCCAAACATTTTGAGAGGGCTTGCTTTGCTTTATTCACAGGCTTTGATTTTTTAGGACTGGTGGCTTCTCTTATGTGGCAGAAAATTGCAAGTTTCAGCTACGAAGACCCAAGAAAAACATAAATCTCTTTATGAGAAACATGTTATCCTGAGACAGTCTTTTTCAGTCTAGTGTGTTTGCAGACTCCTGTGGGTCCCAGCACTCCTACTATGGGGACCACAAAAGGTAAGAAAAACCAGCATGCCGACTGCCAGTAGATTTTCATTTGCTGTGCAGAGATCCCCACCTCCAGCGGTAAATCCTTAAGGGTCCACAAATTGAAAAATGTTGAAAACCACTGCCCTAGGAATTGTGCTCCTACCTCCGAGCTATCTTTGCTAATTGGGCAGAGCTGACAAGCAGGTCCAATATGGTGAAGAGAGATCCCCAGATTATTAACAACATGATGGCATCTGGAAGTTTTGCAGAGCAATAGAGGCACAGCTCTAATCAAGGACTTTTTCAGCCTCTTGTATAGCCCATCTGTTAAAGATTTAGCATATTATATATAATGCCCTCAGCAACTGACTTTGATGTATGTTCAACTGTGAAACATCTTGTGTAACTAACATAAAGAAATTATTGTTTATTATCTGCTAGGTCCTTAGAATGGAATCTCAGCAAAAGTCACCAAAATAAATTATCTATGTTTTCAATATCTATGTAATATTGATATCAGATGGAATTACTCTGCTATCCAAAGCCCACTAAGTCATGGACATTTTTTTCTGGATTTCACTAGGATTCTAATCATGGCCAAACTCTGCATAAGAGAAAGGAGACGTGTCAAACTTAGGGTACTCAGATTTTAGATGGAAAATAGGAAACAATGTGGTGCAAACATAACTACATTTCTATCTGATATAAAGTGATTTATTATAAGTATTAGAATACAGTTTATTGCAAAGTATTGAAGCAGCTTGTTCTTTGTTTTTCCCCTTTGCTTGGTGCAGCACAAGCAAAGAGTAAGGGATGTCCTGGCCAAACTCCAGTTTGGGAGATTACATTTTGCTTGACCCTAAATTCACCCTACAGTGCCAAAAAAGAAGAATAAAAAGCCTTCAGTCCTAAATCATTCTCCGTTACTGTAATTATTAATCAGCAGGTACATCTGATGGCTTCCTGTAGTTTTGGGAAAACAGAACATTGTTTGCAGGGCTCTTTATTAAGTTGTTATGCTTTCATTCTCTAGAATGAAAAACATAATATAAATATAAAAAACTGGTTTGGGGAAGCCTTTATTTGTTTCTGAGTTAGTCTTCATCTTCAGTAACTGATATTAGAGTAATATAATCTCCTTGTCTTCAAATTTGTTTTCAGTGTTTGACTTAGCAAAGTGTTCCTTCCCTTGTTCTTCCTCAAACAAGACTTCCAGTTAATTCACGGAGGGCTTGTCTGGGTTAAGAGTGTGTGCAAATCAGCCAGGATTTCAGCATTTGGCCCTCATGGCTGCCATGGCTTGTCAGCATCAGCTTCTCGAGGACAGTTGCCAGAGCAGCTGCCAAGATGTCACCATGCAAAGGTTGGGAGACTACCTCTAAGGTTCCTGACAATGGTCCACAGAACCTGGCAGAGCATTTTGCTGTTCCAGGAGCTGCTCAAGCACGTAATCTGCTGAGCTCTGTGGATTGGGAATGCCTGTTTGAGGTGATGTTTCAGCAAGTGGCTTTCTTCATGTAGCTGGGTCAGGAATTTTTTTCCTTAAGCTTTTGACAGGAAGGCTGAATTGCTGTGATCTCTCGTGGCGTTCCCTGCGATATCCCTTAGTGTTGCTATTACGACTCCAGTAGCGGGTGATGAAGGAGTGTGAGGAGTATGTGCCATGTGGTATCAAGCCCCTGTCTTTGCCACCACACTGTGCACATGTGCTACGAGGACACGGAGGTGCCAGGGAGGAGCACACAGCCTCAGCGCCGTACTGGGTGCTTGCCAGGGTGCTTTCAGCTGTTCCCAGGGATTTCGTCTTACTAATGCCAATGGTCGTCGGGTGGAAATGAAACTAAACTGTGTTCCAATTCCCACAGAATCGGTGCTAGTGAATCTCAGGACTGGAGAGCCCTTCCAAGCCTGCTTTAGAGACAGGTTTATTTTCCCTGAAGTCTAAGTCATATTAACAATCTCCATGCTTCTTCCTTAGCTATGCAATCCAACAGCTTTCCTGAAACTGATAAATAAAAATAAATTATGCAATCACTGCTTAATTTGTGTGTGTATGTTTTTATTTTTTGCAGTTAGAGCAGGGCAGCTCTGCACTGGAAGAAGTCACCAAGATACTGTCATTTTTAAGGTGGAGTATGCTGAGTACTTACTTTCATTTAGAGATAATAGACTCTGAAACTGGCCAGTTTTGATTTACAGACATAAATTAGTAATAAAAGTCTCTAATGACTTTAAACATTTTGCGTTGATAATTAAATTATAAAGGGGGCTATAAATGGATGGGAAGAAGAGAATATGTTCCTGTTAATATTTATTATACACATTATAGGCTTGGCTTAAATATTTGAGGAAGAAGGGAGACCCTTTGCACTAGGCAGGGAACAGTGCCACACTGAGTGACAGATCCTGCCCTGAAGAGTCTACATTTTTGAGAAAGAAGCAAAGCTTGCAAAGAGATAAAGTGATTTGCCTGGGTTAACACTGTTAGTTCTCACCAAGGTTGCCGCTTCCAGGTCCATGACCCTGTCCATTGCACAGCAGTCATTGCACAGGACATAAAGGACAGGAATTATAAGATATCAAGTTCCCACAATACTAAATAGAGAAATATTTTTACTTGTGTTCATAATAGGTTCATTGTGCAAAAAAGAGTGTTTTTTCCTAGACATCCACCTCGGTAATGTGTGAGAGGTGTCTTAGTCCTGCCAGCAGATGCTGTATGTTTCAGAAAAATGCAAAGCAGAGATTGAAAAAATCAGGATCTTCTAAGAGGGTCGTGTAGCTATATTTTAATTTTCAGTGGAAAATAGCAGTTGCCTACCTGAGTGTACAGAAACCATCAAAAAGACCCCTAGAGAGACATGCAATCAATCTTAAAATCATGAAAAATATAAATAATACAATAATAATTGTAGTAAAGGTCTGATGCTTGTACGTATTTAATACAAAACTTACAAAATGTGTGGTATGCACATCAAGGCTTCCTCTGTAACTGTAAGTTAAACTTTCTTTTTAATGAAAACTGAGAACTTACTGGAATCACTTGGCCCTGGCATGGATAGCGTTCAGAAAATACCGCATATTGCAAGACTCATGAAAAGCAAGAACCAATAATTGACATACGGTCAGTTAAAGAAAATTTCAGTCTTTACTGAACATCTTCAATCCTTGTAATGCAAGTTTGCTCACCTCAAAACAGTCTTTTTCGTTATGTAATTACTCATAGTTAAAAATGTACTTCTCATTTCTAGATTGATTTTTTTAACAGTAACACCCTCTAGCAACAGTATCTTCTTATGCACTTTTCTGGCATTAGTTACCTCTCTGTTAAAGTTTTTGAAGACAGGACATGACTAAGATTTTGTCTTCCATGAAGAAACTCTGTGCATCTCCCATGTACAAAAGACCAACATTTAAAACATCTAAAAAGACATACTCAGTTTCTTCCTTATCATACTTCCTTATCTTCTTTGCTTTCCAAAGAGGGAAAACAAAAGCTTTTGCTAAATAGGGAAAAAAACCAACCTAGATTTGTTTTAAAATGTCCTGGACTGGGTGACAAAGTTAGATTGTTTACCATCCAATAAATATTTCAGATATTCACTCACGTATTTACAAAAAAGAACAAACAAAAAATATATGTATAACTCTTGTCTGTTTTTTCCTGACCTTGAAAGTTCATAAATGAATATTAACTCCAAAGTTCACAAAAATTGCAATAGAGATGTATTCAGACTACTGACAATTTCTGAGAGAAACTTGCAAAGATCAGTATCATAGATTTTGACGAGGGGAAGGGTTTTGTAAAGAGATGGTATCGGCTTTTAAACATCCTCTCCATGGGCAGGGGCAAAACAAGAACAGAAATTGCTTAGGACATGCCTTAAAGCTCAGCAAGTTTTTGAAGGGATATGTTCATGTATCTGCTCATCTGAAACAAAGTAAAAAAATCACTGTGTGATTGATTTTTACCCCAGCATAAAAACATTTTATATTTTTGTTTTGCATTGCTCTAGATGCTATCCAGTAGTTGAGTACTAACCAAACAAAGATAAATTAAGTCATTCACTCTCAGAAACTTCAAAAGTGAAGTGAAACAGTGTTGGTGATAGCCAGCTAGTCTTACACAAAATACTTTTGCTTGCTTTCATAGGAAGAGCATAAAAAGAGACAATCTTACCCAGTTCGCTAATTAGATTAACAAGATGAGTGAGTATGCATTAATAATACATGATTCAGGTGCTTTTCACCTCCATCATGAACAGATTTTATGAGATTTTAAGTATTTATTATGGTGGATTCTCAATACAAAATATAACTCCTAGGACCCAATGTCAAATTTAGGGCTCTGATTTTCCACCCAGCTTTCTCCAGTTCTTGCTGATGTCAATCACCATTCCCATGGATGCTATTAGTTAAATAACATGGTGTACAATATCCCATAGTAAAGTGGTAGATTGCTGGAATTGTCTCCAATGTGTGAATGTGTATCAATATTTGAATCCTCTTTATGTTTCTGGATGTATCAGAATACTGTATAAGAACATCCTGACTGGCTTAAACTGGATGTCTATCTAGTCCAGTAGCCTATGGTTGACAAAGCCAAATAGGAGATGCTTAGGGAAACAGTATAAGAAAGTTGGAAAGAATCAAATGATCTTTGCACTGGGACATACTCTTAAACTGGTCTGGTGGTCTGGCGTTACTTGATTGCTTATTGTCCAGATGGCTTCCTACAAAGTCAGAAGAAAGAATACTATATGAGCTGAGGTTGCATCTATACTAGTGTTTTGATTGAAAGTAATAATCAGACTTTTACAAGAATTTCCAGTTGTCTCATTTTACCATGTACTGGTTTGATTCACAGCGTGGCTTTGGTGCATGTGAGTAAGATTTCTTTGAGAGCAAACTAATTAAGAAACTCTCCTCCTGGTTTGTGTTAGATGCACTCAAAATCCAGCTGGAGTCATAAGGGTAAAAATAACTGACTGGTGCTGTGAATAGCTTTGAAACACAGGCATGATAGGGAAGCTCAACCTGGAGGACCAGGCTGAATCTAACCTGAAATAAAATCCTGTAATTGTATCTAGTGTAAATGCAGAGACTTCAATACCGACCTCTTAGGCTATGTCCGAGACAGCAAAGCTGCAACTCTTTCTTGAACTACTGAGCTGCAAACCAGCCTCTTTCCACTATTTTTGTCAAAAGAGACTGTGGCATAAGGAATTCCATAAAACCCATGACCGATGGGAATTCATGAACTTATGTAGCAGCAGTTAATATTAAACAATATCACCTACATATCCATCTCAGACAATTTTAGCAGCTGCTGTCGTCTTGTTTGCTGAAAACAAAATTTAGCTAAGAAGTCTAAAGCAACAAAATGCAAAGGGAGAAAGCTCTTTTTTTCCTCTCAAATTTTTCTCTCAAATTGCCCTATGCAGTTTACCAACTAGTTTCTTTGACACTGAATTTAATGGAATTCTGGATATTTTCAGTGGTATTAATGCATCACCTGACAAATTTAGATAAAATAGTATCTGTATGGCAGGGTGGAGGGTTGCAGGTACCAGTTAGTACTTAAACAACTGCTTCAGAAAGTAGTGAAAAAACATAGCAAAAAGGGACTGCTTGGTTACAGGTTGGCTGCAGAATCCCCTTTCCATGCTGCGTAGACACATCCTGGACCTCCATGTCAGAATTCCCCTGTGTGGCATCTGGCATGTGTGGGAGGGTGTATGTACAGCCACACTGGCACGTAACCATCTAGAAACTAGCTGATAATACAAGATGTATTGTAAGCTACTGTTGCTCTGAGCAGCAATAACTAGCTGCCTGGCTTAGGGAATTGTAGGGCACCAATCACTGTAGAATCTAAGTGCCAATAATGCTTAACATTTATTTTACACTTTACAGAGTTAAAGTGCTGTACGAACATTAGCTAATTAATTATTGCATCTCCCTTGTGAGGTGGGTCGGTTGGTAAGTATTAGTCCCATGTTACAGATAGGAAAACTGAGATACAGTGTTTTCCCCTTTTATTTTTCTACTGCATTCTGTAAAGCTCCAGACACTCTCTAGAGGAGTTTGTGGCAAGTTACTTGCCCAAAGCCACTACTCAAGTTGGGGGCCGGGGCAGTATTATAAAACTGGACTTCTAGTTCCCTGTCTCTTGCTCATTCCTTCACGCACTACACAGCCTGTTTCTGGATGGTAAGGAGACTGTTACGTTGCAGCAATCACATGAAAAAAGCAAAGAAATCAGACCTAAAGCAACAAACCCAGTGCTCTGACAGATCTGCTCTGTCCAGAACTCCAAGCAACTTACCTGGGTACTTTGCTACCTCTACTACAGGTTTCCCATACAGCACCAGAAATAGGGTGGATATGCAATGGCTTTTGAATAGGCATCCAGAGGCAACTAGAAAGCCTTGCAAGAAATGGGAGCTGTGCTTCTCAGTAAACCTGCTGTTCCAGAAGCCCAGAGCTGTGACAGGACTGGGATACCTGAAAACTCAATAATATTTCTGAAAGCTTTCCACAGTGTCATACCATTCAGAATTCAAATCACTGGAAGTGGCCCTAAAGTCCAAACACTGACCGTGTTACTCGAATCCAGGTTCTAGCAGAAATTGAAATTCTATTGGGCTTGTGGGTTTTGGGGAACAACTCTCAGGGGCTTGCTAGCACTTGGAGATGTGGTCCTTTGATTCCTCTGTGGGTTGTATTAGTAAGCCAAGAACTTTCATAGGTGTTTTAAAACATGACATGATTGACATAGTCAAAAAGTTTTGGAGTTTACAAAACCACCAAACCTCTTCAGTAACAAACTTGATGGTTTTCAGAAGCCACTGGCTTCTCCTTTCAGTCTGCTAGTGTGTTCAGTTTAATCCTCCTTTGAGTTCTGAACTTTGTTTATGAAGTAAAACCCTTCAATCTGAACCCTGCAAGAGGGACTCGGGTGTTTTCTACATGTTTGCAATTACAGACCAGAACAAAAAGGCAAGGCTGATACACTGAGCATCCACTAAATTATTATATTTTCTGGTAATGAAGGGGTTCTGAAATGTGGGAGCTGTAAGGTGGCTATAGGTGGAGCACCCCCAACATTGCTCTGTCTCAGATGAGAACATAGCAAATGTCAAGTGAGCACGACGGAGCATACATTAGTATTTTAATGAAAATGGTCCAAAATACTGAGTGATGAAAGACATGCTTAAGGAGTAAGATATTTGGAACTACTTGAGTCTGTGAATGATACTTTCAGGAAAATTTTCTTACTTGTAGGGCTCTGAACTTCTCTGTGTTGGGTATTGTTGAAGAGAAAGTAATTTGACCATAGACAGTAAATGGAAAATCACTCTACTTTGACTTGTAGAAATTATGTTTGGAATTGGGAAAGGGTCAGTCCCAAGAATGTAGCAATTTTTATAAGTCAGAGCCCCAAATCATCTGATGAATACTGGGTTATTATTTGCTAGTCACCTTTTAGTAAGCCCAGGTAGTATTTTCAGTCTTGCCTTTGCAGTTGTTTGCACTGAAAGCATAATCCAGCTTTTTTTTCATTCTTAGCTATGAATCTGATCTAATCACATGCCTCTACCAGCTGATGCTTTAAGAAACCCCGAGGATTCACAAGACCCGGCAATTTCAAAATGCGATTTATAAAGCTAATTGCAATTCTTCATGTAAGTAGAACTAATTATGTGTATGTACTTGACCTTTAAACACCAGTTCTGTTTTCTCTCTGAGACTTTTGTATTTTTAATTTCTTCACCTCTGTGTTTATTGTTCTTAATCAAATTGTGCCCTCAAGTGATTAAGAACTCAAATTAAGGTTTCATGCTTTTCTTTAAGTATGTGATGGGGAGAAGAGAGTTAACACAAACACTGCCATGGCAATATTTAAAAAAATTAAATTATTCGTTTGGTTGATTTAAGTACTTCTTCAAAGTGCTAACAATACAAATATTGCTGTATTATGCTAGTAGGCAAGACCCAATGATGACAGTTTTCCTATAAAATTATTATAGATAATGTATAGATGTCTTCTTTAATTAAGCAAGGTGCAAATCAAAAATGCATAATGAAGAGTGCACTTGGTTTTCAAAATTACTTTAAATAAGATAATACCTGGTCAGTAGCATAAGCAAGATTATAAAAAAATCATATTTAACTTTTTGTTCTGGCAGCAGCCTTTGAAAAACTGTTTCTGGTAGCCTTCCCTGGCACTCACTAAGTATTGGCAGCCTTGGCAAACTGGCAGGAAAGAGGATGCAGAAATTATCTAATTCAAACGTCTGAATCATTGCGCTTTGCCTCCGCCAATCTTTACGTCCTACCCTCAGGTTCTCCTGCACCGTCCATCACTGCTGTGCTGGGGATTGGGCTGGTGCCGGCAGCTAATGAATACTGCATTTCCTCCTCTCGTTTCATCTCACCTATCAAGATGGAAATGTGAAATATTGTATGTTGAATCTTATCCTACCTCCTACCATCAACATAGCCATGAAGCAGTGTCAAAGAGGGGGAGGCTTGGGTGGATGGTTTTGGGCTGCTCTCCCTCCTGACCTGGTGCCTCTACTGGAAAGCTGACATCACTTGCTGTGGGCAAGTTGTAGTATGGTTTGTTTAACAGGGTAAATCATGCTTTTATCACTGGAAATAAGATGTGGTGGAGACATGTTGTCATGGTTACTTAGCCATTTCCCCAGAGTCACAACACCAGTGTCCCAGAGGGGACATAATTCTTTTTTATGCATATGCATGAGGCTAGCAGGTGCTTTGGCACTTTAATTATATATTTTTTAAATGGCTAACTGTAAAATTGTGACAGAAACACAGAGTAAAAAGGATAAGAAATGCACTTGGAAAGCAGGCAATAAGATTGTCAGGGAAAGGAAAAAAAATGTCCAGGTTTCTGAAGGCTGCTGCCAGAATTTAAAATAAAGTAAATAAGTATGTTTCCTAATTATGTAGGAAGGTCAAGGAGATACTGAAAATTATGATCTGGAGGTAGGAGGGTATGTAAAAGAAACTTCACAGAAATGATTCTTGTATGAAATTTTTCTCTAGCAAAGTTACTCAGCCCATGGAAATGGCAAGAAGAGTGGGAGTGAGACAAACAAGAATGAATAAAATATTAATAACTCTTAAATAATTCAAAAAAGCCCCCCAAAACAACTATAAAACATCTAACTACAAAAACTAATGGAAAATGATTGGTATCGTCAGATGATGACTACTTTCATGCCTGTTCAAGAGGTTTTCTAAGTTACTGCACTTCATTTAGCTGCTGTTTCCTCATGTCAGTCATGACATACCAGCTCCTGCTGTCCCAGGTGTTACTGTCCCTCAATTAAAAAGGACTACATATTTTTAGCTCAGTACAATAGAAAGTAAAACAGGTTTAAGTCAAAATAACTTCTAAGGACAAAGATTTCCCAAATTATCTTCAGATATATCAGCTGCTGTGTAATTAGTGTACATTCAAATATTATACAAGTCTGTGCATGTTTTTGTAGGTAACTGGTATTCAGATGTTGGTTAATGTGTCCAACAGTAAGGTGAAATCACAAAATCTGGAAAAACCTCTGAATACTGATACCTGTCATACATAAAAGGTACTATGCTGAAAGAATAACCCTTTACAACTAGTTCACCATATATGTGTCTTCTACCACTGAAACATAAAATTCACTTTACTACTGCTGATCATGTTATGGATGTTTGGGACTTAATCAAAGATTTCTGGAGTTGACAGGAATAAGCTGCAGTCACAGAAAGTGAATGAGCCGTGAAGAATTTCTCTGAGTAATGTCCAGATCTTTTCACTGTACTTTTTAAAGGAGGTTGGGAAACCATTATTTCATGAAAAAATACCAAGATTTCTTTTTTCTTTTTTTTTTTTTTTTTTTTTTTTTTTTTTTTGTGGGAATGAAAATGAAGCTCTTCTCTATTTTTGTGAGTGACTTCAAGTCAGATCAGGCATTATTTTTGTTTTGAGAACATTCACTTGGGATTTGCAATATATGAGATACTCTTTATTCTGTTTCAGGGATATATAAAGACACACGTGATCTTTCTCTATCTCCCTCTCCACTCTTTCCCACTTAATTTTTGCCAAAATTGATACGTTTCCACAAAATATTTTCTTTTTGAGAGAAAACTGCATTCCAGTGAATGTTTTGTAAAATATTTTAAACCACTCTGGTTTTATGTGCTTGAGCATCTTTTTTAAGAGCATCACGTTAGGTTGTGCTTTCATGAGCACTTGGCTCAGCCTCAATGCCCTTTTGTACTGTAGGGTTGTTTCTAACTCAGGTCACCTCACGGGACCTGCAAACAGATTCAAGAAAGGGGCAGGAAGAAGCAGGGGTAGGAAAAAGTGGGAGCTGCTTACCGAACCACTTGCGTCAAGAAAAATGTTTGTGTAACTGCAGGTTTTGATAGAGCAATGATAATGTGTCCTCTGAAACACTTTACTTCTGAAGAGAAGTTGACCATATTGAGGTCCCTTTTTCCCCAGTAACTGCTATTCTGGAGCGAGCTCAAGAGGCACAGAAGCCAGAGAAGCCACATTTATACGCAGGGTGAGAACCATCCATAATCAATTGAAGTGAGGTGTGGACTGAAAATGTTACGAAACATTGTTTTTCCCTGTTGCAAGTTGGCCTAAATGTTTATGTTCTCCTGGAAATGTTTCATCGCAACCAAAGCATGTTTTGGCTCATGCGGATTCTGATAAAGGTTTAGGCTCTGTGTTCATTACTAGAGTTCTCCTCAAAAAAATTCTCCTATGCAATCAAGCAATATTCATTTTATGAATGTTAGAAGCATTTTTTTTTTCCTTCATTGTGAACTTGAAGCCTGAGAAGTATCTTGGCTGTTTTCTGTGACATTGTGGCTAGCTACTGTAACTGCACTGATGTTACGGACATGTACCGTAAAATGTACCGTTCAATACACCCAGAAGACCAAAGAAGAACACTTGAGATATGTTGCATTTTTTTTCAGATGGAGCAGGAACTTCCTAAAAGGCTCTGCTATGGAGTATACACACATTTAGCCAATACCTTTGGAGAGATTGTATTAACAATTCCCTCACGGCAGCGCCAAATGTTAAAAAGAGTTGGGTACTGCTCAGTTTTAGCAAGGATTTCTACAAAGAAATATTCCAAAGAAGAGTCTGTTTCAGTCTAAGGCAGCAATTCACCAAAGCTGCTCAAGAACGCCTGTGTGCCTGTGGCCACGTTTCCTTCTGGTTCCAGCTGTACTAGGTACTGTGCCATCCCCTCTCCAACCTGCCCATCACTGTCGGCTGGAAGTTACTGTCCTCTAGGCTCTCGCAGCAAAGCTGATCCTGCAACTCCTCTCTGACTTGGGTTCGTCTAAATGAGCCATGTTAACTAATGCCATTGAAACAGGTCTTCATTGGTATAGCTAGATGTTAGTGAATCAGGTTAGGGAGAGCTCATACAGCCCTACTAAAAGGACTGAAGGGGCGGTGTGCTCCGACAGAGACAAGGATTGTGCAGCTCAGGAACACACTGAGGTGGCAAAGACTTGGGGGCAAGGAGCATGTCTGTTGATTCTCCAAGTAATTCCTCCAGAAGAAACATCCTGATTCAGTGGAGCACTAAAGCATGTATTTGCACATCCCTGAGATGAATGGGACGGAAGCTGGGGAGAGAACCTTGCTGGAGCCCAGGCTGAAACTTCTGCTGATTTCAACAGAGCAAGATTTCAACCCTTGTGTGTAAGTACTTTGCTGAGTGGGCCCTGGGACCCTCCAGCTGCTCAAAGCTAAGTACAAGAGGAAGCACTTTGCCTAATCAAAACCGACTCCTCCTTACAAGGAGAAGTGCGGGCTTCCGTGACACTGCTGTATCCAACACTGCTCCTACGTGGGCTGAAGTGGTCAATGTGCCAAGCACAAAACTTAAAAGGAATGAAAATCAAAACTGTCCTCTTGCATCTGCACCACCAAATCCACCTTGGGGGCTTAAAACACCCCAGTTACTGCTGTATTTAGGGACTTCATATCTTTATCCTCAGAACTCCTCCATGGGGTGAGGGAGTGCTGCTAATTCTGCAGTACTGGCAGCTCAGCAGGGACAAATGGCTGCAGTGCCACACAAGTAATTCACTGTCAGGGCTCGCTCTCCCATGGCTCAGGCTAATGCTCCCGTGCTCGAGACTATGATGTCACCTCTCACCATGTGTTTTACAAAAGTCTATTGCCTTGTGTACATCGTGGTTTTACTGCATGAAAAGAGAGCAGACTACCACATTCAAAACTGGCGTAGAAACCTCTATTCTTGCCAAAAAATCATGACAGGGAGCTTTTATGAAACTACTCTTATGAGAGAGACAAATGAAATGGGTGCTGGAATTGATTACTATAATACATTAAAGAGGAAAATTTTGCTTGAGAAGCATTTGTAGGAAGCCAAACCTTGACACTGATGAGGGACTGGGCTCCCGAAGGGGCAGGGAGGGCTCATTCCTCCCATCTCCCAGCTCCTGAGCAAAAGAAAACGGTGGCCATTGTACATTGCAGGACCAGGCTGTTTGATTTGCACAGCACCTAACACCATCTGATGCTGGCTCATGCCTGAACCACTTAGGTGCTACCTGTCTGTAAAGGCAACTGACCTAAACTTTAAATTCAACCCCATAACGTTCTTTAAAATCTGGGGTACAAGTGAAGGGTTTTGCAGGGGTTGAGTGAAGCTAACTGAACACTTTGCTCTTCTAGAGATGAAAACTTGAAATAACATAAAACCAGGAAAAATTGTCAGGAAAAGATCTTAGAAAGTTGCCTATTCTACTTCTCCATCTTCTTTGTAACTCTATGGCATCTTGCCCTACTTATGCCTCCTCTGACAAGGGCTCGAGGATCTCTACTGAAAGAAATACTACAATCTCAATGAACAACCTTTTCCATTTCATTACAGTCCTGGTTAGAAAGGTTTCCTGAAGTCAACCCTGAAATTCTCTGTTTCTGTTATTCAACTCCTTCACCATGGATGTGACAGAGTATTCCTATGCCCTTTAATAACTTTTCACATACCTGAGGACTGGTATTAAATCCATCCTCAGCCTTTTCTTCTTTAGATTAAGCAGTCCTAGATTTTTAAATCTTTCTTCCAAAGTTCCCTTTTGGTCACCCCTTTCCTCCTCTTTCTTTTTTCTAAAAGTTACCTCCCCTGTCCCCACCCAAGGGTAGACACAGCATTTCAGCAGAGGCTTATCAGTTCTGAGAAGAGCTACAAGATTTCTTTATAATAGAGAAACAGGAGTTTGGTTAAAATTGCACTGAAGCCTTACTTGCGACTTCACATATCATCTGCAACTGTATAAGCACTGCACTGAACTGAACCGGACCCAGATCAGACCTTTACAGGGATTTAATGATAAATACTTTTGTTTTGATCATAAACCACTGTAATTGCAATGCAAAATATTCTCTATCTGCCCTATAATCTTTTATGAGCGTATCAGGTAGATAGTGTCAAAACCTTACTACCCACAAGACCCATTACACAGTCAGAAAAGAAAATAAGGTTCATTTGACATAGTATGATACATAAATATTGATTTCTAGATGCTTTACTTCTTGCAGAAATTTTCTGAGGATTGAAGTTAATTTGACTTCTTCAATAACTCCTTGATTCCCCCTTTTGCTTAAATAAAAGCACAATATTGTGCTTTTCTAGCTATCTAGTTCTTCACTCCCTCTACCCAAGTTCCCAGGAACACTACTAATGGCTCTGAGATAGCTTCAGCCAGTCCTTTAAGAATCCTATGCAAAATTCATCAGACCCAAAGGATTTTTTAAAAAATGAACATAAATGAATACCTTTTACCTATCCTTTCCCTTTTCTAGGCAAAAATCTTTTTTTGTTTCTGATTTTAATCATGCCAGCCGCATGCTCACAACTGACATTTTAATTGATGAGGATGCAGGAACCCCACTTCACACACAGGCCTTCGCTGCATCCTTTTTGAGACTTTTCTGCCTCATGATCATTTAGTTAACACTGCTCTTGGCTTACCTTTTACTCCTAATGCACATGTGCAACAATTTCTTCTCACTCTTGGTGCCTCTGCCTAATGGTGTTTCAGTCTGTGTTCCAGCTTTTCTTGTTCTGTCCTTACATGCTCCTGGTAATCTTTCATACTCAGTCCATAGTATCTGAACACAGCTTCTGCCTTCTGTGCACCCCACACACATGTTGATCAGTCTGTCTCCTCCTGCAGGGACTTTCCATTTCCAGCATCGGCAAAGTCCCCTTGCTACCATTGAAAGCTTCACTTGCTTGATCTGTTTTGTGGCCATTTGTGGCCCTTCCACCATGTAAGTACCTGAGTTCTTTTCCTCTATAATTACTACTTGTAAAATTTTCAGGCGGTTTTAGTCTTCTTTACATGCCAGGCTTCCAGCAAGTAAATGTATCCAGGCTGAGGCAACACTGCTCCTGTTTTCCCCCTGCCTGTTCTTCCTTTCATATTATTATTCCAGTCATGCAAATTATCCCACCAAGACTCTGTTATGGCAATTAAGTCATAATTTTGATCTTGTGTTAAGACTTCCAGCTCCGCCTGTTTATCCCAAATATTTCTTCCATTAGTATACAGACATCTAAAGTGTTCAGTGGATTGATTTACTACCCTCTGTGTCTCTCCTGTGACCCTATTATGAATACCAAAACCTCTGAAATTTTAGGACCCTATCAGGCTGCTCTTGTTTATGCTCACTTTTTTTCCCATAGTCAACCCCTCCCTCGATCCTACTTTAAAGCCCTCCTAACAAGGTTAGCAGTTTGTTGGATGAACAGTATGGGGTCAGTGCAGCAGAAAAACCTGAAGACCCTCCGGTAGCATCTCAGGCTATGTCAGGCAGCACCCCTTCCTCCCCCAACCTGCTTCTCCTGAATAGCAGATCCAGCCAGCAGAGAACCTCCTCTCTTCCCATCAGAAGAGGGTCATCAACTTTCTCAGCTATTCTTCTTTTTGGGGGGAGGGCTGGCTACAAATCTTGTAGCTGAGGTGGGGTGTGTGATTTTTCATTGGCACTGTGATTTGAATATCGCTTGCTCCCTGGATAACTTACCTGTTCTTGATCTCCATAGGTATCATCTGCTTCAAGAGTGAGCCAACTCCTGCATCCCCACCTGTGGAGAAGCTGTTTCCTTCTCCATTGCCAGTGCTGCTCCCTGCTCTAGCTAGCTTGCTTTTTTGTGCTAGATGTCCTCCCACGCTGCATCCTTGGGCCCTCCTGGCTCCCTTCCCTGACTTGCCACCAAAGACACCCCAGGGTTACAGGCACCTCTCCTGCTGTTCGTCTTCCCTTCCCCACTGAAAGGGAAAGGGAGGCCACATTCCTTTCAAATCCAACCCAAAACAGGGGCCAAAGCCTCTAGGATCAGCGTTTCCCACCTGAGATGCACATCCCTGGTGCAGACCAAGGTCAAAGCTTGTCTTTGCACACAGGTACAGCCAGACTGATCTCACTCCACCCTTAAGCCGAGGTAGGGAGGTAGGGAGCTGCTCCTCTCTGGGAATGAGATAGATGCTTCAGGGTGTATCTTCTGTTCATGGCCAACAGTACACCAGCCTGGACACAAACCCACAAAGAGAGCTGCAGCCAGTCCGTTAAATATCCTATACAAAATTCAACATACCCAGAGGACTTGAAAACACTGGAGAGGGAGCCTTACAGCTTCCACATCACAACTAGTTCATCAAGCTGACCTGCTTGGAGGCCAGGCAATACGAGTGTGTGTCCCACTGCTTCTCTTCTTGCAGGCATGTTGTAAAAAATACACTTCAGCCTCACCTTTGTAAATGTGCAAGATGACAATGCTGACACTGCAGTCAATCTTGTGATACTTTTTTTCCCTCCAACTATGTTCTAATGAACAAACATTTTGTTCAGCATGTGAAATGGTAAATATCTCAAATCATAGGAAAACATACAATAGTTGCATTTTGTTATAAACAATGAGTACTGACTAGGAAAATACTAGAAGAATGAAACTCTCTTCCTTTTCCTGTTGATTGTGTGTGCTATGCTTTCAGGCAAAATGGCATTTCCCTCCAAGACCTGATGCTCCATTCTTTCCCAGCACTTGCTCTTGACATAACTTCCTAAGTTATTGTTACTCCTCTTATTGATTATTATTGCCAGTACATGGAAGGCTTATATCAGCATCCAGCTGCTTCAAAGGCAGTGTGGACATCCTCACAAGAAATCTGACCACACACTTACAAAAGGTAGGGAAAGGTGTGAAGGACCAGCATTAATAAATGGGGGTACAAATTGTACAAGAGCTATTGTAGCCTATGCACCTGTTTATTTGAATGTGTTATTTTATACAGAATGAGGGAATTCTAACATTGTAGTTACTGCTGGAATTGAGTTGGGCAGATCAAAGTGGTAATTACCATGTTCTAGAAATCCCTATTTTTGATGATGAGGGTTTTTTAAGCCTATAACAACACACAGATCCAATTGCAAAAGCTTAAAATTGCCTCTTCAGTAGAAGCAGGGCTTTGATTTCATCTAATTTGACCCTTCCACCGCACTTATAAGTGCACTCCAGTGTGGCTAGAGATAAAAACTTTGAAATTTAAATGTGCAACTTGCAGCTGAGGTTGGATTTGTGAGCTAGGACACAGAGTACCTTTTGATGAGCAGCAGTTTTCATTACAGCTGTCAGAAAATACCTCCCCATTAGGAAGCGATGAGTACATTTAATTCAAGTCCAACCCTTCCAACACCATCACTTACAGACACTCTTCTGCTCTGTGAGTGAGGTTCTAATAATACACTGAGCCATGTGGGACACACCAGGGTGATTAATGCTTGGATGTGAACATACACTGCACAGAGTATATATTTCCCCCTTAAATGAATATATCTGGTTTTCATTGATATTGAGGTAGATTTGCTCTGTACTTGCTCACATGAGGAAGCCTAGAACTGTGGGATCTATCATTCAGTAATAGCTCCTGATAACACTAACACTTGGAACACGGCAAAGTAAAAAATGTGAATTCATATTCACTTTTAATAAACTGGGGTAATTAGTCAGTTGAAGTGCAATAGAAAGTGACAGCCTGTGACACATAAAAGACTGCAGACTGACAAAGACAGAGCTATTCTTCATTGCACTAACATCCGTTTCTTCATCAACATTGAATTTTTTCAGTCTCTTGGCATTTCAATTACATTATAAAATCAAGGGCTAAAATCCTGGCTCTGCATTTTTTCCTCTCCTCTTTGAGACTAAAGAAAAGAGATGAGAAAAACCCTCTCCACAGTTTGCTTCTGTACCCCCTGAAATTATGTCAATGGGCCATGGCAACGATAGTACCTATGACACATGCAGGAGAAGGTGTTCAGCCTTGATGTCATCAAGGTGCTGCCGGGACTGTGAAATCCCACCAAAGGGAACTACCTGGAAGACAATGAGAGTGGGGCAAAATAGGTAAAAAGGTAGCAAAAATGTTTATGAGTAAAACAAATTTAACCATGAAACTCAAGATGCCCCTAACACTCCTTCAATCTTTGCTGGCATCATAGGTATTTCCCTCTTCATCCCCACTGCCCAACTCCTAAGGGGTGTCTAATGGGGAGGTCGGGTAACTAATTTCTTACAGAAAGGGGTTGTCACATTTCCACTTCACCTGCTCCCCCTTTCCGCAGTGCTTCCATCCCTTGTCCGGCTGCGCTGCAGGGTGCAGGGAGCCGGGAGCGGCAGCATGGCTGGCAGCGCAGTGCCCTCACCCGCACGGGACACAGCCCCACGGTACTCCAGCAGAGCAGCTCCGGTGATGGCACCAGGGTCAGCCACAGCCCAGGTCACCAGGGTGTAAATGCAGCTCCCAGACCGAGACGGGAGGCCCAGCAGGGCTTCTTCCCACTTGTCTCACTCATGGCACACCCAGAGCCCGGACAACCCTTTCCTTCTGTTGGGTCTGGCGCTTGCTGGACCCCTCTGTAAGCTCAGGTAACTCGCTGTGTCAGCATAAAACTAATTCCTCCCTCTAAAAAGGATAGCTTTCTGCTTGGTTAGCAAACTGAAACAAACTTCTGAAGGGCCAGACCATTTCCAGAGCCAGTGGAAGCAGAAGAGGAGGATTGTGGCACTGGGAGCAAGAGAGGAGGGAAGAACGGTGGGTACAGGGGAGAAAGAGGGGAGGAGGAGGAGGAGGATGGAGATGAGAGCTTGCTGTTCAGCACACCTTTCAGGAGCAGCAGCGAGTCACCTGGCTCTGCCTAAGAAATTCCTGGTTCCTAGTTTCCCCTTTTTCATGGCAATTTTTGGTAAGGTCCTCATCTGAGGACATAAAAGGTGTTACCTTATCCATGCATAGCGAGCCAGCTATACTTGTGTCATTTCAGTGGTTGGTGAGGTTAAGTCTGTACAGAGAGAAGCAGTACCTTTTATTAGACCACCTGAGACAATGGTGAAAAACAGACCAGATCTTAGGGACCCAGGTCCTTCCTCAGGACTGAGATATCCTCACTTATTGCCTTGGAGCAGCCTGGTGACCAGAACACTGCTACTCTTCCCACCATTCAGGTCCTTTGAAAATCTTACCATAAACCTCCAGCAGAGAAAAAGAAGTGAGAAGAAAGTATTTTTACATGAAGAACAAATGACATTTAAATCCTTTTTTGAATGACATCAGGACATTTTGCTTGTTGACTGATGCAACATCAATGACTTACCTCACAGGCGTGCTATTTTGTTAATTTTTATGCATGGTTTTGAGAGCCTTGGATGGAAGGCAACAAGGTTGAGCTGTATAATTTTCAAAGCCTCATGGTCTCATTTGGTTCACTCATACGTCAAAGCGGCTTTTAATTTCTCAGTTGTGGGACTCAAGTCTTAAAATACACTAGCAGCCAGCAGCTCCCCTTTAAGTACCTGAATGAAAGGGTCAGGTTTTCAACTGTTTCTAATTTCCTGCAGTTCCTATTGTTTTAACAGAGATGTGCTGTTCAAAAAACTTAGCTCCCAGCTGTAGGCATGAGCACTTCTACTGCTGTGACCTAATACTTCACAGCACAGTCACTACTTCTATCACTTCAGTGAAAAATGGATCTGGAGGGGACCTGTAGTCTAACTAGTATCCACAGAAAAATGGTGATGATCTGAACTACCTCCACTGCCTAGCTTTGAGTCTTATTTTTCAGTGAAAAAGAAGTAATCTTTGCAGAATTGAAGTAAGAAACATTGTATTTTGAACAGATCTTACAAATCTCAGAGAGGGTAAAAGGCAAAAATGTGTTAGCAGCACTTGGAATTATTCCTTTGTGAACTGTTTTGTTGAAAAATATATCCCTGAGGCATGCCTCTCAGTCCTTCCATCTGTCCCTTAGGTGCTCTGCAGAAGGTGCAACCTGGGCACTGTGGCAGGCTGCTGAAATCACCTGGTATCTTTTCCACTCTCTAACCGGTCTTATGTCTGACAACTTTCTTCTATCAACAGTAAAGTGTTTTTTGGTAACTAGGTAAACCAAAATTCTGAATTTTAAGCAGTCAGGGATATGAGCTTGAACCTGTGCTTATAAACTTGAAGCTTACTACTTATAAATGCTTGTTTGAGTAAAATTTAGGCTGTATGAATTAGTCTTCCAAAAGATGCATGAACAGATTGGATCTGAAGTGCAGGCCATTCCTCAGTCGGCGTGAGTATCGATTCGGGTATTGACACTGGTGGAACTAAATCATTTTACACCAGCTGAGGGCTCTGCGTCTGCCTTTTTAAATTCAGGGAACTTTTCACAGAAAGGGTTTTATTCTCACCCTGTTCAGCCAGCTCTATTCATGATAAGAAATAGAGTGTTCCTCTGCCAGGTCACTACAGAAGTGAGATAAATGTGCAGATGATGAAGAAGTCTTAATCATAGTTTACTTTTAACCCTTTGATTTTGTTCGTTACCTCTGAAGTTATCCATCCTAGCAAATCAGATTGACTCTGGCAGAAAAAGCAAGGGAAACAAACTGGAGCCTGTTTTCACCTTAAGC
The DNA here is from genome assembly GCF_030936135.1 of Gavia stellata. Classification (NCBI taxonomy): domain Eukaryota; kingdom Metazoa; phylum Chordata; class Aves; order Gaviiformes; family Gaviidae; genus Gavia; species Gavia stellata. Next base: position 51,089,999 of record NC_082596.1, read on the forward strand.
AGCCAAGTGATTAAAGGACTGGCATGTAAACAGCTCCACTACACCTATGCTGTATTATGAAGTCCAGTGGGATTCTGCTTTAATCTTGAGAGGGAGTGTGAGGGGTTTGTTTTTCACAGGGGCTTTAGCCTACAGTTAAGTGCAAACACCTGCTGAAGTACTGGTAATTAGTAGGTAATTAGTAGCTAATGTTCTTAGAATTTAAAAAGAAAAGCTTACATAAGTAATTACTTACTATTTCTTATAATGTGCTGCTTTTCCTGAGATTTCATATCCCCAGAACATTTGCCAAGTTCCTAGGTTCCTCAACATACTAAATTGTTTATTAATTACACACGTATATTGCTTGTAGAAAAAATAAAATGCATTAAAATGCTGGAAACAAGAGTGAGTTATCTTTTAAATTACAGCACAAGACTCTTTGGAAACAACAGAATTTGCAGAGGGTATCAGCTTTAGGAGGAGCATTAATTTGGGGCTGGGGGAAGGAGGATGGTGATGGCTGGACCAGTGAAACCAACAGCTGGGTAGCCCAAAATGAGTTTCTTTTTCTTGGATAGGGGATAGAGACACGACACGAGAAGCAGCCTTTATGGTGGGTGTTTTGCTCAAGCCAGTAAATATTTAGCACAGCTGTGGACCCCTGATTGGATTCATGGATTCCCAGCTCTATTCACACATTTCAGGTGTGCTAAGAGTTGGGGGCTGCCCTGGCTCTGCAGCAAAGCAGTTTGAATGGTGTTCTACCTCTTGTAGAAGGATCTTTTCTGAATCAATGGAAGAGCTAAAACATCTGCCTTATCAAACTCTTTCTGTGGTCAGCACTGGCCATTTTCATATGTGAGAAGTATTAAGGCAAAGCTGTGCTTCTCTACATGTTTTAGACCATGCCTAACAGATGATGCAGCTATTGGGGCTGTGATTGCACTCACCAGCTGCCAGCCTTGCTCTTGCATGTGGCACATGCTTTACAGAGGCAGAAGAGGGGAATGCCTGCTGAGGTCCATCTATGACTGGATGCTGCTCACCATGTGTCCTCCTGTGGGACGCTGCCTGCATCTCAGCATGAGCCTCTTCCTGTAGGGCAGTAGGGTACACATACCTCATCCTCTCTGATGATGACTCTCCTGTGAGGTATAGGGCATGCAAAGGCAGGACTAGTAACAGCAAGGATCATGTAAAGGTGGATCATACTTCTACAGAGTAGTCCTTGCAGAGAAGAGGTTGAATTTTACTCTCTGAGCTCCTGCGCTGGAGGGTGGGACAAAAAAACGTTGCGAGATCTGCCACCTTCCCTGAGCCCATGCTGTGCAGCAGGGCCCTGGGGACAGCTGAGGTTTCTTGGGATCTTCTCATGTAGGATGGAGGCTTTTGGAAGACCTGAGATGGGAAAACCTCCCTGCTTTTCAAGGAAGCTCACTGATTTGAAGGAGCAGCCTTCCAGACCATGGCCCTGGTGATGGTGAGGAATGGCCCTGGAGCTCTCTCATCTCCTAAATTCCTTTATCCTTTTTTACCCTATTTCAATTAGGACTCTGCAAACTAAGAGCTTGTGGAGCAGCCTGGCCAGGGCTGTGATGCTTTAACAGAAAGGTGATTCAATGGAAGATGGAGCCACTCCTTAAAGATAAACCATGAAGCTGAAGTGCTTCTTTTATTATTACTATTCAGAGTTAAGTTTTGGTTTTAGTTTGTCTGTGAATAAGAAAAAAACAAACAAACATCCACAAATTGGACTAATTGAGATTAAAGCTGCTGGTAGGCACCAATTTAGCATACAGCTTGGGCTTCCTCAGGGTTTTAGGTCCTCCAGCATTCTTATTATTCCTTTCCAATCAATTAAGCTGAACGCAAATGGCAAAAAGTAAAATTAAAAAAAAAATTAAAACAAAGAAAAAAACACTTCCAAAAAAACCCCCACCCCAAGGGTGAGGGAGAGTTGGCTGTTTCAGGCATACATAGCTCTTGAGAAAAACACCCACGTTTTCATGCAGAGTTTTGGTACTAGCTGACTAATCTCTTTGAAGTGTGCACCTTGGAAGGCTCCAAGCCCAGCTGTATCTTAATAGCAACTAATATCAACTCCTCTCAGACAGAGGCAGCAACTCTCTGAGGAGGTGCTTAAGTGCTAGGGCAGCATTTGTTTCCTGAACACTGGGTCTGCTCTCTCCTGGTGAAGACAAACCAGGTAGCTCTTTGTTGTTCACCTTTGATTTAGATTCATGCAACATTTACCACAACTCAGGATTTCCTGAACTGCAAACAGCATTGCCTGTCAGGACAAAGAAAACCCCTGAATGAAGGCATCCTAGGTATGAAGATATTTGTCCTTGCAAAGTCCTTATGAAAGAGTGGCTTTGTGTCTCTCACAGTGTTTCTTTCAGTGAAAAAGTGCTAGCTTCATTTTTTAATTAAAAATAGTGCGTGCTTCATACTTGCATGGTAATGATTTGTAAAAGTATTTATGTTTCCTAAATAAGCAGTAATTACAAAAATTAAACAGCAAATCTGCAGCCCTTTAGGACCTATTTCCTGCCACTGTGCTATGCACCAGGGATGTATGAGGCTTCCTAATCATAGCTGGGGACCAAAGTAGATTATTTGTGCTTCAAAGGCATCGGTCTGTACATCCAAACTACGAAGTACCATCCCTATATTTTAGTACCATTAGTGGTGTAGGACTGAGAATGGAGTTGTTGTGATTCACTTTAAAAGGAAAAAATGTACCCCTCAGCCTGTCTATTTTAATTCCTCATTCTCATAGCACGTTTCACTCAGAAGGAGAAGCTAAGTTACAGTGGAAGGAGGTATGGTAAGAATATTGACACAGAAGGATAGTCTCATATTCCTTGAACTGCAATAGAAAGCTGCTTGAAAGAGCACAGAAATACCACCCAGCAGTTTAAGAAAGGAAGAGTAATTAATTCAAATAATTTTGAACACAAATTGGCATTAAAGTGCAAACACAATTTGGCCAGGACGTTGGATTAATGTACCTTGCCAAAGGGTTTATAGCATTAAATCATCTAACCTAGCCATGCTTCCAGACCTGAACAAAAGACCAATTCTATAACTCAGTCCCCTCTGTGGGCCCACTCCATGTGCCCTGGGGTTCCTAATACAGTTTTATTTAGCTTTTCCATAAAGACCAACCTTGAATAGGCAACATATTTTTACTGTTTCTCTAGCACACTACTTGAGATATGTCTCACCATGCGGACTCAATTCAGCTGCCTAATCAGAAATGTCAAATGCTGTTTAAGATGCCCCATGGTGTCCGAGACATCCACCAGCGCTGGCAGATGTAACACATCACCAAGGGAAGGCTTGTGGCTTTCTGGACCAGGAACTACTTCTTGTCCAGTATGTCTATTGGAAATACCAGGCTGGTGTTGTAATGATCCAGGCTGGTGTTGTAATGAAGTGATAGTACATTTGAATTCCACTGTGATAGCCAGTTTCATTATTATTAAGCAATATATTCTTACTATACTCAGAATATTGTTTGTTTTGATTCTCTATGAAAATTTAGGACCAGATGGAAAACAGTTTTTCTGAGGCTACTACATCTTCTTGAGAGTTACTGGAGAGATGAGCTGGATAATGACATTTTGCAGCTTGATTCCTGAAAACTGGTTTGATTTCAGGTCAGTCATTTTACTTTTGATGCAAACTGGTGGAAGATAATAGCAAAAATACACACGTTATTCTCCGTTTGAGTCTCAACTGATGCATCATTTACTCAGCTGATGTATCAATTCGCACATGAAAAGATGTGTGCAAGTGACACAGAACAACATTTATGTATTTTAGGCTAATTCTGCTCTCAGTTATATCCATTCCACGCCACTCCTTTCATTCGGGTTGACAGGTGTAAATGAGAGCAAACTATTTTTTCTCTGTGATCTTATATGGAAATCAATGAGATCCTTCAGGACTTGGTTGCCTGTACATTCATAATAATAAAGTAACCACAGTGATCATATAATGGCTTCTTTTTCATTGCTGCCTTGGGGGACTATCTCAGCTCACTTAATTGGTAACTGGTTGATGATCCATCCTGTTCAGGCTTAGCCTAGGTGAAATCTAGAACAGCAGTGGGTAAAAGCTGCAACCATATGATAGCTCTTCAGTATTGTTTGGTATATGAGTGTTACGTTCTTAAAGAACAGAGATAACTCTTGTGTTTAATGGCCAGCATGTGTCTGTATCTGAAATCACAAAAGATAAGTACAGTTCATTAACATCCCACGCCAGTCTCAACAGCAAGGTTCTGAACTTGAGTGGGCTGAACCCCTCATTTCCCCCATGTCCGGGCTGAGACAGATGAGTGAATCTGCATGGAGGAAGGCAGCAGTCCCAGGCTGCACTGGGAATCTTCCTGCAGGGCTCTTGAAAACCCTTTCTGAAGCTTACACTAAACCTACACACAGCCAACTGAATGATATAAAGCCAAAAGTAGGTCAAAGAAGAGGCAAATGTTGTATGCATCTTAACAGTTAATTCTGGTCTAATATTTAGTGAAGCTTTCTGCTTGCTTTGAACATGTTCTTCAGACGCATCTCTTCATAAGGACTTCTTTTTATAAAGAATTATGGCTGCAGACACATATTCACCCCTACCAGAAATTTTAGCATGTTTACATAAACAAAAAAAGCTCACAGCCTGTGGTCTTTCAAGAGCTGGATGAGATGAGAAAATGGATAGCACATTAAGAATACCCACACTACCAAGTACTATGAACTCAAAGAGATCTTCTTTTGTTCAGCTCATGATGTGTCTGTTGTTCTGGAGAAGCGCAGTTCCTATATCCTGGTTCTCTGTGTATCATCTAAGATAGCATCAGTGGTTCTTTGCAGGACATCTGTCATTATAAGAGTCTGAGAATGACAGTGGATGTCTAATGACAGTCATTGTATACAGCCAAGAAGGGGGCAAAAATATTTCTACTAGTCAAGCAAATCAGTTGATTATCTTTAAAAAACTTCTCTGGAGCAGGAGCAATCGCCTGACTAAATCTAGCAATCACCTACTGACTATAGGGGGTAAACCTCTGAGCAAGTTAGATAGTAGAAGAAATAATGAGTGTTCTAAAAGTGATGGAAGTCATAAAGTTCATAATTACTTCAATGATTTCCAAGTCTTCCTAATGATCAAAATTTGGAATTCTTGCAATCAAGGAGTTCCTCTCCTCCCTGAGTAGTGCCTTTGCATCATCTTTATGTTTATATACATGATTTCCATACTTACTATGTTTTTATGTACTTATTTCAGGGCAGTGGGTGGGTGTCACTGACTGCTCAGTGACAGCATATTATAATGAAGACAGCAAGAAGAAAGGAAACACAAATTAATATACCACTTGAGCAAGACTCTGTGTATCAAAAACTGGGTGAAAAACTTCAGTTGTGCACTTTGGCTTACGTTACGCAGCGCTCTACATCTGGAGGTGGCACTCATACAGGCCACACTGATGTCACGATTGCAATGTCTAAAAACCCTGAACGCCACCAAAGATTTCCAACAAAGAATGTGTGCACCTTACTGCAACAGCATCTAGTCTTGTTTTGTTTGGTATCTTTTGTTAATTAAGGGCATGTCTTAAATCCAGGCTTGGTTTTATCACTTAGACAAATGAAAAGCTCTAACAAGGATGTGACCCTTGTTTGAAGCCAGCTCAGCAAGCCATTCAGGCCTGAAGAGCTAGCATGGTGGGAGAGGCATGAAGAGGTGAAATGATTTAATTGCAGTCACAGAACAGATCAGTTTTGAACCCTTGTTTCTTAAGCCCAAGCAACACTTCCTCACTGGCCTTCCTCCATGACAGAAATAGTCCAGATGGAGGTTTTGACTTCAGCAATGATTGCCACAACATGTTCAGATAATGTGATGTTAGTGCCCTACACAGCTAACTGTAAAATAGTATGGATCCCAGCCTGCACCGAGGTTTCCCTGGCGGTATAGTACACTGCTTTCTTTGGTGCTCATTAGATGCCTGTAAATGCCTGTCAGAATTTATGTTCTGCTTTTTTTTTTTTTTCATCTTACTGACTTTCACAGGTCTTGTCTCTTTAACCACATAATTCAATTATTGAGCATGAAAATATTTCCCCCTTTATTCTGATTGTTCTGTGGCTGACGATGGTGTGAGGTGCCATGATGGAGTGCACTCAAGGACCTCTTAGATGAGCCTGTATATTTGCATTGCTAATTTCCTGCCTTGAGAGGGAAGGCAATGGTTGACTTTGTTCCTTGTTTGATTCATAGATCTGTCTCGTTTTTCTGAGGATTGATTTGTGTGTAGGCAGGGAGGGGGGTTGGATATATGGTTTGAATTGCTAGCACTTGTGCACAAGTGAAGTACTTCTTGTTTGCAAGCAGATATTGAAAAACAGGAAAACAATTGCATTACAAAAGAATTGTTAAGGTGTTTGTGAGGAAGCTCTACGTGTAAAGACCTGCACAAAGAGATGCTTTTGGTCTGTGTGGACCAGAAAAGGGAGATCATCCAAGGAGAACTTAGAATGGATAGTTCGAAGCAAATGGAAATCATTGATAACACAAAAATAAATGCTTCGCATGGGCTTAGTGTTAGCATCGGACTCTTATGATGCTGGTAGGAGGCATAAAAGCCATAAATCAATGGAATGCTGAAAAGAATAATGTTTCTTTAACAAGTGGTATAAGACTTGGAGGCTTAGCGCAGACCAAGTACAAAGTAGAAAGCCTCACAAAAAATAATTGAGGTCCCTGCAAAATATTTCAATTTTTTATTGATTGAAGGCAATTATCCCTTAATTGCATATTTAAATGAGGTATTAGGAGGTTTAACTAAGCAATGCCTCCTAATTGCTGCTGCACACTAGGTGTCACAGATTGTGTTTATTTCATATGTTAATTAAAGAGAACGGGTATTTTATTTTATTGACTAGCAGGCTCTTCAGGCTGTACTGCTTAGGACCAAGGATGTCTCAGGTGTCCACAGGACCCTGGGTATTAATGTAATCATTAGAAAGGTTCCAGTTTTAAATGAAGAGGTATATCTCCATTTCATGGATATTTTCAGCCACTTAGACCATACATAAGTAGGGGGAGGGAGAACCTGAACCCAGGTAATATTAACTCAAATGATACAGAAATGCTTAAGTGGAGGCACAACCACGGCAAAGGCATGCATGTCAAGAGCACAGGCCTTTTTTGTCTGTGCTGAACACACAGAGACAGTGAAGCAGGATCTGATGGGGCTGAGATTTGAAATACCTGGCATGATTTCCAGGCTATGGCATTGATCTTTGAGGTTTTGTCGTACAGTCATGTGTGGTGCATACCTTGGAGTTAGCAGCCCCACTACTGTGAGGTTGGGAGGAAGTGTCTGGATCCCACATGGAAGTTCTGAGCTGGCTTTTGGCAATAGCTTTACATGAAAAAAAAATTCTTGTCTGACTAACTGTGTAGCTGCTGAAAGAGTGATATACAGGTAGAGCTAAACATTAAGGTGGGATCGAGTTGTGCGCTGGTGTGTGGTACATGCCTACACGGTACAGGGTCATACACTTCAGGCTCTGATAGCATCCACTTTTTCTGTAAGACAAAAATAATCAGCTGGAAAGCATTGAAAAGGCAAGAGACAAGGTATCGTGTCTAATCACGGGAGTACTATGCTGTATCTATATGGAGGGGGCAGATGGATGGATACTGCAAACTGGCCAGATACGAACCTTCTCCAGGACAGAAACCATACAGCCGTGTTAGTGAGGTTTGCGCCTCAGCTAATAAGGCCCACTGGGAGCCAGAGCGTGTTAATTCAGGAATAATATAACACTCATGCCGTCAAACAGCTTCTGGATCAGAGCAAGTGTAGCTCAGGGCACGGGCAAAGGGGATGTGTCTGCCCACACCCGGGGCAGCTCACCGGCATGGTGAGAAGCCGAAGGTGGTTTCAGGGCATATCAGGCATGTGCCTGCTCGGGGCATGGAGAAGCTCTTGGAAATATATGTAAGGAGAAGGGATCTGGGGTTGGAACAGAAGAAGAGAAGAGCTGCCAGAATGACCGGGGGGGCAGCCTATCCTATTACGGGAAACTCAGAAACATAGCGTATTTTGTCTGGAAAAACAGAAGCAGATGGCAGGAGCCTGAGCAATCTTCAGGCACAGGCCTAGGGCGATGGGCTGCGTCCTTGCCCGAGGAGGCAGTGACTGACTTGCAGCAGAAGCAGTGGCTCCTGCCGTGTGCCAGCTCTTGGGGCTGCTGCAAAGGCAGGGTGCAAGCAGGTGGAGGAAGATGGAGGGGATGAAGAAGCAGGATCCCCCAGCCGGTTCTGGGGAAAGGCATCTTGAAGGAGAAAGGGAGAAATTGACAGAGCCATTCCCACTGTGCCCAAATTCTTCCTTCCCAGGGAAGCCCAGGGACCCTTCCCAACTCCTGCCCAGTTCCCACCAGTTTATGCACCCTCCCCAGCACCTCTTCTGCTGGTCAGCATTAAAGGGAAGGCTATTTCTGTATTACTGTGTATTCACACAGGTGGCATTCATCCATAAAGGTGATGGGAGCTCAGCATCAGGAAAACTGGAGACCCGTGACAGCGAAGAGGCAAAATTCACGCGAGAGTGAATAAAGGCATAAATTGGCCTTGAATCAATTCAGGCTGGAAATTGGGCATGTCTTAACTAAACAGCAGAGCAGCAAGGTTCAGAAATGGCCTTCCAGTTAAGGCAGTGGAAGAAAAAAGTATTCTGAAGATGGAGCGGAACTGGTTTATTTATTGAATCACCGGTTAGTGTTTTGCAGCTGGTCGATGGTGCCAGGGAATAGCTCTTCCAACTCTATGTTCAAATGTAATATTCCACAAATTGTGTTTCTGATGTGTTTTTCTACCTTTTGCTGAACATACATAGGATTTTCAAAGAAGCACCAAAATCCCATGGCTATTCTTTGAGCACAGGGCATCTGGCTTTCTTTTGTGTTTTGGAAAAACCAACCGGAGCCAGTAATGATGGGATGATCATGGACATAATTTCTGCCTTCTGTCAGAATATAAAAATGAAGTGCCAGAGTAAGAACCATCAGCTTGAGGTATTGACTGGACTGTTAGAATTAACAGTGAATTTGCTCTCTTTTAAATGTGTTAAATCCGACCCTAGATTAAATTTAAACTACTTTGCTACAGCATAATTCACCAGGGATACCCTGACTTTCCATTGACTTTAATGGAGCCTCTACTGAACAATTAGAGCAAAGCTCGAAATATGCAGTGTGGCTGTAGAGACGAAGTGGTTAATGTCCTTTCTTTTTGTGGGTAATTTCCCCTTTTAGTTCTTACTGTGTCATTATAATTAGCAAAGCCCAAGGGTTCAAATCTGAGCTAACAAAGGGCAGCGGCATGATAGTTTGTGTGTTGTTACTGCTGCTTATTACATCTATCATTATCATCTCACCGTGACCTTGGGCTTCCCCTGCTGGTTTATCATCTTTTCTCTCCATCTCATATGTCTGCTCTAAGCTCTTTGGGGCAGATCTGGTGGATTGGTGGTCCAGCTCTACAACAACAGGGCTTTCTTCTACATTGAGGGCTGTAGGAGCAACAACGATACAACTTTTAGAAAGAGGGCTAAGAGATGCATGGTTTAACAGCAGGTCTTTTGGAAAGGCAAATGCTGCCATGTTCAGTGTGTCATCCTGGGGGCCTGCAGCTGACTGTTACAGGGCCAAACAAGGACTGAACCGTACATGGCAGCATGCTACAGGACAGGGCAGGGAACACCTCTGCTCTGCCTCAAAATACAGGCTGCTATGCTGCGGACATAGGGACACGCTGGGTGACCTGGTGCAAGAACCCATGGGAAAAAGAGGAGGCTTGGATATACTTCCATTTCAGTTTTGAGAGAGTTCAACCATGGATTGATCAGATTCATCAGCAGTACATTTCCCTCCAGGACAGACTGGCAAGCTGGGAAATTTGGGTTTTCTCATCCTCTGCTGCAGCCTGTTGCATCCTCTGCTGAAGTCCAGGCACGGCTGCCCCAGCAGCTGCAGAGGCTTCATGAGCTGGTGGCACGTTGGTATCTATCTCCCATGCTCTGCCGGCAGCAGGGCACAGATGAGTCTCTGACAAGTTGAGATAATTTTGTCTAACTAATGTCTTTGGGCTAAGGCAGGGGTGCACGGATGGAATGTAGCAGCTTCTTAATGATTAAAGGGGAGATCAGACTGGACGATTTACGGTTCCCTTTTGGCTGGAAATCTGTGGAACAATACCGTGTCCCTCACTGGGCAAAGACTTCTGAGAAGCCCATAATTTAGCCCGTAATGTAGGAGAGGTTTAATATTACAACATGCAGCACAATGGCTTGAAGAGAACCAGACGGGTCTTGACATCACCAGCCTTTTCTTCCCTTCAATTCCCCAGCACTGTTGCTATTGTTCAAGCCTCATCACTAATGGCATTGGTGAGGGATCCAGCGTTGGCCAACTGCTAGGGCTCTTACTACTGTGTCATTATTTCTGCTTCTAGTAGATCTAGACAGGACCATGATCAAAATATTGTGGGGCTGCCAGCAAACTTCTGCTGCCACGAGAGGAGCCGAACTGCTGTTTGTGAGGGGAGGATGGAAATTTCAAAGTTAATCTGGTTCCCATCTCTGGAACTATTTAACTGTAGCACACAAAGCATTCACAGTACACCGGGAATTCAGTCGTTTTATGCAGGTCAGCCTTACGATGAAAAATTTTATATCAAAATGTTTAACTTCAAAAAGGGTTAGATTCAATTTCCTGGTGAAAGCTCGAGTCAGTTCTCATTTTAATCTCACCTGCATGCCTGCCCCTAGGTAAAATGTCATTGTATTGTCACGTTTGATTGTAATAATCGTATTCATTTGGCCAGCAACAAAATCACAGGCCTGAACATTCCTGACGATTTAATCCAAATTCAGATCCAGATACGTTGCCTGTCCCATTTTTGAAACGAGTGGAGCCATTTATTTGCACCTGGATCATCAAATTAGGATGTGGCTCTGTCCTCTGAGGTCCTTGCTTCTATCTTACCTTATCTCCTGCTCCCCAGACAACATTTTTCCTGCTTAGGGCAGCTCTCCAATGACTGATTATGAAGCTGCTGAAATAATGAGGACTCTTCCCCCGTCCAGAGAAACCAGTGGTGGCACATTGTTTGTGTCTTTCCTTTCATAAGTAGTCCATGAATATGCTTCCTTAAGTCACTGAAGGAAAATACTTCCAAGAAAAAACTCCTGTCTTGTCTTTAAGAAAAATATTTGGACTGGTAAAATGCATTGTACTATGAAGGATAGTTCCAATTTACAGACTCATGAGCTTATGAGTGGAATAAGCCTCCGTCCTTATCTTTATGTTACAGCAATGGCACCCACATACGATAAGTCTTCGCTGGCAGAATTTTGAAAAAGTAATTCCAGTGCAGTGAATATAAAATAAATGCTATCAAGGAAAAATATTTTTTGCTCCCCTGGAATAGAAAACATTATTGAAACTGTTGGATGCCTCAGGAGTCTATTCATGCAAAATCTATTTCTGCAGTCAAAATATATTCTATTCTGCAGATATTTTTTCAATATGTGACTGAGACTTCAAGGCAGAAAGAAATAGCCATTTTGACCAGGAAAGAACCAGCATGCGGTCTGGTTTTAGGTGAGCATAGATTTTTGCATGAAAATTATAGTAATTATGTGTATTTGTAAACAGCGATTTTTGCACTTTAACGGCCTAATCGCATGGTCAACAGCTGGAAGTTGGTCTATGCAGATTCTTACCTAACACATTATAAAAGTCACCCTTTGCTGCATTTCCACAAAGAAACAAATTATAGCACAAAAGGGACCTGCCAAATGCAATCTTTCATCCTCTTCTGCTTCTTAAAGAGGATGTTTGAATATTCTGATTTTTAAAATGGGATAAAACAAAAGGAAAAATAATTTATGTATATTTAAAATGCATGTCTAAAGAAAAAAAGAATGGAAAATGCTGATGTATATGTACTACTTAGCCATTTATTGTAATATATGCATTTCCTTTGCATTTGAAAGTTCATATGTCATGCATGGTACACATCTGTTCCTTTCATTTTAAATTCTTTTTTAAATACATATTTTTAATTTCTCCCTATTGTTTTCTCAAATGGCTCCATTACAGCAATTTAAAAGCATATCCAACAAGCAAAACCACACAAAATGACTCTTGTCATATTGAAAATCTTGGCAACCTGATGAAGTATTTGCTATCTAACGTGAATCAAAAAAGAAAAAAAGAAAAAAAAAACAAGAACCAGAACAAATCCAACCAAACCTGTCTTCCCCTTAGACTGCTGGGAAACACCTCAGCTGAGTCTCCTGGTCCCCAGGTGTCCAATCCAGGCATAGCTCAGCCAATTAGAAGTTGCACTACTTGGCGTTGGTGGTTTGCATTAATCTTTTTCTTTGCATTTAGAAGTGCCTGGGAAATAAAAAGGCAGTTGCTGTAGCTCAGCTGAGAAACAGTAACTTCAAATCCTTAATTTGCTTGTGATGAGCACCCTTTACCCTTAGGCTTTCTAATAAGATGCTGTCAATATGTATCACTTCTCATCTTCCACATCTTTGCCCCTGTTTCCTTGCTGAACGTTGGCTGACAATTGTGCTCAGGATTTTCTGTAGCCAATTTTTCAAAAATGAGTGCTTAAAACTCATGATACACCCACAGCTTCACCAGGAGCTGGGCAGAAATGCACAACTCCAGCCCTCTCTCTTTCTTGCCTTCATAGCTACCTCCCTTCAGTCAACTCCCTAGTAGTTATATAGATTGTGTTAATAAGCATTGAGTTATATAAAGCTGCACACCTATGGGTTAATTTGTGTGTGGTATCAGTGAGTTTGTACATGCAGTTTATAATGTCAACACTAGCTACTGGAACTCGAATATCAATGGAGGAGAAATGAATGCTACAGAACTACGGAGGAGCGAAAACCATGAAGAACTCCAAAACTCTTACAAGAAAGTACATTTTAAAGGATCAGCAGCAGAAACCAAAATCACTTGGCCCATGGGGCCCTGTCCCTGGCGCATGCAGTTTTGCTGGGCTGAGGGTGGGATGCCAGTTTGCTGGGGCTGCGACTTGGACTTCAGCATGCCCACCAAGCCCCAGCTGAGAGAGAGCTCAGAGGAATGGACTGGCAATGCTCTGACACAGAGCAGGTCCCACCTAGCTAATACCAGCCTGACATCTGAGGCTGCCTCGCAGGTCCGGGGCAGCCAGCTGCTGGTGGAGGCTGGGTGCAACTGGGGCAACAGTGAAGGTTGCCCTTTCTTTCCCATGCTGTTATAGGGACTTCCCGGACACTGACCAGGTTGGGAGGCACAGCTCTCATAATGTACTTACAAGTCTTACCCTGAGGCTCAGTCTTACCCCTTCCTTATGCCTCAAAGCCATCCTCCTTTCCATCAGCAGGTACTTGGCATATATTTGGGTTCATTTTGCTCTTTCTCCGTTTTTGCCACTGTATATGTTATTCCTTGTTAATTTATGAATTGCTGTGAGTCTTTGGCTTGACTCTTATTAAATATTGTGCATTTTAAAGGTGTTTAGTTCTTTCATTGCTAGCATTAATCGCTTTGCTATCAATTCCCTATTCCCATCTGTTGTTTTGAAATAACATTATATATTATTATGCCTCTTCATTGCTTCGGCTCTCTGTCACAGCTGACTGCTTGTTTATCTCACCCTCTGTGGAGCTTCCAAAATCCTTTTTCTCCCTTGTTCTCATGGCAATGCTCCAGTTCCCCAAGTCCTGGTGTGTACATCAGAGGTTCTCCTGGGTAAACTTTAGGGCATCTTGCTCCAGAGTTTTAACATCTCTCTCAGTTTCTCTCCCTCTTTGTCCCTAACTACCTGTCCTGTCCCTCTGCTAAAGGTAACCGCCCTGTGGTAGCACCAGCAGAAGTGGATTCATACCTGTAACTCAGCCACCAGCCTGGCATCTCAGCTGAAATCACCAGGGGGAGAAGAGGCACAACTGAGTTACTGGGAAGCCTCCACTGACTCCATTCACCTCTGTCAGGTCCCCCTCAGGTTCCCCAAGAGCACCCATGGGAGTTGATTAGGTATTTCATGGCAGAATTACCTTGGGTGTTGCTGTAGTATCCCATTTACTGCTTTTTTCCCTGCTTATCCTTTCCTTCTCCTATAGCATTTTTGTGCCCTTTTCCTGCCTAATTGGCTTCCCAATTTTATTACCTCGTCTTTCCTCCCTGCTAAGAGCGGGATTGTTTCCAAGCTGTTTTGTCACTTCTCTACCACACCTATTTTCTCCTCCAGCCATCTAACCAACATATTTTATGGATGCTTCCAATATTCATGACATCAAATGTCAGTCCCGCCTGTGTTTCAGGCTGTTAAATTTCTAGCATCTGAAAAAAACAAGGTATTTATGCTTTAAAGGGACAATAATGTCATTAATAAAGGGGTTTTTTAATAGCCTTTCATAGGACCATCTATAACTTGCATTTTACTCCTTGCAGTGCTGAGGGCTCATGAGCAGAGATGGTAATAATGGTAAACACCACTTCAGCCCATTTTCCCCCAACAGTGCCATCTCTGCAGTCTTTTCTCTGCCCTTCACAGTGACCTTGTCCTGTACTGCCTGGATGAATTCCTGCTGCTCGTTTCTCAATCACAACAAAAATTTTCTGTACACTATAGTTTGTATGACTGTGTATATGCAGAACTGTAATTCTTTTCCGGAGGAGAGAAAAATACTTCTGTTTCAAAACATAGCTGGAAACAGGAAGGTCAGTCTGGCAGAGGTTTAGGAATCACCATGCTATGCAGGCACTGTGTCATATAAATCCTCTCATACAGGGACCAAGCTCCGTCATTGAGAGGAGCCATCAGCTTGATGTGTTGATCCTGTTCTTCCATTTGGAATGATGTTACTGGGTTAGAAATTTTTTTTCTAATTTTTTTTAATTTCTAAATTTTCTAAATTTATGGGAGGCCAGTTTCTATCCAGTTGTTCCTGCCCAGTGGATGACTCAGGTAGACTTATTTTTCCCCTGCAACAGGTATTTACATGCTGTATATCTATAGGGGGCAGTTCTGTAGGCCTTCAGACTTCATTTTGCTAGCTGAATATGCCAATTTCCAGTTTCTCTAGCAAGACTGCCTGTTTCCCAAGCATCTTAGTAGTGTTCTCTACATCAATTTCAGTTTTGAACTTCTGGTTTTTGAATGTGGGTAGCCAGAGGAGTAGACCGTATTTCAGATCTTGTTGCAGCACTGCTTCATAAAGTCATCTTAACACTTTCTTCTTCCTACTGGGACTATCTTGCCTGTCATGGGCTGGATTTTGCCCTTGCAGGGTTGGATCCCATTGGCAGCTTAGAGTCATTCACACTCTCATTAGCTGCTTTGCCAACTTAACTGCATCTCAGTCATTTTCAACTGATGAGAGCTCCTTTTACAGCAGCTATGGTATCAGTCCCTCAATGCATAGGCTTGTGTTGCATACCACTGAATGACTTTTATTTTATTCTGTTCCTCGAATGCATCTATTCTTTCTGTCTGCTGCCCTTATCCTCTTCTGTATTTACACTTACTTTTAGCTATGGACAATCATTAGCATCCCACTCAGGGTCCCAAAAGTAAGCACTCTCCCTATTTATATCCAGGCCATCAGGAAACAGAAAAAGAAGATAGATCCCAAAACTGATCCTGGAGAAACTTCATTCATTACCCTTCAGCCCAACAGCTCTCTTTGCAGTACTGCCAGTGGTTGTCTTCCTTTCAGCAGGCTCCCACTCAACAGTTCCTCTGTGCATCCCTATTTTCTGTAGTTTAAGAAATGATTTCCCATCTGGTGCCTTATTAAATGCTTTGCTGAAGCCCAGATAAATTATACCTACCATATTTCCTCTGTCTAGAAAATCATTAATCTTTTAAAGATCATATCAAGTTAGTCTAAAACAACCTACCGTTAGCAAACGCGAACCCTTTGGTACTTTTTTTAGTCCATTCCCAGTTTATCTCCATGACTTAAATTGCTTTTTTCTTTCAAAATTTATTCCAAAGCCTTAAGATGTTTGAGGTCAGACTAACTTGTAATTGTCAGATCTTTTTTCTTCTCCTTCTTAACTGTAGGTACTGTATTCGCTATTTTTGCATCCCATGAGTTGATAGGTTTGTCATGAATACCTGCAACTGTTTCTGTAGTTTCATGTGCCAGTTCCCTCTGAATTCTGAATGAGATTATACAGTTCCTCCCAACTGGAGATGATTAAGGTCTTAGATTTTTGCTGTTGTTTCCAATGGGGTAAAACCTCATTCCCATTATCTATCTTCTCTTTGCCCCTCTGTTCAGTGTCATTACTCTTATTGAAGTTTGAGCTAAAGGCTATTTAATCACAGAATCACAGAATCACTAAGGTTGGAAAAGACCTGTAAGATCATCAAGTCCAACCTAAAAAAAAAAAAAAAAACAAAAAAAAAGCCAAAAAACACAACACACCAAAAACCAACCCACCCAACACCACACAGCACCATGCCCATCAAGCCACATCCCACAATGCCACATCCACACAGTCCTTGAATACCTCCAGGGAGGGTGACTCTACCACCTCCCTAGGCAGCCTATTCCAATGTTTCACTGCTCTTTCAGTAAAGAACTTTTTCCTAATATCTAGCCTGAACCTCCCCTGGCGCAACTTGAGGCCATTTCCTCTAGTCCTGTCACTAGTCACTTGGGAGAAGAGACCAACACCCACCTCTCTGCAACCTCCTTTCAGGGAGTTGTAGAGAGCGATAAGGTCTCCCCTCAGCCTCCTCTTCTCCAGACTGAACAACCCCAGTTCCCTCAGCCGCTCCTCATAAGACTTGTGTTCCAGACCCCTCACCAGCTTCCTCGCCCTTCTCTGGACACGCTCCAGCAACTCAATGTCTTTCTTGTAGTGAGGGGCCCAAACCTGAACACAGTATTTGAGGTGCGGCCTCACCAGAGCCGAGTACAGAGGCACGATCACCTCCCTGCTCCTGCTGGCCACACTATTTCTGATACAGGCCAGGATGCCGTTGGCCTTCTTGGCCACCTGGGCACACTGCTGGCTCATATTCAGCCGGCTGTCGACCAACACCCCCAGGTCCTTTTCTGCCGGGCAGCTTTCCAGCCACTCGTCCCCAAGCCTGTAGCGTTGCATGGGGTTGTTGTGACCCAAGTGCAGGACCCGGCACTTGGCCTTGTTGAACTTCATACAGTTGGCCTGGGCCCATCGATCCAGCCTGTCCAGATCCCTCTGCAGAGCCTTCCTACCCTCAAGCAGATCAACACTCCCTCCCAACTTGGTGTCATCTGCAAACTTGCTGAGGGAGCACTCTATCCCCTCATCCAGATCATCAATAAAGACATTAAACAAGACTGCCCCAAAATTGAGCCCTGGGGGACTCTGCTTGTGACCGGCCGCCAACTGGATTTCACCCCATTCACTACAACTCTCTGGGCTCGGCCATCCAGCCAGTTTTTAACCCAGCGAAGAGTGCACCTGTCTAAACCACGGGCCGCCAGCTTCTCCAGGAGAATACTGTGGGGAACAGTGTCAAAGGCTTCACTGAAGTCCAGGTAGACAACATCGACAGCCTTTCCCTCACCCACTAGGCGGGTCACCTGGTCATAGAAGGAGATCAGGTTGGTCAAGCAGGACCTGCCTTTCATGAACCCGTGCTGGCTGGGCCTGATCCCTTGGTTATCCTGCACGTGTCCTGTGAGTGCCCTCAGTATGAACCTCTCCATAATCTTCCCCGGCACCGAGGTCAGGCTGACAGGCCTGTAGTTCCCCGGATCCTCCTTCCGACCCTTCTTGTAGATGGGCGTCACGTTGGCAAGCCTCCAGTCGTCCGGGACCTCCCCCGTTAACCAGGACTGTTGATAAATGATGGAGAGCAGCTTGGCAAGCTCCTCCGCCAGCTCCCTCAGCACCCTTGGGTGGATGCCATCAGGCCCCATAGACTTCTGAGTGTCCAGGTGGCATAGCAGGTCATTAACTGCTTCCTCCTGGATCATGGGGAGCCTATTTTGCTCTCCATCCCTGTCATCCAGCTCAGGGAGATGGATACCCTGAGGATACCTGGTGTGGCTGTTAAAGACTGAGGCAAAGAAGGCATTAAGTGCCTCAGGCTTTTCCTCATCCTTCGTGACAATGTTCCCCGCTGCATCCAGTAGAGGATGGAGATCCTCCTTGGCTCTCTTTTTGAGAGAGAGTGGCTCTTTATACAACAGGACCATAGATCCTTCTTTTTTCCCTCTTGCTAGGAATAAGGCTTTGAGATCTTATTAGCACCAGTGATTCGAAGAATCCTCTGGCCTCTTCCCCGTCCAAGGCCCGGAGACATGCAGTGTGTTGACTTTGGCGGCTAAAGCACTCAGAGCACTCAGTCCATCAGAGCTTGCCCTTTTGAAATGGAGAACATTAGTTCCAGCCTTACTTTTGTTTATTCTTCCATTTAGTGTAAACTGAATCAAGGCACAATCGTTTGAGGCAATGCTGTTTCTCAGCTCAGGTCCACTAAAATGTCTTCGTTGCTTACCCAAACCAATGGAAAATTCCAGTCATTCTTTTAGTATCTTTCTGTAATAAACACAACTGTATGTATTATTTATAATTGTCTTCACCAGCTACTTAATTTCAATGATACCAGAATGGCCAGCAATCTTTTTAGGAAACATTTTTTCTTGATTGTGCTTAGTAGAGAGGGATAGAGAGCCTGGCAGGCAAGAATAATCTTACACATAAGTGGAGATGATTTAAATTTGACTGTGACAAATTCCAACCTTTTTAGCCCAAATTAGGATGAAACATAGAAATATATATATTAAAAGAGGAATGTTTCCAGGTCAAATGAACTGCTTGAAATGTTTCATTTTGTCTTAGATCCATTAGAACTGATTCAATAGTATTTTCATTTGTTTTTCCCCTCTGGCATTTTGAAATTTGGAAAAAAAAAAATAATCTGACCTGCCAGAGATGAAAATTACTTTAATATTAAATTTTTATATTTTGATTCTTCCAAGAAAGTGTGTTTTTAAAATGACTTCCTATGCTGTTTCATACCAGGCAGTGGATTAAAAATATGCTCACCCTGTAACAGAAATTAAACAGGAATGTGAGACGCATGTGATCAATCACGGCTAAGCAAACTCTGCAAACTGCAGAAATGTTAGCTGAATTATTCTCACTCTGACCTGGGTTCTGCTAGGTGTATTTCTACAGTGCATGCTTCTGCTTTGTAATCACTGCAAGCTTGGTGGCATGTTTCCTGGGAGGGAAAAAAGGTCCCTTGATGCAAACGTTAAGCTGACTGTGGTAGATTTTGAGGGCTTGTTGTCTCTGCAGAGAGAACGGTCCTAATAAAGAGGCATCTGGGCCTTCATGTCTCTTTGCTTCTATTAAGATATGTCAGGCTAGGCTCTGGACAGCTGGATTGTGATGTTTTTGCCCCCAGGGTGTTTTGGGGTAGTGTGGTAGGAGAGTGTTGCTATCTCCAGGAGCAGGTGAATCTGAGAATATGTCTCAAGGATGAAACCTGGAGAAGTGCAAAGAATGATTTCATCTTGATTAATTACACAGTATTGATCCTCTGTGGAAAGAGCAATTATCCCAGACACTCTTCCTGCTGAAGTGAAAGCCACGGGGAAAGCCACTCTGATAAAGAGGATGAACATTTTCTCTCCAAAGGGCTCAACTGGCTTTATCCTCAGGGTCTGCAGTGTTAAATTTAGACTCAAAGGAAAAAAAAAAAAAGTGAACCTTAGTGTAGATGTGCCCAGCTTATACCAAGTGCAGCAGAAGTTGCACAGACAAATGGCAGGGTTAAAACTTGACTCCAGTCAGTACAGTGTGAAATTTAGCCTTGTGCATCTTTCATGAATGGCTTTGTCCAGAGTTTTCAGAATCTGCAAAATCAAAATCTTGTCTGTTGAATGTTATCGTAATGAGGATGTCATTCTCCCTCACCTCTTGCCTTGCCGAGCTGTGGATATCTCCTCTATAGGCATTGATCTGAAGGATGCCAGATTCCACCCTATGCATTGAGGAAATAAAGCTTCTTAACCAAGAACATGAATGTGCCAGGTGCAGGCTGTCTCACAGAGATATGCTGACATTGTCTTCTCATCTGATCTTGTAAGAAGGTGTGGGGTTTTTTAAGTTCAGTGGTGTTAGTCTGTATTAATCTACAACATGTGCACATCAGTAGAATTTGCAGTACTTGCCTAAGCTCAAGTTTATGTTCAAATTAAAGCCCATTCCTTTCCCTGACATTTTCGCTCTGTTTTTTTTCACCAGGCTACATTGTCTAAAAAGAAAGTGTTTCCAGTCACCAAGGGGCAGAGCCACCAACATCCAGTCAAACCAGTGCTAATCCGTACTCCTTGTGCTGGCTCTCTTTGGTGCGCCTGAAGCTTGTTCCTCCACCACCCACTTAGTCCAAGGCTGTTGTGACTCTGCAGCCTTCCATGATCTAAAGGCCTGAGGATTTTTCAGCTTTTTGTCAATGCCATCATTGTCTTTCTGACCTGTTGACTAGGCAAGGAATTTGAGGTAGAAACCCCCCTTAGCTGTAGCTGCCTTTCCCTTTGAAGCCTTGTTGGTCACACCAAGTCTGTGCAGATCCCCCCAGGGATGTTGTCCTTGAGCTAGCTATCTCAGCACTCTTCTCTTTTCCTTTATTGGGCTCCTGTGTTAAGAATCACTCATCTTAACCACTTGTATTAACAAATGCAGGCAAACTGCTAGCTTGTGCCTGCTGCTTCTATAGCATAGCGTAACTATCAGTTCTCTCGCTGAACTCATCTTGATCCCTTGTTTACTGAGATTTTGTGCAGATCCACCACTCTTCTTTTCCTCAGTTGTTGATCACTACGGGAAGCTTTATAGGAAGGTTTATATGCTTTGGGAAATCCTTCAGTCCTCTTTCAGTCAGTGCCATGTCAAACACACGAAGTTCACTTTTCTCCAAGAGCTGTCCCTACTTTTTAAGAAACAAAATGCTCTATTCTTCTGCTCAGATTCTGCAAACTACAATTCCCATAGTACCACTCAGAGAAACTCACAGCTTTGGTGATGTCAGTATCTTGTACTCAGTCACAGTTGGGATTTGGAGGAAAACAATTTTCTAGGTATGTATAGTATCTGTAGATGACTAGCTTTTGTAGCAGCAAGCTGTATATCAAAATATTTTCCACTTTGGGGAAGTGGGTGAAATGGCCAATGTGATCGTAATGCAAGCTATAAAAAGATCAAAGTTGCAGTGCTCTGCAACAGCATCATCCATTGAAATGTAGCAGGAGCTCGCTGGAAAAAAAATGTTCATGCAATATATAAGACATTAAAAATTCTGTTACATTACTCTTGCCACAAAGATTGTAATGAAAATGGGAAATGGCACAAACGTAACCCATTCTCATTACAATCGTTAGATTGTAATCTTGTGCTCTCCTTCTCAAGAGAATGCTAAATGAGATTTTAAAGTATGGAAAATAAAGGAGCAAATAGAAACTGGAAAGCAAAAGAGGTGAGGCATGATAGACTGTTCCTGCATTCTTATGTATGTTCTTTATTTTTTCAGTAAAGTAGGAGAGAACAGTATGATTTTAAAGAAAGAAGTATGCACACACAGATATATTTCTTTTTCATTTTTCTTTTGAAAATATATTCTTTCAATAATCTTATCTCCTTCACTCTCACTTTAAAAAAAATCCCCCAAAATCAAAGAGACAAAGTAACACCTCAGATATCTACATCAACAGACTTAACAGCGTAGAATTTGCCCTTATCCGTCATAGTAAGAGCTGAAGGTAGCACCTCCCTGTGAGAGAACTGTATGACTTAGGAGACTAGCAATTAAAAATCTGTCAGTCACAGGTTTGAATCCAGCCCTGATTAGATAGTGACCGAAAGTTGTTAATATTAGGCAATCACTACGGAAGTAATTACCTGACCTCGTTCTAATCCCCATGCAAGTATTTAAATGACACGCTGTAGCTGTCACTCAGTGGTGTCATTGGTTCTGCCAGCAGAAGACTAAGCATTAAATGAGTATAAGAAGTGATCTAACCCCATGTCCTTTCCTGTGACGGTAGTTCACGTACAGGGTTTGGAGCAGGTGTAACAGGTACCTTCCTTCGAGAGTCTGGTGGGGGAAGAAGGGAATTCTTGCCTCTCCTTGGGCTGTGCATTCGGGAGATCGCAGGACCTCTTAAAATATTAATCAAGGGAAAAAAACTAGTGAAGATTCAGAGGCAGAGTCACAGCAAAGGCTCGAGACCCAGCATTTAATAGCTCTGTTTTGCTTGGAGAGTCAGTGGAGGTGAGTGATTGTTATGCACAGGAGTCAAAAGGGCTCCTTGGTCATTGAGGCTATGCCCCTATAGAGTCCACATGGCATCCACTCCACACAGCCCTGCAACAATACATCCTCGTAAACATCATAAGACCTCCATAAGAAAAGAAACGCCTTTCAGAGAAAAGATTAAAAGCTCTAGCTTAACTCAGGGAGAAGGTAAGAAAGTTGAAAGGGATCAGAAATAATTTAGGTCTTTGCAGTTGTTTTGGAAATGCGTCTTCTTGTCTGGCCCTGGATTTTATGTTCACCCGCTTTTTTGCTCACTCACTCTGTTTGATGTGGGTTTGGGTTTTTGATTTGTTTTTTTTTTTTTTCACTCACTTTGTGTTTTGTTCACCCACTGAGTTTATGTTGAGACCCCATACTCCCTCTCTTCCCCTCCCTTCCCTCACTGACTTTCCCCAAGGAGGTGGCCATGGGCTACTCTAAGTGAAAGCAGAAGATAGAACCTGTCCCTAAAGACAAATATTCTGTCATACCTTCATGTAACTTTCCATCACACTTTGCTTAATGGATATCCTAGGTAAAACTTTTTTCCTCACTTAAAATCTGTCAAGAAATTACAAAGGAAGAAATCTGGTATTTTCATGGGTTTATACCAGAATAAACCCTCTTTGTCTTTGTTGTTTGCGAACAGTCTCCAAAGGTCAGATTGTTTCTTATCCACTTATAGGTGCTGGACGTGACACATTAATGATTTGACCAGATTTCTAGTTGAAAACCAAAGCTACTCTTCAAAGAACACATATAAATCTTGTCTGTAACTTCAGAATGACTTGTAGATTTTTCTGTAGTCTTGATTAAAAGTGTTTACATCTGAATCTTATTTGTAAAGCTGCACTTTTATGAAAATGTTTGTTGCTGAACTAGAATTCCTGACAGCTCTTCTATGTTAACTGCCAAGAGATTTCAGACTGTCGAGAAAAACCTGCATTATGGCTGGCTGTACTGCATCTGGCCTATGATAAATAGAGGACTTTTAATTTCCCAAGTATCCAGTTCCTCCAACCCCACAACCCACAAAAATTAAAAATAAAATTTTCATTCCGAAGCTTAAAATTAATTTAGTTTCTGTTGTAGTGCTGTAATAAGTAGCTCTAATTTAACCAGTCAGCAGTTCCTTCCATTGGACATTAATTTTTTAAAGTCTGCAAGTTAATCAACCTGTTTTATGGTGAAATGTGTTTTTACACCAAAACTCTTCATTATTTCTTTTTTATTTTTCTGTTAAGTGTCTGGGATAAGTGAAAATAGCTTCTGAATATAAAAGAATCAATTAATATTTCAATATAGGGGGAAAAGAAATCGTTCCCCAAATGGGTAACTTTTGTTCAGGGCTGCAGACTGTTTCTCTTGCAGCTGTCTTCGGAGCATGATCTGTCACTGCCACCTGTTAACTACTCTGGTCTTTACAGGCATAATATATGGTCAGGAAATGAAGAAAATCCTGAATTTTCTCTCTTTGATTTTAATAGTCCCTCTGAAATGTAAAATTAGTCCCAAGGATTCAGGAAGCTGCATCCTCACATCTATTAGAGAAGAATCAATCAGAGGACACAGTTTTTAGATAATGGAATATGCTATTTATGGGTAAAGATGAGGCTTTGTGCCTCGAGAGATAGTGTCCAAAGTCAGGCCTCAATTCTGACCAAGTCTTTTCAATATCACCCTGTAGCTACAGTTGACATTTGGGTCCTCGGTTCCTTCCCTCCGAGGAAGGGCTTCCCGCAAGAACAGCAGGAGCAAATTCTTCATCATTTTAAGTGGCAGCACAGCAAATCCACTCAAGGACTGTATGACAGTGTTGCCCCTGAGAGTAGGGGACCACACACGTGTCCCTTATGCCAAAATGCAAGCTTCTAAAGGGAATGAAGAATGTAAGCATATCCTTTCGGCTCTCTCCTTTGTTTTTGCTTATATGTCAAAATTCAGCAAATGCAGTGCATTTGTTCCCTGGACCTTCAACCCATCATCTCTCCTTTCTGCAAATCAGTTTGCACCTCAGTGTGTCTCAGCTGCTGCAATAACTATAATTCCAATCATAGCCAGCCTCTTTAATGGGCTTCTTGTGTCCATTGGGAAGAGCTATCCCATATGCAATGTCAGCTCCCAGCACCTAGAGAAAGCACAGTCTCTCTGCCATGGTTTAAGGAGAGCTGCAGTTCTGTGGTGACATTTGAGAGCTTTCATTATCTCAGTGCAAGAATCTCTGGGGCACACTCTGGTCTCTTAACATGTCCTTGTTTAACGGCACTCCTTACCTTTGGCTGCCTCTGTTCAGCTAACCAAGTGGTGACAGAGATGTGTATAGTCCCTCTTAAATCATTCTGATTTTCCCAAGTCCCTCTGCAGTTTTTTGATGGAACATATGGCAATGTTATGTCTATTTGAAAAAGCCTTTGCATCATATGTTTATACAACTGCTCACTATCCCAAGACAAAAATTCTTTCCTGTTATTGCCCATTTGCTGACTAAAGAAATTATCCTCTTTATGTATTCTGGTACTTTACCTTGATACCTTAGATGTTTAATTATGTAGTCCTTGGTCCATAATCCATATGATTCACTCACCATATAATACAACTCACATCAGTTTTATTTGTTTTAACCCTTTCCCTTCCTTTCTTGCATGCCTTCCTTTGTCGACCTTTGGTATCTATTTGGTTTTGGGTCTCAGCCTGACTCCCATGAAGATTTCTCTCCTTGGTGACAAAACAGTGATTGAGTCCAGTGGTACAGGACTTGACCCACAGGACAAGAGTTCCTGATGATTAAAGACGAGACATTAAAAAAAGGGAAAACCAAACAAACCCCAAAGGAAACTCCAGTTATGTAACACATAAAGGAATAGCACCAGAATGGAGAAAAATGAATGGGGTTTGTGGCTACAGAAACAAACGGAGAAACAGTACTTTGTGTTTGGCTCTTTTTCTTTCTTTCTCTGTGCTGCCAACCAGTGACTTCAGCCATCCATGGAAGTCAGGGATTTTCACCAGTTTCAATGGGAAAGTGAGTTGCACACAGGATCTTTCCATTCTCCAATTTCCCGATCAGCAAAGCAGGAATAACAATTTTTCTTTGCCTTGGGTTAGAGATGGGTGAGGCCAGAAAAAAAAATGGAATCTTTTAAGACTGAAAACATTTTTTCCCCCTGAGGACTGATTTGAAAAAAACACAACCCAAACATAAATCTGTGTGCACGGATTGTTTTTTCCTCAGAAGGTGCAATGAAATAGTTTTTAGAATAATGTTTAAAATGGGCTTTTTACAATTGAACTTCATTCCTTTGAAATCCTTTCTGTGGCCACTGACTACTTCAGATGAAGTAACTTTATTTCAAAGCAGGCAATATTAGGGAAATATGTAGATCTACAGGTAATGGGTTCAATTTCTGCTGGCCCTTTGTATTGTACTGTCTCCAGTGCATCTTAATGGACATATCTAGGGACTCTGTGCTCATTTTTTTAGGCTTGCTAGAAATTTGGACTTTTTCTGTGTCCACATTATTACAAAGGCTATCTATTTACATGACATTCCTGAGCAATACTGACATCACAATACTTTTTATTTACAAGTTGATAATATCAAGGCTTTCTTTTCCACATATTGGTTTTTTGCTCTCTTATTTTAGAAAAGCAGTCAATAGGCAAAAATCAAATACAAGTATTTTCATACTTGGTGTAGCTCATTTCTCATACTAGATATATTTGTTACCACAGTAAATAGGAAATTTTTACTTGCAGTATATACCCATTTTGTAAATACACCTAGCAGCACTTTCAATACATTTCTATTTTTTGATGGAAATGCCTTCCAATCTTTTTCCTTTATCTTGGTTTTTTTTTTTTTTTTTCCAGAAAACACGGGTTTTCAGGTGGCAGGGACAGCTGCATGGTAAATGAAATTTATTATAATAATTCTGATACTCAGCAATAGTGTAGTAATAGCTGTGGTAGAATACTACAGAAGCAAAATTAAAGGTTTATAAAATATGTTTCCTCCTCACAGGCATCTTGCTTCTCTGAATCCAGGATGAGCTGGTCACACTAGATACAGTTCTATCAGAAGAGGCTGGAAGGTGGTACCAGAGCCCGTAAAAGCCCCATGTTTGTGGTGGCTCAGCTGATCAGAAGAAGAGGCGGGTGGGGTCCCAGTTCTGCTCTGGGGAAGGGAGAAAAGGACTTTTACACAGGGAGAGCATAACCATCCAGCCTGACATCTGGAAATGGCAGAAGAGTTAAACATCCAATACTGGGGGAAAAAGAGGGCCAAGGAATTCCAAATAACAATTTAGGATTCAGGCCTGGAAGCTACTCATTGTAGGTGGACTTCTGCACTTGTGCCCAGCACAGTCACTGTTGGCCTTGCTAAGGGGATGGTGGAAAACCATTTGGATGCACAAAGCACATGAAGATGCCAGAACGCTGATGGAAGTTACTCTTCTGACTCGACATTTTACTCTTCCTTATTCTTGGGCTCCAAGACTACCCAGCTTCTCCTAATTGACTTGACGGTCTTGCTGGAAAAAATGAGTTGTGATGGCTTTTTTCTTCTCCTGAATTATTTACAGGTGGAAAATATCTGTCTTCCTGGATCTTACCCAAAAGGCACTAAAATGTTTCTTGCAGCCTGATACTATGCTTTTCTCAGCTTTTCATTCAGCTAGCAAAAAAAATTGTTTCAGTCAGATCTGAATAAAATTTTTTTCTTCCTATTTTTTTTTCTTCTGGTTTAGGGAGTAAAGCAATTATTTACACCACCCTACTCCTGATAGCAACCATATGTCTGGACTGAAAAGCAATGAGCCTTACAGTCCTACTTCTGGCAACTGTCCCCTGGACACGATGGCATCCCTCAGCGCTCCTAATGGGAGTAGGTGCCGTGGAACCCTTTGTGTGCCATTGGCACTTCCCAGCTTCCAACATATTACCTCATTTGCCACCACTGTCCTCCAACAGTGGTTGCAGCCAGGCATTTGGTAAGCTGTGTGGCACAGGTGATGTTTGGAAGACCAAAGCCCTCAAAAACTGTGATGCTGAGATGGGTCAGAGATTAAAATCCAGCGTGATTGAGTGAGTTTGGCTATCTATCTGGAGTCCCATCAGCTTGGAGCCTCTGCAGAGCTTGCTTGCATCCCCTAGAAAAAGCCGTGATACGGAGATTCACCCCACAGCAAAGAACTAAGAAACCTGTCTGCTGGTCTTGCTGGGACTGCTCAAGAAGGATGAATACTACCTGGGAAACTGGACTTGAATGGAAACTGCTTTTTGTCATATGATGCAGTCTCTCTTCCATCTTCTTTATTTTCCTCCTTAGGAAAGCAGAGCTGGGCTTTAATAAAACCAGCTAATCTTCATTTGTAAAGGGGCTGGAAGGAACCCCAGCCTTGCTGGGAAAGCCCCAGTGAACTGCAGTGGAAACGCACCTCCTGATCAGATGGAAGAGGATACATGGAGGTCCTAAGGGAGATGATTGTTTAGAAGACTGAAGTTTAGTGGGATGTTGCTGGTGTGAGCTCGGTTAGCTCCGGATCTGAAGCCATCCTCCCTTTCACGAAGCCTCTGTGGCGAGTAGGAGACCCTGTGAGTGCCTCTCCAGCTCCAGCCCCTGTGTCCTTGCTGGTGCAGTGGATGGAAGGACTTGCCTCTTTCTACTGAGCACGGGTACGATTTCTTCCAGCTGGGTGGCATAAGTGGAGCAGGACTCAGCAGGATGACTTCTGCCTTCTGCAAGTATGCTGAACTTGGCCCAACGTGAGCTCTGTCTGTGGAAAATGCGGTAGGAGGGTGTGCTGTGTAGCTTTTATCAGCTGTGCAGATCAGAAGGGGAAATTTCACTCTATTTCCTCCCATTTCTAATGCAGCAATATTTCAGCATTGTGCTTCAACCCGTGGTTCACAGCTGAGTGGTAGTTTTATGATTTTATGAGGACTCAGACCACAGTGTCTTTAAATGTTCTATAAAATATACAGGTTAATCACCTGACCCCTGCAAACTTCTTGGAAGAACTTGTATTGCATTAGCTAATGCATTGCAATGTCTTACTGGAGCTGCAGAAAAACATTTTACATGAAAAGCAAACCTGTCAAACTTGTAGCTTTGCTAACTTCACACAAAACAGGGGGAAAAAAAAGTCCTTTAACCAGTGCAAAACAAGATAAACCCACAAACTTGATGGCCTTTTTTGCAACCTCAATTGGACATTGTAGGTCTATGCTGTAATCTCAGAAACAGAGCCTTTATCATCTTGGGTACACTAGCATTGACCCATAACACAGAGTCTTAAATAAAAAGCAAATGATATTGTCAAAGCAAAAGTTAGTATCTCAGCAGGTCTTGCCTCAAGTGTGGGAGTGTGAAGAGAGGAAACAAAAGCTCAGAATAAGGAGAAGGCTGGATGGGTACGAAGGAGCAAAAAAACCCAACCTCTAGAAAAATAGCAGGGTAGAGCAGAAATAAAAATACTTTGGACAAGCGAATCCCTACAGACTCCAAAGTGCAAAGGAAAAAAGGCCTAATTCTTGCCTCACCAGTGCCTGAGTTGATGTGGGTCACCTGTGGCAGGAGAAGGGCTCAGAGCTTGGATTTTGAAACATCTGCGCAGAGGTGGTCCAGCAAGACCGCCATGGCAGAGATGGCATTGTGGAAGGTTTGGGCCAGGGTGTAATTTATGGGCAGACTGCTCTGGGACTAAATAGCCAAGGGAGACAGCACCACACTCCCCCTGAGGAAAGCGATCAATGCTCCCCTCTTGCTTGGAGGTGGGGGGACATTTTTCCATGTCAGTCAGTCCCAAGGAGAGCAGAGCTGTGGTCTGTGCTTCCTTCTGTGCTTTCGAGTAATTCGCATGCCTGGTAGAGTTATCACTGGGTAGTTCCCGTTCTCCCTTGAATTGAGCTTCTGCCCATTGTGCAGCAAGAAGAGATGGAGGCAGAGGTATGGCTGAAGTCATAGTCCTGTCTAGAGACAGGGCATGCACTTCTCTCCTTCCACAGCCCTGCTACATGTGTTTGCTCCTGTTGTATGTCCTCTCCCTCTCCGCACTGAAGCCAAGTCTTCCATGGGAAGAGATTCTCCTTTTCATCACTTTGTGCATCCTTGCAAGAAGCAGAAGGGACCCTACCTCCAGCAGATACCTTTGAGAAAATGCTGGCTCCTGAAGAGTTTTTCACAGCTCCAGGAAGAGATATTGGATGTTCAGAGGCTGGGAAGCTGAAGGAGTACTGAAATGCAGCCTGTGGACAGTGAGGTTTGGTTCCTACTGTGGAAAGCCCCTTGCCCAAAAAATATTTAATTGACAGGGCATCATACAACTAAGATGCATTTTGACCTCATTCAAATTCTTTCATGCCGGAGTGCCTTGTTTCCTACTTCACTTATTCCTTGGCAGTTTCATTAAACTCACTTTAGAAGGGAGTGGGATGAATTCACCTGCAACAAAAAGGAGGTGGCTGCGTCCCTGGGTCAAAAGTTTACAGAGCTGTCTTGAGCTCTGCTTCAGTAAAGTCCTTTGCTCAGGACTGTTGATCTCTAGCGAGAGCAATGTGTGTAGACCCACGTGAAGTCCCATCTGCAAATGGTTTCCAATCACAGGGAGGCCAGAAAAAGGGGCAGAACAGGCACCCATGTCCACGCCAGGAGAACTGGCTGCACTGTAAAACCAGGGACAGTAGGATGTCTGGTGAAGTTGGCAGGTTTTGTAGACAACATGGAGTTGATTTTTTTTTTTTTCATAAGAGAGTCACTCACTCTCTGTTGTGGATTCCCTGAAATACAAAATCGCCTCAGTTAGATGAGCCAGGTGGAGCTGAAAGTCCTACATCAAACCCTAGCTGGAGACAGAAGCCACAGAGGGGATCACACCTACTAAGCATTATATGACGCATTACAATAGAGCCATACAGGGGACTGAACAATAAGATAATTTGGGGAGCACCATGGGAATGTTATATTGGTCGATCTTTTTACCTTTTGAGACCCTTGCTGGTATGTTGATCAAAATCACATTCATACTAGGGAGTTTCCAAATTTCTGTGCCATGTTTTTCTTCTCTAAACAACACAGCATGCCCCGATGTGCTGTGTGGTTATTCATCCCACTCAGTCCCCTTGTGTTGTCCCTCCTGTGCTGCTTACAGCTGCCTTCCCTGCCCGCTGGCCAAGGTCCACCTCCGCCCAAGACAGAAGTGCCAAATGGCTTAACGAGGAGATGGTTTCAGCCTGGTGACACTTTTATTGGTAGGCCAGAAACAGAAAAGACCCTGGAATTGCGTATCTGGCATATTGTGCCATTAACACTCCCCATTAGGAGTCAACTGCAAGGTAAATCACCTGTCTCACACTCCATAAGGACTCAAAGTTAACAACCAAAAAAGATGTTAAAGCTTTCCCACCCTGCTCCAGGATCCCATCACAGAGCTCTTTGCTTTGCAGATCATTGAATTGCAGTAAGGAGTTTAAGGCAAAGACTGTGTTTTACTTTAGCTCAGAGATCACCCTAAGAGCACAAATTTCTGGCGACGGTTTCTACGGTCCTACCAGCTCTTGGTAAAGCATGTTTTGGCGAGCAGCAACAACCACAGTTCATAGGCACTTATACTCTCACTAGACTGCCCCAGCAATCCCTAAATGTGACCACTGTCCGGCCCCACAAGACGAGATCCCACATGAACGGGCTGTGGAAACGTCTTACCTATTCTTCATTCTACCAGAAACCTGTGACTGGCTTTCAGCCAGGTCTGCAGGCTTCCTGCACGGGCACACTGTGCAGTGACCATGAGGGCCAGTGCTGGCAAAGGGAGGAAAACAGTGGAAACAAACTGCTGTGGAGGGCAGCATCACAGAAGCTCAGAGCAGTTAAAGCTGCCCCAAGGTCATACAAGGGTGGTGGACCTGGGGGAATGAAACTCCAGAACAAGGATGAAAGCATCGTTATACTGCTTGGGGAAAATCATTTGGAAAATACTGATTTTTCTCATTCTTTCAGTATTTTTTTTAGTCCCTCTCCCTTTCCCTCCCCCATAACACCAACCTGATGAAAAGAGAAGACCAGCCTGAGAAAATGACCGTTGTGTCAAAGATGTTCACAGAATCACTACGGTTGGAAAAGACCTGTAAGATCATCAAGTCCAACCATCAGCCAACACCACCATGCCCATTAAACAATGTCCCACAATGCCATGTCCACACATTCCTTGAACACCTCCAGGGAGGGTGACTCCACCACCTCCCTGGGCAGCTTATTCCAGTGTTTCACCACTCTCTCAGTAAAGAAATTTTTCCTAATATCCAGCCTGAACCTCCCCTGGCGCAGCTTGAGGCCATTTCCTCTTGTCCTGTCACTAGTCACTTGGGAGAAGAGACCAACACCCACCTCTCCGCAACCCCCTTTCAGGGAGTTGTAGAGAGCGATAAGGTCTCCCCTCAGCCTCCTCTTCTCCAGACTGAACAACCCCAGTTCCCTCAGCCGCTCCTCATAAGACTTGTGCTCCAGACCCCTCACCAGCTTCGTCGCCCTTCTCTGGACACGCTCCAGCACCTCAATGTCTTTCTTGGAGTGAGGGGCCCAAAACTGAACACAGTATTCGAGGTGCGGCCTCACCAGTACTGAGTACAGGGGCACGATCACCTCCCTACTCCTGCTGGCCACACTATTTCTGATACAGGCCAGGATGCCGTTGGCCTTCTTGGCCACCTGGGCACACTGCTGGCTCATCTTCAGCCGGCTGTCAACCAGCACCCCCAGGTCCTTTTCTGCAGGGCAGCTTTCCAGCCACTCGTCCCCAAGCCTGTAGCGTTGCATGGGGTTGTTGTGACCCAAGTGCAGGACCCGGCACTTGGCCTTGTTGAACCTCATGCAACTGGCCTGGGCCCATCGATCCAGCCTGTTGATAGTGGACGGATAAATGGTCATACTGTGGCTGTGCCTAAGCCCTGGAAACAAAGACTGCTTGCGCACAACAGTTTTTCTAATTGCAGGGTTTTTTTAATAACTGTTAATTTTGCATAGTAGTATGTGCACTCGGTAGAAGACAATGATTGCCCACAATGTTCAATTTAGTGTATTTATTGTTATTTATGAAAAAATCATTGAAGATGTCTTTGCGTTCATGGGTCTGAGTCTTGCACAATTCATTGAAATGCTTGGCATCACTGCCATAAAATACACACACTGAAGGTAATAAAATCCAGCTATGCAGTACAGTAAAAATCCCCACAAAAAATATAATAAAATCGACATATGAATGTTGATAAAATCCGTGCACCACTATGCTGCTCATTCACACGAATTAGAGATGTGCAGTAATCCTGGGTGAAGCCTTATGTAAAAGCACATGCTGTCTTCAGAAGCAACATGAAATGCAAAGGGGGAATGCAATGCAGTCGCATCTCTCTCATTATGCATAACTATAACCCTTCATTGAGGACTCGTCCTTGGCCATGTAAAATGTTCTCCAGTTCAGCAAACCACTCCTAGCGGGTGCGTTCCAGGTCCCCTTCCCTGGCCTCACAAAGGCTATGAGAAACTGGGCATGCAGTATCGGGAGGCTGGTAGCGCTCATCAGTCTTCAGGTGTGATGTTCACCTCCCTCCTCTATCTGTCAGCTTCCCAAATGCATGTTTCACCACCCCCCTACAAACGTGATCTGCAGCTTCTAGGAAACATTTCCGATCTCCTGTCCCTCTAATACAGTCTGTGAACTGGAGCAGCAGAGAGGAAAGTGGGGGAGGGTCACCCAAAACGATTGGCGTAATGATTTCCATAGTGGTCACTGGAGCAAAACAGCCCAGAGCTCCTACAGGTGCCAATGTTACCAGCATTCATATACCACTAGAAAGATACCATACATAATGGTGGGATCCATGATGATCTATAAAGCCTTTGAAGCATCACAGCAAAACACTCACTGCAACATCAGTTGTTCATGAATCATGACACAAGAGGGCAGAGAACAGACATATGGAGTCCTCAGTGGCTTCAGCACAGCCTAGGAGCCCTGAGGCCCTTCGTAGTGGTCAACCTTACCATCCAGTGCAACAGCACCTTCTGGATAGCAGCATGTGACTTCCTTATGATAACCACAGCATTTCATCCCCCAGCTTGTTAGCTCAGTCAGTGCTCTTGCAGGTTAGAGCTCCCTGGGAGATTTTCTGTCACTAAGCTCTGAAGTGACCTCTGCACAGCCTTACAGAAAATAATTTTTAATACGCTGAAGGCTGTCTTCTGCTTTTGCTCACTTTGGTTGTACAACATCCCCTTAATCACTGCTCGATGCTGCAAGGGTGAGCAGGACCGTGGCTGTCCACTGCCAGAAAAGACCTTGGAGAAGAATAGCACCACCTGCCAGGCACTGCCTCACAACAGAGCAGGAAAGATCCCACAACACGTACTGCAAAGTGCCACGCCAGGATATGAAGTATGGATTACTTTGAAGCCTCACCCTGGTTCTGTGGCATCAACGATTTGAGACAGGGACAGACCATTGCAGGATAGTGGTGGGGTTTCTTTGTTCCACTCGTGCTCCGTTGCAGTGGGTTATTTGGTGCAGATACATAAAACCTGTACCAAGCATTCAGGTACAGATATGCTACAGATAGATGACGAAGGGGAAAGACCACATAACCACATCTACAGCTATGTTAAGGAAGATGAGGAAATGGTTTGTGGGTACCTGTGTGCAGGGAGAGATGTGGGTAAGGAGAGTTAAAGCAGTGGAACAAAATTTGAAGAATGCCTCCAGAAAATGGCAAAAAGCTGCGCACAGAAAACCTCCCAATAGGAAGATCCTTGAGGATTTAGGAAAACTTCCCATGATCTAAGCGGCAATCGCTGGATCATTTCAAATCAGTTGTGCCAAGCCCTAGCAAAGTGCAGAGAAGTGGATGATTTTGGGGTGAGTTTCCTTGTCCCAGCTGAGGGCAAACAAGCTGATCAGCGCGTGTCTGAGCTTTGTCCCAGCTCAGCTGCGGGGCATGTCTGCACAGCAGCATGGAGCTGCGAGCGGTGCGCTAGTGGGCAAGAAGAAACAATGCCGATGCCAGTGTCCCAGGCAGTCAGTCCTTCCCTAGCATTTGGGCCCCTGTAGCATTCCTGTTGTTGGTGCACAGGCTGGCCACAGGAAAGCTAAGATGTCCATGTCTGCTCCTGCTATCGTCACACCTTCATTTGCTGCACTAGCTTGCACCCTCCCAGGGCTCTCACGCCAACCCTGGCCCGGCTCTGGCTGCCTCTGTGCTCATGCCATCATTTCTTTGCACTGCTCAGATATAGAGAGGAAACTTTATTTCTCTGAAAACACAGTGGTAGAGTTCCTGAGGAGAGACGCTGGGAAGCAATACGGATGCACACAGGTGCTCTGCTGAATCCGTCTGTGCCTGCATATTTCTCTGGGAAAGGGCAATGCAGGCCAGTGGCATGGTTCTCTGTCCCACTTTCTCTCTGTGTAAAACAGGAATAATGATACTGACCTAGTTCACTGGGGAGCCTGGAAAGGCCAGTTAATGTTTCTAAGGCTCTTTGAAAATAAAAAGGTCTGTATCCGTGCTAAGTGTTGTTATTCATGTATTGTAATTCTAACCTATAAGGGACTTCGCTTTAGTAGGAGATTTTCAGTTACTCCAGCAGCTGAAAGAGGGGTTTCATATTTCATCTTTAGCTATATACAGATTAACAGCACACACACAATTTCATCACAGGCGTAAAGATAAAGGTGAAATCTGCATCAGTGTTAGGCATCACAGTGCATTACCTTGGTACGGAGGAACTCTGGTTTCCAACATCTGTGAAAGCTTAGCTGAAGTGATGTATAAAGACTTTGTACCAGCTAACAAAATCAAGCATTTGTGAGCTTGATCCTGCAATCTGAAATTTTCCGTGGACTTTAGCAGGAGCTGGAGCGGTGCCCAAATCAGAAAGGCAAAAGGTAAGCATTTTACTATGCAACAAATATTAAGCAAGGGAGTGTATAAATATATAGAAGGCACAGAGTGGTTTCACGGAGGTCTTTTCACTTAGAACTTATTCACCTCTCTCCAACAAGATCAGCAACACAGTGTGGCGTATATAATTCTAAAAATCATAAAAATATCAAACAGGGCTTTTTATAACCTATCATACTTTCCTGACATATATTGCTGTTTTGGCAGTGACTTATATGCTACACATTTCCAAGATCACTGCTTCTCCTGTTTGGATTACACTGACCTCCCAGAGGAGATGACTGCATATTGGAATCTTGCACCAGGTAATGGAGAGAAAAAAGGACGGTGCTCACGTGCAAGCAGCCACCTTCCCAGCAAGAGGCAGGATTATTACTTCATTAAATCACATGGGAGATAATGTATATCCACCATGAAAACAAATCGAATGTTTTCACATTATTTAGAAGTTACTTTGATGTGTTACACATGATGCCCTGGAAGATGGTGACTATTTGCCCTGGTTTTACTTCTCTGATTGTTATTAGGAACATCCTCTTTTAGTTTGCATTCTCAAATAACAGCCAGGGAACATGATGCTATTGCTTGTGTGTTCAAGGGAGAGGGTGCATGATCAGTTGTCCAGGACACAGGCAGAAATGTTCCCTTCCTCACAAAGGCCTCCCTCTCTCCCCCTCTCTCAATTTTTGGGTAGACACACACAGCCAACAGCTGCTTTATGGGATATGAACAATGTAAGATGGAGCTGCGGAAGAGATTTTTCTGTTCTTCTTATGTATTTCCATATATTACATTTAATATCATAACAATGAGAAGAACAAAAAGAAGTGCAAATCATGACTGTGGAGACCCATGTTTTCCTTGTTCCCTCCTGTTTCTTTAGGTAATAGAAAATCAATGGGCCTTTTATATATGAGGCACATCTGAAGCACTGAAGCTCCCATTCTCCTTTCATATATGAATAAACGAATTTGTTTACTGTGCTGTCTGAATAAGTGTGTTTCAAAACAATGACAGATTTCAGTGCATTACCTCCAGCACTTCTTTGCAGCAGAGCCTTTCTGTCTTTCTTCCACATTTCCTAAGAGCAACAACTCGTAACATTTCCTACACAAGCTCCTCACACACCACCTTGTGACTGAAGGGGGGACTGCAGCATACAGAAAAATGTCACCCAATACTACACCATTCAATTTTTGGTTGAAACACTGGAATATTTTTCATCCCGTCTCATTTCCCAGATAGCGGTTTTCTTTTCCCAAAAAGCTCTAGGTGCTTACCATTGCCCAGCCATGTGCTTTTTTCTGGCTTTTGGGAAAACCATCCATGTTTTGTGGTGACATTTCAGAGGTTCTTTCCTTTTTTCCTGAAGAACTGTTGCAAGGAATTGGTATTTTCTATTAAGCTTGGTTGCTAAATTTCTTGCCGCCTGTACTATTTAAGAATTCAGTACACTATTAACAAATGCGCTAACTCTTCACTGTACATGATTATGCTCTGTATGGCTTTTTCCTATATCCTGGAACTATTTACATTATGAGTCATTGATTATTTATGGAGATATTCATAGTGCTTTTCTTGGACATGCCGTATAAAGAAATCAGTAGGCCAGAGGAAAAGAACAACAGGGACCTCTTGGGAGTGGACTTTTAGGTTTGTTTTTACATTTTTTAAAGTCTTCAGCGCTATTAAAGATCACTATTAATACTTGGCATTTTTCTATTGGCCTCTGTTGGAGAATCTCAAATGGAGATGGGCTTCCAGGAAGCAAGCGTAATGATATCACTACCTACGGTGTTAAGATCTCCATTGCACAGGCTGAACGAAACCTGGAGAAATTACAGGCTCGACCCTAAAGCTGGTAGGAATTTTGACCCTGCTGCTGCTAGGCACAAGGTGACATTGCTGACGACTTTCCAAAATCATGGAGGAAATGTGTTTGTGGATCAAGTATCAGAACTCAGATTTCCTGACTTTTGAGGTTACAGAGCAGTGGCGGTCCCATAAGGACCGCCTGTCCCCTCTCGCACTGAGTATTCCCTTGGGGCACCTGGACACAGCGGACACTGTGCGTTCTGGGCTAGGCCTCGGTTTCGACAGGCAGGACCTTCAAACTGTTTTTCATTTTTGGTTTGATTTGTATTTTGTTTCCAATGTGGTGGTTTGAGACATTGTGTGCGTGAGAGAGGGGAAGAGGGAATGGCGATGCTACCTAGGGACAGAGGAGTCCAAGTTGCTTAAAAGGGAAATGTTGCTGGAGAAACACAAATTGGTGCAAGCCACATCATTAGGAGGAAGCTGTCTATCATTAAGTGCTACGTAGTGCACCCTGTGTGCCTGAAATAAGTCTCCAGGGGATATACAATCATACTTGCCACACGAGTGGAAATGCTGAGGATGAGCCACCGCACCATCTGGGTGTCCACCTCCCACCTGTGTTAGCATCATTATATGCATGTGGGGCTGGCTTAGCACGCTGAGGAGGAAGATGGCCATGCCATTCTCTTTTACCATCTGGGTAATTTAGTCTGTGAGTTTCATAGAGAGGGAATTCATTAATGCGGATATGCAGGATGTAATTATTCAGATGATGCTGTGGGAGGAAGCTGTACAAGATTTGCGGAGTGAATTCTGCTGGTACCCGGGGCATTGCTTTTCTGGGTGGTCCTCTGTGAAAAAAATCACACCCAGGAATGCCTTGATGACTTCTCACCAGGTCCCAAATGGCAGCTCCTCCCAGCTGGCATCAGCAGGAGCTGTTCTCACTAGGCGAGGGCGGTATTAGAAGACTCCCAGTTAGCGTTCGTCACAACAGAGAGGAAATCTGTGGGAACCGCTGATCATTTATATCAAAATTAATGAGGTTTTCCCTCTCTGAACACGAAGGCTGAGTTGTATGCTGACTACAGGGAAAAAAAATCCATCCATGGATATCTAGTTTGCCTTTTTTATTTATATTTTTTCCAGGGGTCTTGTATAATTGATGACACTGCCTATTTGGCAAAGGAATTTTCTGAGCACAAAATTCATTTTAATAGTAACTTTTGCCCATTAAACAAACTGTTGTTTTTTCCCTCCTACATCTGAAGCCAAAATCACAGGACCACAAAACAAATCAGCCTAATTTCACTGTGAACTTTTCTTTTGACATCCTTCTATTTTTCAAAGAGAATAAATGTGTTGTTACATGACTGCTCTTTTCCAGACAGAAGAGGCAGAGAGCTATTTTTGAAGCTCCTTAAATCAGAAGCTCTGGCTCTTTACAAAAGCATCCCCACAGGATATCAGGACTGTGTTTGGAAACATATGTGATAAAAAAAAATCAAACCATAAAAATGAACTGGGATCACCTTGTAATTGGGCAGAGAAGACTTCCTGCTGCCGTCTGTATTTTTGTTAAAAGCTAGTGCTTCTGCATTTCTCACCTTTTGCTGCGAGAGATTGTACACAAAACCTCCGATTGCCAAGCAAATCAAAGCCAAGAGGGAGACCCCCTGTTTGGAGGAGACCATCCCCCTCCTATATTCTTCTTTACTGATGTTATGTGGGGAAAATTAGATGTATAGAATGAATCAAAAGCCGTTGTAAAAAAATAAAATAAAAACACTACCACTGGAACAGAGCTATATGGAGGACCCGGAGGAGATCTTAGAATGCATCAGCTTCCATATAGAGCGGCAAGCTAATAGGCAGTTCATTGAAGCTGAAGTGTAACATAAACCATAAAATTACAGAGAAAATGGCTGAAAATATAATAAAAAATAATTAAAAATTGTGTAGGGTGGTGGCATATCAACATCTGATGTAAATACAGACATAGGAAGTGCAGTTCATCATTTGAATGGATGATACAGTTGAAAATGGTAACAGAATTTGTAGATTTTTAATCTTTTTTTCCAAAAATTAGAGAAAACCCCAATGGTTCCAGCAACAACTTTCCATTTTCTTCTTTCAGAAGGTGATTTCTCTGTTTTACTCAGCTACCAGAATTCTTAAGGAAAAATAATTACCATAAAATTGAATTCAAAATCAAAAAAGGAAAAAAATTCAGTCATTTTCCTTGTCCTTAAATGTTAAACATACTATGGAAGGACACTAGTCTCTCCGCCAGTTAAGCATCATATGAACCTTATAGAAACCAGACTTCTATTTTCTCTTGTCCGCTGCTTTCCACTCTTAAATGAAATGAAATTTCAGCCTTGTTGAAGTCTTATGGCAAAATTAATTTTTTCAGGAAGGTGTAAGACAAATTGGACAAGGCATGAAGAGAATACAGAAGATAAAAATAAGAAGCATACTCCCCTCCTTGGACATATTTAAAACTGAGCACCTCCCAGCAATGTGTACGTCACACTAATAATGTATTTTTTCCTTTCATAGACTGGCACCTCATTGAAAGCACGTTGACAACATTTAGGCTGCAAATGTTTTGAGAATGAAGCGTCTTTCTGTTTTCTGGACCAGGACCCGAATCCTAGACACAAGGTCAATACTAAAACTAGTCTTCTAGTACTAAGAGTGACCTTCATATATGAGAGTGTTGGTCTTTGAATTCAGACACCATATGAGAATGCATATATGCATGAGTGTACACATAAATGTCTGCATTTTGAGTTGATATTTATGTATTTTTACCTGTGTAAGTATATTTATGTATTTTTACCTGTGTAAGTACATATATATATGTATACACACACATATATATATGTTGAGAAGAATGCACACTCAGTTTGATGGAACCCATGCAACAGCAGTATGTGGCAAAGCAAAGAGAGTTACAAGGCTTTTCCAGGCTCCTGCATCCTTTTCCTCAGCACATATAGGTAGAGTTCCCAGACCAGGAGGAAACATTCTCTGTAATGCAACTGAGCTGCTTTTCCAAGACTTGGCAAGGATATTTTCCCTCTTTTTTTTCTCCTCATGATCCAGCAGCATGCTATATACATAGCAAGCATAGCAAAGGACATTGGCTCACTCCTTAGCATGGCCAGCATTTTTTGCATGTATGCTTAGATGTTTTTGCAAGTACAGAGGATGTAGCGTAGGCAAAGCTTTGAAAATGTGGCCTTTCAAGTTTAAAAAAAACTGTTTCTTTTGTATGCGTAGATACATACAAACATTCATGTTGTAACAGTATCCATACCCACAACAAGGATCAAGAATCTATAGTGCAAAATACAGCTTAGATATAAGTGAGATAACAGATGAATACAGTTGACGTCTACATTATGGAAGACCTGAAATCCAGTAGAGCTACTAGATAGTGCAATCTACATATTTTAAAAATAGCCTATTTAATAGCTGATAAAAGCTGGGGTCAGCTTCCTCTGAAAAGCAGGAGGTGCATGGCTTTAAATACCTACAGTTATTTTGAGAACACGGGTGATTAAATTCTAGCAACTCTGCAATTTCAAATGCAATTGGAAGTAAAGGACAAATAAAAAAATATTATGTCACTTGCTCTGAAGTTATTTTGTGTCTTTTTCTTCTTTCTATGTTTCCTCTTATTTCTCTCCTCTTTTCATGTTCTGTTCTTTACTCTCTTGGCTGCAAGCTTTGTTCAAGTTTCCACCACCCAAAGTAAAAGATCTCATGAATATCTATCTATATGTCTGTCTATCCATCTACCTACCAACCAAGCTGTGTATTGTACCTATCTATCCACAAATACACACACACATGAAAATTGATACTTGACACAGTATTCAAACGTGTATGTCCAATGTTTTATCTCCCTACTTCCATAATCATTTTCCCAATAATATTTGGCAAGGGGTCTAACCCTTAGAAAAATAGGAATGAAGGTGAGAAATATTAGGAGAACTTGTAATTAATGGCTCTAAGTTCTCTTCTTCTTTAAATGTTTGCATAATTTCGGTTTCTGTGAGTGCCTAAAAGGAAGCCAAAACCCACCGGCCAAAAGAGGCAAGCAAAGACACAGGAATTCACATAATCAGAAAACATTATATAAGTGGAAGGGAAAAAAGATTCAGGTTTAATTGATAGCTATTAGAAAGTAATGATTTCTGTCTCTTCATTTAAAAAAGATTTTTAGAAATTCCATCTCAATGGAATTTTCAGTCATTAATGGAGGTTTCAAAAATCTCCAGAGAGGGTAAGTGAATGGAGGTGTTAAATGCAAAAGCCTATCATGGGGACCCTAATTCTGCCTCAGGCTGTTCACATTACGTATTATCCTCATCCGTGAGCCTTACAGGTATTCCTTTTTGAGAAAGGGGCTAGAAAAGTGGAAGCTTTTCTGTGCACTAGTGGAAAACCAATTGCATAAACACTGAGCAAATGTGTAGAACTGGACCAAAAAAAAAGGCTCTGGCCCATGTTCATGGCTGCCTGTATGTTCCTTGTAAGAACATTTTGGAAGTCCTACTGAAGGTATTAGTAAGTTCTAATCTTATAAATGAAGAGCCAATCTTCTCTCTCTTCCCCAGGCTCATTGTAAAGCTGCAGCATTTTGCCCACGTCTGCATCTCAGCATCGCCCACGGGAGAGGACAGGATTCTGTGCTCCCGGGACTGGGCACTAGTGTAACAGGTCTCTCTTCGTAGGACCACAAAACAGTTGCATATAAGCAAGTAGAATATAAATTCAACACTCAATAAAGGCTGTCTGCCGCTTATATCTAAATGAGATCTCAAGCTGCATGTTGGTTCACCTTTCAGGTGGTGCATGGTTTGCAGTAAAGGACAGGGGATTTTATGTGATGTAAATAGTGTACAGGAGGAAAGGATGCTGGGTGGGTGCCTCTTTTTCACCCTCTCCCCAAATCCAAATTCTCCAGCTCTGTGACCTGTAGTGGTCCTCAGTCATGTTGAGGTTTTGGGGGGGAAGGAAGAGGTGCTGGAAGTGGTGTGGTATTGCACCAAGCTGTGAAAATACATATCTAGGGATGGCATATCCTTTTTAAAATTACCATGACAGTGCCTTCTTTTTTGAGCACAAAGGTGATTGTTCCCTTGAGAAAGAACAATAATCAATACAGGGGAATTTTTTTGGTGGATATATGAAAAAATAAAAATATGAGGTAAAAAATAATTAGTTTCATAAAGAAAGTATGTCACTGGGTGAAGTCCCAAGGATATGCTGCTGAGACCCTGTATTGCATCATATTCATAAAACAGAGAATGAAAATGGATACGATGCCATTTACTGATGGTGCAATATTATGTTCAATAGTAAAACTCAAACTTGACTGCAATGAGAGATGGAAGAGCTTCATGACACTGATCATGGATCAGCTAGGTAGTAAAATAGCAGGTGGAATTCAATGCTAATAAATGCAAAGTAACATATATATAGAAAAAATACCCTAAGTATTTTTATCTATGGATAAGGTAGAGGTCTGTAAAATCACAGAGAAGGCAAATGGAGG
Source organism: Gavia stellata (assembly GCF_030936135.1). Lineage (NCBI taxonomy): Eukaryota > Metazoa > Chordata > Aves > Gaviiformes > Gaviidae > Gavia > Gavia stellata. The sequence continues at coordinate 51,132,723 of NC_082596.1, forward strand.
AAATGGAGGTTAGTATTCATTACTTCTCAAAATGAAAGAAAAAGGGGTTGTCAAATGAAAATATTGGGCAGCAAGCATAAAATAAACAAAAGAAAGAAACTCGGAGTCACAGGATCTTGAGGCAAAAAAGTATATGTTGGTCCCAAATGTAATAGCATAAACTCACAGAATAAACATCTATGAAAGGCTACACAGCACAAAAAATGTAGGTTCCCAGATAGGGGGACTTTCTAACCCAAAGTCTGTACCTGAATCCTGTTTTTATCAGTGACGCTAAAGCCTAAGGATGCCTCAGCCTAAAGTTCTTGTGCTGCTTCTAAAAACAAATCTTTTCACTTGGAGAGTTTTATTTGTGTGGGGATTTAGCCAAGAGACTTCAGTTAGCTTTTGGGGGGCGGGGAGCTGTAGACTAGCAGATGAACTTTTTGTGCCACACTTCAGAGTGAGAGAGCTAAATGACTGACATACCTAGAAGCTGTATCTAGAGGGCTACCTTCATCTATACACACAGCAGGCAGATTTCCATATGACTGTGAAGAGCAAGGTTGTGTTAGTGGACACCTCTTTCCACAGAGGTATTTTATTTGCTCCCTGAACTCTGCTTTGGAGAGAAATTCCCGAGCAAAGGCAGGCAATGCAAGACACTGTGTACCGGAGCGATGTGCTCTGCTTCTGATGGCACTGCTCCTTGCAGGACAAGCTCAGACGCTAAATGCTGGATCCAAATTTGCAGCAGAGAATGGGAACAAAGCAAATCTGAAATACCTGTGTTGTTTACAGACCATTCTCTGCTGCACAGTGTCACCTACCCTGGTCACTGTTGCTCTGAGCGAAGAATGTTTTCTATGGAGAAATCGTGGCGGCTTAGGGAAGGTGAGCAAGGATGCCGAGCGAGAGCAGGGAGCTGTAGCTTGTATTTTGGTGAACTTAATGACTAGTTTTGAGGCAAAGACTTGAAGGCCAAAGTCTGACAGGCTGTCAGGCACTGATTGCCATTTTCATAAAGGGTGCTATGCAAGTGTAAGTGATTGATAGATTGATTGATTTATTTTGCTGAGGCTCCTTTGTGGTCTCCTGGGGGGATTTCTGGCCACACCTCTCAGCCTGAAAGCACTTGCTCTGCCTGCTGTTGCTTTTTTTTTCATTTGCGGGTAATGAAAATTTGTTATAAGCCTTCCCTTTCATCTGTACATGGCAGGCTGTCACACAGAAACAAGCCATTCTGGAACCTTGCTTCCTTCCAAATTGCTAAATATTTTTCTTCAAATTGCTTCCCTAATGGGCTAGTATAATAGGAGCAGCATGCTCTCTGCCCACGCTGAAGATGCCAGAGCATTTGTCCAGTGCACATGTGTGTTGGGCACAATAAACTCATTGCCTGGCCTGGAGACAGTGGAGCACTGCTGCTGATCTAATCTATATCGCACATTCCTTGGGCGCAATCATGCACGCAATGGATATAGGCGTCTATGCGCACAGATAGGTACTTTTGCCTCCCCTAGGAAAATGTACCTCTTCAGGGAGGCAGCCAGCTATACATCCTGCCTTCCTGGGGAAGGAGCGATGATTGCATTTCATAAGGTGAGACACAATGGCAGGAGGAGGAGGAGGCTACACAGCCACCAAGTAAGCCATGTGAGCAGTGACCAAGCTGGGCTCACTAATGGACTGGCCTGGCCAGTTTTTTATTGACTCCAGTTGCTGCTTTTTGGAGGGGCAGGCACCAGCGGTCCCCAAGGTCAGCAGTTCCATGTGCTCTATGCTAAACTGTTGCTGACCCACTGCTTTATGAGCCTAAGTGCTTATCCAGGAACAGAAGTGAATAGGTTGTGTGTGATAAGAAAATAATTTGCCAAAACTGCAACAATAAAGAAGGCCTGATGGGATCTCTTATGGTATGAATAGCCTGGAGCAGCTGCAGATTTCTCTCTGCTTTCACAATTATTTTCATTTTTATAACAACTAAAAAGGGAGCATTGTCCACAGCTCCTGCAGCCTGTATTTTCATATCCAAATCTAATATTTCCATATACATGTATATACATATTACACATTGTGGATCTTTGTGAATAAAAGACAGGAACTGAAAAACGAAGAAAAAGGAAAAGCCTTCTCAGATAAGAGGCCTGTTGGCACACCAGCTTAACCCATTCCTCCTTTCTGTTTCTCTCACAACCTTCTTGCTGGATTTCTGCAAGATCTCAGAGCAGCCAGCCCAAGACAAGCGAAGCTGTGTTTCCTGGGTGCTGTCCAAAGGTAAGGCTGGACATGGGGCAGCTCTCAGTGAACTCCGTGTCCGGGGGTAGCTGTCCTCCCCCATCGTCTGTGGGGCTGGGAAGGTGACTCATACGCTCCTATCCCACACCCTGTGGCAGTGTCTGTTGAGAAGGCTGAGTATATTTTTGCATGCTTTCTATCTAGGTGTTACAGAGGCGCTTCAGTCCCACAGCTGAACCTGGGCAGCCCTCCTGTGGTCGCCCCATTCCCCAGCTCCCCAACCAGTCTATGGCATTTTTATTGCCCTGGGAGTGCAACCAGGTCTGATGCTCACCCCATGCTCAGTTCCCCACCCCGAACAGCCCCTGTGGTGCAGGACCCTGTGGCAGGCCCTATGCTATGACCCTCTCGCTTGCCCACCAGTCCCCAGGCTGAGCAGTGGATTGCCCAGAGAGGGCTCCCTGTGACCCGATGCCCTGGAAGCCGTGCCCAGGGCTTCTTCCAAAAGCTACACCAAGACCAAGGTCCTTGCAGAGGTACCACACACCAGGGAGCCCAGGTCTCTGAAGCTCTCTGAGAACATCTAAAACCTCCAGAGAAGGAGGGACACCTAAAAATAAACTCTTCTTGCAGTTCAATTCTGCATAAGGAGAAGACCAGACTCCAGCCTTGGATGTCATGGCAGGGTCAGCTATGCAGAATTCACAAAACAGTTATATAAAGAAAGACACAAAGAAATGACTCAGATCGCAGCCAACCGCCTTTCTGATTTCTCAAGAGGTCTCTAGTGAATCAGGCTGAATGAGCTTTTTGTTGCCTTTAGTGTTTACAGGAGTAGCTGAAGTCGAAGAGAGTTCTCCTGTCTTACTGCTGACAGCTACAGTATGGCAGGGCTGTGGTGCCTTAGTATATAATGATCAATCTCATTTCAGTTCATTTTGCTAGAATTTAATTTTCACATGGCCCAGTGTGACCACATCCCACTAATTTCCCACTTGGATATTTTCTTAAAACAGAGAGACCAGTTGAAGATTCTGCAACTCCTGTTGGTGAAATAATAATAATAATTTACATTTATTAAGTGCTGTTCTTCCCAAAGGACTGCCCAAATGCTTTCCAAAATTTGTGTATGCAGGAATCTCTTCACCAAGGAAAAAAATGCAGCTGCTTCATTGGCACACAGCAGCACTAGCACAACAGCTTAGGATAGGGAATGAATCAAATGTTTAATGTTATTACATCTTTGTGGTTCTGTTACAGTAATGCCCAGAAGTCCCAAGAGGGACCAAGGCCCCTCTTGGGCTGGGTGAAATAAGTAGTAAGGTTGTTGAAAGAAAACAGAAAATGGTAAAATGCATGCTAAAGGAAGAGTAAGAAGAAAAAGAGAGTGATAGATAAACGCACACATGATCACATAGATTTGAAAGACATGATAAAGTCATGGGATTGGAAGGGACCTGTGATGTGATCCCATACACTCTTCTGTCCTAAGGCAGGTTCATTTCTATTTAATCACTAAAAGACATTTCTGTAACTTGTTCCTAATGATCTCCACTGATGGAGATTTTACAGCCTTCCAAGGCAGCTTCTTCTTAGCCTGTGCTCTTCCCTTACCATTAACATGAACCTGACTGTTTCTTGCTATAACATAAACCTCTTATTTCTCATCTTACACACAACAAAATCTTTGCAGGCTGTCATTTCTTTTTGAAAAAAAGGAGACACATCCGTTCGTTAGTCAGTAGAATTCCTACAGAGGTGTTAGGGTGAGGTTGCTTAACACCAGTGTTATAACAGACATGTGTCATAAGATGGGATCTAGAGGAGGACATGGCATAGGGCTATCTACCTCCATGGGGGGCTGTGTGGAAAAGGTGCTTGTGAACAAATGGGCAGAGAGATGGAGGCTGCCAGGTTGGGATTTGCAGTCCTGTGGGAAAAGTGAGACACATGGAAGAGGTGATGGACCTTGATGTTAAGACCAGAAATGTCCATCTCCACATTTGTAGATCATTCAGGAAATGTATTTTAATAGTCCATAAGGAAACCAAAGCAGCAGGTAAAGTGACTGAAGCATGGAGCTGGAGCGGACAATTGCGGCAGCAGCGCTGGGGAGTACTGACGGGAGAGTGGCTGCAGCAGTGGGACAGAGGGGGAGAGGTTGTGATGGTCAACAGCATGGGCTTAGCTAAGTGGGGTACCTAGGAAACATCATGTAGGCACAGGCAACAGTTTCTGGAGAAGAAAATTAAAATGGCCACTACAATATGGGTCTAAACAACTGAAAAGTTAGTGACATTATCATCAGGCAGAGGAAGAAGCAGAGGCATCTGGGAAAGGAAAATTAGTAGCGCTATGCTAATGAGCTGGTGCCAGCAGGACCTCTGTGAGGAGAGTTTGCTGATGTTGGTGGAGATACAGGGCTGGAAGGAATAAAGGTATCCTGCAGATACTAATTTGTGAGCATTCAGAAAGAATATGTGTATTGATCTGGAGCTCCAGTTCACAAATGTGAACAGATACAAAAACTAAAAATCATTTCTTCTCTCTTATTTTCTCCTGCAAGAAAAGCAGTTTTAGGTGTTAATGTCCTCTCTACCAAGTCTCCTGCACCCCCATCTTCTTTGACCTGATTTGGAGCACTGCTTGTTTGCCAGGCAGGAGGAGTCTTTCTAGTTCTTCATCCACAAAGCATACTAACCTTGATCCTGACAGTGTGCGGCTAGTAGTGTACAACAGGATGTAATCTTTGGAGCATTTGTCCTCAAATGAGGTTTGTTAGAGGGACTAAGTAGATGCCACTGGAAAATTTCACAAGTTTTAAAATTTCCCGTCCTTTCCTTTCTCTTCCCTTCCCTTCCTGGGGAATGGAGGATGCTTTGCACTTCAGAGGCTGTGCTCAGGGGACCCCAGCTGAAGGGCAAAGTGCATCCCAACACCCAGACCTCCTCCTCCTCGGAGACTACCCAGGTACACATTAAAACTGAGCTTTGAACTGACCCATGTCCCATCAATGTCTTTTGCACTTCTTTAATGACAGAACATAGCAAGGCAGATTTGAGCTTCACCTCCGAAGACCCAGATCCACTTGTTTAAGTAGAATATTTTTTTGTTTATGCTGCAGGCTAAACAACTAGGTTTACCTAGGGTCTCTTGTTAAAATGAGCCATCTGTGGCAGCTGTGGTAATTATACCCAGACTACTGTACCTTTCATGCAGAGCTCTTAGATTTGTGTTGAGACTTTGAAAACAAGAGGAACAATGGCACAAGGGGAAAGAAAATATCTCCTTAGCGTGAAAACTATCATGAGGTCTTCCCTTCTTTCATTTTCAAGACTTCCCTGGATTAACCACAATCCTCAAGTTGCTCAACGGTTGTTCCCTGCGACAAAGGACTACAAAACTATCTGAGGGCAAAGACCAGATGCCAGTCAGAGGCAAGTTTGCACCTCCTCCTCATCTGTAAATGCTTGCCCACACTTTGCTTTGGTGAGCCAAATAAATCCAGTATTTACGCTGCTCTGAAATCTGGGCTACATAAGCACAATGCCACAAGCTTACCGTAGGAGTTAGTCCCTTGCCCAGCTTTCATTCCCTTCACCCATTCTGAAGGCCTCTTTGCTAGCACAACTTCTGCAGTTGCTGCAGGGGGGTTTGCTCTCCCTGTCCCCAAAGTCATCAGCGCTGCTGTGAATATGAAGCAGCAGGAATTACTCCAGAGCAATGCCAGGTATTTCCTCCTCTCCAGGCACACTGCCCTGGGGAGGGTCAGACCTTTGAAATCAGTTGACTTCCCAGTGCTGCCAGAGAGACGGTAGGGCTTAACAGCAGACAAACTTCTGCATGGCATATGCTAATTCTCCCTTCTCTTCTCTTTAAAAGTTCTCCAATTAAACCACACGCTGTTTTCATGCAGTAGTTACTGAATAGTGAAGTATCTGAAAACCCATGATACTGGATGATGCTTTGAAGGAAATATGGAGACCTTTAAACTTCCAAGTGTTGTAAATGCTACCAAACTTAATGATTTTTATCTCTAATCTTCTCCTCGCTAAAACATACGTTTGAACAAATGAAAATAAGAAAACAAAGACTGTGAGAATAAGCACAGATGTTATCAGCTGGAACTGACAACAGCAGAAGCAGCCATTGATTCTTTGAGCTTTCACGTAGTATGACTATTTTCATGTACTATATTTCTCTTATTTTATATTTCTCACTGTGGGTTTTCATATGCTGTAGGAACAGTTCGGTCGTAAGAGTAAGTTAGCATAGCCAGGAAAGAACAATAGGTTTGATTCACGTCTGCTGTTTGTGGCAATACCATGGCAGAAAGCCTACCTGAACTGGGGAGAGGTTAGAGCGGTGCAAGGTTCACAACCCTTGCTGACTCCCTAAATGAGTACAGCTGATCTGGAAAAATGCTGTCACTGGAGCAGAGAAGGGTCTTATTCTCCTTAGCCCCTGATCAGTTTCCAAATCACTAACAAGGCGTTCGCAGTACCAGGACGTGATTTAAAGCTCCCATGCTTTAAATCTAATGTCATCTAATGAGCATCTGCCCCATTTGGTACAACAGCGAATCAAGTCCATCACGTCTGTTGTCTAAAAAGTCATAGATAAATAGTCCAATAACAAACAGTATGAAGTAATTTCCTGCACAAACTTACTGCACCCTGGTCTTTACCACAAGCTCAAATTTCTTGTGTGGGCTCAGATTTTAGCAAAGAATTACGGTATATTGCTTTCCATGAGAAGAATTTCCCACTTAACAGATCTCAGGACTCTATTAGACCCTTGGCTAATGGAAAACCATAAACCATCCCAGAGCTTTCTAAAACTCCATGGAGAGCTGAAAGTGCAGATATTTAGCCTCTTCAAGGGCCAGGGAACGACAGAGGACTCCTTAAAGGAATGCCAAGCTAATAGAAGTTCCAAACAATTTCGTTTCAAACAATTTCCAAAGGAAGAGATGACTATATTAACATGAATATGATTTAATGGCAGCATTAACCCTTCTTCAGTGGTGTTCCCTTCTACATATCTGCTTGGTCATATCTGCCACCAAACTCAGGGTTATGGGTTGGGTATTTTTTCTGGGCATGGTTTTTTTATGTTACCCCTTCGTGGCTAGGTCTGTTTGTCTGATAACGTCGACCGGCGCAGCTGCAAGGCTGTGCACCTTGTTGCACATGGTCCCGAAGGTGTGTGAAACAGCTGGACCCAGATGTGCTCTGGCCACCCCCGTTGTAGTCCTTGTCACACCCTCTATGCTATAAACAGTCAAGAGTTGGCTCAGACCTATCAGACTGTTTCTCTGCCACTTGGGAACTCTCCAGTCACTGGCTCCACACACTTCTGCACTGGTGTTGTGTCAGGGCAAACTCATATCATCTATTAACATATCTGCACCTTGTCCGAAAGTCAAAGTATAGTGGAGAAATGGGTCCCACCACTGCTACAACGTCTCATCAGGCATATCTCATGTATTTCAATTCACCGCAGGCACTGCAGACTTATGGATCATTTTTCACTTTAGCATATATATGCCACTTAACGTTGGAGAAGCCCTGTCTATTGATAACTGGTGCTTTTTTGAATGGCTGCTCATGAGTCTTTTTTATTTTAATATTTCTTAACTCATCCCCTCCTAAAACAAACTCAGATTCATTCATTAAAATTAAGGCACTAAGATTCCATAGAGACAAACCCCGGAGAGGGCTGATAAATTACACAAATAAGCTGTATTTATAATACCTCTGATGCCTCCAAATAGGCATTTTACAGAAGAGAAGCTCCAGCAAACTGATAAATCTATTCTCTGATACTGCAGCTAAGCTGCATTTCAATACCTGAAACCATCTGTTTGATACAAGCATACACTTAGCATAATATGAATACCATAGCACACAGGTACCTTAGCATAGCGCATCCCTTCATTTTCTCATAACCAGCAATTATAGCTAGGCAGAGAGGCGCGTGTGGTGGGCTGAGAAGGAGGGAGGAGGAGAAACATATAAAGAAGATGGATTTTTTTTTCCTTAATCTGTGCGAGTCTGACAGAGCACATGAAGATCTGTAAGCCACAGAGTGCCAGTGAGACAGAGACAGACAAAATTATTTCCTTTGCTGGGTCTTGCAGTTTGGAGTAGTGGCTGCCTTATTTGCAGGACTTTTTTTCCCCAGACACCCACCCAAGAACCATTCAGCTACATTTATTATTCTGTCAAATACAATGTGCAATAAAGACCCAGTCTCCCCAATGATGGGTACCTGTGTTCATAGCTCCACAGTGAAACACATAAATCACATGTGAAGGGCAACGCACATGTGCTTTTTGTTTCTTGTATCACCTTTTATTATCTTAGGACTGAAAAGTTAATAACCCAGTGGGTAATCACACCATTATCAGTTTACATTGTAGTAAAGCCCATTCAAATGATGATTACATATGTTAATGAGTGTCGTTATAATGCACTACACAGTACATTACCTTCAATAAATATAATTGTTTATGCACTTTAATGAGGGGATATAATGCCCCCAAAACTAATGGCATGGACTGAATTGTGATTTATTGCTGGAAAACTTTGCCATTAAGAAAGGAAATCTCACAAACCCTTTCATGTTTATCTAACTTTTTTCCTTCTTTAAAAGCTGCCACTCATCTCTCCCTCCTTCTGCTTGCAAGGGGAAAGTAGCTGTAAGACACTTCAGCAGTGTTCCTTGTCAATGCCTTCCTCCACCTGAAGAAGCAGGAGGTGGGTTCATTTAGAAGGTTTAATGAAGACCATTATGTTTACCCCTTAGCAAGGCTTAATGTGTTATCTGGCAACAAAACTGATAAGACGTCAGAATTTTGGCTGCAAATCAAGCAACGGGAAGTAAAAATGTTGGTTGTTAAACTACAGACTAGGAATAGAAAATAAGGTTAAAGATGATATTTTGGCCAATGGTCCTTCATCTAGCTATAGAATAGTCGGAGAATAGTTGGCTGCACGGAGCATTCAAAGCTCTCCAGCTGGGAATGAAGAAAACTAGAGGTGAAATGCCACCTGATCTCTTCAATCTCTAGGTGCTTTCTTTCCAGAGGAGTGAGATAAAACCTTTCTTTGTGGACTCAATAAGCAATGACAAAGAGGCAGAGAATGCTAAACCAGGCAGCACTGTGTAACTGGCTGAGGGTGCAGTAGGCTGAGCGAGATGAGCTATCAGCAACTAAACTGCACAAGACTGGAGTTTCCTCTTTAATTTCCCTCCACTTGGTTTCCTTCCTGAATAGCACCGCTGTGACATTTCCATTACCAGTGAAAAGTAGTGTGCTTTGTACAGTAGTCTCTTCTCCTGTTGAAGTTGGTGGCAAAAACTCCCATTGATTTCAACAGCAGAAACAGCGATATAGCTGTGGGGGAACGGTCCCTTCTGCAGAGAATTTGCATGCGGTATGTCCTGATTTTGCTCTCTCGTCAGTGTTGGAAATGTAAAAAAAAGTTTCCTCAAGTCTTTAAGAATAAATAAAATGCTGAAATTTAGAACAAATAATCACAGGAATTCCTCTAAATGCTATTAAAATTCAGCTGTAACGGCAGGGAACATGAGAAAGCTGTATGTGAAAGACCAGTACGGACTGCAGTAGTTTCTTAAGGTATATTCCCAAATATGTGTACACACAGTAATTACTTGAGAAACTTTCTAAGGATCACAGTCATGTTCCAACTAGTTTGAAAGTCAGTAGTGTAAAAAAACTTTGACATTGAGATGCAATTTGTGGTAAGATCTAATTAATTTTTTTGCTCCTAAGAATAATTTATTATTTACACTTCTTATTATATATGTATTTTAGCTTCATTAGTCTGCAATGCTGGAAAAAATTATACCTTCAAGTCCTATTTATCAAATTAATGGTGCAATTTCATAGTGACACATTCCACATTCATTAAACCAAGTACAGTAAAAATGCATTTAAATTAGATTAGTGTGATGTAATAACGATTCCAGTGTATAGGGTGATATTCTAGCAGTAAAGAAACACCCGGACTGAGTTGAAAGTAACTTTGAGATAATTTTTCAAAATTGATTTTGGCACTGGTTTAAGTGAAAGAATAAGGACTAATGTCTCTCCCCGCATAGCTCGCTCCGTGTGGGAGTGTGGGGCCCTGGGCGGAATCGAGGGGAACGAGTGGAAGCCATGCGTGCTCTGCAGACGGAGTTGTCAGCCCCGCGAAACGCCGGAGAGGGACGCCTGCCTGAATTCGCCTGTTACCAAAGCTGACCTCACACACTGCCACAGAAGTTGCTGCCAGCCCCTCAAAATCCTGACTCTCCAGGCTGTTTTATTTCCCACAGAGGCTGACAAAGGTTCACACGTCTGTGCATGCATCCGAATGCACGAGCAGGAGTGGCTGCCTGGATGTGGGACCTCTTGGAGGTACCACCTGTGCCCTTTTGCCTCCCGGATTACTGCTCTCTGTCAGCGTGTGAGCACTCTCTGGGCCAGAGGGGCTGGGTGAGCATCGGTCCATTTCCATCAGCTTCATCCATCCCGGGAATCCCGACCGCAGAGTGAAACAGAAACTCTAGGTGGGTGCCAAATTCACTGTCCACGAGGAGCCTACAAAATCTTAAGCCCGTCTGCCCCCCTGTACCACACACACCACCTGCTTCAATGACCCTGCCATGAAATAGCCAGAAATTCCTGCCGTGAGACAGCCAGAAACTCCCGCCGCCTCGCCATCATGTCCTTTAACACCAAGCTTCAGTTTAGCACATTCCCTGTAGCTTAACTTCCCTGGCTTGGGATGATGGGTGAGAATCCCCGGTAAGCAGCAGGTTGATGGAGGCTGCTGGTCATGGAGTAAATCACCAGGAATCCGCGTCCCGAAACTCTGAACGAGTCAGACTGGGGCTGCAAGTCCCCTCTCCCCACATGCCAATACTCCTCTTGCAGTCTTTGCAGCCCAGCAGAGAAGTGTTTTCAGCTGGCTGACACTCAACCCCGCACTGCTCCAATATCACATTAAAGAAGCAAATTAAATCAGAATAGCTCCTTAATAAAAAAAATCTTTCTTCTGAGTATCCATAGGGAGTTGTGTATTGTGTATATCTGTCTTTCAGACTGTAAGCCTTCAGGGCAGTGACTATCTTTATTTCTGAAACACAAACAGTATTAAAACACCACTGGCACTTAATAAATCAGCAAAACTACAGTCATTACCTAGGCCTCTCAGTGAGCCATCAGCTACCTTAACACATTAACAAAAGCATGCCCTTTGCATTTTGGCGTGTGGCTTGTGAGGGGTGTGCGGTGTGATGGCAGACTGAGCGCCCCGGACTTTGGAGGATGCTATTTGCTCACGAAGGAAGCCCTGGACCATTGCAGGCATCACTGCAGAGACCTCCTCAAACTCTTTTGTCCTGACCCAGAGGTACGGTCCCACCAGGGGGTATAAGTTCATTTTCCATCTGGTATCTCTTGAGCTGAGGCGTAAAGAAAGGTGGGAAAGATTGATGTAAGACTATTAGGAACGCTCATTTAGAGGACTTCATGTTAGTAGGAGTTATCAAATGCTTGCACTGTGGTGGCACAGGGTTGTGCCAGCCAGGGCTGGTACAATCCTGACATAAAAGGCAGTGCCCTGTGGTTACTTCTGAGAGGACTGAACTTGTAAGGGCTATAGAAAAGAGCTGGAGCTGAGCTACACTGGTTTTAGATTGATGAACAGAAGAATGGCAATAGGGTAAGAAATAAAGACTCTTCTGGGTTGAGCTGGATGTGCATTAATAGCAAGGTAACTGCTGTATTTTCGGAGGACTACATCAGCCCCTTATAAACCCAAATGTCATTCACAGACTTAGGCCTAGAGACAATCTTGCAAAAAAAAAAAAAAAAAAGTTTAAAAAATTTTCCTTAAAAGATCTGCTAAAAAGCTGAGTTGAATCACTGTGCACAAATTCATGTATTAATATAAACAATTAAGCTTGATTAAAAAGAAATCAGTTTTGCCTCTGGCCTGACAGACCTCAAATTTCCAAGGGCTGCTTTTCCAGTCCTAAGGGCCTGAGCTATGTGTCCTTTTGACTTCAGCTTCTCAGCCTGTCATCCCCAGGTATATCCTTTCTTCCATGCTTCCCCGTTCCCCTCTTCTGGTGGATATAGACTTATTTAAACAATTAAAGCTGTATGCCCCTACAGCCTTCTCCAGAAAGCAAGGGGCAAGATACAACCAAGTCAACCTGAGCACACAGAGACAAGGAGAGCAAATCAAATAAAATGATTGCTAAAAAATAATTTAAAAAAATAAAACGTAAGCTGAAATTTGCATTTGCTCATCTCAATTGAAGATTTCTGCTACCATGCACCATATGGTGCTGTGTGAGGCTATAAACATGCTGCTCTCCCAGACCCATTTCTAACGGCATTTCCCATCAGTAAACACGTGCTCCTGGCTTCTCTGCCTCTGAGCTCAGAAAACTTGAGCGGGTACCTTTGCGCACCTACGGGAAGCAAATGCCACTTGTCAATGGGCGTATTTCCCTTGCATCAGAGAGAGGCTGTATTTCCAAGATGTGTGCAGGACACCCATGTTACAACAAGGATTTGTGGCGGTTCTGTTCTTCCATACTTTCCCTAACATCTTCATGTCCATCAGCAGGGCTGATCCAGTACCCAGAGGATCCTCCGGTGTGGATCCTTTGCCATTGCTTTGCAGTGTCAAGAGCCACGGGACATCCCTGGCAGGACTGAGTAGGTGTTTGCTCCTGCCTCCTCTTCTGCTATTCTCTGTAGGGCTAAGGAAAATGGAGCAGCCACTGCATCCCCACAGGGCAAGGGTTTTGCCTTGGGGGGAAGCTGAGAAATCAGTCCAGGAGCATGAATGCCAGCTGGAAGAACCTCGAAAGGTTTTGCAAAGGTCTTGCTTAACAAGGTCTCTGGGCTTTACCTGTTTCAGTGGCAAATTTCTGTGTCATTCTCCTGTAGGAACCTAGGCACGGTGACGGAGCACTACGCCAGACTGCAGTCTGCTGCAGCCTGGGGCCTCCACACCCTCTCTGCATTTATTTAATGGTCTGGAGTTTGGTTAGTGCTCCCCGCACACTAAGAAGGAGAAAAGGGAAATGCTATCAGTAGTACCAGGGTGTACGTTATGAGGCTAATCTGAATATTGCCTTACAAAGGTACTATCAGCCCATTGCTTTAGACTGGGGACAAGACCTCAGGCTATTCACGTCAGGTGACCACATTTTCAAATCCATTGCAATGGTAGAAAAATATCCAAAAGGTCAATATATTGCTTATACCACATCAGTGATGCTAGGGGGAATAACAACCTTCAGTAAATCCTATTATTTTCACAACTATACTAATAACATGAGAAACTATAGATATAATAAAAGTTTATATCTATAGTTGCTCTGCAGACACCTCCTCTGGTATGGTATAAATATAATATACGAGACTTGGCGGTGTAATACAGTTTTTATTTCAATTTTTTAGGGATGGCCATGCACATCCATAACTCATGAAAATAAAAAGTGTATTACACTGCCAACTGTTACATATTCCCTAGTAAAGCAAAAATGGCAAGATAAATTTTATTTTTCTCTTCTCCCCACCAACAAAGTGTCTAGCTGATGTGGTGATGATGAAGTGTTAGAATAAATATTATTTATCCGAACACTTTCTATGCCATAACCATGTCTGTCCTGTCTATTTGTCAGTCCTGTCTATCTGTCAAATACTAGATACTTTCTTTTTTTCCTGCATGTTGGCTTTGATTTTAATTTTATGCTGCTGTACTGGCTGCTATTCTCCTTAGGAGTGAAGGGAAGAGAGATTGCCTCTTCCCATGTCCTGCTCTTGAATTTTCTCAGACACATTCTCTTTGGGTCTTAAGAGCTCTAACATCTGTGTGGGACATGTGTGTTGGCTTGGTAGCATAGGTAGCACTTCTTAAAGCTGTGCAAAATAATGTAAATGAAGAAGTATCCCAGCTGTGTGTTGCGTGTAAGTGGAGCAAGAGGTGAAAAACCCTATGATTCATAGGTAGGGATGGGGAAAGAATTAGAAACTTGACTGCAGCAGGCTAAGACTCCTATACATAAGAGAAATGGAACAAATATGTCACTCCCATACTATGAGAAGGGAAAAAGCGGTAAAATCCTGTTTTATAAAGATGGTATTATATTACAGTCAGCTCTTGAGTATTCACATAGCAGTGACTCAGGTGGCAGATTAACTGTGCTGGGCTTCTAGGGACACCCAGTTTGGTGCTGCATGGAGTAAGAGCAGACCCAGGACCACCGGGGACTGGGTTTGGGAGACCTCTGTGTGCGGCAGTGGGGACGGGCAGGGTCCAGCCAAGTCGATAGCTCTCTGCGTGCTGTGCTGCTGCCGTCAAGGCCAAGCTACCTCCCACAAACCTTGCTCGGATGGCTCTGCCCTCTCCGGTCCGGGAACTTCAGTTTGGGGTGAGGGAGGCTTATTCAATTTTTGACAAGCCCGCTCTGCATTACAGGGCATGTAATGTCTGACCGGCTGCTCCTCCGTCCATGGGGCAGTCAAAAACCTCCACAAGGCTGGAATAGGAGCAAGAAACCTTAGTCCCTGGGAAAGTCCCCTTGGTGACACCGGTGCCAACCACCATTTTCTCTCAGCATGTCTAATTGATTAACATAATTAAATTAAACTCAGACAAATGTTCCCAACATGCATTTAATTGAAGTTTGCTGCTTCTGTGTTGGATGTGGAGTAACCTATCACTTGTAGGCCTTTCCTAAGGGTGTCGGTTGGTATCATAAAATTATAATTTCCTCTTAAAAATCTCACATCTTTGATTCCCTTTCCTTTCCTTTCCTTTCCTTTCCTTTCCTTTCCTTTCCTTTCCTTTCCTTTCCTTTCCTTTCCTTTCCTTTCCTTTCCTTTCCTTTCCTTTCCTTTCCTTTCCTTTCCTTTCCTTTCCTTTCCTTTCCTTTCCTTCCCTTCCCTTCCCTTCCCTTCCCTTCCCTTCCCTTCCCTTCCCTTCCCTTCCCTTCCCTTCCCTTCCCTTCCCTTCCCTTCCCTTCCCTTCCCTTCCCTTCCCTTCCCTTCCCTTCCCTTCCCTTCCCTTCCCTTCCCTTCCCTTCCCTTCCCTTCCCTTCCCTTCCCTTCCCTTCCCTTCCCTTCCCTTCCCTTCCCTTCCCTCCCCTTCCCTTCCCTCCCCTTCCCTTCCCTTCCCTTCCCCTCCTCTCCTCTCCTCTCCTCTCCTCTCCTCTCCTCTCCTCTCCTCTCCTCTCCTCTCCTCTCCTCTCCTCTCCTCTCCTCTCCTCTCCTCTCCTCTCCTCTCCTCTCCTCTCCTCTCCTCTCCTCTCCTCTCCTCTCCTCTCCTCTCCTCTCCTCCCCTTTCCTCTCCTCTCCCTCCTTTCTCTCTCTCTCTTTCTCTCCCCCCTCCTTTCATATTTCTCTCTCTGTCCCCTCCTCTCCCTTTCCACCCCCTGCCCCCATCCCAGGTCTGTGTAAAGGGATATCGGGAGACCTTGGGTCAAAGACCAGGGGGTGCTGTGTGAACTGCCACATGAAAGAAACAGAAATTTGAGCCTCCCTTCTCTGCAAACAGCCCGAGTTCCCAGCCCGGGTGGAAATCTGCCTGGAGCATCAGTGACTTGTGTCTCTCTCTGCACAACACACATCCACTGCCTCCTCACCTGGAATCTTAACCTGGAGTTGGGATGGAAAAAAGGAGTTCACACTATAGAAATGCAGAAAAAAGGAATTCCTAGCTCTGTAGAAATATTACACACACACGCAATGATCAATAACAACCATCTGATTCCTTTCAAAACACATGTAGAAGCTGCAAATGCACACACCGATGCCCAGGCAAGGAGAGAAGCATGCACAAGACGAGGAAAATGCAGGGTTTGACACAGCCCAGCTGATGATACAGTTTTCATTACAGCCCCAGCATACTAATACCAGACCACTGCACAGGTGGGAGGGAGGTGCTTGAGGGCCAGTGAACATGGAATTTTATCAATGTGTCACAATTACAGAAACACCTGTGCTAAATAACTTTGAGCGTTGATCCACTGTGAAGAGTCAGTGCTCAGTAGCCCTCAAAATTTCTCATTTCTTACCTGCAATGGGGTGGTCTTGTAGTTGAGCAGTGGCTGTACAGAACTTCCTAAATGTTTTTCTTTCTTCTCCCTTAGGATGCCTGTCACACAGATGCACAGTCCCTAAATTGCCACCTCCCTGTCTCTGCATTTTTCTTTTCATTTCTCTTCTTCTTGTGCAGTGAAAGACGTTAGGGATGGAGTGATAAAAACACATGATAAAACAGCATCACTGGGGAGTTCTGCGGCTCGGAAATACAGGGACAAAGTCTGCACTCAAGCAAACTTTCTATTGATGACAATGGGTTATGCTTCATCACAAAAGGCGAAGGACTCCTTAAAACTGTACTTGCTTAATTAAGGTCCTGCTTCTGCTAGAGTGCCTAATTTAAAACAGATGCCTCAGTGTTGATGGTGCTGCACTTTAAGTTGGGTACCTGCCTAAGTACTTGGCTGAACGGATGCCCAAGCAATGTATCTTTAAATGAAATAGCAGTGGAATACAACAGCCATTCTAACCACTATATATAATTGACCAAAAAATCAAACCACTGAAAAAGGTGTTGCACTTACAGTGAAAAATAATAAAGAAATGACTTACAGATTGCCAACATGACAGTCTGCAGCAGAGCAGAACTCAGAGAATTCAGCTCCCATTTGAATTCATGGGAAAGCAGGGACTTTTGAAACTGCTAAGTTAACCAAAAATACATATTGTTAAAGCCAACAAATTTATTTTTCTGTTTGAAAGTCCCTGTTTTGCTATACAGAGGAATAGGATCTGAATTCTCTGACTCTTCAGCATCATAAAATCTGGAGTGCCTGCTTGGGGAGGTGTCAGGAAAATATTGGTTCCCATTCTAGGCTTACGTTATATTTACACTGTGGCTCACTGAAATACTAAAGCAGTAAGAGACATTATAATTAACCTCTTCAATTTTTCCCTTAAGAAGTATCTGGTTCAATAGAACTGTCAATCATCTCTCCCAGTTCCTATTAGAACGGGGGGTAATATGCAGGCCCGATAAATGAGTTCAGTGAAAGAGGAGAGGCAATACAGGGCTATGAATAGTATAGGATGGTAAATATTAAGTATGTTTTATGTAACAACAAATTTTCAAATGCTCTGTGGCTGCTTTTCAGCTACATCAGTCCTCTTTTTCTGTGGCCCTATTTCTAAGGGCACACACAATTATTGGTGCAATAGTATGCCTACTCCTGGTTTGTAGGAGCAGTTTAGGTCACTGGAATTAATTGGCAGACATGTAAACCTGACACTCAAAGGTATGCAGGCATGTAACTGTCATTGACGTCATTGGGTGTAGGGCACTTAAAACCAAGATGGGTGACCAAATATCTTTACGAAATGCTAAATGCTAAAAAGGTCTGAATTGTGCAATAATACAAAGTGTCACAGCTTACTGCTTGAAACATTATCCTTTTATCTTAGAATTTCAACTTTTATAAATGTAGGTCTATTCACAGTCCCCAGTGCTGCAACTGACTGCATTATTTATTATTTATCATTATTAATTATCACAATGTATTATTTATGCTGTGCAATAGGTATGCACAGTATTTTGCCAAGAAACATCCCTCCCTCTCACATTTATTAATTTCTGGAATATTGCTATGCTGTTTGATTTGGAAGTGAATCAAAACATACCTAGATATTAAAATGAGTGACAGTGAAAAGCTTCAAAAGGTCTCTCGTTTTCAGTTGTGAGAATCAGGCTGGGGTCCTCTTTGAGGTCACTGCTCTCCTTTCCAAACCTTGACACTCATCCACCAGAGAAAGATGTCCGGCCTTTGGGCTCAGTCTCTTGCCCTAAGAGGACTTCCCTGACCCTTCTGAAGCCACAGCATAAAAACCAGTGTCTGGGCTGCTGCTAAGGGTCACAAGTGGAACGGAATTATCTGATTGTGGGCATCCACTCACTGGTATTATGATTTCCCTTAGGTTTATTGTTTGCTAAGTTATGCCCAGTATTTCTCAAGAAGAAGAGGACCCACTACTATGTTGGTCTCTGTACACACATAGTAAGAATAATGTGCCCAGAAGGGTGTACAATATTTGTAAAGATTAGTATTGAAAGAAGTATAAACAAACAAAACAAACAAAAGCCTCCAATAAGGCAGGATTTTCAAACCTGCCCTGATTCTGAGATATACCTACATTTCTAAAGCAGTTTTGGTAGTCTCATATTAGAACTCTAATAGCTGTTATCTGCAAATTAATTTATGAGTAACAAGGCTTTGTCTTAGAGTTATGGCAATGGGTGAGGTCTCAGACAATTTAACATCATGAGCTGAACACAGGTTGAGAGGAAAGACCTGGAGGTCTGAGGCCTCCAAAACCTGCCATTATTATTTGTTATTATATCACAACTGTGATATTTAATGACTACTTTTTTAAATAAGTGAAGCACAATTGCAAATACAGAGAGAACTCCTGTTCCAGGGAGCTCAGCACGCACAAGGATGTAGCAGGCTGGTGAAAGAAGTGAGAGGAGCACATTAAGCACACCTACAAAACTGCATTGCATTTTTTACACATACAAAAAAGCTATCGTCAGCTATATATTTTTATCACCATCAGAAATCAACATCACTATCAGAAATAAATGTACAGAAAAAGGGGGGAAGGTTTTTAAAATTTTCTTATATGTATATTCAATAAACAGAATCCAAATAGCTGGGATTTTTTCTCTCCTGTTAATGTTTAATAAAGGTTTATTGGCATAACCTTCCAGCTAAATCACCTTTTAATTATAATATTGACCATTTGTGAGCCAACGAGAGAGCCTCCAGACTTTTGTCAACTTGTTCGTTCAAGCTCTACTCGAAGACGTGAGGCTAAGGATGAATTTTGAAATGACCCACCTCAGGACTGCAGCTTCTGCAACCCACCAGCAGCACTGTACACTGAGCGAGAAGGCTGCACCCCTCATTGGGGCTGTGAAGGTCAGGAGACGGCAGTGTGAGCTGCTGCCTTAACGCTGAGCAGCACACATCCAGCTCTTTGCTAGGTGCCTGTATGGTCCAGCCCTGCACCTAGTCAGGAGCAAGGTAATTCCTGCTGGACTGAGTGGAGAGGTACAAACTAGTGAGGACAGACAGAAGCATTTGGTGTTGATGGCTGATGCCACAGGAAGGTTGTTGCCTCCTGTGCTACAATGGCTTTGTGTCACTGCCTTCTGAAAAAATAAAATCAGCCCTGAAAGGTATTACTGGGCTTCAATTTCCGTAAAAGCAGGGTGACAAAGTCCCCCTTCCTTTATCCTGGTAGAAAACAGGGGCGGTTCTGCTGAAATCGGCAGTGTTACAAAGAAGTAAAACTGGTCAAAGTAAGGGACCAGCTCAGCAGCAAGGCAATCTCTCCATGAGCTCCAATAATGAAAACACGGAGATGTGCTAAAGCAGCAGGGGTCCTTAAACTTCTTTATCATCTGGGATCACATCTCAGTAGAAGGACTGACTGATGAACACTTCCCTTCCCATTCTCCCATCTAAAAAGATCACCTCCTCTTCCACTTCCTATCATACATCCTCCCTGTGGCAAAGTAATAGCAATTACAGCAATATTAGGGAAGCAATTAATGTGTTTTAGCGATCTTTTAATGAAATTCAGCAGCTGAAAAAAAAGGGACAAGAGCCAATAAAGTGTAACCTGCTATCTCTACTGCATGCCACAGTTTGGAAACTTGAGTATTGGAAGTCAGAAAAATATTTACACCCATTTAACACTACTAAGTTAGCCTGTCTTGTGTATTGCCAGCTAGGTAATACCACATAAAAGGTTCACACTTTTAAAATGAAGCTGATTTTTGATTAAGAGATCTAATAAGAGAGATGGAGCAATTTCTATTAACATTACAGCCACATAGACACCTATTGACTTCCTGGAGCCTCCTTCAAACTCCTCTGTCTTGCAACTTCTTCTGTGCAGATCCTATTGGAAGTGCTCTGGATCGATTTACCTGTCTGCAGACATCTTGCCTTATAACACCCTGCAAAAAGTGAACAAAAAATGGTCAGGTAGGTGAATGGCTAACGTCACTCTCCTTCCTTCAGGAGTGTGCCAGAGCAGGCTTCTGACTGCACCAACAGTAACGCTTTCACCTTTGATAACTCAGACATTATTCTCAGCAGATGGTAATGGAGAGGGACTTCTTTCCAATAATTTCTTTCAGTTTGTCTTAGAGTGTCTACATCATCCCAGGGCTGCTGATCTGTGCTCTGCTAATCTTAGTGGCTGTACAGAAGCATCTTTGTGGTCTTGCTGCTTCCTTCTGCAGAAGCTCAACCAGAGTCAATGGGATCCTGTGTTTTCACATTTTCCAAGGGCTTCACTTGGTGATGTAACATCATGTTGCCCTCAAGCTGCCGATACCTGAGAAATATGTCTCTATCAGCTGCTAGAAAGCTGGCTTGCGCCATGCATCCTCTCTCAAGTGCATTTTGGTGTTGTGCTGGGATTAAACCTATGCACTGCTCTACCAGTGACCCAGCAGTAGGTGACCTCCCTCCCCTTTCCCCCAGCATATCGCCTAAAAAAGTCAAGTGATAATGGCTCATGTTTATTGGTTTCTCTTCGGCAATATGCATTTCCCACTGGTGTCAAAATGGTTTAGACTGTATGTTGCCAGCACTTGGTGATACTTCTTCTGCCTAATATCATGACTTATCAGTATTGTTGTAAATACCTTGCAGCTGTTATACAATCCAGCTGGAATCTAATTGGTTATCGGTTTAATAGCATAGCTGCAAATGGCTAGTTTCTTTCTTCTGCCATGCGTGGCAACTGAGTCTCCAAATCTGTCAACAGCCTGTTGGTAGACAGCCTTCTCTCCACTGGGCAGCTCCATGCCCTTAGACTCTGCAAGCATTGCTATTTTTTCCCCTCCTGGGTGTTGACACGTTCAGACATTACATGATTATTTATCCTTTTCCTGCTGTTCATAGACTGAGGTTTTTTCCTGGTGTGAGCACTGCCCATGAGGGCAATATTTGATTGGTATCTGTCCTCTCTTCCAGGAGCTAGGAACATCAGGAGCTAGGAACATTGAAAAAATCATCAGTATCATTCTGTCAACCCTTTCCAAGAGCAGGCACCCACCCCTGCAATCGACAGCTCACCTGGAAGGATCAATAGAACATCTGCTTCATTCAGGCCAAAAGAGTTTTTCACCACTGTACAGCATATTATAGATACAATAGCGGAAGACCAACAACTATAACGTGCCATGGAGAGAGGGAGAGTACAAGAGATCATGGATGTCATCAAGGCCTGTGAAATATCAGGGGGATCATTAGAACAGTGCCAAGATAATTCTAGAGAGTGAATTGTGCAGCTCTTTTGCTTCTCTTTTCCTTGTGTCCTGTGGATCTCACTAGCATCATATTCACATACCATATGGATTCCATGTCAATAGGAATAAACCTTCTCTTTATTAACAGTATTGCTTATTGCACAGCCACATCTGTAGCATCCTCACGGCAGACATATAGATTGATATAATGGTTTCTCTTCCAAAGTCTTCCCTCCCACAACCTACACATATTTTTCCAAATTATACAGGGGTTGGTACATACGTTGCTGAAGTGAGACTTCTCTGTTCAGCTTTAGATATTCTCAGTTTCAACATCTAGATCTGAACTAGATGCCTAGACCCACTTTGTAAGAAGAAAAAAAATTCCAAATTGCAGTTCCTAAGGTAGATGTCAAAAACAGGGGCAATGAGCCGTACTGTTGAAATGCCTATTTCCTTCCTTGAACTCCAAAGGGTGCCTACATAGCCAGAGGTGTGTGTCTACAACAGAAGTGCTGAGAGTCAGGTGGGATGAATCCCACTTTTCCTGGAATATCTGAGGGAATAAAAACTCCCTCAGACCTTCTCTGCCAAGATAGAGTTTATCTTTACAGCCTCTCATCTTTAAGTTTCCACTGTGTCACACTGATGCCTGCTCACATTGCAGCATCTGTACTGAAACAGACTGAAAAATTGAATGAAGAATATTGAATTTGCTTTGATCTAGCAAATTCCTGTGTGATGCTAATCAGACCAAAAGTTGTGTGAACATGGCTTTCTCTTTTTCATTCCTAGCTGTGTGTAGTAAAGAAAGTGTCTAAGATCCAGTGAAAAAAAAGGTTCTTTTTACAAGGAAATGACAACACAGATTAGCAGATGGCATTTGCTCCAAAGATACCTATGGTCAAAAGAGACAAGACAAACACAGGTGGGAGAAAAAAAGGAAAACGTGGTTTAGCAATGGTATTTCCCTCTGCAACTCAGTAAGATTAAGTATTGCATGCATTTTCTCATCTTTCTAAATAGCCCTAAATAAAAACAGTCCAGAGCACAAACTAAGAGTGTTTGAAGAGACAGTGTTTTAAGTGCCACTGTTGGCATTAGTCCATCAGACTGTTGCTAGATAAGAGTGACGCAGCTGCACCGTGCACCAGTATCCTCGCTGGGGGGGAGAGATTTCCTCTGTCCTGCTGTCCTGCTCCAGGCTCCCTCCAGGTGCATTACTGTGCAGTTCTCAGTGTCTTTGCCCTGAGAGAACAGGTCTTCTTTCCAAAGGAAAGACTCCTTTAGAGTCTGATCTTTATGGTTATCCAGCATTCTGGAAGTGTTAAACAGAAATTTCTAGGTGAGTGTTCTCTTTATATTAGTTTTCTGCAACTTGCCTGCCCAGCCCTCTCTGAAACCTCCCTCCAAGACTAGCACTGCTGTGTGAGTGCTTTTAATACAGGACTCATAATACAGAGCTCACATCCAGCTGCTACAGGCAAGAACAAATTTTCACCTGTGCTCCTGTGTGAGAGCAAATTGCCTTATCTGCATGGGAGCTCAGAAAGAAACTTCAGAAAGAAATGATACATCCCAGTTCTCCTGTTCATGGAGTTGAATTAAGCTTTTTAATGAGTCAATGATTATTTTTCCAGCCTTAAATCTGTGCATAGTTGCAATCCGTGCCTAGGTTGTGCGTAGTTTAACCTTCTTAGCTTGATGTCCAAATACAAACTAAGGCAACAGTAAAGTTACAAGGTTTCTGCTAAGGGTCTCCATGAAGACAGACATTTTCAGTGAGCAGCTCCCAAAAAGCAGAACAGATATTTTAAAGCAGTTGAAAGGCTGTTATCAGACACTCTCACCACATAGTAGACAATTAGCATAGAGCTGAAACAGGAATGAAAGTGTTACAATTTGTTGTTATTTTGTCTTCTTTGTCTTCTAATACAGAAGACCACCAACGGCCTAAAGCTCTGCGTGCAAGGCCACACCTGTAAACATCAATAACTCTTCTTGCAAGAGCACTTATGGTAGCATCAAAACCTGAGGTATCTGTGATAACAAGTGCATTAATACCCAGCACACACGGCTACCATTGCAGCCGTATCAATCCCAACAACTCCCTCCTTCAAGCAACTCTCAGGGACTGGGGGAGAAAATAAGAAAGGCGTTGTGAACGCCAGTCTAGTCCAAGGACAGACACAACAATCCTGTGCTGCTTCCCTCCCGCCTCTCGTACTCGCTGTCCCCACTGCATGGGTTGGGGCTGCAGCCTGCACGCTGGTACCGTAGAGAATATGGAGGCAGCACTCGTATTTTACTATCACAGGTTGCTGACTACAAGGACTGCCTGCTTTAAATGTATAACAATGCTGCTCCTGTTGTAAATCATGCTTTCTTGGTGAGCTACAAGGAAGACAAAATCCTCATGTCTCTGATGTACACTTTTTTCACACTGGATCACCGAGATATTTATAGGGACAAGCTGTGTACTGGGTTATAAAACGGGAGACCCAGTTCATGAAAGGGACATTGAATGTGAAGCCAGTATCATTTTCCTATTTCTTATTTATTTTGCAGTTTTAAAGAGCGGTCATAATGCTATCTTACCACGCTTGGGATGCAGTCAGACCGGGTGGGGCTGCTGTACTCATCCCACTCTACCTGAAGAACTACATGTCATCTGGGGAGCTGGTCAGTGATTCAGAATATAAGAGCAGTAGGTTGGCATAAATTAGAAAAAGGTCCCAGGGAAGGCATGTCTTCTTGGGAGCAAAGCCAAATATCTGGCAGGACCACTCTTCCACCCACAAACAGCTTGAGGTCAGAGATGTGCTCTAGAAAATCCATCTCTGGGGCAGGAAAGAGCAGCAGAGGCTCTTCATAACCAGCCACCACCCACAGGAAGAGATAAAACACCGAGATGACAGAAAGGCTGTGAGCAGCAGCAGAACACAGAGGCAGGAGCTGCCTGAGCGACAGCCGTGAAGCCAGGCAGAGGGAGGGGAAGGAGAGACCGGTGGAGTGGGGTGACTGATCACCTGTGAGGAAGCACCCAACAAGGACCCAGCCTTTAAAGCTCCAGGGCTCCAGCAAGGGCATGAAGAAGGCACTCCAGTGCCACAGGAGGAAGAGAAGGAGCTAAAAATAGAAGGACCCGTCCTCTTCTCCCAGCATAGATAAATACCAGGCAGAGACTGAGTGAGCAGGGAGAGCCCCGCAAGGCAGCTGGTTCTGAGAAGTGTGTGGGCAGTCATGGCAGTAAAGCCCTTCCCATGCCACACCTGCAAGAGAAGGAGCAGAAGCATATTCTGCCCCTCCAATTCAGCTCTTCATGCCACTCCTGAAAGATGCACTGGCAGAGCATCCTTCTTCCCATCCTCTCAGGGACCCAGCTCTTCCATTCAGGGGTACTGTGAGGTCTAGAGCCCAGTCCCACCTTGAGCCATCTCTGAAAGGCTGCTACTCTGTGCAAGTACTTTGCTTCTAATACAGTCCTCCCATCCAGCTGTTACAAAACAGCAGAAAACCCTTAGTCACTGAGCTAGATGCTAACATGTAGAAGGAAGACAGTTTAGGCACATGAGTAAAGCATGAAAGTCCGGGAGACAAGTATACAGCATATTATTTCTCAGGAGTATGTGCAAGGAGTTTTGTAATAGGCCCAGTTATATATATTGAGTATTCCCTTTTCCTACCTATTTCCCCAACTTGCTGTTGCTTAACTTAGGTAAAAGCAAAGTGGAGATTTGTCTTAAGGAGAGGCTTGAAGGAGTGCATAGAAGTTTTGGCAATCAATCAGAATGATGTCCCAAGTTTAAGAGGTAGTATTAAAGAGAAGCTAAGAAATGTTGGTGCCATGCAGCACTGCAGATTCAACATGAAACTCAGCAAAGTTTGTCTGTGTAAAAGTTCTCAGTACTTGTTCAGACCTGGCGTTGATTTGAATCAAAACTTAAAAGTGCAATTCCAAACTTTTTCAAACATCAGCCCTGAAGTCTCATTCAGATAGGATTCTGATCAAAACTCCTCTTAAATAGAAAGTGCCATGTCACTCCAGCTCCAAATGCCTCTTCAAATTCCTTTGGACAGTTTCCCATTACTTTATCTCATGCTCATCCCTTTGTCAAACCAAGCCTTGCTACGCATCTGCTAGCAATAAGATAGAAATGTCAATGATTGGCTCCGAGCGTCTTGACTTCCAAGTAGTTTCAGAAAGGTCCCTTCATGTCCCATGATTCTCTTTCTGAAGTTTTGGCTGCTCTGCTTATCTCTTTCCCAAGAAACAGCCTCACATAAGAAGAGCAAACTCTTTTTCCTTAGAGACCTAGCCACTTTCCTAGATACGCTCATTTCCTGTGCAGATACCAAGTGAGAGCTACTGTGGAGTTGGCCAAAACAATAAGCAGATGCCACTCAGCCCTGGCATCTGGCTCTGCATTGCTCTTGCAGGGGTGGAGAGGAAGGATTCCTCCCTTATCTGATGGCCCCTGCTTTCTTCAGCCTAAGGATAAAGCAGTGGCATCTTTCTTTTCCTGTGGGGAAGTGCTCCCATCCTCCAAAGACAGAAGATGGCTTTTGCTCCCTTGGTGGACTGTTTTTTACTAACCTGAGAGTTGAAGAACCGAGTCTGTAAGTCTTTCCCTCTTGCATAATTTCTGAGGAATGGAGAAAAGACCTTGTAATAGAAAGGATGCTAGACATAGATTAGAAACCTTGTTTCCGTCTACGTAAACATCTCTCTGATTGTCTGTGGTAAAGCTTGTGTCTAGTATTCCCCAGTTTTGATGGGCAACTTTCTTCTGCCCCATAGTACTTCAGTGGTGAGAGCCCTGTTTCCTCTGTATATAGTACAGAAACTAGAAAGGGTATTGGGACTTTTCTAGGTAATACAGAAAGCATACTTACTATAGCCATTCAGGGCTAGATGGCAATCTGCTGGTTATAGCAGACACTTGCCCTTAGGGCAGCATTCCTAGGGTGCCTTTCAGGAGCCTGTGTTCATCACTGGAAGCACAGTCTGTCTATGCTAGCCTGGGCATCCCTCTTTTTGGGCACACTCTTGCAAAACATGCTTTCCTGTAAAAGACTTGACCCTGGGAATTTTTCACCGCAGGTATTTAACGTCCAGTGTCCTTTGCCGAGGGGTCAGTCTCATCAGTGTGGGTCTCTGCAATGCAGCGTGCCAGTCGGGAAGGAGGTGGGCCCCTCCCACGTGCTGGTCCCTCCTGGGCGCAGCTATTCTCCTAAAGTGACACCACTTCAGAGTCTGAGGGAAAAAAAGACAGCACAGCACTTTTAAGCTGTCATGAGGGAAGAAAGGCTCCTTTCATTTTATGTTTTGTTATATAGCAGAAAAAATCTGTCACTTTGCAGGATGCTTGCAACAAACAGCTTTAAAAACTGATTAAGTGGTTCAGCTTTACTTAGCTTTTAATCACTCAGCAGCTGTTTACTCCACAATTCACAGGTATATTTATGTTCCCCTTTAGTTGAGGTTGTCAGTTATCTTCCTCCCTAGCCCCTAATCCCCAGCTGAGTAGAAGGGTATGTCCCTTTGTGGATCAGACCCAGGCATGGAAATCGGATCAGTTACAACTGCAGCACACCTATTCCCAGCCCAACAACCAGGGAAAGTACCCCAGAACTAGCAACAAACTACTAAGTCTTCCATTCAATGGCTAAACCCTTCCGATACGAAAAATGGGCATGGTTGGGTAGGAATACAGAGGTATCTTTTCCAACCTGACAGTGATGGTCATCCTGTAGTGCCTCAGTTTAGCTCAAGAGTAAGTTGCTATTTCACTATTGGGCAAAAATATGAGGCTCGTAAGGATTCAGGGTTTGCAGGAACTGCAAGGTGCAACGAATCTCTGCAGAGCCAGAAGGAGGTCTCTTCTCGTACCAAGGCTTGCTTTCCTGCAGAAGCCTGAGGCTCTTGGGGTGCACACTTTCATCTGTAAATGGGTCTCTTAGAACAAAATTCACAAATGTGTTCCAGTAATAAGTAATGTGACTTTATCAGCAGGCTGTGTTCCATTTTGCCATGTGGGGGAACAACCCAAGGAACTGCCATAGTAAACAGCGTTTCTACCTCTCTATCACATTCTGAGGAATGACTTGGCCTTAAAAATACACCAGAAACCCCAAAGGGAATGAAATCCCAAGAGCTGATCATTTTGGAGAATGAAAAGAGTCCAAATGGGTCCTAATATTTCACAAGGGAAGCTTTCAAATGAATGAAATACATCTTCGATATTAATAGTGAAGTCTATGATTATTACTGTGAAGATCTGCTTTGCCAATATTTTAAATGGAGAATGAAAGTCTGTGCAGATTTTAAGGAATTTTTTCCCTTTTCATTGAAAAAACACACTGCACATGCAAGTTAAAACTGGGTTCACCATACAAGACTGTAACATTTTTGGCACATGTACTCAGCATGCATAAATGTTGGCTGTATTTAAGTTCTCCTAGACATATATAATTAATGAAATACATTTGTGTATAGCCTCATTTTGTGAGCAGCCTAAATTTAGACTGCCTATCCGTTTGCAATGTAAATCTTCATTTTGGTTGGTATATTAAATGTTAATGCTTGTGCTAATTTTTAGTCTCTAACCTTAAGGCAGGTCACACATTGCTTTATTAAAATAAAAGAAAGAAAGAAGATTAATTTAGTCACTGGAGTCAACAATTAAAAGTACATGGGAGTTTGGACAAAAAAGTAAGGAAATGATAACTTAATGGCAAAAGGCATGTCCTCCAACAGCTAGGCACCATGGTGTGATCCTTATTTACTTTTATAGCGCACCCCATTGTGCCTATGTGTTGGAAGACATATGTCATGTTTCATCCTCAAGGGCCTAAGTGTGAATTTCCTGTTATTTTTTTCACAACTTTAAAAGTTGTTTCAATGAAGTTTTTGTTGGAAGAACTTTAGTTAAATGTGTTTTATATACTGTCTGTGGCTAACCGGGAAAAATTGCAGCCCCAGAGGAAAATAACGAAGAAAGGCTACAGCCCAAAGGAAAGGAAGGAGAGGGCTAGGAGTGGAACGGAGCTGTTAGCTGGGCTGGGAGCGGGGACAGTGGTCCTCATCCCCCAACATCTCCACGCACAGCCCCGGCAGCTGACAGCGACCTGCAGCCCCCACCAGCCCCATGGAGTTGTGCACCTTTTCCACTATCCCAAAAGAAGGGATGCTTTGAATATGAGGGTTATGCTCACACATGGCTGGTTCCGTTGCCCTTTTTGCTCGTGAACTCTCTGGAGTGGATGTGCACACAGTGGCCGTGGACACACAGGCTTCCCCGGAGAAGGCTGTGGGAAGCCCCTCACGGGCAGCCTCCTCTGATCCCGGCAGAGCAGCAGCCCACCTGGAAAGGTCTAGCCCTATTTTGAGTAGGAAAAGGGGAAACTCCATAAAATGCCGCTTTTCTGTCAACACTGAGAGCTAATTAGTGCCCTGATTGAGTGTAAAAGCAAACGTGAATATCCATTTTAAGCTACCAGATACTTTTTTTTTGTAGGGTTTTCAGTGGAAATTTCTTGATTTTCAGCAAATACTTTCCACACCATTTCTAAGGTCTGAAATCCCCATTTGGTGCCTTAAAACAGAATCTCTGATATATAATTTTTCCTCCAGTTATGCCAAAGATAGCAAGGAAATGCATGGAAGCAGAGCATACACAAATTTAAGGCCTCCGCTTTGCAAAAATTAGCTAGCTAACTTCAGTGAAAAAAACTTCACCAACAAAGCTTTTCAGCACCAAAATTCTGTACAAATGCCTTTTAAATGTTTCAAATTTTCTAGAATTAGGCTGTCACTTTTGCAAATGTTCTGTGAAATTTTAGCAGCAATTACTACTAAGCAAAATGTTTCAAAGAAAAGAATTCTAAAAAAAGGAACAAAGATCAAAAGAAATAATCTTGCAACACGGGGCTGGGAGTCAAAATTCTCTTGAAGTGGAAATTAAGCCTGATACTGTGTATGAGAAACCGTGCGGTATAGTGGAGCGGATGCAGGGGCACTGGGTCTCCCCGTGGGGTCTGACCTGTGCGACCTTGCAAAGCCCATCAACTTCACTGCTTCCTGAGCCCCTTCCCATCCATTACGTAGGGGACCAGCCAAGTGTGGATGGGCTGCTTGCTGGGTCAAAACTCCCTCTGTCCACGTTTTTCTAGGTATTTTTGCAGTGCAATATCTCTCATTTGGGGTTTCTGGGCATTACTGTATTCATGAGAATGAATAAAAATGTACTCCATGGTGAAAGTACAAATGGGATATCCAGTAAATTTGATGTGAAACCTGCACATCCCCCATCTCGCAACACAGAAACCACTGGTCAGCATTGATCTTATCTCCTCCAGTTTAGGGTTCCTTCTTCCAAGACAGATCATCCCCCAGCAGCACACACTAGCTCCTAAGTAACTCACACAAGCAAAACGTTCAGTCTTAACACAAATACTAGTAAAGAATATCCGTCTCTGCATCAAACCCACTCATCCCATGGCTAATTGAAAGCTTTCTAAACAAATGTTTCGTTCTGCTGGCTCCAAAACTATGGTGGCACTTGTGGCTTTGACTTGGTGGCATAAATTATAAACAGTAGCAGCAGACACCAGGAAAATAAAAAGAATTATATATTAAAAAGCAGAAGAAAGAGTCCAGTGCTTTCCTTGTGAAATGCCAGCTCCAATCTGTATAGAGCCAGTGGTAAATTACCCACCTGTTTTCACTTACTTAACATTAAAAAACACTTATACATCATTACACTTTTGTATCATATTAGTGAAAATGAATGCTAGAGCAACATGAGGTAAACATTGCTAATGTGGGAGAAGGTTGTTTATATCTTCTCATGATAGGATTAACTATGGCAGTGGTAGATATACCATGCTCCTTTGAACCCCAGCTCACCACCAAAAAAGCCACGTGGCAGTGCAAAGACACCTGCTAGGCCAAAACAGGCTTTTCTCCTGCTTTTTGAGACCATTGCAACAAAGCAGGTTTGCTGACTTAAAATGGCCTGTTACCACCCTGGGCAGCATCCTGGCGATCCAAAGTTGTGTGCATTTGATCGACTTTAATATTGTTTTCTGTCACCTATAAATCTTTTCCTCTTTAACGCAATTTGAAAGTAAGACAAGGAAGTGGCTTATTTAATAAATAATTTGTTAGTCCATTTTTTACAGCAGCTTATAGGCACTCGGTTAAGCTTTCCAGCACTTCCACCTCTGAAGTTTGAAAATGTCAGTGTCTGACTTAGACCAGACCACGGGGGGCCTGATCCAAAGCCCACCCGTGTCAGCAGAAACGGTCCTGCTGAATGCGTGAGGTGTTTTATTGGCCCCACCTGCCCATAAAACACAGAGCAGCAGAAAAAGCAGCCACGAAACGGACGGCATCTGGGACAAGGCGCCTCTGGGAATTGCTGCACCGAATCCCAAACTTCAGGATAACATTGCAGCAGCCTTTCTGATGACGCAGCCCACGCTGTCCTTGGCAGCCGTGCGTGCTTGCTTTCCACTCGTGCTGCTTTTGAGGATGGACTCTTTAGCACGCTGCATGGTGCTTGGAAGGGTTGACGTTCCTGTCCTGAAGGCAGGATTGCTTTCAATTTATTCCCACCCAAGGTATGTAAATAAAATGGCACCAGGACCATGCATTTAATATTCCACTAAGCCACGTGTGCCCAGTGCTGGCTTTCCAGGGGTGAGCACTGCAGAGCGGCTCTTCTCAGGTGCCTGCCCCCTCATCCTGTAAAAAGGGGCAGGATGGTGACAGAGTCTGAACACCCATTTCTTCTTGTCAAACCCAAGCAACTTTCTCTTCTGCAGATAGCCCACAAAGCTCCTCCACCTCCACATCCTCATAGTGATCTCCATCCCTGTCTGGCGGGTCTCTGGAGGCATCCAAGGGCCAGAAGCAACATGAAAGCTGACCACAGGCTCATGCTGCTCCCCCCTACAAAAGGCAGCACACCTCCACGGGGCACCACGGGGCACCTCGCCGCAAGGGCTCTGGGAAGTTCAGGCTAATCTTCAAGGGAAAAAAAAGCCTATCTGAAAAATGGAGGAGATAATAACACTTGTAGCTGTACAAGTGAAGATAACGGCAAAAATAATCAAATCTCATGCTCCTGGGAGGAAACTAATTGCACACAGGGGTCAGGAAGACATTTTCATCTACTGTAGAGCATTGCACAGTTGGCTGCTGAGTTGTTATTATGAAAGAGGGAAGTGGAAGGAGGAAGCGGGAGTTTGCTTGTTTTGGTTTTTTTTCCTGAAGAGTTGGACGGAAAGGCAAGAGTCGCTCTTGTTTGCCCTTAAGGATCAAGCTCTGGCTGGCGTCAGAGGCATAATACCAGGCTGGATGGATATAGTATGGCAACACTGATGTGTCCAATGGATTGGGAAAGTGGGATGCATCTCTCCATGCGCACACATCTGCTATCCCTCACTTGTGAATGTTACTCCAGATGGTAATCAAGAAGGTGGTTTTATAACCCACATTAAGAGGACTGTCTGCTGACAAGTTATGTGTTTTCTTCCCTTGAGTACATGCTGTTAAGATGGATAAGTGCAAATGGTTGAAATTTGGTTGTTAACTCTGAATAATAATAATACTTTGCATTTCTATTGCATCTTCCATCCTTGGATCTCAAAGCACTTTGAAAACACTAATTAACTGAATCTTACCACACTGCTGTGAAGCAGGTAATTATTATTACCATTTTTTACAGAAAAAGAAGCTTTGTCATAGTGAAAGAGATTTTCCCTGGGTCACCAAAGAACCAAAAATAGTCAAGAAATGATGATGACTTCTCAAAGTAAATTAGAAACATTGCATTCATTTCCTGGAAATTAATTTAGTTTTGTTTTTTTCCCAATGAATAAATTAAGCCAAGCTTCACACATTTTCAACTTTTGAAAACCTCTTTTTTGGGACTAAAACACTAAAAAGAAACTACAGATCTTGCACTTTTCACTTTCTTGCTGAATATCCAGAAAAATATCAATCAAGAATGAAAATGGGCTATGGAAAGCTGAGTTAGTTGAAGAAATAGTTTGATGATTGCAATTAATTAATAATAAGAATATGGTGCAAACCATTGTCAGCCTCAGTGCCAATTCCCATTCCTTTCGGCCTCATCAGATAGTTCATTACTCTCTTCGCCCCTACCCCCGGAAGAAAACGCAGACTGTTCATGAGGACTACAAGGCTTGTTTTTATCCTCCTTTTCTATTTTTTTTTTCTTCCTGTCATCTGTTTAAAAACACCCTCTAAATGTGCTGCTGAAGGCTGAGAGTTCATAGACAATAGGCTCATAAGCTTGTGTAAATGAGAAAAAGAATGCAAGACCAAGTTTCAGTGTTGGTTTTTGCCTGTTGCATAATATTAGTTATTTGATTTCCAGACCCAGAATCCATCCTTAAATTAGAGGAAGATGTTGTGGTTCCGTCAAAGAATTGAAGACAAATTCTGCTAATCCTTCTGAGAGGTGAGACAATGGTAATGGGGGGTAAGGAATGACGTCTGGGTGGGCAATATTGCCTGTTCATTTCCTCGGCTTAGCTACTGATTGTCACTCTTGTGCCTTTGAGATGCCCATAAGCTTCCAGGGAGACTACACAAAGGTAGAGCAGTTTAATTATGTAGGCTGCTATTTACTAGGTTTCAGCTGAATCCATCAAACTAACTTTGCTTTAACCCAAGTCAGATTTGATTATGAAGCCAATTTATTGACTGGTTTCTCCTTTGGCAGCACATCCTTTGATTTAGATACAGATACTTACCTACTTGAAAAGTAGCGGTGTTATGACACAATTTATATTTTAAAAAGCAATATTACGTGGAACATAATTTTTAAAAACCAACAAACAAACAACAACAACAAAAAGCCCTTTGAATCTAGAATAATGGCTACCTGTAAGGCAGTAGCTCACTTGAGAGATTTTGCTCAAGTAACTTATAACTATCAGCAGAACCCCCGAGGGAATTACCGCTGTTTTTGCAGAAGCTGTTTGCAGTGGAATAAACAGACAAGTGCTCTATATATCATTTTAAGTAAGACAAATAAAGTTCTGCTTCCTCCTTACAACGATGTCATTGTCACTTATATAAGAATAATTCCGTGTGACTTTTTATGAATCTTTCCCCTGTGCAGAAGTACAATGGCCTAATTTCCTATGCTGCGTATTATAAATAAATGTCCTTCTCCAGCAATCTATAGCCAAGCTGAAATGATCTCACCACAAATGGAGCGTTCTAGAACTGCTAAGGTGCGTTCAAGCATCAGTGATGGGTGGAGGGAAACACCACCACCCCAGAAAAGGGTATGTCCATACCTGCTCCTTCCCTGGGAGGATTTCTTACTCGCTCTCACCCTGGGATCAGCCAACAGGAAGGCCTGGGAAAGCCACTCCTTTTGTCATAGATTCCCCTTACAACTCATGGCATAGCTGGGAGACGGTTTAATTTATTTTGGATTCTCAAAGAGGCAACATCAAATGCGTGGTACTTGCGAGCACGAAGGAGAAAAGAGCACAACCCCGTTTCCCATACGACCGCCCAGTACTATTGCTACAAAGAAACTCTCAGATGGTAAAAACACATTAAAAAATTAATAAAAAAAGCTAGAAAGTGTTATTCAAAATGTAATTTTAACACATTGTGAAGGGCTTTTAAGGGGAAATCTGGGGGGGGGGGGGGGTGCTCTTATCTCTCTAAGGCTCCAGCTAATGTAGCTGGCTGCCCAGGGGAATGCTGGAGGGAGAGAAAATGGGAGAAATGATATTAAAATGGTGGGAACATTGTTTTATAACTTAAAAAAATATATTTGTTTTCCCCAGAGTCTTTCAGGTTGGTTTGCTCTTCTGGCTGCGTTTGATCTGCCAATAGCAAAGCCCATCTCTGCAGTGATTGTGGAGTTCTGTCTGATATTCCCTGCATGCCGTGAGCATGGGGATTTCATTTCATACATCATTTCCAGTGAATACCCTCAGTACCAAGCACAGAAGAAATTTCTCTCATACACACAAGCACACGCTCACGTCTCTGTGTGCACGCATACATGTGTATGTGTCCACATGAATCAAATCACACTCGGCAGAGAGATATCCTCTAGCTCTAGTTAAATTCATGTGATAAATTGTATTATCTTGTGCCTTTCAGTGCCCCACCTGTACTATCCAGCCTGCTAATCTCTCTGCCTGGATTTGTTCTAATGTTCCGAACCTCTGAGAGTAGCTTCAAAAAGGCTGTCATTAAAACAATCAAAAAAAAGCAACCGGCAGAGTAACATTTCTTTTTCTCCTTCTTTAGTGGAAGCTGCCTTGTTCCTCCTCACCTCCTCCAAAAAAATACAACCAACTCAAGTCCCAGGACAAACAGCATACACAGAATGGCCTGTTTACAGTCCAGTATTTTACAATCCAGCAGGGTTAGAAAGGTGTACTGGAAATGGAAGTTTTCTAATGGGGCACAATGAAGCATTTAGTTCTGTGGTATCAGATATTAATATGGTGCTGGTTTGTACTTTCCAGAGGTTTCTACCACAGCAGAAGTTTTGTTTCTTCAGCCTTTCAAGTTTTGTTTAACTAAGCTTGTGAAAACTAAAGGGAAACTCTCTTGCTACGTGATTAGTTAGATTATTAGTATAAGGGCACAAAAAAATCTACAAAAGCCCTTCAGAATTTGTGTATAGGGAACCGAAAATGGTGCATAGCAGCAGGAAAAATCTGTATCTCCTCTTGAGATTATTTGCTTGTTCTTTCACTACTTGGAACTAATCTGGCCATCTGCAACTTACAGTGAAGATGACCTCAAACAGAGTCTATCAAGACTTTCCTATGCTATTTCAAGGTACTTTGAAATCCCTACATGAGAAATTTCAATATAGGTGCCACGTGCAAGTCTTCGTTTTGCTGGGGTCTTTTTATTGATTCCTCCTGGTCTTTCATTGCTTTATTGCATCACGGAATGAATTAATACTATTATAACCTTAGACTTTATATACTAAGTAAGATACATAATTTATAGACCATTGGGAACCAAGGACAAAGGACTGGAAGAAAACTCCTGACTCTAAAATCTAAATCCTCAGAAATGTGTGGCTCTGCCTCACCTGACCAGTATGGAGGCCATAGGAGCTGCTGGTGAGCCAGTGTCACCCCTCTCCTGTGAGCAGCTGTCAGAGTTTTCTCACGCTATGGGTGGCCGAGGGGCCCGGCACGTGTGCCACCACTCTCCACTACTTTCAGAGGTGGCTTATTGGTTTAGGAGAGTAGGCAGGGCTCAAACTGATACCTCCATCTTGCGTGGCTGTGCCATCCCCTCCCATGTGAAGTTTTATCTACTCTTGCTCATATCTTAAGAAGATAACCTGTCTCTGGGCAGCCTATTTTAATACCCAGCTTGTTTGTTTTAAGGAAAAAAATCATGGTATCTAACCTAAACTTTTTCTTCCTTTGTTTGAGGCTGCTGCTTCTTGTTCTACCTTCTTGTACTAATGTGAAGATTTCCCTTGCTTCATTAAACGCACTTCTACACAATAGCAATGTCCCTAGTGAGTGTTCTCTGTATAAATTCAGTTCCTGTGATATTTTCCCATATGTTTTGTACTCTGATCTCTGCTTCACTTTGGTGGTTAATCTCTGTATGTTCTCCAGTGCAGTATCTACATGCTAGGAGGACCATAAAGTGTTTTGGGTGGCATCGGCCTAGATTTACATAGTTGTCATACCACTCTTCTGGTTTTATATGAGAATTCTTTTTAATTGCGTACAAGAATACCGCTGCTGTAATTTACTTGGGTTACAGCACAAGTGTTAAGTTTCATAGAGTAACTAGAATAATAGTCTCAAGCTCTGTCACTTGCTGGTTTCTAGATAGCTCCTCTTCGGCTGTATCTCTGTCTTTTATTGACACTCCCAGAGTATTATATTTGTTGGAATTCCCCTTCAAAGTGCCTATGGACATAATCTCGCTGTGTTTTCTGAGTTATCTCTTTTTTGGTCACTGAACTTGTACATGCAGCATTTCTGAGATGTTGTGAAGTATAAACCTGCAAAACAAGAGCACGGTTATAAGACAAGTGACCCTGATTGAAAGGGTGGCTGTGAAAACTGATTACACAGCAAATTGCCCATCTGCACAGACTTGGAATAAGAACATTTCAAAGCTCATTTGTGGGCTGATGTTGCCATTTAATGCAGTTTCCAACAAATCATTCATAAAATTAATGGCCACAACTGATGCTTATTTCTCTCAAGCTCTTCTGTGAAAAATAGTTCTTCCATCGATTCAGGAAGATATGTAAAGGAATGGGTGTTATCTGAAGAAAATTGAATGAAGTAATCTTCACACAACCACAGATACTTGGGCTACTGGTAACATACCAGATTACTGTATCATTTTGCTCTTCACAATCCACCCATCAGTTTTTCTGTTATTAATGCAGCTTTCTTCTGTAGCTTTCAAAAATGTTCCTAAAGGAACCTGTCACTTGTCTCCCTGATAAATGTCCTTGACACTGATTTGTTGGCCCCGTGGATGGTGGTTTGAGGAGGGATAGCCTTGGCTCTTTGTTCAACTTCTCTGCTGCCCATTGTGGGCCCAGAATATCTTTTTATATCCTCTCAAAAAATAGGACTTCACAGTTCATGCAGCCTGTGTCCCAGGAGTAGAAGTGCCACTTCTAGTTTCTGATACCCCAAATACCTCCTTTTCCAGAACTCCAATTTTGTGGGGACTCTGGATTGGATGGAAATTAACCTCTTCAGTTGATGGTAGAATTGCACAGAGACTTTGCAAAAGGTTTCACAAACCAATTACCATTTACTCTGACTAACATGAGAAGTGTTCAATTGTAATTGAAACAAATAACATCTACTGTTTGTTTCGTGGTTCCTCTGGGTATCTTTCCAGCTTAGGCTAGATGTCATTTAAGACCAATTTCTTCCCTTTTCTTTTGGATGGGTATCCTTCTAAGTCATAGAAATCTGTCTCCCTCCTTAGCAGATAGTTTACTTCTCTCTGAGATAGATAGTTTTGGAGTTAAAAACTCCTATCCTCTGAAAGCATGTCCCTCTGGCACTTTTTCTGCCCAAGGGTCCTGTGTCTCCGCAACCTCTCCTCGAGACTCTCAGGCTGTGGTTTCACAGTGCAAATTGTTGGTCACTGGTGTTAGCTTAACTCAACCTTTGCCTCCAACCACAATTTCTTACTTCACCTGTAAATGGTGCTGTTTTTTCAGATGTCCTGGAACAATTGCTTGTGGGACAGAGCTGTGAACTGTACCAGGAAATTCACCCACCTTTTAAATCATGCAGCTGCATCCCACTCCCCTTCATAAATAGTAGTACTAAAATACAGCCCCAGGTTCTATGCCTTTTAAAATCAAATATTAACAATTAATCAATCTTTGTTGCAGGAAGATTTTCCAGTCAAAACTCAGATCTTCAGGAGGAAGGTTCAAGAAAATAAATGTTTGTCAAGGATTGCAGGAAACATCCTTCTCATGCCAATAGCTTGTAAGTCACAACCTGCTCAGAGATGGACAAGCAGACCTAACCCTGTCTCCTTAGCATGAGAAGGTGAGACTATATACTGTGTAGGACAGCTGCAGTACGCAAGGGTTCACACAGTATATGAACAAAACTGAATTTCAGAAAAAAATTATAGAAAGGGAGATATGTGCTAACATGGAGAAACAGTTTCGCAGAAAACTGCTTTTTCTTGTTACAGAGATTTCAGTACAGATCTGGAATGTAACTTAATTAAAGTCTCCCTGCCTGATTATGATCCCAGACTAAGTTTACACTGGCGTAATTCCATGAACTTCCATGCAACTGATATGAGTGTAACTCAAAGAAGACTCAGATCCTGAGCACTCTGGATTACTGGATCATTGCACAGCTACCTATACGCATTGTGTTGTGTACTGTCCATCAGTGATCTCGTGTAGAAAATGGGTACAGAGATCTGTGTGTACAGAGATCCTTATTCTAGACTAATATGTTCAGCTGCATAATAAACTCCTAAGAATCATGTGCAATGAATCTCTCTCTTTATTTTTCCTTACCTTTTTTGTAATGCAGTCTTTCACTCCAAAATCTCTTCCCTAGGTAAAAGGGAAATGTCTTTTGGGACTCCAGATAACCCTTAAATGTGAACTGTCTTCCTGAGTCAGCAGAGAGCCTGAAACAGTGGTCCTGAGGACATGGGCTCCCTCAAACTATTTCAAGTCCATCACGGAAGCCTCATAAGTTCCCTGTCAGCATCATGATCTATTGTACTAGTGTCCACATGAAAAGGAAGAGCATGGACACAGTCAAGGGAAACTGCACATGCAGTCACAGCTGGGACCCCCTTTGCTTTCATGAGTGGATGTGCTTAGCATACCAGCAGATCTGATGGGAATATCTTGACTTGCTTTCGCTGTGGTTTCGCCAACGGCATGAGCAA
Organism: Gavia stellata; assembly: GCF_030936135.1. NCBI lineage: Eukaryota > Metazoa > Chordata > Aves > Gaviiformes > Gaviidae > Gavia > Gavia stellata. The sequence goes on from NC_082596.1 coordinate 51,171,804, forward strand.
GCAAAGGGAAGGCACAGAGTCCAGTTCAGCACACAGCAAAAGGAGCCAAAATCTCAGAGATACATGCCAAGGTAACCCCAAAAAATCATGCCCAGCTGGCATACATATTTTGTCAAAGCCCTGCATTGTCCAGTTAGCACGACAAAATACTGACATTACTCCACATCCTCTCAGGGAAAATCCCAGCCAAGGAAGTCTGTGGCTCTGCTGGGGAGGAACTCCAAGCAGTTTGGGCGGATTTCCAAACTGCACACTCAAGCAGAGAAGAAAAACAGATCTGGTCATTTTTAGGAGATTGTATGTGCAAAACATGCGTGTTTGCTAGAAGGAGGCTGTTGCCATGACATTATGTTCTCGTCTCAAAGTGATATGAAGACACCCTGGTTTTCCTCAGTTCTCCCCTTACTACTTCAGTTCCTCCCCAGCCAAGGCTGAGTTCAAAGATCACCCAATTAGTAAAAGGAAATAGAAGAAAAATATTTCCATTCTATTCCCCTACCTGATCAAGACAGTTTAATGTAAGACAAACTTTCAAAAGGCTTTACTGCATAAGGAAGGTCTTTAGGCTCACTACCAGGAAAGAACCACTCAAGGTGAATGCAAGTAGATAGTTTCAAACATCACCATATGGACCACAATTTAAAGCTGGGCCAAGCTGACTGTGAAAAGACAAGACTCCCCAAGCAAAAATATCTTTGTTCTTTTCTAGCATACTGCCCCAGTGGCTGCAAAAAGCATGATTCTGCTTTTCTTTATGGTGAATATTCTACTAAGATGCTTCTCCCTTCTTACTGTTTCCCCCAGCACTTTTCTGCTAGCTCTGATAAATTAACCTCCAGCTGGTCAGGTTGCTACTTTTGGGGTGGGAAGGCCAATACTACCTTGTCAGTGCCGCTCCCTAAGTGTCAGCAAATCTGTGGTTTATCACACCACCGTTCAAACAGTGAGACTCTGTAACAACTCACAGCACATATTTTGCAATTTACTTCCCCACTAGTTCAATTTATTTCCCTTTCTTTTGTGTTTGGAAAAGGCACTCTTCACATAATCTCCACCCTGACCTGACAGGGAGCTGTAACTGTCTTTGAAGTCCTCTGCAGTTCTCTTTCGATGAAGCGAACAGGAGGTCACAGAATTATCATTGCACATCATTAGTATGTTTTATACTTACATATTTATGTTGCTTGATACTGTCATCCCTTATATCATGAAAAATTCTCATCTAATCTCAGGAGGCAAACAGCTTCCCGTAATGTCAGTTCACACTGCAATTTCTTCATCAGTGCAAAATCGTGTTTTTATACAGAGGCTTCTTGGTTCAGGGAAAAACAGCTCTAGGTAATAGGAGGGCTGAGCTTCCTGATTATCCATACACTTATTGACCATACAGCATGAAACAACATACTCTGAGCGGAAGTGTAGGTTGGATATTTTTCAGCACAGTGCAGCAGTTATTTTGTGCAAACACAGCAAGCTTCTGGTTTACCATTCTCTGATGGAAGTACTCAGAGTGGTGGTACACTAGAGAGAGAGGAAATTAATTTAGATTTTGAATAGAAGTGGATATCAATTATATGTGCTTTTAAGAAAGATTGTTTGAACCTCACGCTTGGAAGCGAAAATGTAACAAGTTCTGATCGGGGTTTTTTACACTTTTTTGTGCAAGTTAGCATCGTACATGAGGGTTTAAAGATTTAAATTCAGCTGACCTATCTCTGCATAAACAAAGGGGCTATAAACAGGGCTATAAAAATAACTTCTTAGGTTTAGTTTTGTCAGATTCTCTTAGGTATCTTGGGGATGTTTGATTGTATTGGACTAGGTTCAGTTTTTAAGGGACTCTGGCTGCAATCACGCATTCACTGAAGATGCATGGATGCTACTGACAGCACGACTTAATTCCTAGGGCAAATTCCTCCTTGGAGTTCCCATAGGATCAAATATTGCTCATGCTGTCTATGTGCCATGTCCCTGTTGTTAGTGTATATAGGAGAAGCCTCTAAATTGGTACTGTAAGGTGGGAAGCGAAATGGGCCAATTACACAATCGCCCCAGTCATCAAGGGCTCACAGTGATATGAGTAGATAATAATTTTTACATCACCTGTTGTAAATATAGACATGGCGCAACATTTTAGATATGATTTTTAGAACCATGTGCAGTATAATACTAGAAACTGCAATGAAGAGAAAAGCAAGATTTTTGGAACAAGAGCTTTCTGTGCACCCCTGCCCACATAAGTGCTTGCAATGATATCAGACATCACTGAACTGAACTGCACATGCCATGGTGTTTTTTTAGCCAAGGGTACAGTAAGATTTACTGTATTATGTAAAAATGTCTATTTTTGCCATAATTATTTATTTGTACATTGACTAAAATGTACTGTGATAGGCCTTGGCACAGTAACAGGCTTAATACAAGAACATATAAAAGCACAGAGAGACATATTCAAATGTCACATTGTGAAGCCTAAGACAGTCTCAGATGCTTACAACATTGCTTAAGTTCAAAGGAGTGATGACCACTTTGGGCCAGCCAAACCTTGTCTAATTCTCTTTAGAGAGAGTGAATAGATGGTCCCAGTTATCTTTTGCTTTCTTAAATTTGGGGACCACAGCACAGAGCCTGAATATGGCCCAATGCCTCTTCTCCAAGAAATGTGCAAACTCATATAAGATGACATGTAACGATACAGTAGTGAAGAGTGGTAAGGAGTAGATGGGTGACAAAACAGAGGAAACCTTTTTGCTCCCAGAGCCACCAACACGCTTTCCAGAAGAGCAAGGCTTGCTTGTACAGAATTCAAGGAGGCAGAGTTCACCTAGGGTTGTGATCTAAGAACCATCTCAGATTTCAGGGAACCTAGAGTTGATGAGAAAAGCTATTCTGGCAAACCTATTTCAATCAAAACACAACTTGAAATGATCAAAATTTCACCAGCATTTGGATTTATGTTGGGGCAGGAGAGAATAGAGAATTCCAGCAACAACATGAATGTTTGGTTCAGTCTTTCTCAATGAGACACTTTTAATGAAATAATGTATTGTGTTACCCATCTGTAATTATTATTACAATAACTTTTGTTTTGATTTGTCTTTTTGAAAGCAAACCATCTTCATTTGAAAGCAATTTTGAAACTGGAAGGCTGTTCTGAGATGTAGAAAAATCAAATATCAACAATTTACAATCTTCAGGAAAAAGAAATTTCTACTCTTTTCACAGTCCCTTCCTTTTTTCTTCCAGTATAAAACACATGCTTGCCCTTTATAACATAAAAACACTAAATAATATGAATCTTTCTTAAAAAAACCAAACAAAGTAACAATCTCTGCTAAAACAAAATTCCTCATTTACGGTTCTGTTCTTTGGGAGAAGTGGAGAGAGACTGAATCATGTTTGACAGATATTGCTCACTTTGTTTACTGCACTACTGGGAGGTGCTCTATTGACATACTCAGGTGATGAGGGCAGAACACGGAAGTTAGTAAAGAAAGTAGCCGGGAAAGGAGCAAAATGTAAGAACAAGCAGCTAGGGCTAGCTTTCAGACCAAAGGAATGCTAATAGAAGGGTAACATACCTCGAATTATGGCCAAAGAGATTTTAGTAGAACCAGGGAAATATTAGAGAAAACCTTTGCAGATATCCAGATGACCAAACCTAAAGAGGTGTGAATAGTTATAGTATGAGATGCTTAAACCATGTGCCAGCAATACAGCCTCCCTGAGCTCATGCTGAGAAGAGGATTTGGCAGAATTTATATGTCTAGGTGTAAGAGCTCTGCAAACTACTTTGCTCTCTGGCTGCCAGGACCATAGTGGCAGCAGAAGCTGTTTGGGGTCTTGCAGCTACTCTACCATCTAAGGATAAGCCCCAGTCCCTGCCCCACAACAGTTCTGAAATGGGACAGGATAACCTACACGAAGCCCCGTGCTCTGCCCTTCATCAGGTCAGAGCCCATTTGTGGCACAGCCAATGCATTAACATTCTGCTGGCAGTGTAACTGCAGTGTAGGTTTATTTGTGGTATACTTGGGCAAGCTTCAGAGGGCAAGTTTTTTGATGTGTGCAGAGAAATGTTCAGGTGTACAGTACTGTCCCTTCACCTTGTTTTCATTTTCGCAGCCACCTTAAAGATTCAGCCCCACCTGGACAGCAACTTTCCCGAAATTACCAGGGCAAAGACCTTCCCAAATAAAATAAGTCCACTGTCAGCTGTTCTGGTTCAGTACAGAAAACCAAAGATACTCCTACTCACAGTCCTAAATGTACAAAATCAGAGGAATATTGGAATGAAGGTATACAGTGTAGACCACGCACACATTTTTCTCATGCCTTCTTTATGTTGTCCACAGGGCAAAACCATTTGTTCCACATTACAGAGGCAGTAACTGTGCTTTTGAAAAAACACATCATCCCATATCCAATTAAAAATATGTGCTATACATGCCTATTTGCCATTGACAACTGTTTCTAACAGCTAGCTGAGATAGGGTTAGTGTCTTGATTATGAAGAACTGAAAAAGAGGGTAGAAGTTTCTATCTGATTTGAGAGCATTTGAAAATTAAGAGATATAAGCCTTTAACAGACTCGCTGACCAGGCTGTGTGATCAGTGTCTGACCACCACAACTTTGTTCAGGTATTTTGTGCTGAGACTTGTTAAATAACTAGCTACAGTGTGCAAGACAGAATAAAAGAAGTAGTGGTAGGGAGGAAAGGATGAAGCTGGGAAAAGAAGGGGAAGAAAGAAGAGAAGGATTTTCTTCTTAACAAACTGGAAAGCTACAAAGGATGAAGGACCGACCTGGCAATGGTTGTAAAGTTGAGGGGCTCCCATTTCAGGGACACGATGTTGTCATGCCCAGCCTTTCACTCCACATGTTCGCTGTAGCTTAGGGGCATGTCACACACTTGTGAGAACTTTACCAGAGTGTTGATGCAATATTGTGTCAGTAACCGAATGATTTGTTTTTCCTCTGGACATTGATTGAAGAAATTCTTATTACATTTTATAGCTTGCTTGGCCTTGGTATGAGAGTCAAGACATAAATTGGACCATAAATTGGCCTATGTCAGAATCTACGTTGAAATGACACCAAATACGTGTCATCATGCTGGTGTTTCAGCTAACAGCAGGAACCTGACACTTGCTGTCAACTTGATCAAATGTTAGACCCCCTCACATCTTTGCCATGTGGCACACTTTAACAGTTATAGTGAAGGCTGTGGAGGTATCTCCTGTGATGACACTGGAGAATGCTGCAGTAGGAAAATAAATTGTGTTTGTAGACCAAATTGATTTGCTTCGACTTACTGCAAAGTAACAATCTCCACTGTGAGTGTTGCAGGTATATGCATATAAATAAAAATTGACACCAAAAAATATATAGATACACTGAGAGGAAAAGAGAGCATACATAACTGAGATATATTTATCCCACAAGCAAAGCGAGACTTGATAATTCATGAGTGGCAAAGATGCAGTTGAGTTATGGAGATCTTTCCTCTGGAGTGAAATAAATATAGCATCTTGATTCAGCCCATTATATAGCATGATTAATAGAAGTGAATGCTTTCAATAGGTTGGTTTTATTTTGAAACATTTAGAGGCTGTATTCTGTTCTTCATTTACAAACTATCAAAAATCCTCATGGCAATTTGGATTTAGAAAGCTACATTTTGGTAAAAGTGATTTTTTGGGGGGAGTAAATTTCTGTTTACGACTCTGCAAAGAGAAATCAAACTTATTTTAGTTAGAAACTGGAGTTTCCCTAATTGTAAGTTAGTGGCTCAATCCTTATGAGAAAGCTATAGCATAGCTTAATGTGAGATAAAATCTACATCACACTACGAAACCCCTTTTTGGCTAGTTGGTTTTTAAATTAGCATCTACATTGCATTCAGGGTAAGTCAACATTTGTTCATCACTTTCACCACAAGTGTGAGGACTGGCTAATTCCCACCCATTTCATTTTGCATCTAACATTATCTTAAGACCTAAACTCATCACTCCTCTGTTATTAAACACTACGAACACTGCAGGCAGGATCGCAGCATCACCACAGCTGGAGCATTTTGCAACATGGTGTTAACACAACAGGCTTCTGCCTGGTGACTTACACAGACTTTACGTACTGTCATCTGTGGAGACAGACAGTGGTGAAATGTGGAGCACCAAGCCATGGAAGGTGGCCTGGTGTTATTTTATGACTCTCTCTAAGTCAGTATCTTTTTCTAGCTTAGATTTCAGCTATTACATACCATGTAAATGTCAGCACTATTAGCCACTTGCTTATAACTGTAATAGAAAACTAGCGGTAATGTGCCTGTTCAACCGTCCTAAATCATAAGACCTTCCTGTGGGCCAAAACCCAGCTACCTCACAAAACTGCCAAAACCTTGGTTTTTCCATTGCCAACACCAACAAGGCCCTGAGGCTCTTTTAGTATAAAATTGGTAACATACAGAAAACTGAAAATGTTGAGACAGCATTGAGGAGTAACTCTATTAACTCAAGAGAGTTGTATGACTGTCAAAAAGAAAAAAGAGCCAGACCTACAGAAATCCATATGGAAAAAAAAACAAACCAGAGGGATAATGGCATGTACTGCAGAACTAGTTTCTATTCACTTAGTTAATTAGAAAAGCTCATTTTTAATTGAAGTCTGTCAGAACATGGAAGAACATCCCAGAACTTTCCTCGCCGGAGAACTGGACCTTATCTATAGTTCTGAGAAAGATGCAGTGAATGATACGCCACATACATGGCTGAAATGTGCCATACAGTAAACTGCTGAAAGGGGAAATGCGACTGGATATTTATGCTCCTTGAAGTTGTGTGTGACACCTCAGGAGTGAGGGACTTGTTTGTCATCTCTTTGACGAGTCAGAAGGAATTCCAGAGCAGAGAAGCACCTTGAATCCACTGTAAATCCTCTGCCTTGTTATCATTCAGCGATCTGCAGGGTTGCAACAGAAAAGATGCTATCTTTGTTTTACTGTTTGCACAGCTGTAGGAATTATGTTCGTGCCCACAAACCTAGCTCTATTTAAGGGTCTTCAGGGCTGCTATTCTGAAACCGAGCTCAGGGCAGGAACGCCGAAACACAAAATGCTTCCAGGAAAAAGGCTGAAGTGACTCCTGCAAACCGTTAATGAGACCTTCTTGTAGAAATCTGCTCCTTGTGCCTCAGTGATAACAGATCTGAAATCTTTGTTCTAAGATGGATATTGTGAAAAACAACCCCCGATTTTTGCGCCTGGCTCCTCTGCTGTATTCCCCTCCTCTCCCTTCCTTAGCCTATTTTATATTATTTTTGATATGCATGTTGCTCTACAGGGCTGATCTTTTGCTGCCTGAACAGAAATAGGATCGTGTAGATAGAACTATTCAGCTGTCCACATCATCTCCTATTATTCTTTTGCACCTGTAACAGCGAACTATATCAAAACCCCATAATTCTGACAACTTTTCACTGAAAAATGGAAAAAGAGACAAACAAAATATTGGCAGAATTTTTTTCAAACTTATGAAGGCCACTGTCCAAACCACCAAACAAAAAAATTGCCTCTACTTAATGTTTCCTTAAATTACTTATGGCTTAAAAATTAGTAACTCAGGACAGCGTTTCATCACAAGATTCACTGCAAGAATGCCTCTGATTTCTATTCAAGACACCGAGACTTAAGTACTTGCAGAAAACTGAGTAAAGGCTTGAGTATGTTCCTTTACTAAGGTTATGAAACTTCGTCTGTGTTCTTTTCTCTAATGAAAGTTTGTCCTAAGCCAGCATGTCCAGACAAACAAACGAGTGAGCAGATTTTCTAGATCCGTGGTGTCCACAGTAAAGAGAAGTATTGTGATCAAGCTGGCTCTGGCTCCCTGGTTCTGATCCACATTGCCTCAACCCTTCTTAGAGCTTCCAGGAACCTTATGCTGAATGGACATCACCATCTGCCCAAGCTGCCTTTCCTCTGGAGCACTTTGTCATGCCCCACGTCTCCCACCTCACCAGCTGATAGGCAATACCACAAGCAGCAATTTTGACTGGCCCAGAGTAATTCTCCAAGAAGCTTGGCTAATCTAGGTGATATCACTCAGTTAAAATCTGAACAGGCTTTGCAGTATGATCTGACTCTCACCACCATAGCAAAATGCATTTGTATCAAAAGGTTGGCATGAAGATCTGTAAGGCATTGCAATGATTCTGATGATTTCTCTGCAGGAAACAAATTTCTATTAAGAACTGTTAAAATTATAAGGCTGTTAAACGGCCAGAACTTCACTTTGTAAAATTCCATGTTGAGTTCTTTGTAAATCTGTCAAGCTTTAACGTTGTAGACCAAAATTTTCTATGGTAGCTGCCTGCTTCAAATGAACTATTAGGGGCAACTTTTCTAGAAGAAATTAGCCATTTTCTGAATTATGCTTAAGCAAAATACACATTTCAATTGTCAGGAATTTCTTTTAGTTTGAATATAGTGTTCCCATTTGGTGGGAGGGTTGTGTTAAAGAAAGGAGAGAGCTAGTGGAAAAAAATTTTGCCTGGACAGGTGGTTGAAAGCTATATCATGTGCAAGCATCCACCTGTGGTAGTGGAAAAAAGGTTGGACAGGCGCCCATATCCTATTTTTTTACTGCATAGTTTTACACGTTTATAACATACTTTAAGTACAATTTTTGGCATAACATATATCTTCTCACTGATCTTGGTGGTTGCTCAGAGGGAGAGTCAGAGCTCAGAGAACTTCCCATTTCCCTTCCTTTACCAAAATCCCATGGCATGGGTTTACCTCGTTGGAAAGCAGAGGTCATGCTGGGGGCATTCATATGCTTGAAGCCTGGATTAATGTGACATCATGGCAATGAAATCAGTTAGCAAGCTCAGTGATGGCTTCCATTTGAGAACAGCTTTTCCCAGTCCTGACAGAGTGGGATCCTTCAGAAACTGAAATGCACAGAAAATTATTCCCAAGCTCTGCAGAATACAATAAGCTCAGTAGGATGTGCATTCTAGTAAATCTTATAACCATGCCAGGGAAAATAGCAATAAATTCTACTGGTTAGGCTTAAAATGCAGCAATGAGATTAGCATTTGCTGTTAAATCCCACCTGACTTCTCCAAGGACTTCTCCAGCAGAACAGCAGTTCTGGTGGACTAGGGCCAGTGTCACAGCTGCTCCTTCTCCGGGTGTGCTCCCAGTGGCACGCTGCTACCTGAGCCCTCTGCAGGGACGAGGCCTGGAGCAAACGGCGTTGGGGCATTGATTTCCACAGCTCCTTTTCCAGAGCGTTTGCTAATGGGACCATAATATAGCCTTCAGAGACTCAGGCGCATGATTCTCAAGATATAGCACAATTCCATTCATTCAGCACAACACAAATGAGGTAATGGTTCATATGATTGCTTATCTCCAAATGGGAGACGTTAGCCTTTTCTTTTTTCTTTAACTGCCTATTAAAACCCCTCACACACATACACACAGCACTCAGGTCTTGCAAATGCAATGTCCTTGGTGATCCACGTTGGGTGAGCCAAAGAAGAGTTTGAGTGAAACTCACAGAAGCAAAAAGATTTGGACCAAAGGATGACATGAAATACATAACATCCAGCTTTGCCCACAGGGACCTCAAAGCAGCAGGCAGTCTCGTTTATCATATACTCTGTAATTTTGGGACATAAAGCAGGGACTTAAGGATGGTATCTGGGCCTGCACTGTTAGTATCCTCACTTCTGTCAGTTTAAAGCTGGAACCAGTGCATTAGCTGAAGGCATTGTGTATGTGTGTGTGTGTGTGGTTTAATACACATTTAATATAGCTCCTGGGAAAGCTAATGGAGTTGCCCTGGGGAGTTGAGCAACCTCCCAGTGTGCTCTGCATAAATCTTCTTTAGCTGCAGGTGAACAAAAAGTTATGTTAAGTGCAAAAGTGAAGGTAACAGCTGCTGAATCCCTTTTGCTGGCCTACAGAGAATTGGTACTGCATGTTACCAGCTGATTGGTGATTCCTTAACCTCTTCTAACCTGTAAAAATACGAGGAAAAATTGAAGCTTTGGGGGAAGAACTTCTCTCCTAGTAGAATTTTCTTTTATTCACCAAGGACAGTAGGTTAAAAAAATAATTTGGAAAGAAATTCAGCTAGAAAATGGCCAGGACACCACAAATGCAGTTTTATAAGACTCTTTCTTCTTACTTTCCTTTTTTTTTCCTTGAAGAAGATAACTCGGTTTTATACTTTACTGTCTTATTAACAGAATGCATTTTGGAAGTCTGCCACTGTTAACAGTATCAGAAGGATTTAGGGCTGCTGAAATACACTTGAAGATTTAATTCTGCTGACTTCAGCTCTGATCCGAAGTAAAAACTGTAACCATAGATTAAATGTTTAGCGCCAGATATTGCAATTGCTGCTTCTTGTCGTAAATCCTTGTGTCTATTGCTGTTTCAGACAGCTCTCTGCGGGCCTTTGGCAGTGCATGCAGCACAATGCTCGTGTTGTATAAGGTTCTTCACCAGGGGCCAATTCTTGAAGTCCTCTCTCCATCCTTCCTCATAAAATTCCCAGTTGCCTGAGTGAGAACCTTGAGACGTAGTGGCACAAGGCGGCCCCACGGACATAATTCCCACGCAACGCTGTGAGAACCAGGATGGCTGCCTGCTCTTTGTAATGCCTGATCTTTGGTTTTCAAAAAAAAGTATTCCAGGGGCGGGGGGAAGAGCCTTTTCAGACTTTATTAATCTCTTAGGAGACCCAACTAATAAAAGCAAATAATCAATACAAAATTAGATTGTCATGATGAAAATTAACTAATGTGGTCATTCATACACTAGAATATCTGGTTAAAAGTTTAAGGACTACCTCCCTCTCTTAGTTATAATTTTATAGGTCTCTGTAGACTCCTTTTTCGGACTTCAGCAGCCATTGACATTTTAATCTTTTTAATGCGGTCATCTGATTTACACGTGGGGTTTGCTTTTTCATAGTGAGTAGTTCTCCACTCATTGCTTATTGCACTCAAATAAAGTTATAATAAGAATACATCTCAATAGTCTCTGGTCCAAAACTGGTTTCTGTCTTCCCTGACCTTGGGTAGATTTATTGCATTGTAAATCTCAGCACACAAGCTTTAATTTTTTTTCTACTAAAATTTTAATGGTATAGCCCAAAATATTTTCAAGACATCTCATAGTGCCAATCATACTGACATGCGAGAAGATGCTGGCACTCTTATTCTTCTAACGAAAAAAAAAAAAGAAGGAAAAAAAATAAAAGCAAGGCTAAGAAGATGGCACACACTATAAAAAAAAAAATAATCTGGTGTTCCCAACCAGAACCAAGGCCACATGTAGAGATTGGGATGAAAGGCATTGACGTATAAGCCTTTGTCTGCACTCCTAGGTGGTGGCCTGTTGTTGAAATTTTTATGTCTTCAAGAAGAGGAAAAACAAAAATAGGAAGAAAAAATTAGGTCAGAACGTTGAGTGGAAGGTCAGTAGCATCACCCCAGCCCTGCTAGCCCATAAATTAAGTAAAAATTATTCACTCAGCTAGCTGGATAATTATATTTCACTTAAAATCTCTGGGACTGGAACATCTGGCTTATGCCCTGTACTGGTAGTTGGGAAGGGGCAATCTAGAATCTGGTAAATTTGTTTTAAACAAATTTTAATTTTAATTTGAGCTCTTGGAGCTTTGGCATGGTGGATTGCCCATCCTTCTTGCACACATGCACATTCAGTAAGGTTCTTCAAGCGGTCACTTGCAGCCTTCTCATACTTCAGCTGCTGGTTTTTTAGCATTATGTAAGACCTGTATAGAATAAAAGCATCAGACTTGTTTCGTATGGCCGTGCTAGTCCCAAAGCATGCAGATAAAAGAAACTGCGCAGTGATGCACTCAGCACAGTTCCAGTGCAGGAGGCAATTGTTTCCTTTGTTCCTTTCCCATGTGAGAAAACTAGTCTTTTATTAATTCTCTACCCTATCCCCATTTATTCTTATAGAGAGTGCCAGGGAGAAGCTGGGAATATAATGCTTTCCTCCCTTTTTGCTACAGGTCATATAAAATGGATATTGCATTCAGTGCAGATGGGGCGACATTGTCATTCATCAGTTCCCCAAATTGGCTGCTTGGCAGACAGAATTATTTAAGTAAAACTGAAGTAATTTTCAAAATTGAAACTTAAGCTGTTTAGTGACATAAGCCAAGAGCAGTTTTTCTTGGACCCCCAACATTTCCTTGGCTCACATTCACAGTTCAGCTATTTTCATTCTAGTCAATTAGTTCAATCTCCATGGATGTGAGGAAGGGCTAGAGCAGCGCGGTTTCTTTGATGCAATTTCATGTATACATATGGAGCATCTGTTACTCTAGGAGTCTTGCCGTCACTTCCATTATATGGAGAGTATTGATAGTGATAGGAACTCAGGACCTGATGGGCCATTTCTTCTGAGCTTCACACAGAAGTGCCTTGGCAGAAAGCCGTGTGTGAGGGAATACCCCTCCAAACAAAGGAAACATGCCATGGCAAAGCCTGCAAAAGGTCCCAGGGAAAATAGAAAGTGTAGGGGTGTGCTCCTTCCTCCCTGCTCCACTCCCTCTGAGCGTCTGGGTATTTGACACATGCAATGCAAATGCACATAACACCAGCACAGGGTTTCTTGATACCAGGCTTGGGGTGCTCAGGCTGGTCCACTCAAAAATAAATGGCTTGAGGAAGGCGCTTCTCCTTTAACAACCTCTTGCTTTCAGGCAACTCTTTTTTGGGGGGTAGGGGGAGCTATAAAAGGTTTTTCTTCAGTATTTCTTTCGAGACAGCATGTATTCCACTTGTATTGATGCGCCAGAGGCTATCATTACCAACAACTCAGGTAAACATCTCCAGCCAATTATTAACCTATGATAGAAAGATAACATTTTCTCCCCTTCTTGGTACCTTTTATTTATCCTTAATACTTTCCAGGGAAATATCTGAGACCTCTTGTTTTTCATCTTATAATTTGGTCAGGAGGATAGGTTAAGAGTCTAAGATTGCTGCCCCAAATCCCAGCACTTGGTTAAGTGTGATTTAAGTGGCAATTAAAATGTTATTCTAGGCTTCAGTATACGATGAGCTTCTGTCTCTCATTTAGCACACCCACCCATTGCCTAATTTCAGAAAGGGCCTGATGGATGGTTTCAAGGACCATTCAAGAAACATTTGACAGGTACCTACTCTCTATCATAGGTTGCTGTTGGTTTAATAACCACTACATTTCCAGCTTGTTTGGGTACCTTAGTCTCTAAGCAACCTTCTTTGTAGAGAAACGCAGACCATACTCATAGGCAGACAAGCTACCTGCAGTCTTCAGGAGCTCTCAGGTGGCCTGAAAGTGCCACCGGTGCAAGCAGAAACCCCACGCTCGCACCTCGGGCACCTCGGGAACCAGGGCTTGTCATCTGAAGGGAGAAATTGTTGTTTCTGCTCTGGCACACAATGAAAATGAAAAGATCCAATGTTTCTTATAAAACATTGTTTCACAAATTGACTTAACTGAAATGCACCGTTCTGATTTGAGCTATTTTGTTAGAGAAAAATTTCAAACGGAGGAAAAAGTGCCTTGACCAAAAAAAAAAAGAAAAAGTAACATACCGTTCCAAAAAAGTTTCATGGAATATTTCAGTTACGCTTTCCAAACAACATTTCACTGAAATCAACACACTGCTGCAAAAGTGTTTGCTTTTTATCAACTGACATTTTTCCTTCTAAAAATTTCCAGTTAAAAGTTTTCTACTCATGTATCAGCGTTGCAGCAGGAATATTTGTAACTGTGGTTTGAATTTATGTGAGATGCTTTTAGTCTGACTCTTCAACCTACTTAGATCAAGGCAGACTCTTGTATAATTTGAAACATTCCACACTGTTTATCTCTGGGTTGGTGAAATGCATTAGAAGGACCGTTTTAAATTACTGCTTCATGAGTTACGCTGCTCCTACAAATTCCTGCGTTTTCTCAAAATAGGTTAATTGTTTCTTGTCACCTCCCAGATAATATTAAATTATGTGAAGCTAGCAATGTACGAAAAATGTGGAGTTTGCTTTTTCCTTCGGGTTTTAAAGAGGTTCATATAGTGAAGTGCCGAAAATACTGAAGAGATGCAGCCTTTACCAATATCAATTTTCTTAGCAGACTCCCTAACCTGGGGCTCTGCATATGGAGTCACTATAGCAAAGCTAGTGTGCTAGCTTTGCTGTAGTGAATACATATATATGAATATATACTGAATGTTATCTGAATATGCAGAGAGAATCTAGAAGGCAAACAGTGCCTGGCATTGATAGTGTATTACTATGAGACCTGCTTTTTCATAAAGTAAGAGTATGGTTTCTATTCCTGTATGCCAGTCATAATTTAGTGGGTTAAGTGACTTGGAACCTGCTGTGCTCTTTGGAGACTGCAGGTCCAAACACATGTCTAACCCATCATTACAGCACCTTTGAACCACCAGAGTAGGGCTAGTGTTTGTCCCAGTATGTTTAGGCATGAGCTTTATGTAAAGCTGCCAGATACAATCATTCATCCAGCTTCTTCTTTCCATGGACCAACATGTGGAAACAGTCTTGTAGCAGCCTTTACTTCTCTTAAATTATAAGCATCTGTTCCTGATCAGTTTTGAGAAGTACTTATAATTTTTAATCATTACCTGAGACTGATAGTAACAGAAGATTTGTTGGTAATTGCACTCTGTTCTTTGGTCTCATTGTTGTTTTTCATTGTTTCTTTTTTTTTGTTTTTGTCTCCCTGGGATTGCCCATGAACAAAATTATCTGGGAAACAAGCTCGTCGTTTGGTTATGAAGCACTAATAAACCTGAACAGCATTTTTTTGTGCACGTTGAATAGCCTTTGCTATGTATTAGCCCAGTGCCATTACAAATTCAAACCCTATATATATATTGTTCATGGCCCTTTGTGTCATCAGGAAATTAAAGTTTGCAGCTGGCCTCTTCATCTTAGTTAATCATGCGAACATGAAATCCTTAAAGGTCCACGCAATGGTCCCTGCGGGGGCCCCACTCAACACTTCTCTGCAGCGTGACATTGTGTTTCAGCTGTGTTTTTATCTTCTCTCCTCTTCTGTTCTGAGCTCCTGCTGCTTTTAGCTTCAGTAGCAGACTGTCATGTGGCACTTTATCATGGGCTGTCCAGAGAGCCGCAGTAGCCATGCCCCTTCACCACGCACCGCAACCTGCTTGGAAGTTTAGGAGGTTAGAGATGAAACCTCTCCTGCCCTCACCACCCTGTTTTCCTGCCTTCCGCCCTGCCTTGGCGGCGAATGGGAAAAACCTCTGCGTATACCTTGTACTGTGTCTTACACAAGGTTGCAGGGTGATGGTTTAAGAGCTCAGTTTCTCCCGCCTGTATTTTATGCTGTGGTTGCTTGTTTTCTAAGAACTCACTTAAATTATGACAATAAATCAAAGATTTCCTTCCAGATGTCTTTTAACATCTAACATCATTTCCTCCAGGTCCTGGATGTGTCCTAGATTTTAGTTTCCTTAGGTAATTTCCTCCACTGGCCTTAGTGACCCTGACACAGGCTGACCTGTAGTTAACTTTGTCTCCCTTTTTAAGATTCGGTTTGAAGAAGTCAGTCAATACCTCATTTAAAGAGGGTGGGGGGAGGTGGGAGCAAAGGAAAACCTTCACTAGTTTCTTCGTTTTCATTTCCTGTGCCATTGTATTCTAACTTTCTCCCTGACTGATTTCCACTCTCTTGCAGGTGACGAGAAAAATCTCTTCGTATTTGTTTTCTTCCTTTCTTTTCTTTGTTGTAGCTCCTTTAAAATTTTTTATTAGCTTTTCCTTACCTCTTGATACATAACATACATGTGAAAGAGTTAAAGGGCTTTTTTTTTTTGCCATCAGATTTCTCCAGAGCTGTTCATATTTTTCTCTTTACCATTGAGAAAGCCATTTTGTCATTTTAAAGATCACAGCTACCTTTGCAGAGCTCTAATCTTTTGGGCCCTAATCCAACAAATCTTTTAAGCATGTGCTTAACTTCAGACACGTGAGCGGTTGTATTGAACTCAATGGAGCTAGTCAGGTGCTTAAAGTTAAGCAGTTGATTAAGTGCTTTGTTTGGCTGTCCTTGCAGAGCACCGTCCCCCAGGAGCCCCTTCGCCAACAGCCTGCGCAGAGCTACCAGCGGGCGGGTGCTCTTGCTGCACTCAGGAGGCAGAGAGGGGAGGATCCTGCAGCACACAAGCCTCCAAAAAGTTTAGGAGGCTGTCTTTGTTTTCAGTTACTAATTTTTTTAATATAACGCATGCCTTTTTGCGCATGGTACCTTCTGACCTCGAGGCGTCTGCGATTTAAGTGATACAGACACGGGCCAAGGAGGAGAGGAACCAAAACAGATGAAACTAGAAAGATGATACAAAGAAAGACAGCCATACGGGTCTGATCTCACAAGGACATGCAGTCTTCCCCCACTGATTTCAGAGAGACCTTTGTGTGCTCAGTCCTTCCCGGGAAGTATTCAGCACCTTGCAGGATCAGATCCTGGTCTGTCTTAGTTAGTTAGTTAGTTAACCCGCCTCTTTCAGCTGCCCATATTCTTTGTGTTGCTGCTCAGAGCTGGGAAGATAACCCAGCTGGCCCACCCTCACCAGGCGCTCGGTGTGTCATTGCCTGCCCTAGTACCTACACACTAAATCCAGAGTAAAAAAGGGCTCTTCCAACTGCTTGAGACCAAGGGGACAAAATGGCAGCCAAGTCCCTTTTGCCCAAAGGCAGAGGGAAGACACTGGTATAGCAGCACTATCCCATCACAGATTTCTCCTGGCTGCTTCCACCTGCCTGGGAACCGAGCACCAAAGGACATGCGCTTACCAGGGAAGTTAGGTTGTCAGTAGCAGTTTGGGTGCTCAAAAGTTAACCTGAACAAGGGACTGCATTCAAGAGCATGGGAAAGGCTTCTCAGGATAGACATGTACCTCTTAAAATGCTTTGTGAAATTGTGCGTGGTGGTCTGATACGTGTCAGCTACATTATCTGGCTCTAGTCGCACTGGCTTGGAGGTGGTGAACAAGCTGGCTGGCGGTTCTGCGTGCTCTGTCAAGCCAATTAGTCCTTAGGACACTGTTTTCTCTGAGGCCTGGCCAGACGAGGAAACCATCATCACTAAATAAAAGGGATATGTCTGAAATAAACTATCAGATGTTTCCCTGGACAAGACATTTTTGTGTTCCTCACAGATACAGGCTTGAAAGTTCTTTACACAAAGGCTGTTTCACATCGGTCTCATTCCTACCTCTCTAGATGCTTCTCTATTTGTCAGAGGCTGTACACAGAGAATGTGTCCTTTTAAGTTAAGGGCGGAATTCCTTCAGCTGGCAGCAGTCATAAGATCCCTTATTCATACTGGAGTCTCCATCTGAGACCAAGACCCGTTTGTACTGGTGCTGTACCAACATTTCCCTTCAATCATCGAAAGAAAAGCTATTAACAGTTTCTATCCTCTTCTGGAGGTTGCCTCCTAAGAATGGGGAAGGACTTGGGTAATACCCCTTTAAAATAATTTCTACTGCCCTTGGACTTGAGAAGCCACTAAAGCAGGCATGGAAACAGGAAGGGACCCATGATGACAGCAGCAATTTCAGCATTATTTCAGGAAAGATAACGTGTCACTCTTCTGCATTGGTAGGCTGGCATCTCTTCTTGTCGTATGACCCTAATTAATTTATGTAGTACACGTCATGAGGGAAGGCAAGATCCAGACTGAAGCCTTTGTAATGGGATCTTACCCTGTGCCAGACAGACGTAATTAACTATATCTATCTTTTTCAGTTTCAGTTGCTCTTCCCTAAAAGATTTATATTAGGAAGGTGAAATCATACACAGTCACACCTTGTCCGTACAAGCTTTTCTTATCTCCTGTGACAGCATTAAATGCTATACTTTATCTCTAGCAAATAGTAATATCCCTATGACTAGTACCAAACTAAAAGTCACTCTGAGCACACTTGTTCTTTGTGACGTTATCACTGCTAGACAGCCTCTGCTGTCCCTTATTCGCTTGCATTTCCTCTATCCATGTTTACTTTGATTTCTATAGGTATATCCTATTGAGTGTATGGTGGGTAGGGAGGGTATTTATGCATAGGATATGTGTACAGATGGCGTCAAGCTCATCAGAAAAGAGCAGGGGAGGAGAGGGAGAACACAGGTGCTCTTCTAAACTAATGAACAGAGAATACGTCTTCACACAAACCATAGCAGAGCTGTGAAAATCCTTGTTGTTAAAGGTCTACAAGGATTAAAACCAAAATAAATAAAAAAGATCAGATTTTTAGCTCCTGAGTTTGTCCTTTGAGGGTTAGGAAATAGAGAGACTTCCTCTACCTGTGGAAGACTCTGGGCTGTGGCTGGTGGTGTCAGGAGAGAGTTCAGGGGCAATTTCTTCCTCCTGTCCTGGTCTCAGCTGCACTGGCCAAAGAGGCTATCATCCAGGACCTTGTCACCGTCTCTCTGGGGATGGCTTTTGCCCCCCCTCCCTTCCAGACCCTCCAACTCAACATGATCTTTCCCCCGTTCATCTTCACGTAGCCATCAAGACGAGTAACAAGCCACTATTGAAGCTCATGTGCTTCAAGACTGGATCGAGAGCAGTTGCTTGAGGAGTTTAGCTGGCTGGGCTGGGGCAGGAGTCAGCAGGCAGCTGGGATGGGCTGGGGGCAGCAAGCGCTGCTGTCAGCACGGCTCTTTGCAGTGGGGGACGTTGGGGTATGCTCCCAGAGGAGGTGGTGGTCCAGCAGCAGCGTCGCCTGGAGCAACCGGTACTGCGGGGGGCATAGCGGGCCAGAGCTGCATCACCAAGCAGCCTCCCCAACCCCGGGGGCTGCATCCAGCTCTGCTACAGGCACTGCTCCTGCTAACAGCAGAGAGCTGTGCCTGCCATTCCCTAAGTGCAAAATGTGCAGGAAATTTATCCTATTATACCGAAATTGTGGTCATTCTCCACACCCCTGGCACCTATATTTTGTTTCTAATGACTAGTTTGTCCTCTCTCTAGCTGGGATAAACTACACAAAAACTCTCTCACAGGCACCACTTCTCTCTACTCTGCCTGACTTCTGGCTGTCTCAAGTGGTCCTGCACCAGAAATAAAGCCTTAGCTACTAATTTTAGACCACCCCAGAATCCCTAATATATTCTACCTCTTTAAAACCTATAGCTGCTCATTTCTCTTACACATCCATGATAAGATCTTACTGTAACATTCCAGGCTACCCCTATCTCATTTAAGCCTTATATGTCTTAACTTTTGTCCTTGGCATCCAGACAATTCTTTTATTCTCAGGATGCTTTCTGCTGAACTTCCTGTCTATAAAAACGCGCTCAGGGAGTCTATCACTCTTCCAGCCTATTCCTTCCCCTTCCCAGAGCTTCCCCTTCTCTTACCATACCAAGCAATTATTCTTATTAATTATTCCAGCTAACGGTAATTATCAGCAGCATGCACCCCCAGCCACATTAGTAACAGCGATCTCTAGGACACTGAGGAATTGGCTGAAAAGATTCAGTTTGCTACTTGGATTGCATAGGAAGACAAATTCCTTTTCTTCCCTGTGTGTCTATTTTGAGGGAGGGACTTACCACTTACTTGTTTTAAGATGGGCAAAAATACGGCAGATGAAGAAGTGAGAGCTTACTGTATAGTCATTGCCTAAGAAGAGTCAAAGAATAGAGATCCAAGGTTTAGTCTGCGGATTTCGTACACAGTTTCTAAGCAGTGGCACTAATTGATTTTTTTTTTAGGTTGTGATATTTATGGGCCAAATACTGAAATTTCTGCTTGGGCTCCAATAATCTGGGGTCTGCCTCAGGGTTAGAACTTGGAATTGTTTTCATCCATTCCACAGGCACAACTACAATTCAGCAGCAAATGGAATAAAATTTGGCCATATTTCATCATCTGTAATTTGTCAATATTTTTCATCTCACTGCTGAAAAGCACTGAAGTTGTTAAAAGCGATGCTTCTTTGGTGCAAAAGAAGAACAAATAAAAAAGGCCAAAATATTTTAAAAAGAAAGAAATGAAAAAAGAAAACCCTTCTGCAAAATGAGAGAGTTAAAAAAATATTTTCCCTCAAAATTGCTTACCATTTGCCTAAGCTGCAAAGTTTTTAATGACATTCTAGTGAAAATAGAGCGCTCTGGCTAAATTCCTTCAAACCCAATAAAGCAGATGACTGGGAACCATAATGGAATTGATGCTGTCAAGTGCATTTGCTCTTTTAATGCTAACATGTTTTTGGTTATTAAGAAACAAAAAAACAAGCGGTATATGAACAACATAGCTTCTGACAGGGGCATTGGAACCCATCTGGCTTATGGATCCCCCACTTTTTTTTATTAGCCTGAGATTATAAAGTTGTAACACTGTAGTTTAGCTTCTGGCTTCTGCAATTGTAAATTGGCAAAGGGCTAACTATAAGGTGTGAGTTTCTGAAAACTAAAATACGATACTGACCCAGTGCATACCACACAGGCCTGCAGCAGATGTACTGGATGAAAGAAATACAGTAGCGCTGTTGAAATGTCACTGATTGGTTCCAACTGAGTAGCTCTAGATATAAACCAGCTTTCAAAAGCAACAGATGAGATAAAAATGTCGGAAATTATCATTAAAAGCTGAAGCCATATATTACTTAATGAAGTCACATAAGGCAAAAATACTACCAAGCATCCTCCAGTAGTAACGGGTGTACTCCACGAATGTTAGCTCCACAGTTGTCAATATCTGTGATGAAAAAAAAGCCTCTCAATCTTTACAGATTTCTTTAATTTCAGTAAGCCTTTTAACATAGAGAGGATTTGTTCTCTCAGTGTGCTTCATTAGTGTAGCTTACCACCACAAAACCTGGTTGTATTGAGAAAGATTGCCCCATTATCAAATAATTAGGACTGCCTTAGCAGGTGCATACACTTACCTTTGTAATTAAATCCTTGTTAAAACACCAAAATCCAGAGAATTTAAATGGTTACCTGATCCCAGAGGAGGTAGCCCAGAAAGTTATTCTATAAGGTAGACATCATCTGGGAGCACCGATACTGAGCAGAGAATCTTTTCCTCATGGGATGTTGATGAAGCACATCTGCACACATCATGCAGTGCAATAAAAATTGCAGTGACAATACTAGACAAACACCTACTGTACAAGAAGCCAGAGAAACCAAGCATCAGCCTGCACAGAATCATATGCTATGTAATGGAGCTTTCACAGCTTCACTAGTTTTAGAGTTACAAGCAAAATTAAAAGTGATAATCCTCATTTTTAATAATTCTATGAAACATTTGCCTGATTTACTATATTCTACAATGAGTCCAGGAGACTTATTCCTGAACTTAGCTTCTGAAATCTCACCACAGTGGAACAACAGTGGTTACATGGCTACATGTACAGCTATTTTAGAAGAGCTCAGAATCCTAATAAAATCTGAAAAAAACCCAATTAAAGTTGCAGTAATCTCAGCCAATCATAAAAATCACATTTCTAATATATTATAGATACATTTGTGTATTCTTCTGTTGTATGTTCTACACATTTAAAGATCTGTGAATATCTATATTAATAAAATATGCCAGCAAGTGGATTAGACAGTCTATTACAACAAATTATCTCTGTTCAGTTGGCACCCTCATTGTCCTCACTAGAACTGATCAACCAGATGTGACATAATTAGCTACTCGCCTAGAGGTGTAGCAGTGCTTTTACCATAAAGGATACTGAGCGAGCTCTTGTTCTGCTGGCTACTTGTGTTCAGCCTCCAAGTTTGGATCAGAAACCCCAACCAAACTCTCTTAGTTTCCAAATGACAGAGGTGAAACCGTAAGATTGGAATAGAATTGTTTTCTGCCCCTCAGAAGAACTCTGTTGACCAAAACAGTAGGGCCCAACATGAAAAATAATTAAGATCGGTGCATACTCATCGACTTCAATCTGTGTTCAAAGTTGTAGATTCAGCTCTGACAAAAGTACCTTCATATTTTAGATTTGAAATGTCTGTGGAACAGCCAGTTTCTGGAGTGATGTTCTCGGATAAATGGAGTTAGTCCTGGAAATCAATTTAGACAAAGCTGCAACAGTGCTGGTATTGGAATTCACCAACTTGCTACATAATTTGAATAAATGGGAAAAGAGATGACTCCTGAGAGTAGCACTGGCAGCCAAAAGAATTATACTGATGGACTGGAAAAGCAAAGCCATGCCATGTATTGATTTATGGACTATTGCCCTTCTGGATATAGCTAAACGTGAAAGAACTCCCTTTATTCATACTAATAAAATGGACATCAATGCTCTCAGACAAAAACTGCTGTTGGAGTTGTATTGTGAATACTGGCATGTGGGATGGTCCTCTTTCACTTGCCCATCACGCATGCTCTGTGGGTTGGTGAAGTTTGAGACACACAGAAAACAACAGGGACATTTTCTAGAGTTACTTCATTTGTTTGTTTGGGGGGGGTTTCCCACTCAAAATTATTTCCTTTGTCTTTTTGGTTGTTTTTTTTTTTCTTCTACAATGTCTTGGTGTAAATCAGAACTTAAGATAGTATATTGTCACTTAATAGATGTGGTCCTATGATAGCCAATTTTCAGCATTTTGGAGACGAGTGCCTTTTTTCTGACTTAAAAATTCTAGGCAATGCTAAAGGAGCACAAACACAGCACAACACTAATTCTACCCCCTCTGCAACACCGTTATGGCTGTGGTCTCCCTGTCCTACCAGCCAAAGCCGGGTTAATGCATGCCATGCTGGATATAAGAAGACCCCTACAAACCAGCTCTTGCTCCCTCAGCCAAACCAGTGCTGTCCCTTAGGCCTTATTTATCTTCAGAGGACCCTCTGAAGATTTCCTGCTCTCCTCAAGTTCATCTCCGTCAACGTAAGTAACGTGGGGAGCCCTACTGTAGCCTGGCTGCTGCCAGAATTTTTAACGCTTTATTGATTAAACTGCTATGAGTGGGATGAAATTATGTGGTATTAGTGGTGCTGGCACCTGGTTTACCTCCGGGATCCTCATGTTGCTAGCGCTGGTGAAGCTAAGCCAGAATTAGAAACACTGGGAAATTAAAAAAAAAAAAAAATATTAAGCCCTTACGTAGACATGACCTTGGTTGCTCAAACTTAATGTCACAAAATAAATAGCCTTTTGGAGTCTGGGATGCCATCACGCTTGGTGACAGGCCCTGTCCATCTTCCCAGCAGAAAGGAGGGAGCCCTACCTAGGAAGCCCTGAGTCAGAGCTGGCACCACGCACAGCTGTGAGTCAAGAAGGAGGAGAAGAAAACCAAGCTGTTTGCTTCAGCTTTTGCAGAGCTAATGAGAGATAATGAGATAATGAGGTCTGTTGTGGGATATGCAGGTAAGTATCGGTGTAGCCTTTTCCCATTGTTATGCCCTTTCCTAAAACATTCCCCCCGGCGGGGGTCAGAGACGATGGACCTTCGTCCGCCCATCGCCCCTGTACAGCAGGACTCCTGCACCCAGGGGACTGCCGGGGAGGTGAGTCAACCGGCTCCTGCAGGCTGCTTCTGGAGGTGGCAGAAGGACCGCTGAGCAGCTCTGTGCTGAGAAAGAAAACTCAGTCCCTGGAAAAAGAGAGACGAAGACACTGGCCTTGCTGTGGCTGTGGTGACTAGACCACCTGTGAAGTGCTTAAACATTACTGAGGTGCTTGTAAAGCTAAGCGTAAAGTCCACAAATGATTGCCCATTCACTTACTCCTGAAACGGTTTTGTGTTCACTTTCCGTACAGAGTTTATCACTGCTAGCCAGACGAACCTGAAAAAGAGTTGCTACTGCCCTGGTGGACTTAACAGTGATACAAAAGCATGTGAGCATCAAGGATTGCTGGACAAGATGGCCTTCCACCCTCCTTGAGATACAATGGGTACACAGTCTGCTTCAGACACCGACCCCAGCGCTTACAAGAGAAGCATGTTGTCTGAGTAAGGTTTCCCCAGGGCTCTCTGCAGAATGCAGGTGAGAATTATCATTGTGTTCCAGCCTAACTAATGTCACTAATGATATGACTTACGAGGTGACACTACTTCTGAGGCTACACTACTTGACCTGTGTGAAGACAGAAAGGTAAAGGACACAGTAAGTTTGTTAAAATTAAACTGAGCACAGATTAGCAATGCAATTTGTAAATATTGAACAAAGTTTAAGCTTCAGTCAAGCTGAAGAGCAAAAGGCATTGCAGTGAGGCTTTTATAAGTGGAAAAGAAAATGGAGAAAATCGGGTGATACCAAATATTTCCTACATTATTGCTTACTCTGTTGCAACGTAATTTCAAAATTTCAAGAAAAGTGCACCGACTGTGCCTTATAGATCAAAGAGAGAGAAAAAGTCCAGCATTTTAAATTTCTTTGTTGACAAAACACACCTCCAAAATATCTGGGGCTAGATGGTTCCAGAGCTTAGTGCGATATTACAAGACCTGTCACATCCAACAAGTCATTGGCTGGAGTTCAGCCTGAATGGCTAAGGAAATGACTGAAAATTATTGTCAGTTGAGAGGTCTTCAGTGGCCTGTGACACTGGATGGCTGCCATTTTAAGTATATAGACATGTTGCGCTCAGGGTAGGACACCAAAAAAAAAGCATTAAAAATTCATTCAGGCTGTAGGAGTGATGGATTGGAGCAGATGAAAGAAAGAGATGGTGTCAGGGTATTGGAGTTAACATCTTCCTTTTGTCAAATGTGCCACAGCATTGTAACAAACGCCTCAAGAAATCAGAAGAAAAATATCCTTTAGCAGAACAGTTCACTAGTCATTGCAAGGAGTGTTTACCTTCTGAATCTTGTAGTGTTTTGGGTCTTTCTTAGTTGTTTCCCAGGTAAAGGCTGGCCCAGACCAGTCCTGGTACTTTGCTTATAACCTGAACTGATGACACTATAGCTTCAGGGGGAATAGTTTCAGTGAAGGTGATTGCAGAATATTCCCATCTATCAGTCCTGAAGCTTGAGTAAGCAAAAGATATACTGTCGTTTTGCTTCCTGTTCACATGTTGGAGGTAAATATAGGAACTTATCCTCAACATGTCTGAATATGTCTTATTTTCATGACACTGTGCCTATGTGGGACTTAACAATGATGGAGCAGAATCATTACGGTGTCATCGATTCCTTACAGCGTAAGAGCTTTTGGAAGTCAGATTATCTTCAGAGCTACACACTCAGGGTAATCTTCTCTGCCACTTCCTGCATCAAAGCAGTGTTGCGGGATGTTGTTTTAAAAATCTCTCCGCCTTCAAACCTTGTGCAAACAAAACCATGTTTTCCCCTCCTGTTTGGGGATGGTGGACAGGCTACTGCCTGTGCCAGTCACACAGTGAAAATACTGCTGAAGTGCGAAGCTGCAAAACCAGAGGGAATGCTCTTCCCTGGACTACTCATCTCCTTCAGTACAAGCTTTACCGAGCTCTTATTCAGCAGATGGTGTAGGAGAGATAGCCTCCAAAACCACAGAGACAAATATTTGATTTGGATGAGTACATTAAAGATTACTCACTTCTCCCCTCAAATTATCTGTGTTTTGCAGAGTGTACAAAGGGCATGGTTTGGATCATCCCCTTTCTAATAAAAGTGATTTCCAGCCGTTGGCACTGAGTGCCTTGTGCAGGCCAAGCTCACTGGTATCTGATACTCCGTTTGCGGTTAGGTGAGGAAAGGACATTGGCCTTGACACCTTCCTGGGGAGTCTCTGAAGCAAAATGAACTTTCATGAAAATCACCCTCTTCCAACACCTATCCCAAAAACAGGACGATCAGGTTGACACAAGCTGAAACAGTAAGTTGTGCCCCAATTTGCAGATCTCTGACTCAGACAAAGGAGCAAACCTATTTTTCCATCCCTAAAACACTGGTAAAGGTCATGAAAGCAGCTATAAAACATGAACAGTAGCCAGTCTGAAAAGGCACTGGTCTACATTTGCCCCATCTCCTCTCTTCTCCCATTTTGACTGAATCTTTTACAACTCCTTGAATTCCTTCTGATCTTTACCTGCACTAATTGCTGCGTTTTGAGGGTATGGTTTCAAGCTGGTAAAGCCAAAACCCAGTGCCTCACAGGGAGGCAAGGTGTCATCAGCCAGGCAACTGGCATTTGCCAGGACAGAGCAGAAATGAGAGCGGGCACTGTGAGTGGAGCAGTCAATCAGCTCTACCTTTCCTCTCTGGGCAGCACCGGCTCTTGCTCAGTTCCTTTGAATAGTCACAGAGTATGCTAAGGAGGGGTGGGGATGCAGTGCTAATCATTTGGGAAAAAGGCTCAGGGAGGTCCATCACCTACTCCGGTCACTCTGTGCATGTGCGTACACATCTGTGTGACTTCAGACTGGCCTGTCTTTATCTCAGTGCTGACAGCTCACAAATTTACTTGTTCGTTTTTCCCATGGGTCTTTGTACATGTCTTTCTGGTAGATTATTGTCATTAGATTAAACACATTGCTAAAAGCAAGTGTTTCTAAGCTTTCTTCTCGCCTCTGCCTTCCTCTCTTTCTGTTGACCCCTACCACTGTTCATGCCATAACAAGACCATTTCCAAAACCTTATTTCTCCCAGACTTCCAGCTTCTCAAAACCACTTTCTGCCACTCTCTCCAGAAATTAGGCTACTTTTTGTTTTGATAACCACATCCCTGCTATCTGCAACCCCTTCCTTTGTGCCCTTTCTGCAGCCTGTATCCAGTTCACCCCATTCAAAACCTAGTTGCCAATATCACCTTGTTAAGCCCTCTTTTAAACTACATTACCTTCCTCCATAGTATCTTTGAGCACAACAGATTCCAGTTTCTCATGCCTGCCTTCGTGAGCACTCACAGCTTCATGCAGGACTACACTCTCTATTTCCTTTCTTAATGCTTCCCTCAGTGTAGCTTGTAACCCTGCAATGTTGTTTCTGTATTCATATGCATCTCCTCATGCTCTGGTCTACGTAGAGGATGCATGTTCCATGTGCAAACTATGAACCTGTCTCCTTGTATTGGCTCTTCTTTTTTAAGGTCCACAAAAGCTCACTGATACCAATCCACACTCTATTTCAACATCATAAAGGAAGGAATGAAATAAAACGTTATAATAGTCTTTCTTGTGACTGCTCCAAACTCATGTGCTATTACTGGTCTTTCAAATGTCCTTGGGATAGAAGCTACCTTTATTTTTGCCATCTAGTGTTCCAAGAAAGTTGCCAGCACTTAAACTAGGAGGATAATTAATAGATGGGAAAAAGCATCATATTTATCTTTCCATTTTACTAATGATGCTCACACCACTTCTACATGCAGCATTGAATGTAATATGTAAGCACTACTACACTGACTGCATTTAACATAAGGAATGCTCTGCTCCCAAATATAGGACTCATGAACATTAAGCTGCAAGCGCAACTGCTAATAAGCTGACTGTGAATATTAATCCAGTATTCTCTTTGTAATCAGAAGGTTTCATCACTACCCCATTTGCTTTACAATCATGTATTCAAGGCAAAATACAATGAAACAGCTTTTTTTTTTCAGTCTATGCTTTATCACTACTTCATTGATTTTTCAGTATTTTAGCAGATACAGCACAACTGGATTAACTAAATAAGGAACCTTTCACTCTTAGGTCATCAGTTCACATCTGAGACAGGTTAGTACTGACCGAAGGTCACTTTAGCATTATAATTTTAATAAAGACCAAGACAGAGACAGGCCTTCAACAGGCATAAAACAACGCTTTAACTTTCTTAAGCTGCCCACAGCATACACAACTAGACCAACTTTGTTGCCTGCCAAAGTCAAACTGATAGAGAGTTAGGCGGTCATCTAGTTGCCAGATGTCTGGCTGTGTAACTTTCTGGCACTAAGCATTATATAGAGACAGATCTATGGATTGGATCAATTAGCATTACACTTACCATCTGACAACTGTTTGGTCGCCTTCGCCCAGTTCCTAGAGGACAGGTGTTCACATCACAGAAATCACCATCACAATTGGTACGACTAATTGATACGGTTGTTGGCAGTCACAGCAGAGAGGACAAGGACTGAATTAGCACCGAGACCAAAGCGCTGTTTCACCCCTAGAGATGGTCTCTTCAGCTCAGGATGTCCAGGGCGTTTGGAGGATGCCTTTCTGCCATTGCATGTGTTGTGTTGAGCAGAATCTGTTCTGGGTTTGGATCCAATAAATTTACCCAGCACTAAATTCAATGAGGTTTCCTGGGGTACAAGGGAAAGAAGGGGGATGGTGAGTCTCTTTTCTTTAATTTTTGGTTAGATGCCCTAAGAAAGACCTCTGATTTTGTGCCATTTCCCCAGTATCTTCTGAGGTTTATTTTGTATGGGGAAAAAAAAAAAAAGATAGAGTGAGTGTAGAGGTCTTAACAGTATGAGTGTGTCATGCACCATTTTGAGGGAAAAAAGAAAAAGAACACTTGCAGAAATACTCAAGCATTTACAGTAACACTCTAGTGCTCCCTCATTTCTTCTGTTTTACACTCCAGACAGTCATGTAAAGAGCTTCATGGGTATATTCTCTTGCGGAGCTTGTGGGTATACTTGGTGACTAGACAAATGGGGTTCTGCTTTGGCAAATGTCCATTGCTTTCCCCAGCTGACTTACAGAATATGCTATAAAATGCAAAGGAAGGCAATAAACCTCCCATCTGCAGCTGAGATTTCCACTTTGCCAAAGACCCTTTTGCTATCAGCACCTTTAACTATGACTTTCAAAGAAGAGAGAGGTGTAATTTTTTCTGTGGCAGATATTTTACTACATTCACTAGCACTATCATCCCAACCTTATGTGAATTGATTTTGAATATTAATCTAAGAATGGAAAAGCCAATAATCACGTAAAATATAAATAGACCTTTGGACCATTATTCTATCCAGAAGAGAAGGTAAGAATTTCAGCTGCTTTCCTATTCTCTTTGCACTCCAGAACAACACTACTTTTTTATGGTCTATACGTCAACTGCGCACTATTGATTTTTAATACTTTTGGCAGATACAGCATAATTACAGCCACTAATGCAAATACTGCAAGTGAGAAATGCAATTAGAAGACACCAAACACTTTGCAAGCTGTGTCAGGAAAAAATAAAAGATGAAATATTTTGTTTCATTGCTGGAATTTCCTGGTCTTGGCTTTGTATTCTTCAGAGGTTAGCGAAAAAAAGAGGAATTTTGTCCTCTACTAAATTCCTATTTCTAATACTAAAGGATTAAAGAGAAGCAGATATGAGTCAAAGGCATTTGCCTGAAAAAGCCCTTACATAGCAAACAGTTGCTACAACAGGGGATGTTCATTGACTGTTGCCCTAATTTGAAAGGTATCATTACCATTAATTTTGACAAGTAGCCTCTCCTTGGGGAATCCAAGCCTGAGCCAGTCAGGCTTTTCCTTCAGCTCAGGTAAGTAATCCCTACCCATGTGAAGAGTCGGAACGCATTTCCTTTCACCTAACAAGAAGACCGAACAGCTGCTTTCAGACTGATGACTGACTACAGAAAACAACCAGAAAAGAACAAATAAAACATAAACCTTTGCAAAAACAAAGAAACAAAGTGCCTGGGGTGTCGCTGGCGAAATGACTCACCCCACTGCTTCCCATCAGGCATGCCAGGGCGCTCCCACCTCCCACCACGCAGCACCTACAGACCTGAACTGAGGCATTTCCTCCCCTGCTCTGTGGCTACACAGGCATGACTCATAGGAAGGGTCCCAGGAGGCTCACTCGGGTACAAAAGCCAGATTCTGATCTTTCCTTCTCCTCCTGCCTGTCAAGGATCTTACCTTCGCATGTCAAGGGACAAGTTAATTCAGGCTCAACAGTGCAATGCCTCTTCTTCAATTGTGCCCTGCTGTAGACATTTTTAGTTCTGGCAGCAGAGTGTCCTCTTCCCCTTTCAGATTTAATTCACTGGACTAATTATTCCAAGAAAAAGACCTCAATATTCCAGTTTATCTTAATCCAGTGGGTGAAACTAAATGAGATGTCCTTATTCTGTAGTAAGGAGGTAAGGACTAAATTGCTCTGGAAAACGCCCAGGAAATTTCTTTCTGGACATTTTTCTCCTGAAGCAAAAATCCAGCTAAACTGTGAGTTTTGAATCTATCATCTGTTTCCAAAATACAGTATTTATATTATAATGCATACTGTAGTTTATATCTTTTTTCCCCTGATAAATTATTGAGATTATGAGAGAGAAGAGTTGTAGCAACCTGTAATTGCCATGTCCCCACAACTAAGCAAGTTTGCCGCCAAAGCTTTCCTTTCTATAAATTCAATACCAAGAATTTGTCCCAACTGCCAGGTACTGCTCAGATGTGGATGCAAGTTAAAAAGAAATAGTTCAATTTCTGATTGCTGGTACTGGACCAGACCCAGCAAATGCCTGTCCCTGGGTCCCACTTTGAAATCCAAACTCCAGGATGCTGATGGCCAAACATGTCCCAGGCACCTGGGTCTGCCTCCAGAGTGCTCTCGGTGAGGGCTGTGCTGCTGCCTGCGCTCTGCCCTTCCCTCAACTGATTTCCATCCCTCAGCTCACAGCCAGCAAGGTGCAGGGGAAGCATCCAGCTAGGCATCTGTCTTCTGAACTGCAAGGGAGTGGGTGGTGAGAGGGTTTCCTCCAGCTCCTCCTTGCTCTGGAAGACTAAATGCTGCCCCCGTGGTGATTTCCTGGCTGACAATCCCAGAACTGCCAGACAAGAATACAACCAGGGATCACAGAGCAAACAAAAATACTCTTTCTCCTATAGACACCTAAGGGGAGAAACTTCTTGCCCCTCGGGCAAAATACTGGTAAGTGCTCTCCCCCACTCTCTGCTGGGATCTCTCTCTTGTCCTTGTCCTTCCAGAGTAGTGCCTTCTTCCTTTCTAACATATAATGTATTTACAGAAAAAAATACTTGTTCCTTGTCAGTATCTCCTCAAGCAATCAATTATTTATCCCCAAATTTTTTTTTCCTATTCTCTGTTGCATTTTATATGATGATAAGGTACCTGTTGTCTGTGACAGCTTTTTACTGTAAGAAAAGAAAATGAAGTTGAATGAGGGACAGACTGGCCTCAAGAAAACAAAACTCTGCCTTTGGAGTGGAAGAAAATATCTCAGTCATTTGCCATATCCCTTTTCCTCTGGTGATACAACTCTTCATCCACATGTTCTTGGTTCTTGAGGATTCTCTAGCTTTACCATGACCAAGGGACAAATCTTGTACTCCTTACTCAGGTGACCCCTGGCAATTCATATAAAAGAGGTCTATTCTCTATTTCTCTTGGCCTTTTAAGCCACCATGCTACCTTGTTGTTGTGTTATTTTGTTTTGACTGACTTCACCATGTGCCTCGGGTTTATGAAACAATGTGGAGCATTTGTTCCTCTCCTTCTTTTGACAAACCTCCTTCCCAGTGATGTCAGGCATAGAAAACCAAAGTTTAAATGGGTCAATAACTTGCAAATGTATTCAGTGATGCTAACAAAGAGACAATGACAAATGACATAAGTAAGTTCTGACTAATTTCCAATCAAATCAATGTTACTGAATGTATCAGAAGAACACAGTGTCATTTACACCACTTTTTTTTTTCTTTAAAATTTTGGAAAGCTGGTAGAGGTATCACGTGGTGAGGTCATGTACCCCTCACAAACTGTGAGTGATTTTCTGTGTGAATCAGACTACAACAGGATGCTGCAGGGTCCTCTCTCCCCAGCCTGGTCCTGAGTCTGAAGGTGTCTGCTTTGTGGAAAAAGGGTGGGACGCATGCTCAGGTCAGGAGGTTTGGTATGTCTCGTGCGATTCTCATCCAGAAATAATCAAGAATCTACTCAAAAGAAAATACACATTGTGTGAAGTACTCTCCATGCCTTGGCTGTATTCTGGAGCTGCGCTGCCAGGACTAAGAAAGAACCGCAGGGAGTATGGGTAGCACAGAGGCTCAGGGTATCTAGGCAGAAATGCCTGACCTCTGGCAGATCCCTTGAGATATCCTGGTTCCCAGATCCGAACCGCTTTGCCTGTTCCAAGAGGAACAGGGGGAGGCAAGAGATAAATATACACTTAATGCCTTCCTGATGGAACCGTCTGTAGAAAATTCCTCGAGGGAGTTTCCTGTCCTTTTTCGCTAGTTGTGAGTAGGGAATGACCTGACCCGTTGGTAGAGTTATTAGAAACTTTCTGCATCCAGAAAGCTTAAATGAATACTGTCAAGTTATTTACCGTCTGTCTCAATGTTTTAAAACAATATTGCAAATAAAAGAGTTCTTAAAATAACAATGAACCAGAAGGAGAATGAAATTGAACTAACAGCATTGTTTATGAACAGCAGTGTGTCTCAGACAAGGCTGAAACTTGTTTCTCAAGGTACAGCAGATACAGAGTACTAGTCTGACTCCATTTACTGCTTTTTCCAATACCAAGGGAAAAAAAATCACAAGCCTTCTCCTGACACATCTGAGTCCAGCGTATGCCCCAATATAACTATTGGCCTGTGCAGTGTCAGCCTGTAAAAGAGCTATAACTGTTGTATTCTTGTAACAGGAATTCTGCCTTGCTCCACCATCACAGATGCAAACACATCAGATATTAAACCTGAGAGGATAACGCTGATGCCCTGCATTGCAGGCTTCCTTTGATGGCTCTAGGGGATATAAAGGTATTTTGTCGTTTCCTCTCCAGAGGCATCTGGTTTAGTCAGGTGGTTCATAGTGCACATGGTCACATTTATTGTTTGGTTCATTCTCCATTGTGCTTCTTCCCCCTCCCCAGTATGTTATCTGTCCTGGCCTTTCCCAAGGACTTTTATACAGAACTCAAATATTTGTTTATTTCTGGCATTTCCATCTGGTGTTAAGAGGATGAGAAACAGGCTCATGTCACTGACACTCCCCGACCATCAGAAAGACTGTTACAACAACCCACAGATCTGGGGTTTTATGTGTCTCCCTACCTCTAATGCCTTTTCAAGCATAAGTGCTACGAGATCCTGTTCGAGTCCTGGTGAATATTCTCGCACAAAAGCATCACTTCTTTTATGAAGGCCCACCATTTTACAAATCACATATATCCATTGTCACAACAGCCAGGTTCTGCAGCCCTAACAATGTTATAAACAAAAAAATAAAACAGGGCTAAAACCCAAAAGATGGTTAACGTCCTCAGCAAAACCCTACTTCTCAACTGGCTGAGCAGAACAGAGCCAAAGATAGGTTATACTTTTAGGTTGCCTGAATGCTATTTTTTTTTTCTTCTATCTAATGGTCTTCCTGTCACCTGCTTTAGACGAATCTATATTTCATATCCTATTCAAAATAATGTTAAGTACTTCTATCATTGTGGTTTTCACCTTCAGTAACACCAGGCGATAGCTAAAAGACCTTCATAGTCCCCAGTTTTAGATTATACTCAAACTTGATTCAAACGTGTGATTCCAATTAAATGTCATCTGTGTTGGTCCCAGGAAACTATATTCCCCAATGACTATACTTACAGGAGTCCTTAGCTGAGATGGTGGTTGCAGAGGTCTTGGTCAACTGTTTTAATTCCAAAACAAATTCTTACTTACCCCGCTTGTAAAACACCATTTTAACAATGGCTGATTTGGGGATGTCTTAGAGATATGCTGGAGATCACTTCTGTATCACTGAAGATTGGCTTTTTTGACCTGCCCAGAAGGCACCAACTTTTAATCCCCATGTGGGTCGGACATGGTTTACAAATGGCGCTTAGGGGTCAGCATATTCATAGCCTTCCTTTATAGGATCACACCATGATTTTCAGGTATAAATCTTCCAGGACTCCTCCACATGTGAGCACTTCCCATCCATATAGAGCTTCATGTCACAAAAGTTTGTTTCGTTTGTCAAGCAATCTTTGGCAGTTTGTGAGGATTTACTAGAAAACCTCTGCTGTATGGCCTCTGAAAAGACAGTGTAAGAATGCCTTCCTAAGTTTTCTAGCTGACATACAGCAAACAAAGTGCTTTTTTCACAAAGATTTGAGTAGATTAGGATGTCTTAGAATTTTCCTTTGCCATCTTAACATGAATAGTAGGTACTTGTACAAAATAAATGAAATATATTGCCTATCATTTCCTATAAAACAATAACTGAAGTCCAGGGGGAAAGAAAACACAAAATAAAACTAAGCATTGTTGGAAGAATCAAGAACACACAGAGTGCCTTCGCTGTGCTACTTAAAAGAGTATTTTGTTAAATACTTAGTGCCTAGGAAGATTATGTCTAGATGGATAGTCTCTGAATAGGTCTATGTACTGTCTGTGTTTCGACAGACACCCTCAGATCCTACAGAAGATGGCCTAGAAGGTCCAGCAAACCCAGGAATGCTGAGATTGTTTAGAGTTAATACAGAAATGTTAAGTGATCCTTTGTCTGAAGCCAGGCTGAGGAAGAGAATGTGGGTTGTTGATAAGCGTGCAAGAATATCAGTCCTCCTGGCAAATTAGTTCTACCGGTGAGTCACCACGGCTGGGGCTGGTTCCTTCCTGGGGGCACGTCCTTTCTACCCTTTCTCAGCCAAGCCTGAAGTGGTCTTAAGCTTCACCCCTTACAGTATTTTCTTCCATTTGCTCAAAAGGTACTTTTTCCACAAACTTTCCTGGCAACAAAAGAATTCCTTAGAATAGCAGAGGGAAATGTAACAGAAAAATGAGCAGGCATACAGGCAAAGTTACATCAGCTCTTAAATTCTTCCAAAATTGAATTCACACAAACAATAGTGAGTTAGTTGCCAAGCTCAGGTTCAGAATGACTGTAAATAAAAGGGATTCTATGCTGCAAAGAGATACGTTGGGGATACGTGGCATATTTGGTTGAAACAGTAGACTACTGCACAGTAGTATCGTACAGTAATTACATTTACCCTTTATCTTTACATTTCCTTCTACTAATGAAATATAGCATATACAAATTTTTGTTGGAGAAAGTGTAAAGTGACATCTCCCTTTTGCTGAGAAAAGTCTCGGTTAAGTTAGACAGATCAGAGTTTTATCACCAATTTGATCATTTACCAGTAGTCTTTTGTACGTGAAAATGATTGTATAGAAAGTAAAGAAAGGTGTCATTGGCTTGAGGCTACTGAATAAGTAGAACCACTAGTTGCATTATTAAAAGAAGTTGTGTCTCTAATTTTTTCCTGCAGCAAGTAAAACCAAAAGATAACTCTCAAATGTCAAAACGCCAGTGTTAGTGGATGTAGTGCAGGAGACAAAATTCCCAGTGCTGCTACAGGTAAAACAAATTTTAAGGAGGATTCTAGCACTTTTGTAATGATGGAATACAACCTTAGGCAATATAAATTCATAATCTCTCAGGACGAATGGCCTTTAAAAATGCAACAGATTACCCAATTCGCCACTGAAATGGGATTTACTCTGGCAGCCTTACAATGCCTATAATACACACTACAGAAACTCACATTAGCATGATACTTGCATCATCTTTGAATTTTTCATCCAAACCTGATAGACTGTCAATAAAATCATGATAATAATAACAACTGCATTAATCTGGGCATCTGAGTCCTCGTCATTCCTTCTGCCTCTGCTTTCCTTCATTGCCTCTCCACGTAGCGGGTTTGTGCAAGCCAGGCAGAGCAGAGCAGCCAGGGAGCTGCCTTGCTCAGGTGCGCGGGAATTTCTCTGCCATTGCTCAGTTGCGCACAGAGCAGCGTTGCTGGCTCTGCACCTTCATCCCTCTGGTGACTGTCCCCCCTCCTGAGGCGGCTGGAGAGGATGGTTTGGAAGTGGGGAGGAGGGCATGGCTGATGTATGGGTCAGAAGTCCCAACAACTTGCACAGCAGTGGTGGGAGGATGTTTTGGAGGATGCAGCTGTGGGATGAGGAGGGGCGTGGAGGAGGGAAAGAGGCTGGGGGGGGCAATGTTTCTGCAGTGGGTTTTCATGCTGCTTCCCAACTGCGTTGGTCTTACGTCTCCACATTTCTTCACTCTGTCATCAGCTGTAACAGGCTGATGTATCACCCAAAAATGAAATGAAATATTTCTCCTACTTAAATACATTTTAGCAAGCAAAGTTTGATTATTTTTTTTATTTAAGTAAAACAGATGACAAAGCTTAAAGTAGCCTGTTCAATTGTGACTAAAAGGCATTGCCACTGGATGGACAGTTGACAGCCTATGTGAAATAGGTTTAATGGTTCTGCTTCAGTTATAAAAGACAAATGTTCACCTTACACCACCATTCGAGCGCACAGCACAAATTAGCATTATCTTTGTAAATATCACCATTACTTTTCATTATTAAATTTACATTTTTTGTGTCTCTTCTAAAAGTGAGAAAGATGGGATGAAACCCAAACCCGTTTTATTTTTTTAACTATGTCTTTTACTAAAAGCACAATTTACCCACATGAAACCTTATCGCATCTGGTCTAAGAATGCTTATGCCAAAAAGCTGATGAGACTTATGTAACAGCCATGATGTTAAGTCTTCAAAAAAAAGTCATAAAGGAACAGATTCTTAATTGAAAGCAGGCTGATAATACCAGTGCTCTTTCAAATAAATGTTTGTTATCAAACTAAGTGGTAAAATAAAGATTTTTCTATGCATATAGATTATAAATTTGATAGATTTACTCATTTAGTGGTGATTCTGTATATTCAGTAATGATGAGTTCATATTTCACCCTGTATCATTCTGTAAGAGGTGTGGTCACTGCACACTGGTTTGAAAGAGTTAAGATTAAAACATGCAGAAGATAAAGCAGTTTAAGTTCAGCCTACACGGAGCAATATGAAATAAAACCCTAATATGCTCCTTTATATTTTACCTTCACTCTTCTGCCTGGAACAATTTAACCAGATGCTCTGCTGATTACCTTTAGCACTGTATAATGAATTTTACTCTGCTATACATCGTGGACATTCAAGACTTACTAAATCTTCAGAGAAAAGTCCTGGTCAAAGTCTGTGCAGTGCAGATTTCAGGTCCTTTACCTGGAGTTCTGATTAGCTTTCCTCAGATGCTCATTCACTTCTGTGAGGTTTGGACTTTAATGCCATAACTGTAAAGCACAGCTTAGCTTGCTTGTGCAGAGCAGCCATCTCTTGAGGTTTCTCTCGCAGCTGCTGGAAACCAATTTGCCTCAGTCACTCCAGCTCCTCAGCTCAAACTGGCAAACTGACTGGTTCACATCACAGGACGGCTTTTTTTTTTATATCACTTGCTCATGAGAATAAAATATTAAGTGCCCTAGGCCCACTTTGTGTGTGTGTGAGTGGGTAGGGTTTTTTTTTTCTTTATGTGCTCCCATAATGTACAGGAAACAAAGAATTCTGACTTTGACCAGCAAAGACATGCAAATTCAGAGAACTTCAAACCCTTCCCCTACAATGCACCTCAGAAAGGAGCAAGCCAAAGTCATTTAGGAAAAATCACACAGGGGAAGGGGCCTTGGATTTTTTAAGAGCTTTCTCCAGTTATCTTTTACCAGTCATGCTTCCCTTATTCCCTAATCACTGATTAGCATGCACCATTGTGTAAAAGCTGGTCATGGTGACAGTGCACATCCATAGTGAAAACCTTTGGACTAAACTTACCATCCTTGTATCAAAATGTCCACCAATCAACCTGTGCTAAAACCACATATTTGAACATTTTTTTTCCACTTATTTTTGACTAGAGGCAGTACCAGCACAGAAAAGTTAAAATTTCAGCATGTCTCTACCCACCTTGTTTCCTTGTGCAAGTTCTGGCTTGACATTAGCTCATTTCAGCAATGTGTGGGGACAGAACCTGGATCAGCCTGAACTGGGGTAGACAATCTGGGGAGGAAAAGATTAGTACAGATATAGCAAAAGAATGAATATGGTAATTCAAAATGACAAAAATGGGCATGAAGTTGCACTGCACCAACTTTGAAACATTTGACACAAATGTTAAAAGGAGATTATTTCCATGGCATCTGCATTTAGGAGAGTTATCTCCATGAATATTTCCACCCTTATTTAGTATATTTTTCATAGTAGAATGACATTATTCCCCTTGGGCCCTCAGTTTTTAATGCTGCATTGAAGGTAGAAGTAAAAGACTAAGAATCCCCTTAACACAAGTAACTTTGCATAGAGACGGCAAGGAACAAATCATCACTAAACAAGCATGTAGGTAGAACAGGATACATTTTTAATTTTTTTTTTTTTTTTACTAATGCAATGTATTTTTAAAAGAATTTTTGGACTGAGTCTGTCAAACAGTCTTAGCTAGAAAAATAAAATCTTAAACCTGGGAAAATCAAACAGTTCACAGGAGCAGAGAACTAGAAAAGATGTCTTTGGTCACTAAGCCTTAGCCCCTGCTATAGCATAGACGGTTATTTTCTTGTCATCCCATTTCATAAATTGATCAGGTTCCCTATTAAAAGAAATCAGATAATTGTTCATAACTTTGGGCAAAAGGCTGGTTTAGAAACTCAAGTCTTTAATGGTTAGAATCTGCTTCTAATATTCAGCCTAGATTTACTCAGTTTATATATATATGTTCATACTCGTGACAACATTGTCCTTTAGGTGAAATAGCTGTTTTCCTTGCCTGGTGTTTACCCTGTTGTTTTTACAGGGAACAGTTAGCTTCCCTTTCAGCCTGGGTTTTACTAGACTGCACAGACAATGTTTCCATGTGGTCTTTTAGCCAGATGGGTTCTCGTTTCCCTTCGTGCCCTGTAGCCTTTCCGTGCCCCTCTCCCAGGGGGAGACAGGGACACCCAGAGCTGCTCGATGAAGTTGGAGGAGGGCCCCTTGTAGTGCTGCTGACACTGCTGTACCTCCATGGGAACTATCATCCATTGGGGGTTACCATTTCCATCAGTCCGCCAACCTAGAGCTAGTGCGTGACTAACAAGAACTTCTCGATCGTCCCTCTTCCCAACACCATTTCTAGCTGAAGAGCAAAAGTTTGTGTAATGATGACTTCCAAGTACACGATTCTGCACTTTGTGTGCGGTTCTGTTCGTCTAGCTCTTTCTGCATTTATGATGTCTCCCAGATTTTTGTGACTCGTATTTTTTATTTTATTTTAGCACAGTCCTACTTTTTCCACCACAGTTTCAAAATGAAGCTCACAAATAAAGGCTAGGTCCTAGTAACCTTGTAAGCCCACATCCTTGCAACAGGTAACCTCATTCCAGGACTGAATCTCCCTCTTCAACACAAGCAGTTGGCATCTCCCTTTACTTAGTTTCTTATCCACGTTATACTTTTTGAACTAATTCCCATCTTCTTCAGCTTAACTAATGATTTCCCACGTGGCGCCTTATTACCTACTTTTCAGAAGTCCATAGAGATGAGACCTACTGCATTTCTTTAGTCAAGAAAATCTGTTATCTGAGGGAAGAAAGCTATCCGGTTACCCTGCCACAAGCAGCCTTTGGCAAACGTACACTGCAGTCTGTCCCATCTTTCATTTACCTCAGTGCCTTTGTCCTAGAGGATTGCATACTGTTGAGATTATATTAAAATAGGGCACGTAGCTGCCGCAAGCACTTTCTCCCCTTTCTTGAAGTGGGTGTTATGGGTATTATATTTGCCTTTCTTCCATTACAAGGCATATGAGGGTGAAAGTTAATACCTTCTTTGACAGATGGTGTGGGCAAGGAGCACACCAACAGCTACCCCCTCTCAGCTGATGGACAGTAACTTCTTAGCAGGAACTGGTTTACCTATTGCAATTTTCTTGAAGTAGTCCTGGGAAGTCCCTTAAAACACAAGACCTATGTAAATAACTTGCTGGATGGACAAGCTGAGAGCAAATCCAGGGAATTCCTTCTGGAAACTCTAGAAAGCGAGCTTTGGCTGAAGTTTGTGTTTTGTTATTTATTATTTAGGCTACTAATAAAGGCAAGCCCTCAGAAGGGGTAAGTTTGACCTTATAGTGTCATGTTGAATATATTTGAGGCAGTGTAGAAACACCACCTGCTCACACAAAGAAATTCAAAGCCAGTCTGTCCTAAATCATGCCACTGTGTTCAGTTATTGCATACATATCCCCCAGCACAGCATGATCTTATGTATTATA
Source organism: Gavia stellata (assembly GCF_030936135.1). Taxonomy (NCBI): domain Eukaryota; kingdom Metazoa; phylum Chordata; class Aves; order Gaviiformes; family Gaviidae; genus Gavia; species Gavia stellata. Next base: position 51,211,910 of record NC_082596.1, read on the forward strand.
TATATTGCAATTAGACAAAATGGTGTGACTTAGGAATGAAGTGGCAGCCTTAATTGCTGTTTTCATTTGTTACAAAGTTGTAACTTGAACAATGAGGGTAACTTTAACTCTGGCAAGCCAGTTCAGGCAGAAAGGAGAGAAAGTAGAAGGGAACAAGGTGCCTCCTTACTCAGTCACGTTGGTGGCCTTCAGTCCTCTCTGTGGAAGGGGGACTGGTGGGGAAGGGCCTCGGTGGGGAGAGCCCACCCTCCCCACAGGCTGTCGGCAGGACCTGCATCCCCACGCTCCTCCCCATGCTGACCAGCTAGATGGAGAGCTTACTGCAAGTAAAACTAAAGCAAATACAGGGCTTGGAAGACTCCTGTCCCAGACCCTTGTCTGCAGAAGGCACCAAATGATGATGAACATGCCTGGAACCCAAAGTCTTTGGCAACAGTTGCTTCCACCTAGGAAAAAAAACGGGTGCAAGTTTTAGCCAACGGCAGGAAGGAGCCCAGGAAAAGGGATGCATCTGGAGGCAAAGGAGAGGTTTCGTTACATGTAGGGAGGGCACGGAGCATCTTCCCTGTGGATCGAGGATGGACTCATAAACAGGCTGGTGCTGCTGTGTTCGGCTTCTGGTCTCAGCTCTGGAACAACACAGCTATGCAGTATTTTCTTTCTTAAGGGCCTGTGGCTAAGTCACTGCTGAAGCCTTTGGGCTTGTCTCAGTCCTTAACCTGACTGAAGTTTGCTTGTCTAAAGACAGAGCTGAGGCCCCAGGATATGGGCCCCCATTAATATGGTGACTGATACTGAAACTATATTTTCCCACAGAGTGCTTCACAGTGAGCATGTTTCTAAAAGCTCTGCATAAAATGTAAACAAGGTAGAAAAGTCAAGTCTGTAATGAGCATTCTCTCTGCAGAAATGATGCTCATGCAGTGATGAAACTCTTCATTCATTTGAGCTCATCTCACTTCATGACATGTATTTCTTCTTATGGTGCAACTTCTATAAATCCATAGCAGTGTCACAGTACATGCACATTAGACATTAGCTGCAATTGAATCTGAATGTTGCCATTTAACAAAGAGGAGAATAAGCTTCAGATGAAAAAAGAATGATTTAATGGGATTAGAAAGAACTACAGATACTCTTTGTGATTTTTATGGTTGCACACTGTGTCAAGAGTTTGGTAATTTATAAAACTTCTTGATAGAAATATATGAATATACCAGTCAAAGTAATAATTAATTCCCTCGAGAAAATGCTCATTAAAAAAAATCTGTTACAAAAAAGAAAATTCTAAGAAGCTAGGAGATCACAATGTAAGCTAGCTGCCAATTAAGCCTTCATGGGGCTGAGAAAGGAAAATGAAGGCAACCGTATAGCTTTCTGACTGGGGATTTGATCTTCAGGATAACCTCCAAATTGCAATGTTTCACTTACTCAAAGCTCTGCTGAAATACATCCTAGCTGATTATGCCATAATACTGTACATTTATCCTCACATATAAGGAATTATTCTGTTACTTGGAAATGCAGTTAGTTATGAATGGTAGACAATAGTACCCTTTTCGGAAGCAAGTCTGTAGGAAAATACAGAATAATCTTTTTTTTTTTTTTTTTTTTTTTTTTTTTGCTATCATATAACCCACGAATGCCATTTTGCTGTCAAGTACAGGTCTACCTTTTCTGCACCGGCGTATCTTCTATGATACTTTGATTGTGTATCATCAACCATTTGTAGGACATGTGAGGAAGGCGTAATATCTGAATATATTGCAGAACCTGTGCCGGGCAGAGCAGGACTACAGTCAAGGACTAAACTGGCTAATAAATACACTTAGTTTGATGAGCTATTTAAAAGCATTCACTAATAGTCGCCGCACGTGGCCAAACAACAGCCACTCTGCCTGTAGAGAGCAGAGGTCTCCATGACACGGCCCAGAAGATGCCTATGTCCCCTGCAATATGCAGCTCACCTCTGGCACCCATGTCTGTCATGGGAGTTTGTACTGCTGCAAAGTACAGGCAAGCTTCCACAAGATGAGGCAACTTGTGCTAAAAATGGTGTGTTTGGAGAACTGCTATGAAGTCCAGGTGGTTCAGATTTTCTGTGTATTTGTACAAAATAAAATCAAATAGTATTTTTTTTAAAAGAAAGTGAAATTTTTCACAAATGCTTCACAGACATAGACTAATATAACTTAAAAGCCTTCCTACAATAGAATTCAATTTTGCAACCTTCACTTACATTGAATAATACCTCTTCCCAGAAGACGTTCCCCTAATGTCTAACGGCTGTGACTCACAAGCCCTGGTGAATCACATTGGGGTGCGGCAGGAGGTTACCCCCAGGTCCCCTGCCCCTCTCCCCACCTGGAGGGTACCTCAGAAGTGGCAAAATGGCAGCATTCGCCCTTCCTCAGCTGTTGCAGTTCATCACCCTATTTACTCATTTAAACTGCTGTTGACTGAAATTTACCTTAATCTGCTGGGATGCGACTTGTGATTTAGCGGACAGAGGTGAGGGGCTGACTAGGCAGCAGAGCCCTGCTTCTGCTCTCACTTACTCCGTACAAATTGAAGTCAAGAGAGGCAGAGCAACATGGAAGCAGCCTGGGCACAGCGAGAACCAGCGGCCCTTGGCTATTAAATATGTGTGTGTAAAAATGCACAAAACCAAACTCTGCAAATGTCCTGGCAACAGCGCAGACACTTTCATATCACAGGGCAGAAACCCACAGGTTAAGTTGGCCAAGTGCAGCGTTTTCCATTCATTTGTTTTTAACTTTGCTACCTATCTTTGGAAGCAAAATACTTATCACCAGTGGAATCATCTGGATACTGCTGTAGATAAAACTTTATTTAGCTTGTACGGATGATTTTAAGGCCACCACACCACCTTCCCCAGAGGCTCCTAAGTCTGCAGAAGCCCCTAAGCTGCAATGGTGCATGCCCTGTCCTACTACCTCGTGTACACGTGAGACACAGGGATGTTCCCAGCTGTACTGACATCGGGCACGTTGAAGTCGGTCGAAAGAGTCTAATTACTAAGCGTCAGGATCCGATGTTTTACTTATGTATGGGATGACTTTGCCATTTTTTGGTAGCCACATGGGAATTGGCAACATTTTGTTCTTCATATTTATTTATCTTTTATATGGAATTATTTTCCCCCTTCAAAAGTAGAGCACAATTTATGACAACGAGAGCTGAGTATGTTACACAGTAATAAAGGTAAGCACTAACAGAATAAAGCTGTCTAAGGGGTGCTATAAATGTATCTCATTAATTTGTATGCAAAATATATTTTGGACTCTGCTCAGTGCATTGCAGGTGAAGGTTGTGTGGGAGCCAGAAATGATGCTGTGCTTCCTGGGTCCCTGAAGCAGCCTTGGCCTGATCCTGGACTCAGCCTGAGACTAAGCGTCATTATAACCATTGGAGAGCCCAGTGGCTCCACTTTATACCACAGATGGCAGCTGGTGCAGAAGCATCATCGCTGGCTTGAAGGAAAAGAGGAGAGAACTACAGGTTCCAGCCACTTTCACAAATCTCAGCAGCATAAATAGGCTGCCTCTTAGTAGATGATCAAGTCCTTGATTTCTTGCTCACTTGCTCATGGCTCAACCTTTTGCTGTTCCAGGCAACCCTGCAAGGTGTAGCACACCTGGGTATTAAGGGTGCAACACCATCAAGGGGAAGCAGACTTTTTGTTAGTTACTATGATTAAGGATGCAATACTACAATTGATATCTGACACTACTTAGATGTATAGCAGTATTAAAAATATCACATTACATTAAACCCCCCCGAGGTGACCAAAATATTCAGGAGTCCCATTTCTCCTCTGTAGACCTTTGAGGCTGACTCAGAGCCCAAAACATTAATGGATACTTTGGAATATCTCAGTCACATCACTTAGAGGTGTAACCCCAACAGCAATGCTTACACTGTGCTTGAGATCGCATGTGTGAGCACTGTGCAGAGGTGAAGACGGCAGAGATAGGATCCTTCTGCTACTGTTCTCTTTTTTCCCCAAAAAAGTCAAGCTGGCTTTTTCCCAAGGGAAAAAAAGGTGAAATGCTAATCCCTGTCTATGTTACGGAACTGCTAATTTTGCTGTGAATATAAACTATACACCCACACACACATGCACACACACATACACATTTTAGTCTTAATCCCACAGAGGAGCTGTGGCTCAGAGTCACTTGAAAGCCAGCTGAAAGTACCCATTGAGTTTGCTGAGGATTCCCCAGAGGACACCTTAAGCAGTTCTGCTCTTACAGCTCAAGGAGAATTGGTTGTTCCACAGCTACGGTGTCGTTCTCCCTTCTCCCCAGACGATGATGCCTAAGGGTGACTTATGGTTGCTGCTTCCTAACTGGAGCAATAGCATTTTTTTCACCTTTAGCTCATGCGTCAACTGGCTTACAAACCCAGGCATGATATGCTGGCCCAGGTTTTCTGACATGTGCACACACAGACATACATAAAGACTGGCACTTTGTAGGACTTCTGTATTCACACTGAGGGGAGAGGTCACTGTGCATGAGACTGTGCGCAGCATACAGAAATACAGCGCTTGCCATGCTAAAGGAAGCCATGTCACTCCTTTGCTGAAGTCTCTGAATCAAATTCACTATCACTAAAATGTTAGCTTAAAAACAAGAGTAGCACAGGTTGCAATGTTTAATGCCCTGTAGCATATTGAGGAATAAAAACATGTCCGTAACCTGGAAATGATAAGTCACAGCCAAACATGTGTCTTGTGAGAAGCTTTTCACCCTGTGGAGAGGTGTGACTCATGCCAGAAAGTGCCACAGCCCAGTTCTCACTGTACATGTTATTTTCATTTGGTTCTTTTCTCTTCCAACATAGACATCTAAAAAAATTCTGAGAAATGCATTAAAAAGCATGTTGTGTTTTAGTGGAAAAGTGTAGTGTCTTATTCTAATTATACCCAGATTATTTCATGAATATTTGAGAATTAAATCCCTAGATCTTAAATATGGACCATAAAAAAGCCCCATCATCCAGATTTGCCATCACTAGACTGGGGAGCAAACTGCCCCAGAAGAAAAGACACAACTCCAAAGATTTTCCTGCTGAGTGCAGGGCCTTGCATTTCCTCTCCGATGGAGATGCAACTTAACGTAAAATCACACAGAGACACAACACCTCCTGCCATTATGCTAGAAGAGGTTCACATATTTTCATTGTTCGTACAGAATAAGTCAGACCCACATACTGTTGTTACTGACAAACTCAGGGACAGGCAAATAGGCTGATTTTAATTTGTGAATAATAGTCACATTAGGACTTTAGGGAGTATTATGGTAAATATGGCAATGTTTTCATATCATAAATGCACTCTAATATTTGGAATTATCTCATTTCAGAAGAAAAGATATAGCTGAAGGGTTAAAAATAATAAGCAGTGGATGAGCAGCAGCATAATGAGCAATGGATGAGCAGCAGCCTGACAAATCCAAGCAAAAGGAGAGGAAAAGAGCAGAAATGGCATTCATCTGTAGGTGTTTCTTCTGGGGAATTATCTCTAGTCATCGCCTAGTCATGAGAAAAGTTTTTGCCATAATTACAAACCTAGGCCACTGTGGCTGGGCATAGTCCAGGGAGAAGGGCACTGGGAACAGTGGTTAAAATGATGAAAGAAAAAAAAAGTGCTGAAAAATAAAAAGAAGATTTTTTCGTGAAAAATATGGGGGAAGCAGCTCCTTCAGGATCAGTAAAAACAGCTCTGGAAACATAAACTATATGTCAGTTCCCATGTTATCAGAATCAGAGTGCCTAAAAAGTAGTTTTATTACAGGAAAATCTGACTAAATACACAGACACTGACAAAATACCCCAGTGTAAAATCCCTAATGCCTGGTTTCTGGCAGGGAACCTGCTCGGAGCCCTGGCTGGGAACCCAGCCGGTTCTGCGCCGAGGGTTTTCCTCCTCTTTGCCAGCTGGAGGGAAAGCCCCCTCTTTCATAGTCCCTACTCTCTCCCACGAAGACAGCACCTTCCAGGTTATCCAGGCATCTCTCTTCTGAGGTGCTTATGAAAGAGAGGTGTCAAATTCTCCGGACACCAGTACTGGGGTGTATCAGGTTAGCAAGCCTTACTCATCTCACAGGGTACTCAGCCATGGAGCCCAGCCTCAGCGTGTGGCCTCCACCCAAAGTTCAAAGGGACTTCAGGCACCCGCGGTGCAGCAAGGAGGCAATAAGGCACTGCTTCATTTGAACAATGAAGGGGAGAAAGAAGAAAAAACAACCAAAACCAAACCCCAGTGATACAGCTGTGCCCCGTTCCTCAATGCTAATGACTAACAGACAATTTTTACTAGCTGCCAGGGCACACTTTCTGGCTCTTTTAGGATGTTTTCCATTTCCAAGAAGCCTAACCTGCTGCCCCAGCCATCAGTGCAGCATGGAAAGAAGAATGGGAGTTTAGCTGGGATGAAATAGGGACTGGCAGCAGTTGCATCAAACAGCACACTGCTGCACTGGAATGAGTAAATAATACACATAGATTGATAGCCTGGTGAATTGCCTGGGTTAGATGATGCCAAGGTCATGCACTCTGGATGCAAAGGAGTCCTGGGTTTTCACCCTGTCAGGATCCCTGGTGATGGACTATCTTCCTTCTGTGCACTTGCCCACACATTTCAGGTGCTGAGTCAGTTAAATGATTGTCATGAAGTGGTCTTTGTTCTGTACTGGATTATGACAGGATATGTCATAGCAAAGGTCAGCAAGCATGAAGAACATCCACAAACTCTGTGTAGAGTCTCTCCCAGTAATAACGATTCCTGGGCAGATCAGTCCAAGTGATGCTGCCACAATACATGACATTAATTTCTTAGAACAGACTTGCCCCATCATTAGCAATAAGTCAGTTAACCCTCCGATATGTATCTTCCCTTCTGCCTACTGTGTGTGGGACTAGATGGACCTTCACCATCGTGACGAAGCACCGACCAGCAGGGCAGCAAACATCGCAGACTCAAAGACAAACATGAGGCTCATACTGCCCAAATGCTACAAGGTATGGAGTGACCAGCTGGGACAATACTACAAGACTGGAATTTATGAAATGGAAATGGGTCTGGCAGATCATCAGAGTCACTTATTCACAAGGGTAGGGGATTCAACATACTTCTTGGGGCAGACCATGCCACCTCACTTGTACTAGGTATTGGCTAGCATGTAAAAGTGGGGTAGTGGTACCTGTCTGGGTTATCTGTGAAAGAACTGATCACTAGGTTTCATGGGTTTGCACTTCAGATAATACTAACACCCCAATTACATGTCGAAGGTGTGAACACTACTTGTGTGACACTAGTTATGTGAAGCTCTGTGTGTGCCACATAACATTATTGGTTTTGTGGTGCACAAACAGAAAGCAGAATGCTACAATATTAAAAAGCCTCTGATCTTTGTTCTTGACTATATAGCTACTCCATTGCTCTACGTGAGCTGCAACAGTTGCTGCGGCTTGGTATTTATTCTTCTTGGCTCCATCCTTGTCAAGGTGGAAGAACAAAAGAGCCTCAGCTTGGTTTGCTGTTTTCCTTCCTTCTGTTTATTTCTTTGCCAAGGCAGGAATAATTATTTGGAGAGATGAAGCCAGGTCTCTTTCCCTTTTCTTCTTCTGCTCCTTTGCTCATGTCTTATCCCTCAACTATCTTGCATAAAGGGTCGCGCTAGCATCAACTACGCGTATTCCTCTGAACAGCCAGGGGGAAGTGCAGCTGCTGGTCTGGTGGCTCTCCCACCCAGCCAGCTTTAGCCAAAAGCTTGGGGGTTTGCCTTCCCTTTCACCGAATGGCTTGCTTAGCATGAAGAGACATTCCTTCCTAAATGTTTCTCTTTTCTCTTAAGATTCTTTCTCCACCTGAGCACAATAGCGTCATTAATGTCAATGGTACAAAATAGTCACTAATCCTTTGCAGCCAATTCCAAAATTGACAAACTTAACATTTATAAAATCTCAAATTTGAGAGAGAATCTCAGTCAGAGATGAGCTACAAACTCAGCACCTAAAATGAGAAATCTTGGTTTATCCCTTTGCATAAATTATCTTGAGATACATATGGCTTAAAAGGTAATGAAACAAATGGGAACTGATCTGAAAAGATGTGTTTTCAAACCTGAGCTTGCTAGCTAAAAGGTATTCATAGATTTTTTTTTTTTCATTGAGTTCTTTAAAGTTTGGCATACTTGAAATTAGGATGAGCCACATTCGGATTTGTTTTTGACTGGTTCTTACTTCTGAAGTAATTTTATGAAAAAAATAGTGTACCGTATATTTGTCCTCCAGCTATAGAGCCCAGGAAATTAGCATTTGAATTCTCTTTCTTATACACCTTGATATGAACAATATTATGCAAGAAGGATAGGGACTGCCAGCTATTGTGATTGTGGTTGCTGATATATTTTAGGGGAAAATCCTATTTTCAGTTGTAATTTCCAACCTATACCACTCCAGATAAATACCGGGCTGAAATAATGTTGAATTTTGGAAAATTTGTAACGACATTGTAAAGCTATAGCTGCTGCTGAGGCTAGAAAATGTATGTATATTTGCATATTTGCGCATATTTGTGCATATTTTCTGATTATCCCTTGTCTTTTTTTGAAGCTCTGCTATCCCTCTGCTTTTGAGCCGTGCTAGGACTTTGGTAGAGGAAGGTGTCTCGGTGTCAGGAATGTGCTTTTTCCTGTTTTTATAGGAACTGGGGTTAATGGCTGTGGATGAAGGGAGGGAAGCTGAATGGGTTTTTGAGTCAGGGCCTGGCCAAGCAAGGAAACTAGAGCTATGAGTCAGATGGGAGGAGACTGGGGGTGGCTGGACTCAGAAACTGGGTTAGGAACCCTCGGAGAGAGAAGGCGGGATCACAGGGGATGTTAGGCTGTATGGCACATCTCCATCAGCAGAGCTGGGAAGGGATTGGGGTGTCCATGATATGGACCCAAGCACTCCAGGGCTAGTATATGGCAGAGTTACTTTCTCCTACTGTACACCTTGACATGGTCTTTCACCATATGATTTCCTACTGTTTTCTTCATCAAGCCCCTGCCTCATTCACTGCATGGAGTGGATGTTATTCATCTGCTTCATTCTCATTATTCCCTGTAATGGTCCTACATCCTATTTACTGCTCGCTATTCAAACCCTGTTCCAAAGATAGAATAATTAATTTCCTCATGGGCTGTTCCTCATGGGCACTCATCATTACAGTACTTCATAAATAGTAATTCATTCATTTTCACAACACTCATGCGAGAGGTAGGTTGGTGTTATTCCCATTTTTCAAAAGGGGAACTGAGGCAACCAGACTTTAACTAAGGCCAGCATTCACACTAATTATAGATGGCCGAGCTAAGTCACTACACCCTGGTTTGTCTGAGCGCTCGGCATTGCACAGCCATGCATATTGTCAGTGCACAGCTCAGATATAGTCATGAGCAACTGACACTTGGGGAAGACTGCTGAAGTGTCAAGTCAAATGCTCTCAAAGCATAGTAAATGACCGTATAGGAACAGCCTTGGTGTTCCTGCAGCACTGCAGATGAGGAAGAAGCAAGGACAGACCCTTCTGTGTAGGATAGCATTCAAATACATTAATGAGGAAGCCCTCCTTTCTCGTCCTGCATACTTCTTCCTAATCACCAGCCTTGCAGCACATCATGTGCTGGTCTTTCTCTGCTACTTTTCCCAGCTGATCCTCAGACAAGTCCTTCCACATCATACTGAAGATAAATAATGAGGGGAGGGCAAATTAGGGCTGCATAAGTAATTTTAGTTATTCCTACACCTTGAATGCCTTATAGTACCAGCCTTTTAAAACTTTCTGTGTATGTACTATCCCATATCTTACTTTAAAAAGGCAATCTGAAAACCCCACAAAAGTCCCATCATGGTGGGTCAGCACCAGGACTGAAATCTTTAGAATCACAGTGTTGACCTCAGCCACCTGAGCTAGGAGAAGGCTAATGCTATCCTGTATGCACACCAGTGCTTAAGGGGAATGAGACACTCGCTTTGCGGTTGTTTCATGGTTGCATAAGGGATGACCCCAGATGCTTGGGGTCCATCCCAGGTCCTGGAGATGAGCAGCCAGTGGCCCGTTCTCTTCCCCTCCAACCTGTGCCCTTTAATCTCCACCCCATGGGTCCTTTGGCCCAGGGTTCCCCGGTCCCATGACTGGGAATCCCAGTCCCCTCTCCCTGTGCCACCAGCCAGTTTAAGTTTTCCTCACTGGGTTTCTCACCTGCAGCCTGCTTTTTGCCCACCTCAGTTCCAGTCCCAATTTCTCATCCTCTTGCTCCTCATCCTGGTTTCAGTCCTTCTGCCATCCCATGAGGCATTAAGTCACAAAGCTGCTCTCCCAGGCTCTTTTTCTGAGCTCCCTGTCCTGCCATGCGTGCACTTCTCACCAAGCTAGGGTGACAGTCTTTCTTCCACACTCTCAAATCGTTGGCACCTCATCTCAGGTTTCTGCCTCCACTTTCCTGCAGTCCCACATCCCATGCCTAAACATGTGCAACCACAGCATTTGGGAGCAGCAATAGTGGGGCAAGTTTTGCTCAGAGCCTGCAACCCGGGGGCTGGCGCGTGCTTGGTACAGACAGAGCCTTTGGAGGACATCCTGAGAAGTATCTACTGAACTTGAGCAAAGGCTAAGGATTTGGCCAAAGTTGGTCTGTTTTCACATTCTTGACATCAGGGTAGGTCCTCTTCTATGCCAAACATAATGTCTGTGCTCCAAGGGATGGATATATTAGAGTTAATCGATTAAACGGTTGCAAAGACTTTTTTTTGATGTGGGCAAAAGAATATATTTTCTGTAATCTTGTTCTTGGAAATTGCTGAACTATTTTCACTAAATTTTAGAACAACAAATAAATCAAAGTGAGGCAGACATCCAGCATGGGGAATTTTAGTTGAACACTTAAAGTCTGGCACAGTTATATGCAACTGAAAAAAGGGGTTTGTAATGGGAAGTGTCAAGCATTAAGTATAGGTGGCACTTCCAACTCTGCCTATAATATAGATTGGATTAGGTGCCTGGTTCTGTTCCCAGGGCATTCTGGATTAAACCAACTGACTCACAGTGGACTAGGAAGAAGTTCTTATTTTTCTCAGGTTAATACATTTGTCCTTAAATACATTTTTGTCCTTAAAAGAAAGAAAAAAAAAAAAAAGCCGTGTCATTTATCTAGAAGATTTATTTATTTACTGGTACTGGCAAGGAATACATAATTTGCTGACAATATGGAATGGATGATTATGGCAACCAATTTTATGAGAGTCTTATAAAAAGAGAGGCTTAATAATAAAATGTTAACAATTATAATTTAAAAATGAGTCAGCTACAGAGAAAATAAGACAAAGGCAAAAAGAAAAAAGAAAAACCTTTCAGAGCAAAATGTTTTATTTCCATTTATTTCCAATGCTTTGCAGATGTGTGTGGGGCAAGTAGGAGGCTAATATATCTCACTTTAGCAGTACTAATTGTTTGCATTATCACAATAATCAAATGCAACCATATTAATCTCTGTGGTTATTAACTTGATTTTTACACATTAAGATTTAGATTTAATCCCCTGGGACCATCTATTAATGCTTTTAAAGTTGAAGGGTTTCAACAGTTTCAAGTTTTTTTTCCCCTCTTTTAGCTGCAGGCAGTAAAATTTGAACGTGTGTGGAGTTTTGTATTTTGCATTCCTGTGGGATTTTCAGAGACACTGCTGTCAAGGACCATGAATCATGTTAATACATAGCAACCTCTACAGCTATTAAAATGTCTGCAATAATGTGATTATTTTAAAACGGAAAAACTAATATCATATGTATTACTTGAAGATCAACCTTTTTTTTTTAAGTCATTGGAAAGGGCTGCTTTTGGGAGGGGGGAATGGAAACGTTGGTGGGAGTCGCTAAAATGCAAAATGTTTAATCCACTAAGAGAAATTTCAGTTCCTTTTACAAAACACATCCTTACTGAGCTTATAGTCAATGAAGTGTAAAAATGGCAAAAAAATCAAGATCAATAAGCACGAAAGGCTATTTTATTTTTGTTTAGCCAAATCGTAGTTACACCGACCTGCTGGAACAGTATCTGGTTTCATGCTTACATGGTCACTGAGTGATGATACCGAAGCAGAAAACTGGGCATGGAGGTGTTTTTATGAGATGTCAATGTGGAATGTAGTGCTAGGATTGAATAACGACACAAACTCGGTTTTCAAGGAGGATGTACCAGATACATCATTTACAACTTATATAAACAAGAAAATATAGTGAAGTGTCCCCATGAAAGGAAATAAGAAAGTGTCTTGGAGTGCATTGCAGCTCTAGTCTTTAAATATTAACTCCAAAGACAGAAACAGTAAGATGCTGGTTTCGACGAGAAAGAATATAGGTCCTCAGAGCGTGTATTTTGATTGTAGCTGATTGTGCATATCCATGTGGCCTTTCCTCAGCAAACCCTCCCTTGGCTATCTGTTTTCCTGGGCAGCCTTCAAGCAGCCACCCTTGACTTCACATCTCCAAGGGGGTGCAAAAGTATGAGAACTTGTACAGCCTCTCTGCTTTTTCTGTATTTGCGTTCCTGAATGTACCATGGCCTTCTACTCCAGCAAATGCACTAGCACCTCAAGTTGTTCAAGGGTTTAGAGGTTTGTGCTTGAATGAAGCACCACAGACGGCAAAAAGGTCCCTGTCCCGAACAGCAACTGAAAGACACCATGGGCAGGATGTAATCATTGTAATAGGTAGGAATTTAGCTAGTGCCAAGTGGTTGAGTGGTATTTTATACCGTGTTAAACAAGTCTGAAATATGGAGCTCTGGTCTTTCAGCACACAAGTGTCCAAATACAATGTGATATACTTTACTGGGCTCTCAGTAGGACACCGTCATGAAAGAAAGGGCTCAAGTGCCCTTGTTCAAGGTCCGGTGGGTTCCTCAGACAAGCATTTTAGCAAGCTAGTTATTGGCACCACACCAAATAATTTTAGATTATGGAATATCGGTGCTCCATTAGCATTGTTTTAAATTGCACTTTCTGTTTTGTAAAATCAAAAAGGAAATTTCATGGGGAAAAGAAGTCTCGCATTCATGCAACATTAATGTTTAGGGAATAATGTGGTGTTTTGCCACGTTAAAAGAATTATTACAAACCCTTCATTGAGAAGCTCTAGAGATCTCATACTTTGGAAAAGAGACTGGTTAATTGGATGTGCAGGAGGGGGAGGGAGATGTATGGGGAGGGTGTCACTTTCGGTGACAGCAATGAGCCTTTTTTTGTTCTTATGAAAAGAGACCCTGATCTGGCCAAACTAGAAGCCTTTGAAAAATCTGAGAAGTGGGTAGCTGCAGGTTAGTGTGGGGCACGTAACTGGAGCTCAAGGCAGAGTGATTCGCTCCTGGCCTCTCTGTTTCCCTGAGCTGAAGGGAGAATATCATGAGCTCATCTACATATAGGCAAGAATGCTTGGAGGAGGCAAATTAAATTTGCACGTGCCACTTCCAGTGACTGCATCTTTTTACTTGCAGGGCTCTTTTTTATACTACCTGAGCACCCCAGAATTCTGGAATAATATCGATAAATACGGGCCAGCCCCGCGTCTTCCAAATCTTCACGTGGAGGTGATCTCCTTTCCCAGTGCCGCAAAAGTTGTGGCAATGCTCACCCCCCTCCTGGCTTCGCCAGCCCGCCTGCCCCCGGGAACAATGGGGCCGAGCTGCCTAGGCGCCAGGATCAGAGGTCACGGCATCCCACCGCGCCGCCAGATTTGGGGGCAGATCCCACGGCCTCTACCGCACTGAGCCAAAAGCAGGTCTTCTCTTGCCCTCTGCAATCCTGGCAGGGAATCTTGGCAAGAGGAACCTCAGAGGAATTCCTTCCTCAAAACTCACCTTTCACAGCTTTTTTTTTCTTCTTTCTTTTTTCTTTTCCACATAGAAACAGACAAGACCGTATGGAAAATTAACTGCACTGGTTTACGGGTCACGTGTATGAGAGGCTGTGAGCGTTTTTACACAGGGATATTGTTGGATTTTATAGCGGTTGCTTTTATCCTTGGAACTGAAGCTGCCACGTATTTCGAGATACCTGCTTATTTTGTAAAGCTAGAGGTCTGGGCAGAGGAACTGAGAGAGTCTCTCAGCTCCACTGAAATACCTTGGACTTCGAGAGCTGAACTGAGTGACAGACTGAAAAAAAAGAAACAGAAAACATAAACATGTAGATGTGACATCTGCAATTCCACTTTACGGAGGGTTTTACATGTGTGAAAATAGCTCATTGTCTTGCAAAAGTGAGAACTTCAGGGTTCAAACTGATGACAGAAATTAAGGGGACTTAAGAGGAAAAGCCCAGCTATAGAAATGAATTTAAAAGAAGAAGAAAAAAAAAAGGTTATGCCAACATTTTCCTGAATGATAGCAGAGATGTGTGCTAAAGAATAGGTGTTGACAGAAAAGAAACACAACCCTTTAATAAAAGAGGTGGGCAGGCAGACATATGAACTGCTGAAATTTCAGCATTTCAGAGTCCTGTGGGTAGAGAACACTGGAACACAGGAAAAACAAGTAGAAAAGATCTTGGGAAAGACTCACCTCCTAAAATGTTTGATCATTTTAGATGCCATTTCACTTGAGAAAAGAAACAATTTTATATATACATGAATTACAAAGAAAAAAGAAGATGGGGGAAAAAAGGAGGAAAAGACACATTAATGCTTTGACTTCCCTTTCAGATATCCCCTGCACTGTGTCATAATAAATCTTGCATCTTGCTGCTCAGCTGAGGGCTCTGCTGCAACAGTCCTTGGTCGCTTTGTTTCAGAGTGCCGTTTGCATTGAATTTGGGGAGTTCTCTAAGCAGCTGCAACGACACTGTAATATTTCCCCACTGTTTCCTAGGAAAGTGTGATCCAAAAACACACTTTCAGGGAGGAGGTATTGGGGAAGCGCTGCTTTGGGTAGCTGTGACTCCCCGAGTCTGACAGCCTCTTGACAGTTACTCATATCAGCAGAGTGAACGTGTGCAGTCTACTTGCAAGGTTTGTGATGTGTTTTTGATTTCCTGCCTCAGAAATGCATTTTGGCTAGAAAACAAGTGAGGCATATGATTCTCTTTCTTTCCATACACATATCAGGAAATTGTTACCCATGTACCCCGTTCACATCAGGTAACTGGGCTGCTAACATTTAGGAAGAGACTCTTGCTTATTGGCTATTCAGTCGTTGTGCTAACATGAGTAAAAATTATGATTTCTTGAAGAATGTGAACTCTGTGTGATTCTGTCCTCATGTAGGCTTTCTAAAGGGTGCTAATTTCCACAAACTATGCTTTATTTGTCTTTCTTTTAGCTACTTCTTTCAATGCCTTTATTCTCTAGGGCTCATGTCATTGTCTTCTGAAATCTTGAAAGATCTTGCTTACATGTGAAAAGTGGCTTTTTATGAAATGCACAATTTCAGAAATTAAAGCTAATCAAGGCACCTTCTTCTTCCAGGGCAGTAAATTGGTTGTGAGAATTTCTGTGGATTTTTCTTTTTTCAATTTGATTTATGTAAAAATAATGGAAAGAGACAACATCAAATTAAGAAAAAGTATTGCTCAATGTTCATTCAGAGGGCCTGAGATTTGAGACATCTTAATAGACGACCCAAGATTCTCATGTTTTTTTACTGTGTAACATCCTTTTAAGTTGTTGAAGTCTTATTTCCATGTTAAAATTCTCTTCTGAATATGCCTTTTTTTAAATTTTGCTGACCAGATACAAAAGATTTTAAGATAGTTGCCGGAATATTTTCCAGTAATACAAATTCTTAAGGTTAAGTCCCTGATTCTGCAGCAGGCTACAGGCTTTGCCTGCAGTCTCCAAGTAGACAAGGGGCTTTGCAGAGCTACAGGCATCCAACTGCCCTACTAACCCTTGCTGGATTGGGGCCTCTATCAAAAGCAAGTATGAATTCTCATTTATGTTGATCAAGAATTTGATTTCTGCTGCAAGAGGGGAAGAAAAAGAGGTCACATTTCGATGAAGATGGGAGTGCTTCTGCATGGTATCATGTGGTACAAGTTGATCAGAGGTAGTTTCCCTCACTTACTTTGGGGCTTGACCATGACAAAACACTTGTTTCCATCGATATTGGTAAGAATGTTCATCTGAATATGGCCTGATAAATGCTACAGAATGTCCTCCAAATACTTTATGGAAGACTGTATTTCTTATACGAGGGCCCAGCCCTCCTCTTTGGTGTAATGTTTACTCTCTGGCTTCTCTAGGCAAGAGCAGAATTAGCTTACAATAAAACCTGGAAAACACATTCTCTTGCGGGTTCTCTGAGACAAAAAGATATTTTGAAACATACAGTTGATCCTGGCATCCCGACAATATGTTTTAGGTTGTAAAAAGCCACTAAAATGAATAGAAACAATGATAATGATGAATGATTTCAGTCCGAAGGAGAATTGACTAATGGATAATACATGTTGCTGACCGACTTTTAAATTCACAAACTCTGCTTCTACATTTCTCTCTGTTAAAAGAAAAGACGTTTAGGCAAGTGATTCTTCTCTTTAACATCCCAAGCCCCTAGAATATTGTCTTTATATATACACTTCAGAGTTCAGCTAAAAGATCATATTGCTTTAAAATGGGCATAGTAAAACCAAGCACGCCTGGAGGAGAATTTGTAAGCACAATTATGTTTGCCATAGAGTTGCTAGGTCAGTGGGCGGTATACGATGCACCCATCTTTCTAGGAGCAGTAGGATTTCCTGCTGTTTTTTTCAGGAGTGACCTAGAAGGAGGTTAATGATTCCAAAGAATGACTTTTCCCTTAGGGAAAATTTAATCTTCTGACCTTTTTCTCTATCTGTCCATTCCTTTTAAGTCACAGACCCCCTTCATTTAGCTTACATCAAGCTGTTTTATTTTCTTCAAAAACATGGTTGAAGTGATCGCTTTTGCTTTCATTTAACCCTTGAACTGGATGCATTTCCAAACTAAATCATTGCCCAGAATATGGAGTTGCTTGTAAGCATTTCTTTCAGATTTCTATATTTGTCTTAAATGTGATTGTCAACCCTCAGAATCACTTTGACAACTGACTAACTTCGAAAATGCATGCCTTTAATGTACTCTTGCAATCATCTCCGAGAGTTGCTTTAGAAAAAGAACATGACAGGAATAAAGCAGCTATTGGATTTTTTTTTTTCTTTTTTTGAGTTCTATCAAAATGCTGATGGAACCAGAGTACTACAGAAGGAAATTTTATTTAAAATACGTTCACCAAGACCATCATGCTATTTTGGGGATTAAATCTGAGATCAGAAAAAATATCAGCATTGCACAGTCAAACTGTTGGAGTGTTTTGCTTTGTCTGAACTGTGCAGACACTATTGAATCAAATTTGTTGTCAGAATACCATAGAATGAAATTTTAATTACTTTATTATTCTCAAAGGTGTTGACTCTTGGGTGCAAGGAGTTCTGGAGGGTAACTGGAAACAGAAACTGCCTTGTGCTCGAAGCTGTCAACTTCCTTTTACTCTGCAGCAGACACTGTTTTTGTCTGTATTGTATTACATGCGGTTATTGCCAACATAATAATTCATGAATATTCCTTCTTTTTCAGAATTATAATTAATGCTGGATTTTGACATTATGACAGAGTAGGGCGGCTCAGCAGCAGAAACATTCAACCCTAAGAACAAAGGAATTGCCATATTGGAGCAGACCAGTGGTCCATCTAGTCTGGTATCCCTCTGCCTCTCATACTGGCCAATGCCTGAGGCTGCCGAGGAAGGCATAACCCCCCCTAACGCACCTAATTGCAATACTATACCACAGAGGGAAATTTCTTTTCGACCCCAGCTGGTGATCAGCTTATGCCCTGAAGTATGAGGATTGATAGCCCTTATAATTTTTATTCTAGCTAGTGTGGCTGCAGATGCTATGCTTAATCAAATAAATGTCTAATACTTCGGTACAGCTAAGTAAGGGCTAAATACTCTCATCTCTCGGGAAAAATCCCGAGGAAGGAAAAAGTGCTGAGAAATTCCACAAGGAGAATCACATTGAGTTCCCACTGCTTTCTCCCCTCTCAGGGGAGTACAGTTTGCATGCTTGTGGAGAGGCTGGCAGGGCTGGAAAGGACGTCAAGCAGCACAGTCCTAGGCTTCGTTGGGGAGTTGGGCTCCAAGTTTGGCCGCTCTTTCCTCCTCCCTCATTCTGTCCCTTAGCCCAGACACAGAGGGCAGTTTAGACTGAGGAGTGGGCATTAGGGAGACCTATAGCAGCAGCTATTTGGATTTCTGCTTGAAAAAGCAATGGTTTTAGAGGGAAAACCGTGTTGCATAGGACAGCTGTTTCTCAGGTCTTCCTTTGCAACCTGAGATGCCCTTTCACCAAACCTGCATATCACTGGCCATGTGCCCTCTTTGTAGGGGAGCAGCTGAAGAGTCTGAGGGAGCTGGAAGACATGACAAAGAGTTAGTCGTCCTCTTTTCATTTGCTTTTGGTTTTGTTTTCTAATCTTTTATTCCCTTCTTTTTTTTTTTTTTTTTTTTTGGTAGCAATTGCCCCAAAGCTGTTTCCCTCAATCCTATGCAGCAGCAATAAATCCCACAATTTAACTATGTATTCTAATGAAAAAAGCATCTCCATATATTCATTTAAATGTGCTTCCCACTTATTTTTTGTGAAACGCAAGAGAACAGACAGGAACACCTGAGCTCTTCTGTTATCACTGAAATTTTATGCGGTCCTAAAACTCCTCATCCTCTTCATGTTTCTAAATTAAATGATCTCTTCTTTTAAATCTGCCTTCTAACTTGGTACTGTCCCCTGTTTCATTTTTACTCATCATGTTTACTGCGTTTCTCTGTATGTTTCCTTGGTTTGCTGTGTCTTGCCTATAATCCACAGACTAAAATGCAACAGAATGACCAGAAATGCAGCTTTTACTCATGAAATCACATAGTAATATTTGATGTTTAACCATCTTTTTTGTTCTTAGTGTATCTGAGTGTCTTCTCTGCTTTTGTATGTTTTCTAAGCTCCTGCAATATGCTGGATAGCATTTTTCAGTGAATGTTGCCTAGATTTTCCCATGCTAATTGATAGCCATCAGTTCTTGAAAAATATTTTCCAGCATGCGCTATGTGGCATTAGTCTGTTTAATTTTACGTGCCATCGTGTCACCATTTTATTTGAGTTCACTGGCTTGGTCTGGAATTTCTTCAAGGTTTCCCTAAATTCAGTTAACTTAAATGGCCAAAAATACTCCCATGAATTTTCCTGTTTAGAGCAATGGGCATTGGGTCTAAATACCAGAAAGCAGGCTGCGACTGTTGTAGTGAAAACAAATTTTACCATCTTTATTTCAGAAGCTTTTTTCAAGATTGCTAATGAATAAGTTGAACAAACCCATCTTTATTGCCGCTATTGATCCCAGGGGCAATTTAGAGTTAACCTCTTTCTCTGCTTCAACTGACCACAGATTTTTCTGCAGTACCTAGAGAAAGGGATGCTGTCTAGTCGTCTAAATGCAGCTCTGGAACCTGGGTGCTCATGAACTGAAGTCCTGGTTCTGACACAGCTTGCTTTTACAGTTACAGGTAAGTTACTTCATCTCTAATATAACCAGCTCATCAGGAAGTTGTGGTAATCTGCCAGTGTTTATAAAATGCTTTCAGGGGGAAAATTCTATTTGTTCTGATGTTTCGGGTTTTGTTTTCCATTTTTAATCCAGTTTTTACGCCATGGCTGGACTTTAATTCTGGAGCTGCTATGCTTTTCTTGCGAGAGACCTTACCATAAGCTTTTGGAAATAGTAAATAAATTGTATCTTCTGGTTCTACTTTATTGACTACTTAATTAACCCTTCCCTGTAGTTCTAGGAGGGTTGAGAGAATGTAGGTAGAAGCATTGCAGCTTTTCCTTGCTATCTGTGTGCCTAAGCACATTATTTTTACTGATTCTCCAAATAGTCTCCTAGTACTAAAGTGAGACTTACTGGTTTATAATTCCCAGGATCATCATTAGCACCTTTTTAAGAGATGGGTACAACCTTGGCCAGTCTCCAGTCCTCCGGTACAGTAGCTGTTTTTTATGATAAATTACATATTTTTGTTAGCAGCTCACTTGCATTGGTCTTTGGTTCCTTCAGAGCTCTCGGATGCATACCATCTGGTCCTACTGATTGATTGCAGTTTAATTTCTCGGGTTGATCCATCACCTTTTCTGATATTCCTATTTCTGATAGTGTCTCACTTTCAACACCTAAAAAGAATAAAGCCTGTGTAGTATTGCATCCTCTTTGTTAAAGAACAGCGGAAAGAAACTGGCTCTTATTTGCTTTTTGTATTTTTGTTTGTCTAATGCAGCAAAGCATAAGGAAAAAGAAATTGACAGTAAATACTCTTTTTTTGTTTTATTACAAAAAAACCTAAAGATGTGTCAGAGATTTGCTAGGGGATGGCAGTGTCAGAAGCCCAGAATTTCAAGTTAATTTATATTTTCTGTTAATAGTGAACCATACTTTTCAGCATCGAGTCACTGTGGATTGCTGTGGAAAAACTGCCAAGGGAAGTGTATATAACATTTGGGGGGATTTCAGTGTTATTTGCTATGGCTGAGCAGAAGAATAAAGATGTACCTATACTACCTATAGTACTAGAATCTAGAACAGAAAAAGAAATCAGAAGGCAAGCTTCTGCAATGGAATAGCTCACTGACAAGCAAGCAAATAGAGAAAAACAAAACTATTACCATACTTACATGAAAATACAGCAAGGAAGAAAAGTATCATAATTAATGTCAATTGGTAGAATATTTCTCAACTCTGCATATTTCTCTATGCACCTCCCCACTCTTCCCACATACTTATACAAATCTGTCCTCTGTCTGCTTTTATTATTCACAGTGCTCTCTGTCTAATTTACACTGTAAGCTCCTCAGGTAGGGACCTTGTCTTTTCATATGTCCATAATGTTAAATACATGCCAGTCAAACTGTTGAAATTATAATAACTGAGGGGGGTTTTTTAGTATTCTTTCTTTCTTTCTTTTCTTTTTTAACAAATGATAAGTTAAAATCAAAGGTAATAATTAGTTTAAAACAGCCCTCAGAGGCAGTCCCAGAAAAAGTGACCTTTTGAGCTACAATCGAACTAGCCAACTTTATTGTGTCTTGAGGTCAAGGCTCCTATTTCACATGACTTGAGGGTCTTTACGTGCATGCCGCCCTGCAGTAAACCACACAGAAAGTTATGATCAAGTAGACTTTGCACTTCAGACATCTATTGAGGAATAGCAACAAGATTCAATTCAATCTGAGCCAGAAATAATCCAGAACCAGGCTCAGGAATGCAATGGAAAATTTCTAAAAGATTGGAGATGAGATTAAAATACGATGAAAAAATAACCAGGAGACTGGCTAATGCAAAGCGAGAGCATTGGACTGATTTTGAGTGGGCTGGACCCTACAATTACAACTTTGTCACCACAGTTTGAAATCTATTAAAGGGATTTATGTTTTGCAGCTGACATTTAAAATTAAGGATTTATTGGACTGGGAATGAATATTTCTTCTGCAATTAGATTTTGGAGGTCATATTTCAAAAACTGTTATTTTTCTGTTTGATCCACTGTAGCACGATTTTGTATTGTTGGAACATTTGAAAAATATAAATACAGAAATCATTTTATTCATTGTAAAGAGACTCCCATCGTGAAATTGCTGTTGAGTTGCATCATGTAACATTTTCACTAGGTACCTAATATTTCCCACTTGTATATGGTATTAGGCTGGAGCAAGCAAAAGTGGGTGACATCTGATACTATATAACTCATATACCAGTAACAAATGGAGAGTTTTAATTCAAGATTTTTTGCTTCTCTTATATGCGGGCTTTTTTAATTTGCTTTTTGGAAATTTATACACTCATTTCTGTGTATTGCTAGAAGCCTATGAAAAGCTGCATGTTTTTCCATTCTTGTGCATTTATAGAGATGGATTAAGCTTTATTGCAGCTGATTTTTTGAATTCTTGAACTGAAATGAATTACTGGGAAAAGGAAGGGTATTTTTCAAATTAGGGCAGTAATTAATTTAAGACAGTTGTTTTCCTTTACCACTATTCTAACCCAGCCTTCTCAAACACAAAGAAATAAAAAAGATCATATAATCATATTTACACAATTCCTATTTAGCTGTCTTCTGTGTCGGAGCATTCATACGCAGCAGCAGGAAAGAAAATCAGGATATATAAATTAGAAGCTGGAGCACGATTTCTTAAAGGATGGCTCTATCGTTAAGGAATAGACCCACAGAAATCAGATGCCATTAGTGCCTGGAAACCTCAGGTTGTTATTTGTGCAGGTCTAAATGCGAAACATAGTAGACCTCATCTTACAGGTCATCTTTGTGGAGGCATTATGCGTCCTGTTCAACTGCAACTTCATTTTGCCTGGTTCCTACTGAAACTGTTGCACGCTTCTTCCACAGAGGGAGTGAGAAAGGATAGCTGATGTAGTCTAAAAATATTTTAAGAAGTCCGTGCATACCATCTGCTCCGGCTTGATTTTCCTATGTGAGACAGCAATGGAAAGGAAGGGGAGTTGTCAATGAGGCTGGTCTGAGACAGCTTGATACAGCCTTGTTTCTGTTGCATCTGTGTGCTTCCTGAAACAAGGTAACTTCAGGGAAAGAGCGTTTCTCACTTCGGCAAAAAAGTCAACGCTGAAGTAGTAAAAAAAAAAAAGGATGCAAGCGCTTGGTTGTTTTTTGCCTCTCTGTGACCGGGAGGGGTGCAGGGGGAAGAGAGAGAAGGGGGAAGAAGACAATATAAATGCATTTCCATTGGCCAAAGCAAGGAGGGAAAAAGCCAGTATTTGAGCAAAAAGTGTAATAGGAGTGAGCACAGTAGAGCTGTTAGAGAAGTCGGCAGAACCCAGATCGGTGTGCAGAAAAGTACGGAGAAGACCGACTGAGCGCTAAAAACTTTCGAAACGCAGGCTGCTTTTCTGGTCTGCACAAGAAGTCTGTTTTCATTCATGCAGAAGCATAGGTGTAGATTTTATCAGGACTTTGGGCTGGAGCACCCGCAGCTGTGGATTACAGATGCTTCCTGTCATGTATAAACACAATCATTATGTGAAAGCATGGCACCCACACGGCTACCTAAACAGCCATTCCTCCGGACTGAAGCGCTTTGTTCTCTTTGGAGTTATTTTTATGACTATGAGCAGGACTCTACCCAAAAGTTACTAGCAGCAGCCGTGTTTTTTATGTCAATTAAATGGATTTTGTTACTTGTAAAATACATGTCCAAACACAACTCCATTCTTCAACCACAAAGTATGTTTTCTTAACACAGGGTGATATATAGTGACACTTGTTTGACTGACAGCACGAACGTAAACCATAGTAAATACCACCTGTAACTTTGAAACTGGTGAAGCTCAATTAATAAAACTTAGAACATCAGAAAAAAAAAAAAATCACGGGATTTTGCATTACACTGCTACTTTTAAATATCAGATTTCAGCATGGAAATGAGTTAACCCAGTGAAAGCACTTGGCTGGGTTAATGATGCTGTGTGTTAACTTCTACGTGTGTACGTCTCTCTCCCTTTCTTAGCGGGGTGAGATCGCCTTGATTTCCAAGCGCAGAGCAATGCTTTCTCCTCGTCGCGCTTTAGATACTGACACAGTTAATCATCCCGCTTAATTTATATTAAACCTCTATACAGCAAAATGTAGGTCCCAGCAGTTTTTAAGGTCCTCTGTTCATAGCTTCTGATGTATTGTATGTCATGTATATTCTCTCCAATCAATTAGTAAATAAATAAATACCCTCTCTCCGCAGAGTGAATCACAGAGCTGGTTTTTTGTTAGGAGGAGGGGAGTCTTAGTAAACAAAACTGCATCTGGAAAACGGTGCAAT